>NC_137898.1:25508994-26708994 GCF_963455335.1 Martes martes | reverse complement strand
TTAAGTCAGAGAATATATGATCATTCACAAACTATTTTATTTTATTTTTTAAAGATTTTTTATTTATTTATTTGTCAGAGAGAGTGAACACAGGCAGACAGAGAGGCAGGCAGAGGCAGAGGGAGAAGCAGGCTCCCTGCTGAGCAAGGAGCCCGATGTGGGACTCGATCCCAGGACGCTGGGATCATGACCTGAGCCGAAGGCAGCCGCCCAACCAACTGAGCCACCCAGGCGTCCCTCACAAACTATTTTAAATTAAAAAAATATCAGTCTAGACTTAAGCTCATTTTTGTTCTGGAGAATACTAAAGAACTTCTAGACTTCAGTGAGGAATGATGTGGTTGTTTAATATATTTTCTGTAGCTGAAAGTGATGTTAGGGACAGTGACTTGTAAAATGTGGCCCACAGAATCCTCGGTATTTTTGGAAATGGCTCTATCACTTCCTAAACCCCTTTTCCAATCAGAACAACTTCAACTATGTAACTATGTAACTATATGTAACTATGTAACTATATCAGAGCTATTTCAACTATGGGTGTGCCATGTGGCATGAGTTCACATATCTTAAAGATTTTACTCCTAGAAAAAAGGAAATCATTTTAAGGGCTGTTTAAAGCATAATCAACTTGCTTTGTAGAGGGGAACACACAAGATATATATATATATATATATATATATATATATATATATATTTGTCCTAAATCATCTAGTGTATAAGGAACTGGTGTAGAGGAATGGAATTCTGTCCTATAACCAGGAACCAAGAACATTTTACATTCATTTGAGACAAATCTCAAACTGAAGCTGTAACCTCTAGCCAAACTTGGGGCTTGTGTGTCAGTGATTCTCAGTTGGAAGGATGAAGCATTGATGAAGCATTGCTCTACCCCAGAATCATTCAGGATTATCAAGATTTGGTGGGGAGGGGGGACACTTCCATGCCCAAAGCACACATGTACACATACTTGTCTCTGTAGAACATTCTTCTTCTGCCCCCTCCGTGAAGACTACTTGCTAAAGGTTCTGCATTAATTAAAAGCTGTTCAGAGTTTTCTCCATAGCAGTGCTTTCAGCATTTCTTCATTCCTGAAGCCCATGCTACCAGTAGAATATAGTGGCCCCAGTCATTTTTCCCAAGTACATGTGATGGAGGCAAAATGGTGAAAAGAATTGTTTGGACTTAAAATGACTCATGTTCTGATTAGTCTACTAGCAGTGCAAATTTGAGCATATTATTAAGCTCACGGAGCCTCAGTTTTCTCATATTTATAATGGAAATAATAATATGTACTCTCTGTAAGAAATGCCTGAATTCAAGAGAACACCTTTCAAAGTTTCTAAAAAACTGTATGACATGCAGAGGTTAACACATATCATTCCCCTTCCCCAAGTGATCAGAGAATCAGTGTGAAATACCCTTGTGACATATATTTATTTATTGATAGTCAACATACAGTACATTCTTTGTTTCAGATGTAGAGTTCAATAATTCATGAGTTGCATGTAACACCCAGTGCTCACCACATTACGTGCCCTCCTTAATGCCCATCAGCCAATTACCCCCTCCCCCTACCCACTTCTCCTCCAGCAGCCCTTGGTTTGTCTCCTACAGTTAAGAGTCTCTCATGGTTTGTCTCCTCTCTGATTTCTTTCCATTCAGTTTCCCTTCCCTTCCCTTATCATCCTCTGTGCTATGTTATTTTCCTTTGTGCTATTTCTGATATGCCACATATGAGTACAACAATATAATTACCCACCTATTCTATCCATGTCAACATAAAGGGTACGTATTCATCCTTTCTGATGGCTGACTAATATTCCATTCTATATAATATTCATTCATATATATATGTATATATATATGTATAAATATATAATATCTTCCTTATCCATGGAACAGGCTCTTTCCACAGTTTGGCTATTGTGGACATTGCTGCTGTGAACACTGGGCTTCAGGTTCCCCTTCGGGTCATTCCGTTTGTATCTTTAGGGTAAATACCTCATAGTGCAATTGCTGGGTTGTAGGGTAGCTCTATTTTTAACTTGAGGAACCTCCATACTGTTTTCCAGAGTGGCTGCACCAGCTTGCATTCTCACCAATGGTATAGGAGGGTTCCCTTTTCTCCACATCCTCACCAACATCTGTTGTTTCCTGACTTGTTAATTTTAGCCATTCTGACTGGTGTAAGGTGGTATCTCATTGTGGTTTTGATTTGTATTTCCCTGATGCCAAGTGATGTGGAGCATTTTTTCATGTGCGTGTTGGCCATTTATGAAGGTCTTCTTTGGACAAGTGTCTGTTTATGTCTTCTTCCCATTTCTTGACTGGATTATTTGTATTTTGGATACTGAGTTTGAGAAATTCTTTATAGATTTTAGATATCAGCCCTTTGATACATCATTTGCAAATATCTTCTCCTGTTCTATAGGTTGCCTTTTAGTTTTGTTTGTTTTCTTTGTGAGCAGAAGCTTTTTATCTTGATAAAATCCCAACAGTTCATTTTTGCTTTTGTTTCCCTTGCCTTTTAAATTTTAGTAATGGCCTTTAGTGCCTTAAATCAGGGGACTAAGTCTATGAGAATTTTAGTCATTGCCAAAGAATTAGATTGGTGAAAATTTTAAAAAAAATCTGTTTTCTCTGAAATTGTACCAGAGCAGAGCCTTCATTTCAGCTATTAAGAATACCTCCAAACTAATACTTCCCTCCCTGCACCAAACTGAAATCAGACTATTTGCATCTGTCCATGACTGTATATAGGGTATATTCAAAGCAAGTTCCAAATGCATTGATTCATTCTTTTCCCGTATATACAATTAGTTAAAGCAGCAGGCAGAGCCTCCTAGGTAGCATAGAGAAGCTACTGATATTTGGAAACACTGTTTTGCTGTTGTTTTTTTTCCCCCCAAGATCAACCCAGCTCGAAGAAGAATTTTTAAATTCTTCAATGTCTTGCTCTGTCCTTTTCCTGTGGGGTTGTTCTAGAGGAGCCCTACTATCAGGGCTGCTAAAAAGACATGTGTCCCAGAGAGTAAATTTGAACTAAATAAAAACACAGCAACCGGGAACCTGGCTTCATTTGTGCTCCTTTGAAATGTAAAAATAACACCCAGCATAGTCAAGATCCCTGACTGCTGATCACAATGCATAAAATAAAAGGCACAGTCCAAATGAAAAGCATCTCATTCCCAGGGACATAGTTCTTACAGGTTTGGTTTTACAGCCGGAACCGTTACTAAATGTGGCACCTCCTACTTTCTTTTCTTCCCTCTGTCCTCCAGGGGTAACAGAGTGCTCCAAATACAACTTTAATTGGCCTGCTCTGGCTTAACAGGGCCATCTGCTGTGGCTTCTAAGACTGTCTCTTGGGTCTCTTCTCTTCCCTGAGCATAGCAGGGGTCCTTCACTGTGTCTTGTACCAGCTGCATGCTAAATTTCTATATATGTTCATTTCATTTTAAGGACAGTTTTTCTAAAAGAGTTTTTTAAAAGTCACTAAGGTCTTTTTTGAAGGCTTTTGTGCTTAACTTTTCTATTGCCAATGTGGAACAAAATCATTTTTTAGAAAAAGCAAACAAACAAGCAAAAAAAAAAAATCAAGAAACATGCAGGGTCTAAACAAAAAGTCCTCTTTGTATTTGTGAATAAAGCAGGATACATAAGAACACATTTAGCTCAGAATAAAATTTGTATGCATTAGGGAAATGGGTTTATGATGTGTTCATCTCCTTAGCAAATGCATTGTACTGCCAAAATGAATATTGTAACTATCAGTGTCTGGTGTCGCTACTGGAATCGGTATTTTACAATAATCAGTTTCGCACTATGTTATTTTGTCTGAGGGATGCCTAATCTCCCTTTCCTTCCGAAGTCATTAATATTGTCAAAGTAATCATGGGGCATTCTGTAGAGTGTACCTGCAAATACTTTTTTCATGATCTGTAAAATGTTGAATACCTGCAAGTTACTAGGGGCAAGAATTCGCTTTTTCCTGAATGGAAACCTGGATAAAGCTGTGGTTTGTACGTGTTGATCTGGCATAAGGAGAATTATGGAATTATAATTTATATGGAATTATACCACACATATGAAGGTTTCACTATATTCCAGACATTGTTATAAGTGCTTTGTATGAATTAATTCATGGTGTCTTTAGATTGAATTCTACTTTTAAAATAATCATAGTTATGAAGAAAGAACCCACAATAGGATATATGTCAGACTCAGATCATTTGAAAGCTACGGATTCGTTTGGTGATATGTTTTATAACCTCTGGATAGTCAGAAGGTCTCATCCCTTCTCTGTGTCATTTGTAAGGATTGCCTTATGCCTCTACCTTTGATGGTAGGGATATCACTAGATCAGCTAATCTCATTAATATGTCCATATTTTAAGAAGTCATTTCTAGATAATCTGCTTCCCATGGAGCTTTGCCTGCAAGGAGAGATTGTGCCTGCCCAGTATGTCCAGTCAAGACTTCTCACAAGGGGCATGTGTGAGGTGAATGAGGATGATGTGATTTCATCCCCAGGAGATGGGAACATACTCAATAAATTGAGAAAATTAAGTCTGTGAGATACTGGGAAAACCAGGGAACCACCAGATCCCTCTCAAAGTCATGTAATGAGTGAATAAGATTCTTTGTGTTTTGATCAATAGATAATGCATAATTATAAATATTTTAAAGTTTGTATACAATGCCCCTTAGATTTTTGGCCAATATTGTGCTTTCTCATTTGAAACATGTGACTTTGGATTGTAGTTGGTGGCCAACTGAAGTGCAGTCTCTGTGTTTTAAAGAAGAAATGGAATATTTTTGGTATTTTAGTTGATCAACCTGCCATTATAGATTGCGAGTGACTTCTTCTGTTATAGTTAACTATGTAGAAAGAGAGAAGTAGAAAAAGTAGAAGGTTGTCTTTAGGGAGAGAATTTGAAGTTTCCTATTACCATGCTTTTATTTTGTTACCCTTATTCCTCTGATTGAAATTCAATTAAGTCATGCTCTTGTCCAGAGGTAGACAATTCCATACCTTCTTGCAAACAGTTTTTGAAATGCACACTTTCCACCACCAGTGGGGAAAATAACCCACTATGTTCCACTGCTCTTCCATATGCTGATCTCATGTGTAAAAAAAAAAAAAAAAAAAAAAAATTGGTGTTTGTTTATTCTTTTGGAGAAATTATAATTAATGGCTAGATGAATTGTTTACTTGTTGCATGGATAGAGTCAGAAAATTAGAGACTCAAAGTAATTTGACAGGGAGAAAATCCTTTTTTGTTAGAAGGGAGAGGGGCAGAGAGAAGGGGAGAATCCTTAGCAGGCTCTGCCCAGTGCAGAGCCTGATGCAGGAGTTCCATTTCACAGCCCTGAGATCATGAGGAAACCAAGAGTCAGATGCTTAACGACTGAGCCACCCAGGCACCCCTGCCAAGGAAAAAATCTTAAGCAAGAGGAGAAAAGGTTACTCTAGTCAAAATGCCAGAAAGTGTTAGGGGACTAAAACTCAAGCCTTCAGATTTCCATTCTACTGAGAATTCCAAAGAACATGAACATAGAATATCACATATACAAACATAAGATGAAAAGAAAAGAAAAGAAAAGAAAAGAGGAGTACCTGGGTGGCTTAGTCACTTAAGCATCTGCCTTCGGCTCAGGTCATGATCCCAGGGTCCTGGGATCAAGCCCCTCATCGGGCTCCCTGCTCTGCGGGGAGCCTGCTTCCCTTCTTCTCTCCCTCTGCCTGCAGCTTCCCCTGCTCCTGCTCTTTCTGTCAAATAAATACATAAAAGAGAGAGAGAGAATTGGTCTACTGTGGTGAAAAGCCAAGGATCTTGGGGATGTTGTCATTTTAATTGTTCCATAAAATTTTCGCACCTTTTGAAGTTGTTTAAGTAACTGTATTTCACTGACCAAATGAATGATATTGAACAATGGGTGTGTTTGCTTTGCCTACCTTTAGGGATAGACTGGAGGTGATAAAAGTATAAAACTAATCAGTAGAAATCTATCATAGTGACATTTTAAAAAAGAAACTAAATAACTGTTTATTTTCTTCAGTCACAAATTCATTTGAAATAGTCCATTTTATTTTTCATGAGATTCAGATCCCAGTTAAACCTCTCTTTAGGGGAACACTATTTGTTATCTGTCTTTCTTACCTCTGTTTAAGTGTGCCTGCAGAACTGATTACACCACAATTAACAAAGATCTCAATTATTAGAGTTTTCCTTCCATAGTAGGTTCCAGTTTGCTCTTCCCCGCCTTAGGATTTTATTTATTTATTTGACAGAGAAAGAGCAAAAGAGCACAAGCAGGGGGAACAGCAGTCAGAGGGAGAGAGAGAGGAGGAAGCAGGCTCTCCACTGAGCAGGGAGCCCCAGGTGGGGCTCGATCCCAGGACCCGGGGATCATGACCTGAGCCGAAGGCAGATGCTTAACGGACTGAGCCACCCAGGCGTCCCTCCAATTTCTTCTTTTTGGTAGCAAAAAATGAAAGATAATTTTAAATAAAGTGCCTGTTTTAGAAGCCTCTATCACATTCATACTGGAATCATCAATAAACCATCATGATTTCATTCTCTAGCCTTTAATTTAATGTTTACTCATAGATTATGGCTGTAACGTGTGATGCTGTATCCCAGCCCAGGATGAAAACATAAGGCTTTGGATTTCTCATCTGAGTTTGTTCTTCATTTACTTAGCAGGGGCTGGGGAGGTTCCATAGTGTAGTGGTTATCATGTCTGCTTTACTTAGCAGGGGCCGCTTTTCAAATTCTAAATGTTGTGGATAAGGAGGACAAGAAATGACTAAGTAAAAATCTAATTAAAATGGAAATCTGGGAGTTCTATTACTTTAGTAACTTCATCATTAGCTATTTTTAAGTCACTTACTCTAGGCAGTGACAAAGAATTGACTTCAAGTCTGTCAAGTGCCACGCAGTCTTGAGAAAAGACGCATCTAAATTTATACAAGAATGATTTTTTATGCCATACCCTTGAATAAATTTGGAGAGTAAAAACACTAGTATTAATTATGTTATTTTAAGTCTCTCTCTACGTGAAGATTTCATTGGTTTAGATACAGTATACAAGCTACTTGTTTAAAAGTTTTAAAGGTGGTGTTTCACTGTCCCTTTAGGATTATAGTTGGGTCTCTGTCAAGTTTTATTGTCTTGAGTGTTTACCACATGATCAATATAGTCTCAAAATCTTTTTTTTTTCCCTTAAAATTTTATTTATTTATTTATTTGGCAGTGAGAAGGAGGGCATGATCAGGGAGAGCAGCAGGCAGAAGGAGAGAGAGAAGCAGGCTCCCTGTGGCCCAGGACCCTGGAATCATGACCTGAGCTGAAGGCAGAGGCTTAACCAACAGAGCCACCCAGGCGTCCCTCCCTAGTCTCAGAATCTTGAGATGAAGTCAAAGATCTATATGCAGGCAGGGGCAGGTATTTACCTGGAGGATGTCATTACAACCCTGATATTTACTTGCAGAAAAGCTTTCCTTAAAATAGAAAATTAGAACTGAGTAACTTAATGGCCACAATGTAGGATTGGCATTGTGTCACAGTACAAACAGGGCCTAGAGAGAGACACAGCTTCATGTTTGTTTGTCTGTTTTAAATTTCTGTTTTGATTTGTTTTTTTTTTTTTTTTCCTCCTAGGGAAAACTGTTAATAATGAGAATTTCGAAAGTGTTCAGGCAAATTGCACAAAAATTAATAAAATAATCATAGGGGCATGCTGGAAAAGGTTCTTATGATCTCCAGCTGTTCCTTGATACTCACAGGCAAAAAAATTAATCAGATAATCAGAATCATCAATAGCCAGTCATATTGGGGACTAGGAAGGAAATTTAACGAGGTCTGTTAATTCGATCAATCATCAAGGGAAAATTAGAAAAAGAGAGAGATAAATGGAGCAAAAAGTAGAGAGGATAACTGCCATCAGGCTCCTTAGAGAACAGGAGATCAAAGAGTATCTTTAGTTCCTCAGAGCATCCCAGTGACTGGTACTCATCTTTTTTATAGGTGACCATGCTTTATCGGTCCTAGGTTCCAAGAGAAGATTCTATATCTATTTCAGCTTATGCTTGATCAAATGAACATATTGGAATCTTGAATAATCCAACTAGAACTTCCCTTTCCTTATCATTAAATAATAAATATAATAAATATAGCATTTTGATTATAATACCATTCTATAGTTTTCTAACATGCTATTATTAGGGGAGGCTTTATAAAAGTTATAAAGGAACTCTGTTATTTTTACATTTTCTTGTGGATCCATAAATACCTCAAAATTAAAAGAAAAAGTATAAAAAACTATCAAGAACTCAGGTCTTGTTTCTAATACTGTTCTCCGATAAAATAGTTCTGAACTCCTTAGAGAAATGGCTGATCAAAAAGTTTCACAGGGATAAGGATATGCTAAAAGGCAGGCTCTCTGCTCAGCAGGGAGCCTGCTTCCCCCTCTCTCTCTGCCTGCCTCTCTGCCTACTTGTGATCTCTCTTTCTCTGTCAAATAAATAAATAAAATCTTTAAAAAAAAAAAGAAAAAGTATGCTAAAAGGACACAGGAGCCAACTCAAAGAACTCCTAGTACCCAAAACTAGGAAAAATTGAGCAACATGACAAATAAGGTAGTATTGGATTATAATACAAAACATAAAATAAATATCCATGAGTCTGTAATGAGATAAATAAACAACTGAATAAATAAGTAAGAAGGGAAGAAGAGGAAAATCTCCCATGCCAAAGAGTTCCAAATAATGTGTATAGGTACTTGCCTTCCGGGGAGTGGAACGAAATTCCTCACTCCTCAGGTGTGGGTTGCTCCTACTGATGTCTTTCAGAAGGGTACATACTATGGAAAAGTAGAAAACAAAGAGTAACTCTCCAGTGGAGAGTCCAGACAAATACTGTCTTAGGTGATTGGTGTTAACTTCAGGTGTCGTAAATCGTTATAGTGTGTACCCTTGATAGGGTGTGATTGAAAATGGTCTTTACCGCCGTGGGGTTCCGCTCAAAAACCCAGAACTCTAGTTCAATCATGAGAGAAATATCAGATCAATTCAAATTGAAAGATATACCACGAAATATCTGACCAGTAATCGTCAAAACTGTCAAGATCATCAAAGCAAAGAAAGTCTGAGGAAATTATCATAGCCAGGAGGAGCCTAAGGTGACAAGGTGACTGGATAGGATCTTGGAGGATACAAAGAACATTAGGTAAAATCTAGGAACATATGTGTAAAGTGTAGACTTTAGTTCATAATCGTGTAATATTTATTGATGAGTTGTGACAAATGTTCCACACCAGTAGAACATGTTAAATATAAGAGTAACTGGCTGTAAAGTTTATGGGAAGTCTGTATACTGCCTTCACAAATTTTCTGTAAATTTACAACCATTTTTAAATTAGAAGTTTATTAAAAAATGAACTGATAATAGTTTTCACCCAGATTGATTAGTAAGTTAAATTTATAGCTCTATTTATTAAATAAGCCAAACTATCTCCATTTAGACTTCTCTCTCTCTTTCTCTTTCATAAAATTTGTTTGGATACAACCGTGGCTATTATTGTGATCTATCTGCACCAATATGACATTTTAATTGGTATAGCTTTACCACACATTTAACTATCTGATTGTGTACCTTAGTTTTCTCATTTTTAAAATCAGGATATTAGTATCAACTCACTGGATTGTTGTAAAAATACAGTCAAATTATATTCGGAAGGCACTCAGTGACATTTCTGGCCACAGAATAAATTTAACTTTCAAAATGTGGGCTACGTATCATGATTAGAAGTCATCTTCTCTAGGAAAGTTGATATTAAATTGATACTCTGCCTTTAAACGTAATCATCTTAAAATCAAGGAAATAATCCCCATTGATTGCTAATATTTTTAATTTGGTTTCATGACCAGAAACTATATATATCAGAAAGATTTTATATATAT
Source organism: Martes martes (assembly GCF_963455335.1). NCBI lineage: Eukaryota > Metazoa > Chordata > Mammalia > Carnivora > Mustelidae > Martes > Martes martes. Next base: position 26,699,028 of record NC_137898.1, on the reverse strand, counting down.
ATATAAATATACCCCATATAATATATATAAATATATATATTTTTATATAAATATATATTATATTTATTATTTATAATATAAATATATATTATATATTTATATTATTTATAATATAAATATATATTATATATTTATATTATTTATAATATAAATATATATTATATTTATATAATATTTAATAATATATAATAAATTATAAATATATATTACATTTATTATATATTAAATATAAATGTGTGTATATATATATATATGTGTGTGTATATATATATATATATACACCCCAGCAGTATTTCCCATCCCACATATTCTTCTGCAATTGACCTTATCCTTCCCCTTTTAAGAGGTGAAGCCTTATTTCCCTCCCTATGAATATGGGCTGGACCTGATGACTTGTCTGTATCAGGTACAATGATTCAGATGTGAAATTGTGGGACTTCCTAGGTTGGCTCAGAAAAAGCCAGGCAGCTTCCACCTTGGAACTCTTGCTCTCAGATGCAGCCTCTCTTCTAGGGATGGTAACTCTTGGGACCCTACCACTGGGAAGCCCAGGTCAAGTTATATGCAAAAGCCATGTGTATGTACTTTGGTTGATAGTCCCAAATTTGCCTAAATTTGGAGCCATTCCAGCCCAGGTCCTAAACATGTGACAGACATGGGAATGAATAAACCTTCAGACTGCTTTAGCCCCCATCTTCTTGGTGTACCCCAACATTTTGAGCTTTCCTAGTTGAGGCTCCAGATATCAAAGACAAACGAAAATCCTCTACCACAGAATCTGTGGTTATTGTTAAGCCACTGAATTTAAAGTGGTTTATTTTGCAGCAATTAATCCATCATGTCAAAATTTTCTATTTTTCTTCTTTTAAAATAAAAGAAGAGAGCAAACGCTTTTAGGCCTTACACTTTTCTCGGATGAAATGAAATCCTGTTTTCTTCATAAATTCTTGAACATGAAGGGTGCATTTATGGGCTGGACTTAATCTTTGAATCTCGCTATGCATAGAATGGTCTTAGGCAGAATTTTTCGTATAATAGTAAATACCATTAACATGGGCATGAAGTCATTTACTTGTCTGACTTGATCTCTGTAGGTATTGCTGACACTTTCCTCTGGTTGTGGTCACATAAACCCAGAGAGCCAATTTCTCCAAGTGACCATACTACGGACTTGGAGTAACTAAATCATTCTCCTCACTATCTTCATCATTTAGTGTAACCCCTTCACCTCATTTCAATTCCAGCATGCAAATTAACTCAGTGACTTCTGGTTAGCCTCTGATATTTGCAAAGGGGTCCTCCAGTTCCAGGCAGCACTGGTTATCTCTGAGCGAAAATATCTGGTGATGGTAGAGGAAAGGAGAGGGAAGAACAAACCCAAAGTGCTATTGAGAATTATTAGCATAATATTATATTTACGTCCTTGTCTCTTGGAATCCAAAGAGAACCACAACACATCTCTGTGAACTTTCCTTCTCTTGTAGCAGGTACCTTGAACTTATAACTGTTTTAAATATTAGTATTTAATTGGCAAAGCACACCCAGATAGATATGATAGCAAAATTAAAGGACTAAGAAGATTCTTCCACCTTCATTAAGTACCAAAAGGTAAATGTTTTGTTGATGGGCAGAAACTGGGGAAAGCTTGTAAGTACCCACCTATTATTGGAAATATTCTTAGGGTGGGACTCTCAGAATTCTTGTTTCTTCTCCAGCCACTTTCTTATTCCTGCTCCTCTCTCTTTGCCAGATAATAATGGATTCTATACTGTATTTGTCTTTTTTTAAAAATCACTTATTAAAATGCTACATTTAAAAAATATATTCATTCTGTATGTGTGCACGTGTGTGTATCTATGAAACTTTTTCTGGGAATTTCATTATTGCATTGCTATAAAAATGCTATATTTGGTTGGTGATATTTTATGTTTTATAACACATAAAAATTATGACTTCTTGTGTATTTTGTCACTAGTCATATATAGTCACCCGCTTAATACACATAAAAGATTTAAATCCATTTTCTTTAGATTTTCAGTTCCATAAGTATTCTACAAATAGTGATGCTAGTTTATATTACTTAAATATTTAAATCATTTTTATTATCTTATTGAATTGTCCAGAACTAGCCCAAGATTTGTGAAAAGGTAGTGATTACATTATGCATTTTCTTCTCTTTCTTCGTATCCTTGCAAATGCTTCTAGTTAATTTCGCTGTTAAAAACAATAGTGTTATTTGTTCAAAATACCCTTTGTATTAGCTTTTAACATTTTTACATTCTTATAGCACTCCTGTAGCTCCCAGCATCTCTTTAAATACCTCCAGCATTCTTTTTAAACAATTGTTCTCTGATTTTCTATTTATCTTTGAGTTCTATGAGAACAAAGTATGCATCACTCCAGCTAATCATAATTGTATCACCAACTTAGCGTATGGTTATATTGGTTGACTGACAGAATTAATAAAGAAACATAATTAAAATGTAATTCATTTATTCATTTTGCTCTTGGAAAAAATTCCTCTTAACTGGGTTTACAGCCTAGACATATAGTAATTAGAGTAAAACATTCCAGAGATTGATACATCTTCACCAGCATTCTTAGTTTTCTGGGCTTTTGTGGTTAAAACTCTACACAGAGTTTTCTTAGGCATTTCAAAAGGAAGTTGAGAAAAGACAGCTAGCTGGGCATCATCACAAACTAGAAGAAAACGTTAAAAACTTGTAATGTGTAAGTTGATGGATGTGAACTGGGCTTATTGTGGTGGTCTTATTGCTATACAGATGCCAAATTATTATGTTGTACACATGAAACTAATAATAATAACTCATAATGTCATGTCCACTCTACCTCAATTAAGAAAAAAATAGAAGTTATCCATAGGAAAAGTAACCATGAAAGAAAACAAAATCTCAAATATTATTTCTTTTTAATTCTCATCACCTTTCCGAAGATAAATTGATATAACCAACTCTATGCTCAAAATCATTGATTCTTTCTTCCAATATATTTGAAATATATTCCATCCACTGACCAACTATTGTGTGATGAGGCTAAGTGCCAGCCAAGCATGCAAGGTTATTATATATGAGTAAATTCTTGTCCTGTCAGATATAACAGACTTATGGAATGAGTCTTTAATATAAAACAATGAGATATCTCATAAGACAATGAGATAACTTGTCTGTGCATGCTGTTTTGTTCATCAAAATATTGGAACTCTCAGACAATGTTAGTTTGTTTTGGTTTATTCTGAGTTTGAACCCCTGTGGTGATTCTTGAAACTTGACTTGGAATATATTGCTCATTGATCCTAAAACTTCATATCTCATTGACAGTGTATTGCAGATCAGGTCTAAATTAAATTGTAGCGTTTTACACTATTACTGTTTAGTGACAAGCCCTACATCTTTCTTCTTGACCTTTGTGCAATAATAAAATATCCTGTCTCCCTGACACTTTCACTTTTATAGTTTTTCTCTTCTTTTAGCTCCTTAGGGCACTTTTCCAAACCACCTCAAGTTTCCAAATAGAATTGCATGATTTGGGCATAATAGCACCTGACAGCAGTAGAGAAACAGTCTTTCTTAAGGGATTTATGGATTTTTCAGAATGCTATCTGGGATGCCACCTCTGCCCACATCACTGATTCATGAGTTCATCTTTAGCAAGACAGCCACAGAATTACTTTTCTGCAGAGAACGGATAACTTCTTGGGGGAGAAGAGGGTTAGCCCGTCACCGGGTGAATATCACATGACATAAAGCCCAAATGCTGTCACGCCATACAAAGTCATCAAGTCTTTTACAAAATGGGGTTCTTGCTGCTTGGATCCCATCAGGCAGCAATTTTTACTCTGATTACCTAAAGTCGCTTCATCTGTCTCTCAGCATTTCCCTGCCTGCAGCTTATGACTTTTTCTCTAAAAGGGATTTGATGTGCTGTCAATTTTCCCATTGTTTATGGCACTGTTTTGTGCAGATAGTATCTTAAAACAAACAAAAGACCTGAACAACAAAAACAATGTCAATCCATCTTTGCCTCTGTAGAATTTCCCAAGGTCTATTAAACCTTTTGGCAATTGATGACATTAGAACAGATTCAGGTCTGTGTTTGTGCCTCATACTTTTGTAAACTCTATTTTTACTGAAGCTCTTAAAAAAAGAGTTTCTTTTTTTGTTTAGAACTTGAGTTACAGGTAGCAAAAATTCTTCCTGACATTTGTATTTCTGCTCAGTCTTAATTTTTGACATAGGTCAACTCATTTGTGATAGCTAAAATATACTACTGAGAGTAATGGACAACTAGTATAAAAATGGAGAAATTTGCTATGTTCCATATAGAATGGGGATAATCTGGTCTGTCTAGAAAGCAATTATTATAAAAGTAAGATGGTTACTACTTCATGGGGACCTTCTAGGACCTGGTCCCTCAAAGGGACTTCCAGGGAGCTTTTCAGGAATGCAGAATCTTGGATCCCACTTTCAACCTACTGGATCAGAACCTACATTATACTAAAGTTCCCAGATGATTTGAATGCCTATTAAAGTTTGAAGTTTGAGAAATACTGTTCCAGAACAAATAATGGACTTTAGCTATTTTGTTTTCTATGATCCTCTATACAGCATTTCAATGTACATAAATATTTTTGATTCCACTGTAAAGATTTTGATCCAACTGTAAAGATAAAGATAAAAGGCTCAGAAATTTTAAGTCAGTCAAAAATTTCTCATCATCACACAGCAAGTAAATTAGGAAAAAACGAGGGAAAGGATTTATCAGAATTTGAACCTGGATATACCTGACCAAACAACCTGTTCTTCACTTTGTGTGTTTTTTTTTAAATACATGAACCTTTGTTAAATCTGATGTAAGTGCTGTCAGCATTTTTGGATGTCTTCAGGAGATTAATCTGAAGCTTATATAACATAACTGGAAAAACTGAGAAACTTTCAACTTCCTCCAATGAGTTACAACTTTGATAAGAAAGTTGTATAATATTAGAACTAATGCCACTAGCACTAAAATGTGTTCAACAGAATTTAGAACTAGTATGTCCTACAAACTTCATTTCAAGTGTGTAAATATGATTTCATGCTTTCATTTATTTGCTACTCAAGGCAATACTAATGAAGGTAGTTTTCCTAAAATACCATGGTAAAGGCTCAGTTAGAATGAGTAAGGATTTCAGTAATCAAATTAAGTAAGTATATGGGAAAAAAATATGGAAAGATTAATGCCAAGCTGAAGCGTCTCCTCGTTTCTTTGTAAAGAATATAAAAATGCTTTAAAACGTGCAGACTGTTACTACATGCTGGGGTGTGGAGCACTGTAAAATATTTTAACATGAAATAAAATAACATAAAATCTTTCGGGAAATAGGCAAGAAAAGTCTATGCTCATGACTAATGCAATAATTATGCTGATTGTTAAGACAAGGCAGAAAACTGAACACATGATCTGCAGGTACCACTCAACGTAAGAGTGAATTACTAATGTAGGGAGTATATATTAGCAAATGAACAATCAGGTGATCTAAGAAAGATTTTAGTAAAAGTTTCAGGTAACAGCTGTAGTTTGAATGTGAAAATATTTTGATTTCCAGGATATCTTGGAGTTGTTTATTAGGACAACCAAAACACTCTCAAAAATAAGAGATGCATTCCTCCTTTATTTATTAGCTATTTCTCATTGAAAAGTAGCAGGGCTAGTTATAGAAACAACAACAACAACAGCAACAAACCAAACAAAAACAAAAAACCCTCAGAAACAATGAACTCTGGGGGATTCAATACAGATTCAGTGATTTTCAATTTCTTGTGAGACGCACAAAAAAGATGAGTCTTCAGTTCTAAACATTTGTCTTTTTTACACTTTTTTTTGTAAAACATGGCCAAAATTATTCATTTTTTGAAAAGATTTTATTTATTTATTTGACAGAGATAGGGATCACAAGCAGGCACAGGCAGAGAGGCAAGCAGAGAGAGAGGGGGAAGCAGGCTCCCTGCTGAGCAGAGAGCCCAATGCAGGGCTCCATCCCAGGACCCTGAGATCATGACCTGAGCTGAAGGCAGAGGCTTAACCCACTGAGCCACCCAGGCGCTCCTTATCTTTCTATAATAAAGCCATGGTTTCATCTCAGTATTTCATGTATAAATAATACGGTTTCATTCTTTTGCTTTTTGATGATGAATAGTAAGATATTTTGTTCTTTGATGAGCAGTCTTTAGCAATGACTTGTATTTCATTTGTAAGAACCCATTGGAGCTGATTATCAAGGAATCCATTGAATTTGCTTCTGGGATGTCTGTGAGAAGCATTCTTGTGTAACACTGATGACATTGTATCATTTATATATTAATTAAATGTCAGAAAGAGGCTGTTTTGATATCTTGGTTGAGACTGAAGTGTCCAAATTAAATACAGTTAAATATCAATATGCCTTATTTTAAAGTAGACATGGTTGACTGCTAATGAGGCCTTGCTATCAGGGTGACTCTTAGCTTTCCAGATCTCTGACCCTTCACCCAGACTGAAGCCAAACATGGTGGTGGGAAAGAGGGGACAAGACTGATTATGAGGAAGACCCATGTGGAAGATTTCTCGGGAGAGAATTATTAGTAGTTGTCAGGTTTTCCCTTCTCTGTTAGGATGGGAACATGTAGTTCATCTTAAGCCAAGGAATGGACCTTCAAGATACCTATTTAGAAAGCTTTTCATGTGTTATCTAGAGTGTAGAGGGAAGTAAAACAAGCTTATGTCTTTTGCTTGGAAAAGTCCAAAGGGGAAAGGCTTGTTGAGACTGACCTGCACATTTACTGATAGTCCTGAGGCAATGTAAATGCGATTTTTTGCCCAGAGTGGACTCCACGAAAGGTGAACAAAGATGCGTCTTCATGAAGGGACTGTCAACCTCAACAAGAGTTCTGCCTGGGGAACCCCAACTGAATAAGTCTGCATGAGGTGTAGGGCCAGGAACCACATGGAAAGGAGGAGTCTTATGTTATGCTGAACCATCATTTCAGATACTTTAGGTTTGTATTGTTTTGTTTTGTTTTGTTTTCCAGATGATTTAGTTTTAACCCATTTCAAACAATGCGAAATCAATGGGAAAGGTCTCTGCTAGACAATTTCAAAGATTCGGTCTTAGTGGAATCATTTAATGAAAACAAGAGAATTGTAAGACAGTGACTGCTTAAAACAAAAGAAAACATTGTCCGGTTAAAGTCACTAGACGTGAATGACAATCAGTTGATATTCATTGCCATTCCTGGGGGCAGAGGAGGAACTGGTTTCTCAGAATAAGCCTTAATTCAAATAAAGTTCATCAGAAAACCGTTGAAGTATTTTACCACAAGTAAAAATTTATTCCAAAAGGAAGTGGAGAATTAAATCTCTCCCAGACAAGGTTTGGCTGGGAATAATTTTTCTTCCATCCAGAGATCATATCCTCCAACACCCAAAAAGAGTGTCATGGGAGAGTCCATGCTGGGAGTGCAAGTGTAGGAGGATTTTACTCAGGACGTGAGTGTGAATGGTGGCTGAAGGAGGTGGAGAAGTGCCAGCAGGTAGGCATTTTTCAAAACCAGCCGATGCCAATACCAGATTAACTGTATCTACAGTCTCTTTCTTTGCATCCTTCATAATAACTGCCCTTTGTGAAGAAGCAAAGTCGAGGACTGCCTAGTGAGTGGGAGAGGAGTAGAGGCTGATGTGAAGTGAGGAAACCCATGGTGAAGAGAATAACACTGTTTTCCTCATTTTGTTCCTTTTTAATTTGGGCCTTAAAACCCAATAATCCAGTTATACACATAAAGCACAGAGCATGAAGAATTGTAACACTTAGAGGACCCAAATTATTTATTTTTTATGAAATATGAGAAACATGATTAGCCAATCATACTTTAAGTATTTCTTTGTTTTTTTCCTTTCCTTCTTTCCTTTTTTATTTTTTTATTTTTATTTTTTTTTTAAAGATTTTTTATTTATTTATTTGACAGAGATCACAAGTAGGCAGAGAGGCAAGCAGAAAGAGGAAGAAGCAGGCTCTATGCTGAGCAGAAAGCCCGATGCAGGGCTTCATCCCAGGACCCTGAGATCATGACCCGAGCCAAAGGCAGAGGCTTTAACCCACTGAGCCACCCAGGCGCCCCTTCTTTACTTTTTAAAAAGACATTTACATACAATGTTTTATATGCTAGGCAATTTTCTAAGTGCTTTACAAATGTTAACTGATTTAGTGATTAATAGATCTTTTTTGCATGGTAAAATCAAATTCTGAGGGACTTTTCCTGTGCACCTCTCTCATTTTAAATTTATTGCGAAGAAATTAGAATAAAAGATGACCTAAACACAGACACACACACACACAAGTTTATGCTGCTACTATCACTATTTGCATTTTCATAACCACAAAAGTACCTTTGCAAAACCACTGTATCTAATGCTTTAATTTGGGGTAATAGTCAATTATGCAAAAAACCTAGGGAAGTTCAGTTTATAGTAGAAATTCACTTCTCTAGGGACTAAAAATATGCAAATAGCAATTTCTTAGGACAAAATTATACTTGAAATACTTATTGGACCCTTTTTAACATTTTTCTAAAATGCCAAGTAAGTCTATGCATGGCTGCTGGTTGATGAGAGTCAAAACATCTGTAAATTTTATGCCCTGATGATCCTTAGGAAGATCTTGTATAAAAATACTGGAGTTGAAAGCAATTTATTAAGTTGTGTAAATTGTGAAAACAGCTAAACCTTTAAGCCCAGCCCAAATCATTTGGATAACTAAAGAAACCTTTCTCTACTCACAAACTGTATTTAAAGTATAATGGCTGATTCATGTGAATAATACACCTTCCATTCTCATCAAAAGATACACAAAATAAAACTTACTAAATTTGAAACATGCAAAATTTGTAAGTGAGCTGTTTTAAAGTGGCAATTAAATGAACATTTTCTATATTTTTAACAGCTTAATTGAAATATAATTGATATATTATAAATTACATGTATGTAAAATGTACAGTTGGATAAATTTTTATATATGTATACATATCAAAACATCAAATTATAAAATATACATTCATATATAACTTATAAGCTTATAAATACATAAATATATAACTCATCAGATATATAATATATAAAACGTGTACTATAAAGATTAATATAAATATATGAATAAACACATTCATATATTCAAATTTAAGAAACATTAAAAATAATACAAATATATAAATCTAAAATATATAAATATATATATAACCTATCAAATACAGGCACACATGTGTGTATTTTTGAAACCATTACCAAATCATCATAATGAGCATATCACATATCCGCAAAAGTTTTCTCCTGACCTTTTATAATCTTTCCTTCCTACATTTCCTACCAGGCTTTTTCTGATAAAAAGCCCCAAGCAAGGGCTTTGTGTTACTATAGATTGTATTTACTAGAAATTTACATAAATAGTCATACACTGTGTACCCTTATTCTTTGGTTCCTCGTATTCAGTATTATTTTGAGATTAATCCATGTTTTTCCGTGTATCAGTAGTTTATGGTGTCTTATTGTGGAATAATATAGTATTGAATGGATAGACTAGAATTTTTCTATCTGCTCATCTATGATAACCATTTGGGTTATATCCAGTTGCTGGCTATTACAAATAAAGCTGCCAGGAATATTTGTGTACTAGTTTACATGAACGTATAGATTTATTTCATGTGCATAAAACTAGGGGTACAATGTCTGGATCATATGATCAAGGTATTTTTAACTTTTTAAACTTTTTATTTTGAAATAATTTTAGGCTTAAAAAGAGTTACAAAGATGGCACAAATAATTCTAGTAAATCCATAACCCAATATTCCTTGATGTCAACATCTTATACAACGTATGTTTAACGTTTTTTTTTTTTTTTTTTTTCATTTTAAGTAGACTTTACTGTTTAGAGCATTTTGGCTTTACAGCGAAATCAAGCACAAAGTACAGAGAGATCCCATGTAGTCCCTGCCCCCAAACATGCAAAGCCTCCCTATCAACATCTCTCACCAGAGTGGAACTTTTGTTACAATCAATGAAACTATTGATACATGAAAATATTGACACATCATAATCACCCCAAATCTATAGTTTATTAGGGTTCACTTTTGGTGTTATACACTCTGTGGGTTTGGACAGATATATAATGACATGTACTTACTATTTATAGCATCATATACAAAAATTTCCCTGTCCTAAAAATCCTCCATGCTTTGCCTGTTCGTTCTCCCTACTCTCTAACTCCTAATCTTTTTAATGTTTTCATAGTTTTGCCTTTCGTAGAATGTCATATAGCTGGAATAAGACAGTATGTAGCATTTTTAAATTGGCTTCCTTCACTTAACAATATGCCTTTAAGATTCTACCATGTATTTTCAAGGCTTATTAGCCCATTTCTTTTCAGAGATGTGTGATATTCCATGTCTTGATGTGCCACAATTTATCCATTTACCTACTGAGTATCAGTTGCTTCCAAGTTTAAGAACAAAGACAGAGAAGGGCGCCTGAGTGGCTCAGTGGGTTAAGCCTCTGCCTTTGGCTCATGTCATGATCTCAGGGTCCTGGGTCTCAAGTCTAGCATGGGGCTCTCTGCCTGTCTCTCTGCCTACTTGAGATCTTTCTCTCTGTCAAATAAATAAATTAAAATCTTAAAAAAAAAAAAAAAAGAACAAAGACATAGAAAACAAGACAAAGGCTAGATTTCACAAACTAACACAGGAAGTCATAAAGGAAGTGAAATTTCTTATAAATAGGATGTTCAAGCTGAATTTATATGACTTATTTAACAGAGGGGTAGAAGAAGAGGAGGTAATAATAGGAACATCTTTGAGCATTTTATATGTGCTAGCCTCTGTTGAAAGTACTTTACAAATCTCATTTAACCTTCACAGCATTCTTACAAAGGGGATGATGTCAGGAAAATATATTGACTCTTCTGTGGACCAGGCATTTAACTAATTGTTTTATATATTATCCATAATTCTTATAACAGCACTCATGGCAGCTGGATTATTATTCTCATTTTTTAAATGAGAAGAGTGAGACAGAGAAATTTAGGAACTTCCCCATTGGCATATGCCCAGTAAGATTGGGACCAGGATTGACTAGCACACAGTCTCCCCAAGCTCTAACTCTTCATCACCTACCACACCAACACTCTGAATGCTTTTTCCTTCCCATAGTGGCTCATTTTTAAAATTTATTTGAACACATTTATTGAGTAATCTACCATGTAGAATGTACCTTCTAAGGATAGAATATAAAATTTTCTGGAGAAGTCCAAAGCACACTTAATGTGGCAGGCATGCAAAATCCCACCCTTAAAGAAGCATTCTTAACTTTGTTTAATCCAATGTTTTTAATCTTTATTTTTCCAAGGATGCTACTTTGTCTACAGTATCTATTAATATGACATAAATATAGGAGGTAAAATAGAGGAGGTGCATATTTGAGGAAAAAGATAAGATTTGGTAGCACTTGTAGTTCAGGACAAGATGTAGTTCTGTCTGGGGCCTCATCTGTTCCTCAGAGGGCCTCCCTCCGAATATTTAAGTCCCCTCTGGTGCCTGGGGTTCACTGGGGCCGGCAGTGTAGTCTGGGCAGAGACAAGACCCCTTTGGACCCTAGTGCCCATTCACCCCTTCAGTGTGCTTTTTGACCCTTTAAGTCCCTTGCCATAAGTCATGTTGACTAAGTGTGTTGAGGAAATATAGGACTTGTATCTGTGAGTGTTGTCTCAGGACCTCATGGATGGTCCGATGGGTCAGCATAGTACTGCTTTCATGGGCTCACGTGAGGTTGGCCCTCCACAGTGGTGTTGATCTGCTGATGTGGGGTGGTGTTCACCCCTATCACACTTGGGATGAGTTCAGGGTTCTGGACTATGATGTCCCTGACTTCAGATGCATGAATGAGTTGGTGTGTTAGCTCTCACCTATTTGTGTTCTGATCACAATGTCATCTCTAGTTTATAAAAGCCAAACATAGTCCAAAGGCAGGTATCCTGCACACTGTGTGTCTCTTGCTCTTGGTATGCAGGGCAGTCACTCCAAACCCTTGATATGGGTCATGTGTCAAATTCCTGTGAGGTTGTGACACCTGCTCTGAGGGTAAACCCTGATCATTACACCAAAGGTCTTCTGAGCCCCAGATATTTCCTCAAGTTAGATCAGTGCAGTGATGGTGTTTTCTCTTACATTAGTCTTGAGCCTAGCCAGAAATGGTAGACACAGGATATGGGCATATGGAACTGCTCTGTCTGCTCATGTCCATATGTAGAAGGTGACTGTGTCATCAATATGGGGGTGGGCTTGGAACACAGGTGTGTACAGCGTGCTGTAGTGGAAGTTTTGTATTATAGTAATCCTGTTTCCATTTTGGTGTACTCTAGCCAGGATTGAATGTTTTGTAGAAATGTGAGGATCTTGTTCAATCTGAAACCCCCATTGTCCCCTCCCCCCCTTTTTTTTACTTAAACATTTTTCTGATAATTTAGATGGAGGTTGTTTGTCAGTTAATGTTGACTCCAATCCTTCAAACTGTTCATATCTGCTTTATAACATTCACTGTACTAACTCTTCTTCAGGTTGGGGTTGGGGGTGGTGACAGTTTAGTTATGTCCTCAAGATAAAGTCTTAGTGAAAAAATGAATAAATGTTCTTTAGTTATTAAAAAAAAAAAGAAATCATGTAGAAATGCAGTGATTATGGCCTAAAGGGTCCAAGAAGGGGCATTGCTGGAAGGCTTGTTCTTTTAGATTTATATGATAAAATCCCAAACAGCAAATTTAACATGACTAGAAAATGATTTTTCATTCCTCTTCTCTTGCATACTCTGGGTGACGTATGCACTTCTGTGCAGTCTCAACAAAGCGCAGTTTGAAACTTCTAGAGTTATCAGAAGCTCGCGTTCCTGGACAAATGATGCCATGTCATGAGTCTCAGTATTAAATAAATGTGTACTTGGGCAACTGCAGAGGTGAAAGATCTCTATTGTTTCAACGGAAAGAAGTGCTAAAAAGCCAAGGCATTGTGTGAAATGACCGCATTTCTGCCTTTTTTCCCATGGTCATGGGTAAATTAGGGGCTAGAAATAATACATATGATAATAAAGAACACAAAGCGATACTTCCTGGCCCCAAACAGTAAGAGATGGCGCTCGGAATCCATGAAGAATCTTCCAATGCACTTAATCAGGCAGTGAACAATTACACTAGCACCTCTTCTTTACCCATTTTTCTAAATCTCCATTGATAGATTACTAAACCTCAAATGGGCCAGTGTATTTTGGAATAACTTTTTAAATCAAATGGTTTACAGAGCAATTGGGCCCTGAAAAAATCTTTTGTCCAGGGTCCTGCCTACTGCAGAGGTGACCCTGATAAAATTTCCAGTGCTCTAAACTATTTAGGGAAAAATATTTTATGTCTATCTCTTCCCATTGCTGATCCACAAGAAATATTAAGACATGTATTACGTTTAGTGATCTCTTGTTCATTAAGACATCATTTCTAACTTCAAATGGCAGATTTGCATTTATGCTTTCATATATATCTCTCACTGAACAATTATTTTTGCCCTTCAGTAACTCTTAGGAACTTTATATCATATATTTAAGCAACACATCCTGCCTGTCTCCTTCATGATAAGGACAGTTAGGCATATGCACATTTCTTGTCCTATTTTGCTTAAAGTCAAGAGTCAAATTTGCAGAAACTTACATGGAGAGCTTATGCTACACAGATTGCTTATGCCTATTTGAGTTATTCATGTTTCAACTGGTTTTTGACTAGACTCAGCCAGGAGCTTCCAATCTGTGATTCCTGTAACCTAATACTTGCCCACACTTTCCTGTGAAACCAGTAGCATTTGCACACATTTTTCATTACAGCATTCATGGGGTTGCAGGGAACATACTTGTTATTTGTCTGCCTCCATTTATTCTTATCAGATTTTCTCAGAAATGGAAGCCTTCATGCTCACCTTTTTAGAATGGGTAGCTAATATGGTCCTTGGCTCATGAAAGTACTCAACTATATTGTCTTCTTTGTTTAATAAGAAATGTGGTTCCAAGATTGACATTACTTCACACAAAATTGTTCATGTGAGCTAAATATGTGGACAAGTAGGATCTTTAAGAACACAGGAGGAGGGTGGGTTAAAGCCTCTGCCTTCAGCTCAGGTCATGATCCCAGGGTCCTGGGATCGAGCCCCACATGGGGCTCTCTGATCAGTGGCGAGCCTGCTTCCTCCTCTCTGTCTGCCTGCCTCTCTGCCTACTTGGGATCTCTCTCTGTCAAATAAATAAATAAAATCTTAAAAAAAAAAAAAAAAAGAACACAGGAGGAAATTTAAGGCAGATTTGAGATTTCTATATTACTGGAAAAAAATTAGGATGAAAACTAACAGGGAAGAAGCCAATTGCTACCTGATTTTAGACCCGAAGGCATACTGCCTTAAACCTGAGTCCATCAGTATATAATGTTTCCTAGAGTAGTTATTGTCTAGCAAGCCCACAGGATTTGGCCTAGTCTACTATGAGGATGTTGCTTTGACATTGAGAATATCTGGTGTATTAGGAACTTCAGATCATTTCTACTTTACCTCACTTCGTGCTTCTTAAATGATACTGGAAAGTGAAACATAGGGTACTAGTAAAATAACATTTTTAGGTTTGCTTCTTAAATGCCGGTCATGGCAGTAAGATGTAATGTCACTCAATCCTCATGACAACCTTATGAAATAGGTGCTAGAGAACCCTTGTTTAATTGGTGAGGAGACCAAGGCACAGGGCTGTGTCACACTGCTGATTGCTCATGGGGTGGGTAATTCAACCTCTGGTGCTCTGGGTTCTGGATTTAGGATCCTAAGGCCTGGATTTTAGTCTCAGTTCTATCTTGACTCTTTTTGTGAGTTTTAACAAGTTGTTTGTACTTTCTGAACCTCATATTTCTCATTGATAAAATTAAAAGCATATTATCTACTTCCTGACTCTTCCATGAGAATCAAATGAGATTTAACATCAAATAGCTGTGTAAACCTTAAAGCACTGTACAGATCATTACTGTTACTGTTAATACCCATCAGACTCCCTTGAGCTACCCACAGCTTTCTGAAGGACTGTCAGACCCATTACATATGTATTCTCTCTATCATTTTCTAAGGGGAAATTATAATACTTTTATGTTAGACATTTCCTTCCAAGCATTACATAGCATGTAATTTTTCAGAATGGATTTGAAACACCCTCCTTCTCTTCCCCACCACATGGTAATTTTCTCCTTTTAGTTAGATTAATCTGTTTTACACAATAGAACTGGATTACAAATACTCCGCTTAAACACATCATGAAGTCCATAGTCATTAACAGAATCTGGAAAAACTAGAAAACAAAATAATACTAGACACCATTTAAATGTTAATATTAATATAAGATTTTTAGAAAAAAGAAAAGTTGCCTTTTCCCCTTTTCCCATCCTGGCAGACTTTTAAAATCATTTCTGTGAATCAAGAAGCAATGTGTTTACAGTTGGAATTCTGTTTCTCTAGGATCTTGTTCTGTGTAAAGTCAAATGTTTCATACTTGTCAATTTTTACCAAATAATAATAACAACAACCATAATTTACAGAGAATTGGTGTTGTGTTGAATGCTGTGTGATGCATTTCAAATTTATTTCCTCATTGAGTTGTCACTGTAATGCTTCAAAGTGGGTGTTATTCTTATTTTAGAGATCAGGAAATGGAGGCTCAGAGAAGTGAGATGACTTTTCCAACTTTACAGAGCTTTTAATTAATCATTTTTCACACCTAGGTTTTTACTCTAAAATCAGTATTCACTTGCATGTTTGACTAATGAATCATGTTTAATAATATTATATTACTAATGTCTAATGTAGCTTTTCATGGGATAGAAGAATGAGAGTTCTAAGGATATGTCAGAATTTCCTTCCCTTTTAAGGCTGCATGATATTCCACAGCATTGGAATGCTGATCATAATCACTTGGTAGACACTGGGGTTGCTTCTACATTTTAGTGTTGTGAGCATGAGTGTACAAATATCTTTTTGAGAGCTTGCTTTTCATTTCTTTTGGGTACATACCCAGTAGTGGAATTGCAAAATGATATGGTAATTCTATTTTTAAGTTTTTGAGGAACTGTTCCTCTGATCAGAAGCAATAATTGGCCATCAGAGCACAGATCTCTAAAATCTGGGGGATAGCTCTTGCAAGCTGCCTGTGGGCTGCTCCAGGAACAGGTACACAGCTGCCTCATGGGGCAGAGGATAAGGGGCAGGTAACTGCTACTCTGCTAAGAGCTGAAATTGACTGAGAGTATATAGTAGTACTATATTAGTAATATCATAGATGCATAACAATATCTATAATTATATCTATACCTATATGTCCGTCACAATGTCCCTGGATACAGAAAACCATCTTGGGGTTTTCTCTCTGGCTCATTTCTGACAGAAGTTTGAAGTATGATTCAGATCTGTAGCTCTTAATGGCTTTAGTATGCTAGAGAGTATAGTCACTATTTCTCAGGATGTGGTCTTTCTGATTAGGCTTTGGGTCTAGGGACCAGAAATATATGTTGATAAGTCATGTGATTCTGCCATCTTAATAATTCTGAAATTCAAACAAAGGTTAGCAAATCTTTTTCTATAAGGTTTCTGTGATATTTATATTAAGAAACAAAAAGCTATGGCATTTCTTTTTCATCTCAGTAAGGTAAATATTGTGGTAAAATTGATGTTCATATTTCTGTCTTTCTCAATTAAATTATTGATATAAAATACAACTTTATTCTGAAAATAAGAGCAAGGAGAAATATGTTGAGGTTTAAATCCTCCTCCACACAACTGACTCAGAATAGAAATAGGCATCTCACAGGAATAGTTTTAGATGAGAGGTTTTGGAAATGCTGAAATAAACTATTTTCAACATTTATTTTAGTCCCTTTCCAGTGTATTCTAAATTTCATACGGATAAACCCCTCCAACTAAATTCCCAAGTGAGCCAATAATCAAAGGGGAAGAGAAATTTGATTTGTTTAAGTGTGAAATAATGGATATTTTATACCTACCATAAGTCATTTTATTTACTACGCTGAAACAAATTTTACCTTTGCATACTCCTAATCAAAAAGGCAAGATAAAAGTCAGAAGAAAGAGCACAGTGGGGTTTTACAGATGGGAGTCAAATCAAAGTTAGAAATAAATATATAACTTGTTAACTAAAATGTCTGACGGTGTATCTGGGAATGTACTCACAGAGGTAAAATAAGTTTTGGAAAATATTGAGTAGAGAGGGAATGCAGATGTATGACAGAAGACAACTGGCATAAGGAGAGAAACAAATTCTCATGGTTAACATAGAAGAAGAAAGATGACTAACAGCAAATCTGAGAACTACAAGTAGTTGAACAGCTGTTTACAGAGTAAATGACTTTTATCATTTGAATTGGTCTCTTTGAAAAGTATTTTAAGAGAGAAAAATAATATGTAGCAGAAATTCTACTGGCACTTGAATCTGAGAGATCATACATTTACTCACTTATTTGTTCCATTATTTACTTAATAAACATATACTGAGTATTCCAAATGTGTCAATAGCCGTTCTAAGTGTACCAGAAACAAAGTTGAATGAGAACCAAACTTTAGTCTCAGGGAGCAGATAGACATATAAACAGAAAAGTATGATGTGTTGTTTAGATGCAGGGATACAAAAATGTGCAGACAAGACAGGAGAGAATTTATGAAGTAAGTGTTTATGTGTTCAGAGAAAATAATCCTGGATAACGTTAAAACTGGATTTCCCTAAGCTAAGAGAGAAGAGAAGGGCATTTCATAAAAGGGAGCAGTAATAACACATAAGAGTAACAACACAGATTGTGGAGAACTTCAGAAAGTTCACCTAGATGAGGTGGAGAGGGAGGAATGTTGATCTAGAGAGAGAAACTGACCTGTAGGAGGCGCTGTAGGACATGTTTCGGGACATAGACTTTCGCCCACATGTGAGAAGTCAAAAAAGGGATTTAAAAGGACTCAGGTTTAACTAGAACCCTTTATAAAGAATGTATTTGAAGAGGACAGGACTAAAGACAGGTTTGTCAGGAAACTTTTGTTATTCCAAGAAAGACTTAATAAAGGTCTGAATTAGGACAGCAACAGTAGCAGTAGTAAATATTAAGGGAAATCAGATGAGAAGTTATTTAAGAGATAAGAAGCCAGACAAGAGGTGAGTGGGGGGCAAGTGAAATTAATAATGGCTATTAAAAGGTATAATTTCCAGTTATAAGATAAATAAGTCATGGGTATAAGTGCAGCATAAGGAATATAGTCAGTAACATTGTAATAATATTGTATGGTGCCTGCACTTATTGTGATAAGCATTGAGTAATCAATATGTTATACACCTGAAACTAATATAACATTGTATACCAGTTATATTTCAATTTTTCAAAAAAGCTGTATGATAGATTTAATGCAATCCAAGTCAAAATCCCAGCAAGCAATTTTATGGGTAGTGACACACCAATTCTGAAGTTTATATGGAGAGACTAAAGCCAGAATAGCCAACAGAATACTGAGGAACACAGTTGAAAGACCGGCACTACCTGACTTCAAGACTATGAAGTTAAGACCATCAAACCAGGGTGACAGTGGTGAAAGAATTTACACATAGCTCAGTGGAACAGAATATAGTCCCAAAGTAGACCCATTCGAATGCAGTCAACTAATCTTTCACAAAGGAACAAAGGCAATTCACTGGAAAAAGGATAGTTTATCCCCTTCTTCTACAATAGGAGAACTTTACCTGATGTGAGCATGCAGGTGAAATTACATTTCTCAGCTCTCCTGGTTTTAATTTTGGTTATGCAATTGGGTCCTAGGGAAAACAACACTACTGTAAGTTTTGTGTTAAACTTATTCACAGCACCTTAAAAATAAAAGACCTTTGCTTTCATCTTCTACTTTCTCTCTTACTACCAGCTACAGGAGGGATGAAATAGCCATCTTAGGTGCATTTTTGAAAGCCCTGAGTTTAGGAATACAAGACAGTAAGAACAAATGGTCTGGTAACCTTGCATCATGCAGCGGGCAACATTGTTTCTCAAGGGCTTAAACTTAGACTTTCGAAAGAGAGACAGATACCCTTCTACTTTCCTCAAGCAACTGTTAAAATCTGATCCCTATTATAGCAGGAAGAATTTCCATCCTAACCCTTATATTCTACAAAGCTGACATGACCTTTTGGTTTCCACATCTCTGAACTCAGCTCATCCTGTTCTCCTCCTTGCTCACTCCACCTCAGCCACACTGGTCTCCTTGCTATTTCTAGAATATATCAGGCATACTTCCAACTTGAGCTTTTTATTCTTCTTCTTATTATTTTTTAAATATTTTATTTATTTATTTGACAGACTGAGATCACAAGTAGGCAGAGAGGCAGGCAGAGAGAGAGGGGGGAGCAGGCTCCCTGCTGAGCAGAGAGCCCGATGTGGGGCTCGATCCCAGGACCCTGGGATCATGACCTGAGCCGAAAGCAGAGGCTTTAACCCACTGAACCGCCCAGGTGCCCTCTTATTATTTTTTAAGATGTATGTATATATGTATGTATGTATGTATTTGAGAGAGAGAGAGAGAGTGTTCATAAGCTGCTGAACAGGGAGCCTGACAATGGGGGGCTGTGGGGGGGGGGGTCGATCCCAGGACCATGAAATCATGACCTGAGCTGGAACCAAGAGTCGGCCACTTAACCAACTGAGAAACCCAGGTGTCCCCCAACTTGAGTTTTTTTAAATTGTTGTTCCCTTTATCTGAAATGTTCTTCCTTCAAAAATACCTGGTAATTGTCTTCATTTTACTCATGTTATTGTCAAAATGTCACCATATCAAATGGTTTGCTCCATCAGTCTTGATCCCTCTGCTCTGCTTTTTTCTTTGATATAAAAATAATTAGCACCTGACAAAGTATTTTTAACTCTTTATTTGTACATTGTATGTACTAAAATCTTAGCACAATGAAGGCAGAGATTTTGTTCAGTTCTTCATTCTGTAACCAGAATCTGGAATATGCCAAGTACATAATGAAAACTCCAGAAGTATTTGTTGAAAAAAATGATTGGCTAAAGGAATGAGATAATGCAAGAATATAGCATCATGAAGGGAGGTTGTATGGAATGAAAGCAGAGAGAGCTGAGGGCTGAGAGAAGGAAGAATAAGCATGCTCATGAAGAAGCAGTCCTAGACCAAAGGTAACCATTAGAGGGAGTGGTTCCTTGACAATGACAAAAATGAGAACTTCCATAAGAGTGACTTGTAAGTGCATCAGAGAGATTCAGAAGGATATTGGCTTCAAAGAGGTCAATTGATTATGGAAACCAGAAACACCATGACTGAGCTTGATGATAATGGTCATGACACAGTAGTGAAAGCAGAGGACATAATGTAGTGGTTTGAGGAGTGGGTGGATGGAAATTTTGGAATATATATGTTACTCCTTTTAGGTTTAAAAAAGAAAGGGAGAGAAGGAAAGAGAGAGAAGAAACAATTGATGGAACAAGGACCTATAAGGAGGATAGGAGATAGTGTCAGATAACATTTGTTAGTTTTAATGGTGAAAAGAGCAACAGTTAATCCTCTGAGACTGACAGTAAGTGAAGGGATGAGTGTTGTGTAAATACATTTTGGCAAGATGAAGAGAGTTTGAGGGATTTCAAGACTGGAAATACTAACTAGAACATTGATTGGAGGGAAGTCTCAAGGGAATGAGGAAAATTTCCAACAGTTGTTGAGGTAAATGAATGAACTATTCGGCTAAGAATAAGTAAAAGTTTTCAGTTGTCACTGAGGACCTCTATGAAATTAGAACCACAGCTTGTAGTTGATTCTCCAAAAGGAAGATTCTGGTGCTTTCTAATTTGGATCAGACCTACTGAAATGCTGTTGGCATCTTAGGAAACCCAGATTCCACTCCTCGCTCTTCTAGGAGAAGTATTTGTTGGCTGTTTGGTTTTTGTTTTTGGCAGGGAGAGCTACTTAACTTTCTGATCTCTGTTCTGCTCTCTTCTAAAACAAAGATGCCTCACGTAGTCTTACCTAACTTGGAAGTATATTATATAATTTAAATTTTCAGTATTTTTAGTGGAGGAATTAAATGTATTATTAAAGAAGACGTGGACCTCCATACTCTGGGTCACCATCCTGGAGCTGAAGAGATGTTTTGAAATCTCCAGATGCTCTGAGTTTTATTGGAGCTCAAGGACCTGGAAAGTCACAGTGAGAAATGACTACAATAGAACTGATCTCTTATTATTATTTGTACTGTGTCTGTTTAAAAAATTGTGTTTTACACCCAAATGTGGTATAGAACAAAGAATGTGGCTTTATGGTTTGCCAGACCTTGGTTCAAATACAATTGAGATAAATAGAAGCTGCTTCAAGTTGGGACAGTTTATTTAATTGTACTGACTGTCCTTCATGTGATAGTTCAATCAGTGCTTTGCTCATGGTCCATCTCAATGAATGGAGGCAGCCTAGCGTTGTGGTGGATGTATCGTGTTTAACGTAAAGACTGTAGTTTCAATGCAAGCTCTTCTCCTTCCTCGCTCTCTGAACCTAGACCAGTTATTTAACCTCTCGGTAAAACCTCCCTTATACATTAATGGTATTGCCTAATTTCGTTGTAAGAATTCAGTAGGAATGAGCACTTAGCTTGCTGTTTGACACATAGAAGGTGCTTACTAAGAGTTAGCTGCTATCATTATAGCTATATGGTAATTATTATTATAATTCTCAAGGAAGGCAGTGAGAACAGACTTTTTATCCACATATGCAAAGCCCAAAGTGGTAACATTATGCATTAATGTAGTATGAGATTGCTCAGGTGAACTTAAAGTATATGCCCCCACCTCCACTACATAAAACTTAGGAACTGCAGTTCCCTTCAGCCTTTAACCCCTGATTCAGGACAACCAGCACTTATGGATCGTTTACTGTGGCTGGGCCTCTCCCACTGTACCTTGTTGAGAGTGGAAAGGGGAGGAGATACCGTGTATTTCTTTCTAAGCTCTCAAGCACTACAAAGGCTTATTATTAGTGAGAAGCTGTATCCATGCTCTGATCCATTTCACCCACATTTATTTCCTCTCATATTAACTTTACCATACTATCATTACCCGGGGTCTACTGTCCACTCATCTAGTAAACAGATATTAAGATGTTAATTAGGTAGCAGCCATCTCACTGATGTCCAAGACCAGCTTCATTATCTCAATTAGGGTTTGATTTATCAATTAGCTGTACAACTGATAGTTCCGGAGGCACGGTGCATGGCAATATGGCAAAATTTAATTACAGCAGAGGCTATTAAAAGCACTTACAAAAAATGCTATGGGGTTAAATAATAATAAAATATCTTGAAATTTAACTATTATGAAGACTTTAGCATTAATTTTTAACAGCATCAAAGCAGCAGAATGGTTCATGTTTAGGAAGAATGGGCCAATTGATACAAGGAGGCTTCCATTACTTTTGCAACCAACTCCTGTAGCATTGTTGGGTTACTCCTGATGATAAAGATATAAAGAGAAAGTACAGGACAGAGACACATTCTCCATACAGAGGGGTTTTTTTTTTTGCTTTTTTTTTTTTTTTTTTTTTTTTTTTTTTTTTTTTTTAAGAGGGAAAGAGGTGGAAGAGGTGGGGAGGGGCAGAGGGAGAGGGAGAGAGAGAATCTTAAGCCCACCATGGAGCCCATTGTGGGGCTCCATCTCATAACCCTGAGAGCATGACCGAAGCCCACATCAATAGACAAACACTTAACCAACTGAGCCACCCAGTCACCCCAAAACTTAATTTATCTTTGAAAAAAATCTGATTAAAAAAAGGTAATCTTCACTGCAGATAAACAGATAGACTGTACCTTACTCTGAAAATGATATTGTAAAGTAATGATGTTGGTTTTTATAGTGGGATGCTGTAAACACTATTTCTCTTAAACTCAAAAGTAGTAAGTTATCATGGTTACTTGTACCAGTGAATTGTCACTTACATATATAAATAGATACAGATTTACACATAGATACAAATAATTCTGAGGAATATCTGAATTCTGAGAAAGGACACCCTGGGAGAGAAGGCTTGGGGTAGTTCTAACATATTTGTCCTCTTTGAGGAATTCAGCATACAGGTGTTTCCATGTTGAACAAGGAACCAAAGCTGGGATGGCTTCCACAAAGCTGAAGTTGGTTGAGTTATTCTATCACGCTTCTTATCAGATGACACAGTTGACATCATATTTTGTGACTAATTTATCTTTAGGTAACGACCTTACAATTTATAAAGCATTTAGTCCAATTAAGACTGACTTTACAAGACAAAAATACTTTATCAGTCTGCCTAGAGTACCACAGCCGCTTCCTTCTACAAACATGTAAGCTAAACATGAAGATTTTCCTCAACAGTTTCACGTTGAATCTATCTAGTATGGCAAGACTAGCCTGCTTGATTTCTACAGACAGGGATCTCCACCTGCATCAAGGCCTCATAAGTAAATGACTCTAATGATAGTCTTTGAGGAAGTCTGGTGATTGGATAGGAATGGGTGATTGACTCATACTATTATTTTATGTTACCTGCTCACTATACCTTTAAAACTATAGCTTCAGGACACTAAAAACACTGTGCTATATTGTTCATATGAATTGGCTGTAATTCTGATGTCTATTCATTGTAAATGGGCAAAGTGCCATTTGTGAGCATTTCATAGTCCCCTTATGTCTTTACATTTCTTATAACCCATATTTAATTGGTCCTTATGCTTTGTTAATTCTGTATTCAAAATGTTGCTTAATATGGTTTTTATCCCCTCACTCTTGCTTATAACCCCCTAAAGCAAATCTCATATTTTGCTTATACTGTTGTCTATCTCCTAGTGCGTGTGTTTTCAGCTATTAGTAATATTAACAAAATATAGACTCTGCCTTCAGAAATTTATACCAAAAGATAAGATTGGTGATAAGAATCTTATATATCTTATATGAAGGAAAACCTTAACATTTTTTACAAAGAGAGGTATTGAGGAAATAACCTATCTGGTCTTCAAGTGTTTTCTTAGGCCTTAGGCTCACTATGATGTCTTTCCTTATGTTTTGGTACACATAGATTTCAACTTCTGAACTTTTTTGTAGTTATACCAGTCCTATACCACTGTTCTACATATATGGAATTATAGACTGAATGCTTGTGTTCCCCCAAAAATCATATCTTGAAGCTCCAATGTGATAGTATTTGGAGGTAGAAACTTGGGAGGTAAGTAGCTTTAGATGAGGTCATGAGGGTGGCATCTTCATTATGGGGTTAGTGTCCTTATAAGAAGAGGAAGTGACCAGAATGCTCTCTCTCTCTCTGCACCGTAGGAGGACACAGTGAGAAAATTACCATCTGCAAACCAGAGTGTGTTCACCAGAACCTAACTATCTTGGCACCCTGGTTTTGGACTTCTAGTTTCCACACCTGTGAGAAGTAAAATATTTGTTGTTTAAACTACCTAGTTTATGCTATTTTGTTTTGACAGCTTGAGTTAACTAAGATACATGCCATTTATTTATTTATTTATTTATTTTTTAAACTGATACATGCCAGGGTTAGAGACCTGCTTTAATCCAGTCTCTGTAGTTTATTTTTTATTATTTTTTTAAAAGATTTTATTTATTTATTTGACAGACAGAGATCGCAAGTAGGCAGAGAAGCAGGCAGAGAGAGAGGAGGAAGCAGGCTCCCCGCTGAGCAGAGAGCCGGATGTGGGGCTCGATCCCACGACCCTGAGATCATGACCTGAGCCGAAGGCAGAGGCTTTAACCCACTGAGCCACCCAGGCGCCCCGATACATGCCTTTTATAAATACACTTATTTTTAACTTTATCTTATGAATGAATATGCATATGCTATGTCTTTCCTTCTCCAGAACTTTGAAGAGAGAGCTCTATAGAACACCCATCATATCCAGAGAACATATTGGGGATTCAGTTATTATGAGTCAATTAAAAGAAATTATGTCTTTCTTGTAGTGAACCCTATTTGGGTATTCAGGCTTAACGGCCAGTTACAGAGTAGTATGTGACTATGTACCATGGGGTGGCAGTGGGAGCTAAGAGAACTTATTGGAGACTCCTCTAAGTGTATGATAGCTATACCAATTGCAGTAGCATGGACAAGAATTTCACAGTTTGTAGAGGTGGGCCAAGAAACTGTCCTATGCGAAGAAAATGGAATTTGTACAAGCCCTGACTAGATACAGAAACAGGCATTTTTTTTTTTTTTTTTTGTAGAACTTCAGAAATGGTATGGCTGGGGACTCTATCATGAGAAGAAAGTACAGCAATGGAAAAAAAAAATAAAGTACAACAATGATGAGATCAAGGAATAGGAAAGTTAAGGACCTGGGATAAGAGCAGATTATCATGATTTCAACAAAAATTTATGTCCTTTTTAATGTCTATCACTGATAAGTAGCCTGTAAGATCTCTGAAGGAATATGCAACATTTACTATGTACTTGTCATCTCCTATATACAACTTTCATGCATATTTGATGAATGAATGAATATGTGATTGAATGAGTAATGAGTAAGATCACAAATAGATAACACTGAAGTTCAAATCCTGGCATGGTTGTTGGAGTCAAAGCCAGAACAATGAAGCCAAAACAAGCATCAGTGAAGATGGTCTAAGTCAGGGTTACCTAATATGTGCTGCATATTAGAGACACCTGGAGCTTTTAAAAATTTCGATGTCCGGGTCCACCCTGTAAGAATGAAATCGTATTGCATGGAGCACTGGGTGTGGTGCATAAACAATGAATCTTGGAACACTGAAATAATAAAATAAAATTTAAAAATATATTTTAAAATAAAATAATAAACAAACAAAAAACCACAATTAAATCCGAAGTTCAGGGGTGAGACTCAGGCATCAGGATTTCAGTACACATCCAGGACAGATGGACCAGATAAAAGAGAAACAGAGAGTCAAGGAGCACATTCAGATGAAGGTGTCTGAGAAACCAAGGAAGCCAAAGTGAAGACAATTGGATGAGGTACATGAAAGGTTGTGTGAATTAATTCATCTGCATTTAATCTGGATCTTGCAGAAGAGATTAGCTGAACTCACCACTTTATTGTCCCCTTTCTTATCCACTAAGGAAGGCAGAGAAAGGTATATTTTGGTATGAGAATCAAGCCTGGATGTTTAATATTGCAAAGATGGAGAGTTAGTCCAAAATATGTTCTTTTATAATCAACTAAACTCCAATTTTATAATATTTCCAAAGTATCCCATATTTGCACTAGAAAAAATGAGCCCCATTCATCTTGGTAATTAATAGGGATGAACTGTTTGGAACTGGGTTGACAAGGGAAACATACCCAAAAAGGTGCTTTTTATGAATTCATGCTTCTCTAATTATTATTATTATTATTTGTTGCTGTTGTTTCCTTAAAGTAAGAAAATAATATTTGGGGCAGTTTGGGATGACTGTTTTATTCAAGCAAAAGAAAAAATGAAAAATATCTGGGACTTGTACCCACTGCACAAAACCATTAATCAGAATAGTTCAGACTCTTCCAGGTTTGTTTTGGTTCTGTGAGGTTTAAGAAAGTTGACCCTGGAACATTAATCCACCTTCTTCTCACCTTGGTATTAGAATTCCAACAGGGATCAGCAGTAAGAGTTCTTTCCTCTAGATATTCAATTCTCCTTTAATTGGTTGTCCTGGTTATCTGTTCTTTAACAGAAATAAAATAAATCAGCATTTCATATTTGGACATTGTCTTTTGCCCAAAAATAGAGTCAAAGCATACTGTCCACATCACTTGCTCGTTTTCTTCATGGGCAGCTTGAAATATCAGTGTTCAAGAGAACCATCTAAAACAATCAGATACACAATTATATATCAGGCATTAAATATGTTTTGCTTGAAATAAGTCAAGCAGAGAGAGTCAATTATCATATGGTTTCGCTTATTTGTAGAGCATAAGAAATAGCACGGAGGACATGGGGAGATGGAGAGGAGAAGGGAGTTGAGGGAAATTGGAGGGGAAGATGAACCATGAGAGACTATGGACTCTGAAAAACAATCTGAGGGTTTTGGAGGGGCGAGAGGTGGGAGGTTGGGTGAGCCTGGTGGTGGGTATTATGGAGGGCACGCATTGCATGGAGCACTGGGTGTGGTGCATAAACAATGAATTCTGGAACACTGAAAAGAAATTTTAAAAAATTAAAATAAATAAATAAATAAATAAATAAATAAACACGTTTTGCTTCATTCTCTTACCCCTTTTCAGAGAGGCTGCTCTCATGATCCCTTCTGTGAAGATATTGGCTCTTTGGACTGGACTTCTCTGGTCCAAAATTATTTTTATTGCCATGGCTTCATTAACCAACCTACATCTTCTACTTAGAGAGATGTTATTCCACTGTATCTCTGTTGGGCTCTTGAACCAAGATATAATGTTAAGTGTGGGCTGAGGCAGTCAATTTTGGCCCATAAATGATGCAGAAAAAGCCACCCTTTAAAGAAGCAGGAGAATGAAGAACATGGTGACAGTCCATGTGTCTCAGAGAGAATGAGATGAAATCACTCTCTGAATCATTTATTGATTCTAGTCTTTAATATGGTTGTGATATGCTTCCTGCTTTTTTATTTTTTTATGAGTTTTATGAGATGCTCTTGGGTGTTTCTAATACATTTATTTTTATCAAAGTCATTTATGTTGGTTGAAAGTGTCACAAGCCAAATTTTATTTCACATAGATATCTTTATCATGAAGATTCTAATTATCCTACTGGAATGGAATTAAATTATCTGATTCATGTTCAGTTAAGTTGTCTTCAACAATTTTTTTGAAACTGGTGAGTTAGGAAGCTCTGCCCTTTCCATAGACAAATGAGGACACATTTTAATACTGATAAAAGCCCCAGAGTGGGACATTGATTAATTAGCCACTTGGATTGAATGTTATGAAACATTAGGAGATATGACTCTGAGAGCTACATTCTAACATTAAAAATGTTTGGAATAACATTTAATTAAATGCATAGTTCTTTAAAATGGATAGAAAAATTAACCTTGAATATAAACCCATTGAAATGAACAACATAAAAAACATTGATTTATGTGTTTTACCTAATGTAGTCGACTATTATTTTGATAAAAACCCATGCAGTCTCCATTCAACAGAAGAGGAAACTGAGGTCAAAGAGGGTAAATATTTTGCTCATGGTTAGAGCTTGTAAGTAAGGGTGGTGGGAGCTTGTGAGTCCCACTGAAAGTAATTTCAGATAAAAGATAATGAGAAACATGCTACATAAAAATGGTGATTTGAATAAGAAAGTAAAAGTTTGGGATCATGATTTTTCTCTCTCTTAAAAAATTTTCACTGCAATTTTATTTTATCACTGTCATAAAAAAGCATAGTAAAAATTAAAAATGTTTCCAACTATGCAGACTCTTTCCTATATTTGAAAATGAAAATAGAATTCATAACTTAAGAAATCATGAAAGATTTAGAATAAAATGTTAAGACTTTGAGGATAAAAAATATGCATAGTTTATCATTTCTGCAAATCAAAGGACTGTCACAGCCATGGCTTCTATCTACTGCTATTCCTACTCCATCAATTGTATGACTGCACAAGGTGGTGGGACCACACCAGTCTCCCCTCATCCATTTTTCGCAAAAGCCAGAGTGCTCTCTGCTGAAAGAAGCCAGCTCCCTTCTGGGTGGCTGCATCCTTCCCGCTTGCTCCCTAAACTGCATAATCAGGAGTCAATTTAGCTTAACCTCCCCTGATCAAAGATGGACCCCTGGGAAGATTATTGATGCCCTTTAAGGAAGTTTAAGTAAATGGCTAGTCAATTATCTGGTCTTCAGAAATGGAATGATTAGGTTTAGCCTGGGAGAAAAGTAAGGTTAAATCCAAAGAGAGAGAATCCATCTTCCTCTCAGTTTCCTTCTGCTGTTAGCGAGTCTTCATAAGCTGATTAATCATAAATTATTAATGTCAGTGGGACTGAGATACATTCCGTCTCCGTTTATTGAAATGTATCTCCCAGGCATCCTGGCGGTGGGTTTGACTGATAAGCCAATAGGGCTCGTATTTGCATAATCACGTTGGCACCTTGCTGCCAAGCTAACTTGCTATATTGTTGACAGAGTAGCTCATGATGTATTTGCACTTGGCATAATCTTGATGGCCCAATCAGTATCTTTGGCTGAGAAGAGTATAAATAAATCATTTTTTAAGATGTGATTTTTCATCTGATTAATGCATATGTCCAATGATAAACAGTTTGAGGAGAAAATAAGCTGTCTCTAGTTGGTGGAACTGTGAACTGGACAGAGCTTTGCTTTAAGGCAGAGAAGATTGGGTTGTGGTGTTTCTGGAAACTGCTGGATATCTTGACTAAACTGGGTCATTCCCTGGAGAGAGCTGGTACCGAACATGAAATTTAAGATTATATTTCCTGTAATGTCATCCCCTTTCAGAGTCCAGAACAATTTTATGATGTTCAGTGTTTAGTATGATGCTTAATCAGTAAGCAAACATTAATTTAAAAAAATAAGAAAGAAGAAAAAAAAAGCCACGTTTCCCTGGGTCACAAGAACCTTAAATTCTAGATTTCAGTGGAATTTTCTTTAACGGGGTGTCCTTTGAAAGACAGTCTGCCACGAAGTAAGTAGAACTTTCAACAACTGCTTGTTAATGAACTGCGAGGTAAAGTAGATTTAACGGATCCAACGATGGTCCCTGATATTATTGATTTCAGAGATGACTTAAAGAAAACATAATAAAAATAAACTGGGAGATTTATGCCTTTCTTTGTAGAATACCTGCTTCATATGGAATGCCTGAAATGGCTTATCAGGCCCCCATCATCTTATCAGTAAGGAAACTGAATCTTAAAAAGGTCAATTGCTCAAGATTTTGTAGCTGGTTAATGCCAGAGCTAGGAAATATCTGGGCAAAGACCAGACAACTTCAGTTCTTCCATAAACATTAGAAGTTGAAAGTAATATAAGGCATTGGAACCATGTGTCCCAAATTGAATTATTGATAGCACTGTGGGGAAATCTGATTCTTTCCATTTCCCCATCTTATTTAATATCGCTAGACCCCACCAGGATAAGCTATACTTGATTCCTCTCTTTGCCTCCAACCTTGCACCCAACACATCAAAAATTAGTACTTTTCCGGACCACCCCATCTGAAAGAGCACTTGGCATCCATCTTTACCCACCTGCTTTATTCTGTGTGACATTTATTGGTACCAAAATTATATTATAGATCTATTTACTCTTTCTTTTCTATCCTTCCCAAATGAAAGTTAGTACCCTTCAAGCCCTGAGAGCAGATAATTTTGTTTTTGTTTTATTTACTGTTTTTCTTCCATTGCCTAGGATCATGCCTGGTTAATAGATTTTCTGTAAATATTTCTTGGGTCAGTCAATAATTCAGCAGTAAATAAGTGAATGCTATACCTTACCTTATTTCACACTGGTCATCATCATCTTCAGAAACATATTGTTTTCCTTTTTTTCCCTAACAATAAAATCCCTAAGTCATAATATTTGTACTATCCTTTACAGCACAAAAGTGATTTTGAATATATTACTTAGCTGAAAACTCAAAATAAAGCCTTTTATTCTGGCTGACTGTTCATCCCTAGGTCTCAGTGTGGGTATCAACTTTTCCATGACCAACCTAAGTGAAGTGTATACTCCAACATTATTCCTTTTCTCTGAGCCATGCTTATATTTTATCCTTATTAATAATCATCATGACATATGGTTATTTATTGTAACTATGTATCTGTTTGCTTGTTTGTTTCCCTTCTGATTTCTGAAGTCATAAATTGGTTTTTCTTATTTAATGCTTTTTACCCAGGGTCCAAACAACTCTTGGCAGATAGTAGGTGCTCAACACTTATTTATAAAATATAATCATGAATATGTCCTCAAAGAGATATGTAACAGTGTGAGACATCAGTTCCAAATGGGCGATAACCCATTTGTAGGCGTTGCGAGCAGTGCCATCGTGGACAGACTTTTTAGAAGAGACTGAGTGTGAGATGACTTGAGTTCATTTCAGAGAAAGTGAAATAAGGCATCACGTTCAGGAAGAATGTGTTCTGGTAAGCAAAAGCATGCCAGTTAGAGATCATGGTTAGATGGCTAAATCCTAGGGGGCAAGTCTGGAAATATTTAACTCACTCTGTGCCAAAAGTGCTGTTCTTTTTGTAACTTTCTGCTATCCATCACTAAAGTTTCAATCTATGCATATGAAATAGCCAAGAATTAACAGTGCAACTGAAGTGCTTGCTCTCTTTCCCAAGTTAAATGAATCCCTGAGCCAAGCCACTTGCCATGTTGGGACCTGTTTCCTCAAATTTAAAATGAGAATAATAATCTCAACTCTGCCTAACTCCAGAGACTTGCATAAGAAATGAAACAACTTTTAAAATTTATTCTTCCAGATAACAAATAATTTCCTAGAGTAAGGCACTGTCCTGGTCAAAGAAATGAAAAAAAGCAAAATCCCCTAATACTTACAGAGTTTCCATGCTCTCAGGGCAGACCCAGACAGGCATACAAATAAGGTAAATAAGCGTGGTATTGTATTAGTTAGGGTTATCCAGAGAAACAAAATAAATAGGATATACCTGTGTCTTTGCACATATGAGGGGGGTTATTTTAAGGAATTAGCTCATGTGATTGTGGAGGCCGGCAAATCCAAAATCTACAGGGTAGGTACGTAGGCTGGATCCCAGGGACGAGGTACAGTTTGGGCTCAAGGTAAGTCTACTGACAGAATTCCCTCTTCCTCTAGGAGATGATGAAGATCCTTTGCCTGACCAAACTTTAGTCGTGCTCCCTTGAACTCTCTCACCAGTAAGGCCCATCTGTGTATTTCCTTGTGGAATCCAGTTTTTTTTTTTTTTTTTTTAAGATTTTATTTATTTATTTGTCAGAGAGAGAGAGAGAGAGAGAGAGAGCACAGGCAGACAGAGTGGCAGAGGGAGAAGCAGGCTCCCTGTGGAGCAAGGAGCCCGATGTGGGGCTCGATCCCAGGACGCTGGGATCATGACCTGAGTCGAAGGCAGCCGCTCAACCAACTGAGCCACCCAGGCGTCCCTGTGGAATCCAGTTTTAACAAGAATCCTGCTATGTCAGTTTGCTGAGAATTCTTCATTCTTGATGTCTGCTCCAACCCTCCATACCTGCTGTTTTTCCAGGAGGTATCTGATCACCCTGGCCTGTCTTCAGCAAGAATCATTTTAGGTTTGTTCAGCCAGAATCTCCCAGGCTTGATATCTCCTTTTAGTAATTTTTTATTGCTGAATGGCCCTTCCCCTAATCTTGCTCCTTGGCTATAAATCCGTACCACTTCTGGTTGTGTCCGGGATTGAGCCCAGTTCTACATGGGAATCTCTCGTCCCCTGTTGCCATAGTTTTTATTTGAATGAATATTAATCTTAGCTAAAAAAATAAAATAAAACAAGATAAAACTTCACAGAAACATCTAGAGTAATGTTTGACCAAATATGTGGTTCTTCTGAGCCAGCCAAGTTGACACATGAAATTAATCACCATGGACGTTTACTTTGCCAGATGGAGATAAATACTAGAGCTATCTATAAATCAGGGATGGGAAAGAGCAAGTTATAGGGAATGGGCTTAAATCATTAGGAAGAATTGCCGGGAAAGACTTCACTAAGAGTAACATCAAATAGTGGCTCTATGGAGGCAAAAGAACAGATCATGGGGCTATACAGTAGAAGTACTGACAGAAGGACCAGCAAGTGTGAAAACTGTACAGCAGGAGCCTGCCTAGCAGATGTCAGGAGAACAAGATCAGAGTTTTTGGAGCAAAGTGAGTGGGGGAAACTGGGTAGGTGATAGGAAAGGTGAGGCAAGGCTAAGCCCCTCGGACATGCATAGACCTTTGTGAGGACTTTATCTTTTATTCCAATGAGCTACAAAGCAGACGACTTCCAAGATCTAACTTCTTTTTAAGTAGGTTCCTTCAAGCAAAGCTGTTGATGTTAATCTAAAGGTTAACAAAGCTGGAAACAGGGAAACCTACGAGGAGGCTGTTATAAGAATCCATCTGGGAAATAACAGTAGCTCTGAGCAGTGTGGAAATGGTAGCGATGGTAAAAAGAAATCATCGTACTCTGGACATATTTTCGAAGATAGAATTTAAATTTGTAATTGCCTACAAAATAATTGTGTAGTGAGAGAGAAATAAAGTAATTAAACCCAGTTTGAACCGAGGCAAATGGAAGAAGAGAATTGCCATTAACTGACATAAAGGAGTTTGAAGGAGAACATGTTGTCGTGTTGGGAAGATCTGGAGCGCGTTTGTCAACACGTTAAGTTTGAGAGATATATTAATGTTTCATAATGCATAAATGATGTCTAATTAATTTATGTGAATAGGCTTGGTAATTTATTAAGTACTGTATAAATTTAGAAGAATGGACTTACACTTTGAAGTTCTACATTATACCACAGGCCATGTAGAATAGATGCATCTAATTTTGACATTTCTATCTCATTAAGTTTTTTGTTTGTATAATAGCTCTAATTTCACCTGGATTTGCCCCTTATCCACATTTGCTTTTCGGATAGTACAGAGAAGTAATTAACTGTTGCATAATTTAGTATAGGTATATATGGCTCATCTATATAGCTTTCGATCATTATGATCCAAGAAGTAATCCAGGTAAGTTAATCATCACAGCATCTTTTGCAAGAATTAAGTTTAAATTTATTATAATTCAAAAGGAAAATTGGTCTCTGAAAATCTCAGTGCCAGAGATGTAGAAACAGAAACAATTTTGAACTCGGTAATCTGTTTTGATGTTTTCCACATGGGAATCCTCAAAAACATTCAACTTAGGAAAAGCATTGTCTAGCTAATGAAAATTAGTGTAGATCAGATAAAGTTTATTAGATCAAGCAGTTATTTTATTTTTATTTAATTTTGTTTGTTTAAGTAGAGTTGACACACAGTATTTGAAAACACATTAGTTTGAAACACATTGTTTTCAGGTATACAACATAGTCATTCAACTTCTCTATACATTATGTTCACTGCAAGTGTAGCCACCATCTGTCACCATACACTGTTATTATAATATCATCGACTCTATTCTCTATGCTGTGCCTTTTATTCCTGTGACTTACTTATTCCATAACTGGAAATCTATATCTCTCACTCTCCTTCACCCATTTTGGCCATCTCTCTACTTCTTTCCTTCTGGCTACATGCAAAAGAATGAAACTGGACCACTTTTTAACACCATACCCAAACAAATAAGCTCAAAATGGATTAAAGACCTAAATGTGAGACCGGAAACTGTAAAAATCCTAGAAGAGAGCACAGGCAGTAATTTCTCTGACATCTGCCAT
The DNA here is from genome assembly GCF_963455335.1 of Martes martes. Classification (NCBI taxonomy): domain Eukaryota; kingdom Metazoa; phylum Chordata; class Mammalia; order Carnivora; family Mustelidae; genus Martes; species Martes martes. The sequence continues at coordinate 26,664,501 of NC_137898.1, read as the reverse complement.
GCCAACTCTTTCTAGGTATGTACGCTAGATAAAAGAAACAAAAACAAAAGTAAACTATTGGGACTATATCAAAATAAAAAGCCTTTGTGCAACAAATGAAACCACCAACAAAATGGTAAGGCAACCTACTGAATAGGAGAAGATATTTGTAAATGATATATCTGATAAGGGGTTAATATCCAAAATATATAAAGAACTTGTACAACTCAACACCAAGAAAACAAATAATCTAATTTAAAAATCGTCAGAGGACCTGCATAGGTCAAACAATTTAGATCAAAATAAACTGATTGTAGTTGTGAAAGAAGAGGACTGTATACCTGAGAAAGTTGAAAAACACAGACTGGGTATTTAAACCGATAAAAATGAGTGTTCAGAAGTACTATTCACACAAGCTTGGGGTTACTTTGGAATAATATAGGAAGTTGTTGTCTGACCAGTATAAGTCTGTGGAATGCTTTTTGGCTTATGCAGGAAAAATAACATCAAAAAGAATATAGTTAGCTAAAATATTATTACTGTAGAAAAGGAATATTTTAAGATTCTACATAAAGAGATGGGGACAAATGTATGTAACTTACAATGAAAAGATATTAGAACTTCAATTGAGTAGTTCTTGAGTGGTTCTCATTAATTAAATTTATCTGCCATTCTTCTCTTCCTTTGTCAGTCACTTTTCCCTTGGCTTTCGGTCATTAACACAGAATAAAGAACTACTGTACATTTAAATCATTGCTAAGGGAAGAAACACCTGGGTGACTCAGTTAAACATCTGCCTTGGGCTCAGGCCATGATCTCAGGGTCCTGGGATCAAGCCCCACACACATTGAGCTCCTTGCTCAGTGGGGAGCCTGATTCTCCTGCTTGCTGCTCCCCCTGCCTGTGCTCTCTCTTTCTCTCTGACAAGCAAATAAATAAAATCTAAAAAACAAAACAAAACAAAAAACAAAAAACCCAAACCATAATGATGGCTAAGGCAAAATTTTTGCCTGCGTACACAACCGCCATTGGCCATGAAGCGATGATGCTTTTTAGGTTCATCTTTCTTGCCAACTTACATACCATTCCTATTAGACATTTCAAAATTGAATAACTGAGCCCATTTTTTGTATAGAGCTTATTTAAGTTGTTTAGAAAATGGGACTTTTTAAAAGATTGTTAATTAAGTACATAAGTGCCTTTTCAAAGTCATTTTATTCCCTTCCTAGTTTATATTTTCATGAAAATACAAATACATAATTTTAATATGTGATATTAGGTAGTGTGAATGATATTAAAAACAGTATATCCAGCTGAAGTTCTTGGAATGAGAGTAACGATTCTCATATTTTAGCACACACTGCAATCACTTGAGGGACTTATTAAAACTCAGATTATAGGTCTCATCCTCCAGAGGCTGGTTTTTTTTTTTTTTTTTTTTTTTTTGGTAGGGCTGAAGTGGGTCCTGGAAATTAGCATTTCTAACAAGATAATAGTAATGCTCCTTGTCTGGAGATGGCGATTTGAAAGCCACTGAAGCAGAGGAAGGAAAGGACTTTGACAGAAATCTGTAGTTGTGTTGATTTATTGGCACTCATAATTATCACATATGAACTGTCATATTTATTCCTCTGCATTTACATGCACAGAGAGCTATTTGCTTTTCAGTAGCAGCATTTGTTTAAGTGGTCGCTTAAGTCAATGCCTGATTTAAAGTCATACTGATGAACTTGAGAGAGAGAGTTAAATATCTTAAAATTGCAAGTTAAATATTTCTACATTGCAGTTTTAATCTCTCATGACTTAGTGTGGTGGCTCGGTGGTTAAGAGGAATTCTGGTCATGGAAATGAGAGAGGGATATGTGCTCGTTGTGTACAGGATTGACGTAAATGATGATAGACTCACTGAATATACATGAGTCATCCCAGGGACATCCTTGTAGAGCATCAATTGGTCAAGATTAGATGATTAGGAAAGAATCATTTCAGGAAGTGTGAAAGCCTTAAGTTTCATGTCTGTGGTAGACTCTGAAAGATTTGGGACCTTTGGGAATGCTATACTGCCCTGTTGGGGAACATTAGCTCTATAGGAAGCTTTTTCTTCTGGTACTGCTGAAAAGCAACTGGGACAGAACCCCATCCAAGTTTCCAACAATTTATTTAAATTTAGTTTTGATTTTTCTTTAGCTATAATGCGCAAGATATCCACTTATCCACATAAATAGCCAAGAAATCACCTTAGATGATCATAATTGCTATCAATAATATTTAAGTTATGTGCAAAATGATTATACTATATATTATAATTAATACCTCTTGACTCTTAATATCTCATGGGTTTCTCTTAGGTAAGAATGTAAAAAAAAAAAAAAGATACCTTCTATATGCTGTCATTCCTGTATGTGAACTGAGTAAATATAAACTCATTCATAGGAAAAATCAGGATCTGGAACTCACACCTTAAAATATTTAGCCAAAAGCAAAATCTTTATAAGCCACATTTTCTAAATATATGTTCTATTAGAATGAGGAAGTCACTTTGTAGGTATAAGGAAACACATTGGGCATAAATACATAGCTAATTTTGTCATGGATCTGCATATCTATAACCTCAGACAGAGTTATGGCGCTCAGATTTTATAAACAAATTATATATTTCCAGAGAGATGTAGTTACAATGGAATACAGAGTCATAGAACTTCATAGTTAAAACGCAAATAACAGAAAACAGGTTTCCACTTCTATAAATCATCCATATTTTCGAGCCTGCAGGAGACTACTCTGTGTTTGGGCTTTCTGATGTCAATCCCAGTCTTATTTCCACTCACAGTCTTTCAAACCTTCTAATAAATGTGATGGCAGCCTTCATTTCATGAGGATATCTGTATATATTTTCATTCCTAATGTAACTGATTAAGAAACCTGAAAAAAATTAGAAAACATAATGTAGACTTCCATTTTTAGGCAGCATGGCACACTAGATAATGTGAACAGCCTTCCTGATTTAACAACTAGAAGTCTGGATTAAACAAAAATTTTAAAAATTTGCTTGTAAATGTCGAGCTGGCACACAAAAAAGGAAGAAATCTGCAGAGATAAAAATGGTCGTCAAGTAAGACCATGCTAACAAACCAGTCTTTGCTCTGGGGATTTCCACTTGTTCAGGGCAAGTCAAGTTGTGTTTTGGTGAGTGCATGGGGTATACAGACCAGGAGCAAAAGTCAGAGCCCAGCGAATATGGGAGTCCTATAAGAAGCCTGCACATAAATCACTAGGACTATATGATGTCTTTGTTATAAGGATGAAAGAGAAATAAATTATCCAGGGAAAAATGGACTGCAAAGAAACTTGTCTATCTTTAAATTAGACTAGGGTTGGCAGACTTTTTCTATATAGGGGCAGAGAGTGAATTTTAGGTTTGGTGTCTCTCGTAATCACTCAGCTCTGCTGTTGTAGTTCAAAGGCAGCTGTAGGCAATATGCAAATGACAGGGCTCACGGTGTTCCAATAAAACTGTATTGATTGATGCCAACATTTAAATGGTATATAATTTTTACTTGCAATGAAATATTATCATTCCTTTGAATGGTTAACTATTTAAAAATATAAAAACATTGTAACAATGTAAAACATTGTTACATTGTTACAATGTAAAACATTGTAACAGGTTGAACAAGAACAGATATCCTGTGTTTGACCCACTGGCCATAGTTTGCCAAAACCTAATATAGACAGTATGGTATTTGTACACAGATCAAGAACTGACTAATGAAATGGTATATAAAACCCATTAATGGACCCACATGTAATGAAAGATATTTATAATAAAATGGCCTTTGTGTATCTGTGAAGAAGGATAGGCTATTTAACAGGAGGACTGTTAATTTATACAGAAAAAAAATTAAAACACCTGAAATTAAATCTCTACCTCAAACTATAAAAAAGAAAACAAATTCTATATAGGCAAAATGATTGTAAGTGAAATAAAACATTTTAGATTTAATAGAAGGAAGGATTGTGTAGCTTTATGTTAGGGAATAGTCTTAAACAGGACATAAAATCTGCAACTGTAAAGTTGGACATCAGTACATTTGATGAGGATGACATTACTATTAATAACTTCTGTATGTCAAACATCAAAAGTGAAAATATAAGTCCTAGATGGATGAAGATGTCATGTATTTTCAGCAAAGAGTTAATGTCCTAAATATAAAATGTAATCTGCAATTTAATATAGAAAGACAAAACAAGCAGCAGGAAAATGAGAAAAGTAGTAGGGCTTTCATATGAACGTGGAAGACATGTTAAACCTCATTAATAATGAGGCAAATGTAAATTAAAGTTCATGAGATGCCATTTCGCAACCACCATATTTGCAAAATATAAAAGTTTGTGGGAAAATAAATTGGTATCTTTAGTCACTGCCTGGGTGAATGAAATGTGTGCTCAAGCCATGAACCTGTTCGTCTATAGATGTGCCACTGATTTCTGTGCCTTGATGTTATATCCTGCCACTTTGCTGAACTCCTGTATAAGATCCAGCAATTTTTGGGTTGAGTCTTTCGGTTTTCTGCATAAAGTATCATATCATCTGCAAAGATGTGAGAGTTTGGCTTTTTTGCCAATTTGAATGCCTTTTATTTCTTTTTGTTGTCTGATTACTAAGGCTAGGGCTTCTAGTACTAAGTGGAACAACAGTGGTGAGAGTGGGCATCCCTGTCATGTTCCTGACCTTGGAGAAAAGCTCTCAGTTATTCCTCATTGAGAATGATATTTGTTGTGGGCTTTCCTATAAGGCTTTTATAATATTGAGGTATGTTCCTTCTATCCCTATACTGTGGTGAGTTTTAATAAAGAAAGGATGCTGTATTTTGTGAAATGCTTTTTCTGCATCAGTTGAGAGGATTGTATGGTTCTTGTCTTTTCTCTTAGTCATGTGATGTATCACGGTGATTGATTTGTGGATATTGCCATCCTTGCAGTCCAGGAATAAATCCTACTTGGTGATGATAAATAATCCTTTTAATGTACTGTTGGATTCTATTGGCTAGTATCCTGGTGGTAATGTTGGCATCATGTTCATCAGGGATATTGGGCTGTAATTCTCCTTTTTGGTGGGGTCTTTGTCTGGTTTTGAGATCAAGGTTGGAATATTACCCAGCCATCAAAAAGGATGAAATCTTACCATTTGCAATGACATACATGGATGAACTAGAGAGTATTATGCTAAGCAAATACTTTCTTTGTAGTAGTAGTGTGTGTGTGTGTGTATATATGTATATGTATATAATATACTCTATTTGTAATATCTTTGACTAGTCAGAGAAAGACAATTATCAAATGGTTTCACTCATATATGGAATTTCAGAAACAAAACAGAGTATTATGGGAGAAGGGAGGGAAAAATAAAATAAGATGAAATCAGAGAGGGAGACAAACCATAAGAGACTCTAAACTATAGGAAACAGCTGAGGGTTGCTGGAGGGGATGTGGGTGGAGGAATGGGCCAACTGGATGATGGACTTTAAGGAGGGTGTGTGATATAATGAGCACTGGGTGTTACAGGCCACAGATGAATAACTGAATTCTACATCTGAAACTAATGATACACTATATGATAATTAATTGAATTTAAATAAAGTAAGATTTTTTTTAAAAGCCTATCCGTTTTCTCTTCATTGCACCAAGGGCTGTGAACAAGGCTATTAATGTCAGGCTTTTATTTTTATTTTTTATTTTATTTTTATTTTTATTTATTTTATTTTATTTTTATTTTTATTTGTATTTATTTGACAGACAGAGATCACAAATAGGCAGAGAGGCAGGCAGAAGAGAGAGGGTGAAGCAGGCTGCCTGCTAAGCAGAGAGCCCGATGTGGGGCTCGATCCCAGGACCCTGGGATCATGACCTGAGCCGAAGACAGAGGTTTTAAACCACTGAGCCACCCAGGCGCCCCATGGCAGGCTTTTAAATAAACATTCAAACACACCCAACAAGCAAACATATACTCAAACCTCAAAGACAATTTTTAAAAATCTGGAACTCCCCTAAATATATATTAATTATATATTATTATTTATTCAAATAGTGGAATATAAATCAGTGGTGGGTAATAAATGAAAAAAACACTTCATGGATCAATATGGATGTAGCTCCAAAACATATTTTTGAGGAAATTAAGTATGTTACAATAAAATATGTAGATTGCAGCTTTATAAAGTTTAGAGGAGGGCAAAAATTACAATGTATGTTATTAGGGATATATATGGTAAAAATTTAAAGAGGAACAAAGAAATGATTTTCATGAAATGAAGTAGTTACTTTGTGTGGTTGAAAGAAAGAGATGTAATCTAGGAGGGATACATAGTCCTTTCTTGGCTGAGTGATAAATAAATGGGGTTTTCTCATAATGTTCATTTCATTTTGTATACTATTTAGTATGTATGCAGAGTCCATAGTAAAAATGATATAGTGCTATATTTAGTCAGTGATGTGAAAATTATTAATTTATTACTCTAGTATAGATCCCAAAACATGATTTCAGAGCACAAAGGCCAAGAATTACAAGATGTATTGCCCATTACGGAAGAACAGGTCTTCAGATAAAAGTTGTCTACCTAGAAACTTCATTATTATTTGTATTGCATTTTTATGTATTCCTGCTTTGTCTCTTATTTTAAATTTCAAATTCTTAATTTCCTAATGCACATAATATTAAGGCAAATCTCTAAAGACATATTTCTTATAAAAGTCCAATATCTTCTGTTTACCCACCTCTCCACTTTATTTTTAGAGATGCATTTTCAGAGCCCCTAGCCATTTGTTCAAACAGTTCAATATCCTCCAGATTCAATAAACAGACTACTATTGGTTCCAAGTGTATTTTAAACAATTTGGATCTTACACATTATGAAAGTTGGCTGGATCAAGGATAACAGGGTTCATATCCAAAAAGCAAAGTGGTTAGATCAGGATAACTATAAAATAGATTGAACATCTAGACATGAAACATTTTGAAAGGAAATTTTCTATCGTGGTGCAATTTCTCAGGCACTAACAACATGCTCAACAGTAAACGCAAACCCTCCCAACACACACACACACACACACACACAATTATGCAAGCTAACAATTGAAAATGCTTTAAATGATGCCTACTACTTAGTATATCCTCTGTGAATGCTTGCTAAATAAATAAATCCACATGTGAAAAGCTTTTTTGGTATCAAAGATCTAAATCCCAAAGGCTTTGTAGGAGGTCTGCACCAATGGTTTGCACTTCTGGGAGAACTGTGTTTCAAACAACTTCATGACCAACTTTGTACCTGCTCTTTCTCAAGTCCAGAGAAAATAAGAAAACTGATATTTTACTTTTCAACAAACCGAAGCAGAAATAACTTAGTAAAATGATTTAAATATAGGTAAAAAGAACACTTGTAATGAAGCAGGTGTTAGAATATCGCTCAAGAGACTAAAATTTAGTGGTATGCTTGAGGACTCATCTGATTACTTTGACAGCTTCTGAGAGTGTAAAAATTCTGGCAGATTGTGCATAGGCCAATTGCGGGCCAAGTTTTACAAAGATTAATGGAATTATGTGATGAATTTGATCAATGTACTCTTAAAATTAAGAAAGTTCATGTCAAACCTTTCCTTTATATTTTCCTCCTGCCTACATCTACTTACCTATAATTTTTGCTGCCAGAAGAAACAAAAGCAAAAGGCAAGTGAATTTATGCCTAAGTTATTGAGAATAAGTTATCTCATTTTTCCCTGCACAGTCAGATAATTTTGGAGAAAATAAAAATCATTAAAATGCCTATTGAAAAGAACTCAACACTTGACTCCTATCACTTGTCTTTCCAAATATGACTGCATCATTGAAATTCAGGCTCTTTCCTGGGAGAAGCAGTTCAAAAGGTAACTTAAATGTTTTAGATTGTTTCCTCCTGGAAGAATGTATTATTGGATAAACGCTTGTGTGCTGTTACATCTCAAAAACACCAAAAAATAAGATAACTTGATACAATCTTGTCCTTCTGCCAGGAAATTATTTACTCTTTAAGAGATACTTAAACCATTTAAGCAATAATTTCAAGTAAAGAAGTTGACAAAGATTATATATTGATGAAATCTCCTGAAAACCTATAAAAATCTTTTCTGTTGTTGTTAAAAAAAAAAAAAAAAAAAGAGGGGCGCCTGGGTGGCTCAGTGGGTTAAAGCCGCTGCCTTCGGCTCAGGTCATGATCCCAGCGTCCTGGGATCGAGCCCCGTGTCGGGCTCTCTGCTCAGTGGGGAGCCTGCTTCCCCCTCTCTCTCTACCTGCCTCTCTGCCTACTTGTGATCTGTCTGTCAAATAAATAAATAAAATCTTTAAAAAAAAAGAATAAAAACCACTAATAATTATGTAGGAAAGATACATTGAAGAATTCTAAACTGATAGGTATTAAGGAGAAAGAAAATGTCTGCATAGTCTCTAAGTATCTCCCCGCCCCCCCTCCGCCCCCACCACCACCAGTTTACTAATGATTCAGGTGGTTTTAAGGCAAGAGCACAGATTCTTTACCCCTGCCTCCAGGAAATATAGTTTAAGGTACTTTCTGAGTGGGGCTGGAGTGTGTGAATGGCTTCAATTAACATATTGTAGAAGAAGACAAACAACAACTTTACAGGGAGAAAACTAACAGACACTTGCCTGATCAAGGTTAATATCATCAGTAACAAGTCATTTTGAGACTGTGTGTCCTCCAATAAGATGCAACAAATGGGGCTTACCATCTCTAGAGTAAACTTCCCCCAGATCTATAACATCAAGCTATTATGAGAAAATAGAAGAAAAACATTGAAACTCTTTATAGAAAATACCCAACCACTGTTTCACAAATTGTCAAGATTATGAAAAGCAAATTCCTTGACAGAGAACTGTCACGGCTGGGAGGAGACGAAGGAGGACTAATGACTAAGGGGAGGGTAGTATCCTGAATTGGATACTGGAACCGATGAAGAGCAGATTGTGAAAAAAAAAAAAAAAAAACTGAGGAAATTGGATTAAACTCTGTAGTTTAATTAATAGTAGTATAACACTATTAATTTCCTGGTTTTGATAAGTATACTATCATTACATAAGAACTTATCATTATAGGGTGCTAAATTATTATTATAGGGTGCTACATGAAGAATATGTCAGAGCTCGTTTCAAAGTTTCTACAAATCTAAAATTGTTTCGAAATAAAAAGATTGCTTCAAAAACTTTTAATAACTTTTAATATACTCATTGACGTGAACCTGAAACTAATGTGTTATATATGGCAGTTATTCCTCAATAAACAAAATAAAACAAAACAAATCTGTATCAGTCTGCTTGCACTGCTATTATAAAATACCATTGACTAAGTGGCTTAACAATAGAAATTTATTTCTCAGACTCCTAGAGGCTGGGAAGTCCCAAGGTCAGAGTGCCAGTTGACTAGGTTCTTAGTGAAGACTCTGTTCCTGGCTTTCAGATGGCCCCAGTCTCTGTGCCCTCACAAGGTGGGAAGAGGACAATCTCTCCTCTTTTTATAAAGCCATTAATTCAATCAGGAAGCCACACTAATTCAGTTTTAAGGCCCCACCCTCAGGACCTCATCTAACCCTTAATTTCTCCCCAAAAGCCTTGTCTTCAAATACTATCACATTGGGGGTGGGCCTTCAACATATAAATTTGGGGGTGGCAGGACACAATTCAGTCCATTGCAGTAGCTCCCTTCCAAATTTCTAAGAGTAGAAGTGTTCTTTCTCAATTGAAAATGAAGACTTGTCCCTAAGAAATCTTATGACCTAACTCCTTATTTTTATAGATACAAATATAAATATCTATTTGTTTTGTTTGTTTATTCAGCATCCATTACTCATTCCACAGATCTCTTCCCAATCCCAGTTATAGCTCAAGAGTGCCCCCCTCCACTGCTTGACTCCTTAGTCCATGTGGCTCAAGTTGAAGGCTAAGAGGAACAAGAGCCTACCTAGGTTTAGTAATTTGAGAATGATATTCCCATCACTCCACCAGAGCCAATGAAATGTAATGAGACTTTTACTGAGATTGGTGATAGTTTCTCTTCCCTACTGGACTTGAATTTGGAAGATGTGAGGAACTACTGTAACCAACATGTAGGAAATGGAACAGAGAAACAAAGAGATCCTGGAGACATCATTTGTGTGTCTGATTAAGCTGTCCCTTGTGTTCACTCTATCCCTAGTCTTTCCAGTTATATAAACCAAATAAGTCACTTTCTTGCTTAAGCCATATTGGATCTGTTTTTCTGACATTTGTACCAGTGAGTACAAATACTGAATGTAATTAACATGGATAAAAACTCTCAAGATGTTTGAGCAAAAGGAAGTGGTAGAATGTATTCATAGCATTTGGACCTATTTGGACAGACTTGAACTTTTACATAGTATTAATTGCCATTGTTATTATCATTACTATTACTAACATGGCTATCAATAGAACTGTGGTTATAACAAACGCCCTGAGAAGTAATGCACCCTGAGCAGTAATGTTCCTCTGTAACTACAGATCTCCCGTCTGTCAAATAGGCATTAACAGAGAATTAATCCCCAAGGGTTCTTAGGAATATTATTTGAGATTGTATAAATACATACATATGGCTCAATATATAGTCATAAAAACAAGTAATCAATAAATAATGTCTTATATTCTATCTTCTTTTGATAGAAAAGCTAAAGTATTTTATTTTCTTTCTGCCATTGATATATTCTCTTGCAGTTTTTATGCTCCAAAATGCCTCTTTCTGAGAGTTATTCAACTTTCATGGAGGCACATTTAAAGGGACTGTACCAAATAATCATTTATATTACAAGTTTCTGCTGTCCTAAAGCAGCCATGTGTGTATAGATAGCGTGGCACTGTCCAATTTGGTAGCCATGAGCCAATGTGAATTTTTATTTTTAGGTTAAAGTTAAACAATATTAAAATTCCAGTTCCTTGGTCACATGGGCTACATTTCAAATGCTTAATACCACCTGATACTAGTAGCCACCACATTGGGTAACACATTGGTAACATTCTACCGCTATCAGCAGAGGAAAGTTCTGTTGGAAAATGCTACGCTCTAGTTGAAAAAAAAAAAAAAAAAAAAGTGAAGGAGAAACAAACACACTCCAAAGGTCCAAAGCTCAAAATTTAATTGTGTTTTAAGAAAGGGTTATGTGATGGGACGCCTGGGTGGCTCAGTTGGTTAAGTGGCTGCCTTCGGCTCAGGTCATGATCCCGGCGTCCCAGGATCAAGTCCCACATCGGGCTCCTTGCTCAGCGGGGAGCCTGCTTCTCCCTCTGCCTCTGCCTGCCACTCTGTCTGCCTGTGCTCACTCTCTCTCTCTCTCTCTTTCTCTCTGAAAAATAAATAAAAATAAATAAATAAATAAATAAATAAATAAATAAATGGTTACGTGATGATTGCCAGTATAATAAATCTTCTGTAAGGAATACCTTGAGGCTAACTTATTGAGAATTCCCCATTATGTCCAGAGTGGAAATGTATTGCTCTGCAAAGAACACATCTAATCATCAGATTTCATGTGCAATGATGCCACATTGTGATAATATCTTAGCTCTTAATGTCATACTCTTTGTCCACCAAAGGTCAATATTTCTACCTTAGCCATCTGCAAAGTAATATGCATCAGGTACTAATTAAATTTTTATAGGTGTCCAATATGGACAACTATTTTCTTTGGGGTTTCCCTTTTCCAGTTCACTTTCCGCAGCACTGGAAGAGTTATCTTTCTAAAAGCAGTTTTGATGACATCGTCCCCTGCTTAAAAAGCTTCAGTAATTCTTACTTCCTAGGCAGTCTATATACCTTAGCAGGTTTACAAAGCCCCTCTCAGTATTTGCTTAACCTATTTGTTTAGCTTCATTTGCCATTTCCTTTCTGTCTTCCCTCTGGCAACATATTCTTCAATATTTCAATATGTGTTTCCTTTTTTTTTTTTTTTTTTTTTAGCTCCCTAATCTTTTATCTTTTCCTAGAATGTTTTTCCATCTTCTCTCTGCTTAGGGTCTCCCCTTATCTTTTCAGACACAGCCGAGACACCCCATTTGCCATTATATTCCGGGCATCTATGAACCACTTCACTCTAATGGTCCCTAGGGTTTACTACACACTTTCATAAGAATACTATTCCATTCTACTCAAAGTATTTCTGTGTGTTCCTGTCTCCCCCACTAGACTTTGAACCCTTACCAGACAGACACCGCGTTTTATGCCAGAGATACCTCACCTGCTATACATCCACCGCATATAGGTATTTGGTAACTATTTATTGGCTAAATATCCTTTTATACTTATACTATCAATTTGTCTAAATTTTATTGAGTTTGGAAGTGGCATATTCAGTCTCACCTGATTATTTTACAGATGAGGAAGCTGACACTGACAGACCATCGTTTTTCTCAAGGTCACATTGCTAACAGAGATGAAGTAGCTAAGGGAAATTAGATGTGTTGAATGTTGATTAAGCATTTAATATAGATGATACTTCACTAGCTCCAGATAAGGAAATAAAACAGAAGAAGGGAGTGATCTCTGGTTTCCTGGGTGGTGCAGTCCATTAAGCATCTGACTCTTGGTTTTAGCTCACGTCCTAATCTCAGAGTCATGAGATTGAGCCCCACCTTGGTCTCTGCACTCAGTATGGAATCTGCTTGGGATTCTCTCTCCTACTCCCTATACCCCTTCCACTCAGGCTCTCGCTCTCTCTCTCTCTGGATTTCTGCTCCTCAGGGAGTCTGCTTTTGCTTCTGCCATCTCCCACTTGTGCTCATGCTCTCGCTCTCTCTCTCTCTTTCAAATGAATAAATAAAATCTTTAAAAAAATAAAATAATAAAATAAAAATGTTTAAAATAGACAAAAAGAAGAAAGGAATGATCTCTTTTAACTTATGAAAGGAAGAAAAAAGAAAAAAAAAGATGTTGGATTTTTTTAAAGATTTTATTTATCTTTCAGAGAGACAGCACACAAGCAGGGGGAGCAGCAGGCACAGGGAGAAGCAGGCTCCCCACTGAGCAAGGAGCCTGATGCGGGACTCGATCCTAGGACCCCAGGATCATAACCCGAACCTTAGGCAGACCCTTAACTGACAGAGCCACCCAGGCATCCCAGGATGTTGGATTTTGATGCACAAATCCAGAATTTTGCAGTCTGAGGGGTAGAGCACTGCAATATCCATTCCTCTTCAACAGTCCACATGAAGGCGTGGAGGTGGTAGGAAGGGTAAGCTATTGGAAAAATTGACTAATGCAGGAATGATAACTACTTCGTAGATATTGTTTTTTTAGCTTATTTCTTTTTCAAACTCTTTTCAGAGTTAAGTTTTTAAAACATGGGGCTAAGAATGTCATCAGCCTTCAAATGTATCAATACCGAACCAAAAAAGCATAAAAGGATCAGAAAATGACAACAATGGCATCAGTCCACTGTTCTGCACCAAATACTATGGGGAAAAATATAAAACAAGAAAGTCTTCATTATGATTTATAGAAGAATGTTGAAAATGTATGCATTATAGAAATAATGAATTACATAAAGTAATTCGCTGTCAGAAAAAAATTTAGATAGTATCATGGAGTGTCCGCCTATAAGTGCCATCATAATGCACACTGCCCATTAAGAATCTCTGCTACAGACAGTTTCTCCTTCAGTACAAATAAGAGATATATACAACAGAATGACACATAATATATTTCAATTCACAGGTTATTATTATGGTTTTTAATCATTAGGGAAAAGTGTTAATTGATACTTAATTGAGTGAGTGTTTGATTTGACTGACTATAGTAAGGTAATTTGAGCTTATTTCTAATCATGATTTTGATTCTTGTTTCCTTAAGAATACATTAATCTATTCAATATATACCTGTTGAGTGCAATCTGTATAGGTAGTAAAAAGTAGGAGAAGGTCCATGAAATTTGTAATCTAATAGATCTGAGTTTTATAGCTTGTTCTGCGATTTATTATCTCTGTAACCTTTAGAAAGTCATATAAAATTTTCTTAGCTGTAGTTGTTTTGTTTGAAAGAATTTTTTCACAAGATTGTGGTGAGATTTAAATAATATGTTGAGTATAAAGATGTTCAATAATGGTAATTACTCTTATTTGTCACTGAATTTTAAATATGAGCAGGAAGACATTCTAAAAGCTTAGTTGCTAGTGTTGAGAATAAAATAACATAAATCAGAATTCAATATCAATTCAGTACAGGCATAAGAAGTCAGCCAGCTTCTAAATTACCATTGTGAAAGTTGAAAACTTCTTTCCTTGGGGATTTTCCAGTTTGGGATCTGATCTTCTAACTAGTTACAAACCCCAAAACTGTATCTGCAGCTGGTATGCATTTTAAGACCAAATGGGTTTTATTTGTATTTGTATCTCTGGAATACACAGATAAATAAAACAAAATTATTATTTAAGACATTGCTTATTTCAAAATTCAGAAGGGATAGACAAATATGTGCAGACTGGTATTACTCCCTGGACAAGAAGATAAAGCTAAAAAAAAAAATTAGTTTGTCTGTATTTTACTATAAGAATCCTTGGCTATTTTTTAGTTCTAGGCCAGTGAAATGTTAATTTAAAATTATATGATATTTGTTTTTCATGAGTCATGTAGTTTATTTCCACAGCTGGACTCTAACAATGCATTGTGGATAAATATAGCCTAAATAAAAAGACCCCGTTTTTGGCCATGATGCCTGAGTTAGCACTTGTAAATCCTCAGGAAACTTTGTTCTAAATATTAAGGAAAAAACACAATGATTGAGAAATGTTTTATCTGCATTTTAACACAAATATAAACCTCAGACTGCTGATGGGATTATGGTCCATTTTTATGAACAATAAAGCAACATTTGAAGGAAAAATATATACTTGGGTTAACCTTGAATAACAAATGACTATAAATCAAAGAGAACATTTCTTTATAAATTTGAACCACACTTAGTTTTCATGTATGTGGATTTTCCAGGGAAGAATTTAGGCCAAAGACAGAAACAACACCTGATCTCTTTGGAATCTGTAACCCATGTGTGATATTACAAAACACCAAAGTGTGGCTTTTAGTTGAACTGACCAGAAATATATTTACCATACCAACATATTTTCCTTTAATTTTAAAAGATTTTATTTATTTGTTTATTTGAGAGGAGGGGGAAGGGCAGAGGGAGAGAGAGAATCTCAAGCAGATTCCATGCTGGGTGTGGAGCCTGCCTGGGTTCTATCTTACATCCCTGAGATTATGACCTGAACAAAAATCAAGTATCAGATGCTTACCTGATTGAGCCAACTAGGGACCCCCATCTTTTTCTTCTTAAACCTTATTAGATGAGGAAACATACATTGCATACTTAGACTGTTGTACACATGATCTATTTCTCTTTATAACTGCAGTATAAAATAGTACTATTTTGTACTCCTTCTTTTAAAATAAGGTCAAATAACTTCCCTAAAATCATACAGCTAGTAGATGTCAGATCTGGGATTTGAACTCGGGCAGAGTGGCTGTGGCTGTATCTGTGTTCTGTTCTTAGCCACTATATTTGACCATGCCCAATTATAATTGGGGATAAATCACTTAACTTCTCTACATGTCATTTGCCTCATCAATAAAAATGGGAAATTAATAGTACCTTCTTCATAGGGTTCTGTCTGGAACATAGTAACTATTCAGTCTAGCTGTTAGTTATTACTGTGTTCTGTGTAATAGGAAAGCAAGACCTGTAACAACTCAGTTATGTGTTTTTAATGCACCTGATTCTACTCTAAATGCATGCGTGTTGGGGGGAAATCTGGCAATAGCCCTAAGTGTGTAGTACTGCCATATCCTATAGGAAATTTCTATGTGTAAGTCACACAAAGAGAGTATACAGCTGATTCTCCTACCATTAATTATCCTATTAGCCATTGTAAATCAATATAAGGATAGTTGAAGAGGCTAATAATGAGGACTTTTTGAAGAATTTTCTGTGAACTATGCCTGTATCCCCTGGGATTTGAGAAATGCAGGTACTGGTGTCTGACATTTACTGGATATTATGGTTAATTTATTGCGTTGTTTTGATTGGCCACTTGGTGTCCAGATTAAACTTTGTTTCTGGGGGTCCCTGTGAGGGTCCTTCCAGATGCAATGAGCATTTTAATTAGCAGACTCAGTAAAGTAGACCCTCCAGTGTGGGTGGGCATCTATCAATCCCTTAAGGGCCTGAATACAACAAAAGGTGGGAAAGGAGGAGGAATTTACACCTTTTCCTGCCTCACAGATTGATCTGGAACACCTCATCTCTTACTCTCCTGCTCCTTGACTGGATTTATGCCATTAGCTCCCCTCGTTCTGGGATCTTTGGACTTAGACTGAATTATATCACTAGGTTTTCCAGGTCTCTGGTTTACAGCTTGTTGGCCTCCATAGTCCTGTGAGCCAGTTCCTCATGATTCTAGAGGAAAGAATGTTAAGGATGAGTTGTCTGAATTGGTTCTGGGGTTCTTGAAATTGGCTCACTAGTCTGATTAGATTTAAAGACTCCAATAACTCCATTTGTAGTATTAACGAGAGCACTGATAATCCATATTGTGATCTGTTCAGAGATACACAAATGTTCTGCACAGGATATTTCTCATTGACTTCTTATAAGAAGCCAGGAGCTAGGTGACTATTCCTACATGATACTTTCAAACATTTTTGGAAAATTAATGAATATAATGACATTGGTTGGTTGTTCCTAATGTCCTTGGGCAAAGCGATGGGAAAAAAAAAAAAAAAAGAGAGAGAGCGAGTGAGAGATAAGCTCAGGGATTAGAATTCCCAGCTCTAGGGCAGCCTAAATGACCTATGAGCTTCTAAATTTTCCTGAAGGAGAGGGTTACCTCCTTAGCCCTTGGACTGAAAGTGCTGAAAATCAACGCGGAACCTCATCCTGTGGCCGAATGACAATGCAGGTCAACTCTCAGCCTCACAGGGTGTCTACTGTTTCAGGTAGGGGCACTGATTGGGAAAGAATGAGATCCTGTATGGGATGAAGGGATGTGGAAAGACAGGGGTTAGAGCATTAGGCCTCTAAAGTCTGATGAGCCTTCCTTCCCAGTGGAAGAGGTTTCCCCAACCCTGATGGAAGCATACACTGGAGGAAAAAAAAATGTGTGTGTGTGTGTGTGTGTGTGTGTGTGTGTGTAAAAGAGTGGCTCTACCTGGCAGAGCCAAAAGGGGTGGAGGAAGGGGGCAGGGTGAAGAGAAAGAGAGAGAGAGAGAGAGGGAAATAGATTGGAAAAAAAGTCTATATCTTCACAGAAGGTGAAACAAGAGTTTGATTTTTGTCCACAGACCTGGATTTTACAAAAGGGGATCAGCATGGAGTCATTTTTAAAAGAAATCCATTCCAAAAGATCATTTGTAATGATGTGCTAATAAATCGATTCTTTGAAAAATAAAAAAGGGATACCAATTTATAGCATTTTCCAATCTCTGTGGTATAAATAGGTGTAAATAATCCCACCATAGCCAAATTCAAGCTACCACTATGGCATGGTGGGGGGGTGGCCTTGAGAAGAGATGCATAAAATCAGCTCTCGAACCAGTATGATTTAGAGCCACCATAGCACTGAAGAGTGAGGGGAGATTTGAAAAGCAGCCTACCAGTAAAGACATTGTCTTCATCAGAGGAATTGCTATTAGAGACCTACTCCTGGGAACCTCAGAGGAACTAAGAAAAGGCCAGTTATTGCACATCTACCCTATCTAGATAGCACCACAACTGTCGTCTGGTCAAGGAACTTTCTTTCTTCCCCATCCCACTTCCTGTTCAACTTGAACTCTGATGGATCACACTGACTGGGGAGTAGGTAGGCAAGTTCTGGAGAGGAATTGAACACTGACCATTACCTCTATGCACCCCCTCTCACTTTGGTTTCCCATCTTGAAGAAAGGACAAAATGTTGGAAATAGGAAACTCCATGTTGGATGGAGAACCAAATTTCATTTTCTACTGGGGTTGGACTTTCTAATTACTAAACAACTGAGAAGTGACAAGGAAAGCTATGTGAACTGCCTGGGGTTTCATCTAAGGAAGCTATAAGAAAAAATAAAGTTTGCTTTTGATATTACCTGCCAAATCAGTTACATATCTTCATTGAATCTTCTGTGTCTGATCAATGCCACATGAGATTATGTTAAGAGTTCTGCATTGTTTCTGCTCTCATTTGTAGATAATATGATTCCTTTAATAATGAAGAATCACAGAGAGGTAGACAAATCAAATTTAAGATGATGATTTATGTAAATGTGTCAAAATGAAAAGAGCTTATTTGTGGGAAAGTAGGGACATCTATATGAATGTCTGCAATTATATTTGATCCCAAATTACTCTGTAAAGTTTCTATTCTGTTTGTATACCTCAATCCCAGTTTTCATGAGAAATTAGAGGTACCTGTTTATAGAATAAAATATTTTCTAAAAAAGATTGCATATTGGAGCCCCTGGGTGGCTCAGTGAGTGAAGTGGCTGCCTTCAGCTTGGGTCACGATCCCAGGGTCCTGGGATCGAGCCCTGCATTGGGCTCCCTGCTCAGCAGAGTCCCTGTTTCTCCCTCTCCCTCTGCCTGCCGCTCTGCCTACTTATGCTCACTCTCTCTGTCAAATAAATAAATAAAATCTTTAAAAAAAAGATTGCATATGTTCTATTTGATGCCACTATATTCAGTAAATGTAGAAAAGGATTTGATTGGATGACAGGGGTATCTTGTGAAACAACCTGTATTCATGCATAAATTCACATACACATGAAAATTCTCAGCAGACCCAGTACTCCTGTAATACTCTCCCTTCAGTGTATAAAAATCCAGGCTTTCTTCCCACCTCTGCTACATCTGCTATATGATTTAGGCAGCTCTTTTGACCATTCTGAGCTTTCTACATAAAATTTTCCCAACTTCAGAGAATTCCAATTTGTATACTAGTACTCCAAAAGCCTTCTTTTCAAATGTTGCTATAAACCATTACAGGATTTCTAGTCTTGTCACTAGAACCTGTACCAAATGGTCATAAGTTTAATTCTTCAATCAACTGGCTACCTGCCCACCTTCAAACATAATTAGAATACTTGTGTTCTTAGGTCTCTGATAATTGACTTGCAGCATTTAATACACACAATCTTATATAACTGGAAAGGGAATATAATGTGCATGAAAACAATTATTTTTGAGTCCCAAAAAAGTGAAAATAACTTAGAACATATAAAGGCAATGAGGTGTTTGTACAATATCAGCCAACCAGTTTGATTTTTTTCTTTCTTTCTTTTCTTTTCTTTTCTTTTTTTTTTTTTTTTGGTCACTGGAATGATTGTTTTCCAAAATTGATCATCAGAATTGACCCGTTGTTTTGATGTTATAAAAGTACAATCTATGTTACTCTAAGGGGGACTGTTTCCTATTAAGGGCCATTGATCCACAGAAAATAAATCAACTGAACACTGCACAAGTATACACATAGCTTATAAACAATCCATTTCTCTTCTAAATTAAAAAAAAGCAAATGAAATGGTTATTTATACACAAACCATATATCATCTCTAAAATATGTTATTTTAATAGCATGTCAGTTAAAAGAAAGAAGGGTAAGAAAAAATACTAGAGACAGAAAAAGAAAAAGAAATTAACACACATGCCAAAGAACCCTACACAAAGGCCAGAGGAGAGAATCAGGTTTCTGTCCATAAATGTAAAGGGGAAAAGAGAATTGCAGATACTAACAAGGGCATGCAGTTCAGTGTTTATGTGTGGGGCTGGGGGTGTGTACCCACATAAGTATGAGAGAGTCTAAAAAAGAAGAAACAGATTTCTATATAGCAACATTATTTCCTAGAATCATAGCTCCTTACTATGTTAGTAGTACTATGTTAGCTCCTTCTTGTTAAAGGTATGTTTTATGCCCATTCTTATAGGAATAGTAATAATAAAAAAAAAGATGATTTCTTAACCCGTGTATTGTGGACTTTATAAATTAAATTGCAGG
Source organism: Martes martes (assembly GCF_963455335.1). NCBI lineage: Eukaryota > Metazoa > Chordata > Mammalia > Carnivora > Mustelidae > Martes > Martes martes. The sequence goes on along the minus strand of NC_137898.1, from coordinate 26,644,457 downwards.
CTAACATCTTCCAGCCGCCACCCATACTTGTCAAGTAAGCCAAACTTCAGTTCTGTCATTACCTTGAATCCTCATGCCTTTCAATGACATTCCTGGAACAACAGTGTAACAATTAATAACATTTCTAAGCACGAACAGTTTCACACATATTTTCTTTTACATAATTGGCTTGTCCCAAAGACCATGTTTTAAAAACTACGGGTTCATGATCACGACAGAGTGACGTTTCCTATGGACAGGCATTGGAAGTTGCACGTTCACAAGTCAAATTTATTGAGACAGGAAAGAAGTTGGAGTTTGGGTTTAGGTATCTATAGCTTAAAATTCAGGGTCCGTTACTTATTAAACATTTAATTTTACATAGACTTCTTATGTATTCTGAATCATTTTCCTGTCTTTAAAATGAAGATAATGGTATCATTTCAAATGGGTCATTGTGAGGATTAGAGTTGATAGATGTGTAATTCCTTCAGTGTAAAGGTGCTCTGTAAAAGGTAGTGGCAACTCTTGACATTGTTACAGTTTGCCTAAAATGGAGCACAGGAATTTTTTTTTCATTTTCTTATTTTGAAAACTATCAATATGAGAGCTTTAGTGTTTATAACTAGTTTACATTTAATTATATGTGAATGCATATGTATACACACACACACACACACACACATATTCTAATTATAAGTAACTAGAATATGTAATATACTCAGTATATTACTTAGCAACTCCTGATAAGAAATATTTTTAAGTGGGGCACCTGGGTGGTTCAGTGGGTTAAGCCTCTGCCTTCAGCTCAGGTCATGGTCTCAGGGTCTTGGGATTGAGCCCCGCATCAGGCTCTCTGCTCAGCAGGGAGCCTGCTTCTCCCTCTCTCTCTGCCTGCCTCTCTGCCTACTTGTGATCTCTCTTTCTTTCAAATAAATAAATAAAATCTTAAAAAAAGATATTTTTAAGATATTGTAAGTATTAGTTTACTATTACTTTCTAAGGGTTATATGCAATTAAATAGGGTATTGGATGATTCTTCATGAATTTATGATTGGTCTTTGACTGGAATGTCTCATCAGAACCTTGAGCAAGACAAAGCCACTTATATATATATATTTTAGTTGTTTTTTTTAAAGATTTTTATGTATTTACTTGAGAGTGAGAATGTACATAAGAAAGCAGAGGGGCAGAGGGAGAGAGAGAAACAGACTCCCCACTGAGCACTGAGCCAGGTGTGGGACTCGATCCCAGGACCCTGAGATCATGACCTGAGCCGAAGGAAGACCCTTAACTGACTGAGCCATCCAGGAGCCTCTAGTTTTTAAAAAATTCTCTTACTCATTTTTTTAATTACAATTTCTTCTTAAGTCTCCAAAGTATATGTTACATATTTTCCTCTATGTAAGTTAAGCAAAATTATAATTTCATGCTTCATTCAATGATGTTTATTTTTATTTTATTTTATATACATATTTTATATTTATTTTATTTCTTATTTTAGACAGAATGTTTTCATGTGAAATTTGAATATCTAAATATCTTATCAGGTTTATCATTGCTTTTCTTTCACCTTATAAGAGAAGACTTGATTACAACTAAATGCTATCTACACTCTTTTTCAGCTTTACCTTTCTCCTGTTTCAAGTAAAGAAACATCACTTTATTAGAATGTGATTTAAGGAGAGTATTGTCATTGTGGTATTTGCACTACAGTGGCAGGACATCTAAGTCAATCATGTGTGTCCAAATTAAGTATGAATGTTCAGGCAGGTTTGTGCACATACACAAATTTATAAATGGTCAACTCTTCAGTTATGGTACCAAGAGTAACTGGGCAGAAGCAAAGGCTTATGAAATCTGAATGTAATTATTCAATTTTACCATCTATTCAATTACCTTTATATTTTGATTGGGTAAGCTTCCCTGAAATTTCGACTTCAGTTGGAGTTAAAATGTACTTATTCTCCCCAGAGACATACCTGCTAATGGAAGAATTAATTTTCCATTTGTAATTGGGAATCTACTGTGATGATGCATGGCTAATTCTATACATACAGAAATATCCTCGGGAAGAAAAAAGTGCCTCTTCTCCTTTTATCTTAAATATTTGGGCAATTTGGCACCATTTATTTTATACTAATGGGGATTTGCAAATTTCACTACAATAACATTGTGAAACTATTATAATATCCATTTTCCCAGCCTCTGGTACCAAATTTTGATTCAATCTGTTTGTTCAAATAAAACAAGCCATAGATCTTTTGAAACAGATGGTACAGATTCTTATTCTGAAACAAGAAAGCAAAATTGCTGCATTTCAGAAATACTGCAGTGTTTTTACGTTAGAAAAAACAAAGATACAAATGTTTCTTAATGGGATGTACTGTTCAGTAAAAAGCTAATCCAGATACCAAGTATTATACTTTGTGTTGTACAGGAAAACTTCCCATCAGCTTCAGAAATATCAAAATGGGGACACCTGGATGGCTCAATCAGTTAAGCATCTGCCTTCACCTCAGGTCATGATCCCAGGATCTTGGGATCAAGTCCTGCATTGGGGTTCCCCTTGCCCGGTGAAGAGCCTCTGCCTGCCTTTCCCTCTGTTGTACTCTCTGTCTGTCTCTGACAAATAAATAAATAAAATCTTAATATATATATATATATATATATATATATATATATATATGTATCAAATAGTTGGTTCTCAATTTGGGATATTAAATTCCTAAACTATTTTTTTGTTCACTAATTAAAAGAGTATAGTATTTATTATTTCCATATTACATGTCAGGAATTATGCTACTTGTAAATATACCATCTCAGTTTGCTCAGGTTGCCATAACAAAATAGCTTAAGCAACAGAAATGTACTTTCTTACAGTTCTGGAGACTGAAAATTTCAGGAGCAAGGTCCAGCAGGGTTTGGTTTCCAGTAAAGGCACTTTTCTTGGCTTGTAGACAACTGCCTTCTGCTGTGTACTCATTTGGGCTCTTCTCAGTGCGTTGGAACAGAGAGAGAGAAGAGGAATAGGGGAGCTGGAGTTTGCTAGGTCTCTGGTGTCTCCTTTTATAAGGATATCAATCCTCTCTGATTATGGCCCCACCCTTATGACCTCATTTAACCTCAATTACTTCCTAAAGGCTCTGTCTACCCATACAGTAAGATTAAAGATTAAAGGTGAAGGCTTCAATATCATTATTTTAGGAGGACACGAACGTTCACTCTAACCATGTGATTTAGAACCATGTAGTATGGCTAAGAGCAAAAGCTTTCAAATCAGAAAGTTCAAATCCTGACTCTTCTCCCTGTCTATGACTCTGGCCAAAGTATCATCCCTATCTTTTATGCCATTATCTTCTCTGAATCACTGAATTGTTCTAAGTGATTAACAAAATCCAGGCAAACAGAACTCTACAAGGCTACCATTTTCTGATTTCCCCTGTAAGGAGCTGGTACATTTCCACTCTGTCTTAACCAGAAAGAATCTGAAGAGAGTGAAGAATCGACATCTCTTCTTAAATTGGTAACAGCAGGAAGGACACAAGGCAAACCACTTCCCGCAAGATTGGAGAGAAAGGCAAACACAGAGAGTCATGGCTTATAGGAACAGAGACTTAAAAGCAAAAACCATTGTGAGAACCAGTGACAGAGTAGGAAAATCTGATATGTAATAGTCACTGGAGGCTTATTTGGGTAACTCTGAGGGTGAAAAACTCCAGAGGGACCCGGTTCAGGGGAGTTTTATCTCCAGGAGTTTGACCAGGTTCTGTCAGTAAATCGTGGAGAAAAATCCCATCCTGCTTCCATTGTGGGACAGGGAAAAGGAATCATTTGAAACACACCAGAGGACTCTATTCTTTTCCATAAGACCGGCCCTCATTCAAAACTGCTTAATCAGAATTAACCTGGTGGGATGTAATGAGAGCCTGACTGACTTGGAGGAAAGGCAATGCCAAATTCCAGCCAATTTTAGCCTTCCACAGGGGAGAAGGTAAGAGCCCAACTCCAGCCCACTCTGCCATCCTGTCCCAGAAAAGAACTGAGAAATACCTGTGAAGTTCATAGCCCAGAGACATAGGCTCCCTAAAAGAGTGAGATTTAATCATGGAATGGTTAAACCATGGGTAGGACCATGGAATGCTTCTACTCCCCCAGCACTTCACCACCATATTACTAAAGGCCCATCTATAGCAGTTCTTTTTGTTAAGTGCATCATGTCTGGTTATCAAGAAAAACAAAACAAAACAAAACAAAAACCAAAAAACACAAGGCATATCAAAAGGCAGAAAACACAATTTGAAGCAACAGAGCAAGTATCAGACCCAGACATGGCAAGGATGTTGCAATGATCAGACTGGGAATTTTAAACAGATAATACTAATATCTGAAAATTCTAAAGGATAAGGTCGACAGCATAAAAAACAGGTGGGCAGTTTAAGCAGAGAAGTGGAAATCCAAAAAGAGAACAACAAAAATGGTAGAGAGCAAAAACTCTGTAAGAGAAGTGAATGCCTTTGAGGGCTTTACAAGCTGAAGACACAGCTGAAGAAAGAATTTCTGAGCTAGAAGATGTTTCAAGACAAACCCCAAAAACTGAAAAGCAGAGAGAACTAAGACTGAAAAAGGAATACAGGACAGAATATCCAAGGGTTACGAGACAACTCACAGGGAGAAGAAAGAAAAAAAGGAACAGAAGAAATATTTGAAACCATAATGACTAAGAACTTCCCCAAATTAATGCCACACACCAAATTACAGATCCAGGAAGCTCAAAAAACACCAACTAGGTAAATGCCAAAAAAACTGCATCTACACCACATAATTTTCAAAGTTAAAAACAAAACAAAATCAAAGATAAAAAAGAAATCCTGAAAGGAGCCAGAGGGAAATACATATTACCCGTAGAAGACCTACTAGAATAATTGCATCAGCTTCTCCTCAGGAAACATGGAAGCAAGAAGAGAGTGGAGTATTTAAAGTGTTAAGGGAAACTCTATTTTTAACTTCTTGAGGAATCTCCACACTGTTCTCCAAAGTGGCTGCACTAACACACAAACTCAGAATTCTGAACCTTGTGAAATTTTCCTTCAGAAATGAAGGAGAAATAAAGACTTTCCCTATCAAATAAAAACTGAGGGAATTTGTTGCCAGTAGACCTGCCTTGCAAGAAAAATTAAAAGAAGTTCTTTAGGGAGAAGCAAAAAAATGTATAGGTCAGAAATTCAGATCTACATAAATAAAAGAAGAGCGTCAAAGAAGAAATAAGTGAAGGTAAAATAAAAACTTGTGTTTTTCTTATTCTTAATTAAATTAACAGATAACAGTTTGTCCAAATTAATACCAACATGTATTCAATTATGTATCTGTATTATATGTGCTTGTATGAGTGTGTGTATATGTACAGACACACACATATATAGGCACACATATACATGTACATATATACACATATATATGTATATATGCTTGGTATACTTATATGTAACTGAAATGAATGATAACAATGATACAAAGGGCAGTAGGGAAGAGTTAGGATAGTTTTGTTATTACAACATACTCACACCAACTGCAGAGTGTTATAGTGTATTTGCAAGTGAACCTGGATTAGCTGTAAATGTATATTGCAAACTCTGTAGCAATAGCTAAAAAAAAAAGTTAATAAAAAGAAGTATAACTAATATGCTAAGAGAAGAGAAAATGGAATCATATAAAATGCTCAATCAAAATCACAAAAGGCAGAAAAAGAGTGGAAGACAAAGATAACAAAGATAAGACATTTTTTGAAAAATAATGAATATGGTACATAATAATGCAACCAAAATAATGACCATGATTATTATAATGATTCGTTAATGTTATCATGATTAGATTTGCAGATGTTTTAAAAGATAAGTCAACAGACTCTCTCATATCTAGATGGAAGTTAAGTGATGAGCTTTTATAATAAGCAGAAAAAAAGAATATAGGAAAAAACCCTAAAATATATTAAGTAACAAGTATATGCTTAGAATACTACTTTATATTTTAAGTATTGCACTTATAGTAAATGAATTGTAGTTCTCACCTATAAGGAACAGACTTTATTATATTCATTTAATACTTAACCATTGAATTACTCTGCTCAGTCCTCCACTCATTTTATTGATAGGAAATAAAATCCTAATAATGTCTAAATATATCTTCGGCCCCAGATATTCATATAAGATCCCAAGCTTACATGGGGTTGAAGATGCTCTGCTGCCCCTGGTCACAGTGCTCCAGCTAACCTCCTATTGTGGCCATGGGTGTGGTGGACATTATCTGCAATTTCAGACTTATGCTGACAGTATCCCCCATGATACACATGCTATGTCTCTATCCAGTTCTCCACCCAGGACCCAGGATTTTCTACCAGATCTCAGAAGTCCATTTACAATGAGTTATTCAACAGAGAAAGCAGTAAGTTAGTATAACTTAAATACAGAGTGAAATCCATTCATACACACAGATACAGACACACAGACACACATGCTCACATGCTTATATGCATATCTACAAACACATGAAGTCAATTCTTATTTTGGGACGTTATTATTGTTGTGGATTGAATGTATACCCCAAATTCATATGTTGAAATCCAAACCCCCAGTGTATTAGGATTTCCTGCCAATGTCTGACTTCCAGCCTCCAGAACTGTGAGAAATAAACCTTAGGTGAGAATGTGTCTACTGTGCCATTCAATTTGTTTTTTGGGTATGCACATGCACATGTCCGCAAATGAACTCAAAAGCACCACAGATACTAATTTGGGGATTAAAAATAAATTCTAGCAGGTGAATTTGAAAATGTGGAATTTACAAATAGCAATTACTTATATAGTCAAATTTTGATGTATTTTAACCTACAAATATATTAAGTGTGTTTCTCTAAGTATCTACAGATATTTACCCATCCCCTAAACATACATGGTCCAGATCAGCTGAAAGAAAAACAAAAATCGCTCTCTTTATGTCATAGAAACAAACTGGAAATAGCTTTCTTTGTTCCTTGGGGAATGAAGGATTACATTATTTTTAATGTAAATTATTTTTCAGCTGCCACGTATTATATATCCAAACAGAGGCTTATTAGAAGCCTAGAGGGGCTTTATAGTGATTCACAATAAAATGTCATTGCCTTTTATAAAAAGTAAGTATGGATAGATTTTGTTGCTATAAAAAGTAAGTATGGATAGATTTTGTTGCTATACTAGTATCTCCTTTAACACAATCTGATTTTAAGATGTATGACCTTTTTAATTTATACTTAATTTAATCACTGTTTGAAATCAAAGTTTGGATAACAAGATCTTACTGTTGTTGCTAAAACATCTTCAAAGAATTTTCACATCGGCATATCTCTTTCTTCCTTTTCACCCCCACATTCCTTTGACAATCTACTGTCCACTGAGATTAAAGTCTCTAGACAAGTTTACTTAGAAAAGCAAAAGATGAATAGAAATAGTAACTTCATATGGAGATCGTTTGCAGGCTCACTAACTCTATCTCTTCTGCTTTTTTTCTGATGCAGGAATATATTTGAATTGTTAGAATATGAAGACCCTGATTTTTTTAAACTTTAATATGGAAATGAATTTCTGACTCAAGAAAATGCTGTCAATTTTTAGATGTGTTTGGCTTCTTTCGTATACATCCCTGTGAATCCTTCATATTCCTGCTTTGTCCCTTGTGGAAATATATTATTTATATTGAACAAGAAGCTGACACTCTACTGCACCTCTTTCTCCAAATCACTTAATTTTAAAAGATAGGGTAAAGGAAAAAGACATGTTTACTTGAAAGACCAGTTTTTTGAGCTAAGCATTTATTTTTCGCATTCTTTGCATTCACCCCCGAAGCAAAGTGAGAAAGGGGGAAAAAAAAGTGCTAGAGAAAAGACTTATTACTCTATCTGGCATTTTTGCTGTTATTTAGACAAATTATGAAAACTTAAAATTATAAAGATCAAAATGTCTAAGACCCTGTCTGAAGAGGCTCCATGAACCATTTGGTGCAGTGAGGTTAGAGGAAAGGAAGAATTGCTTAATTTTGCATTATGTATTAGAGCATCTCATCGTCCTGCAGAGCAAATTGCTCCATAGACTGAGATTTTCTTTCAATGTTTATTATCAATATCTCCCTGGGAAAAAATCTGATCAACTATAAAAATAAAGGTGGATGATTGGTGAGGTTGGATGGTGTCAGAATAGCCAAGACTCTACCCATTATCTCATTTCCCCAAATCTGCCTGCAAATAATGCCCTATTCATCACACAGCACAGAAACTAATTTCTGAGATCCTTCCATACTTTTGTGTGGTGTAATAGAAAGACTGATTTACTAAGAATCGTATTTTATAGCAATATGTTGCACTATTAAATTTTGCACCTAGAACTTAGTAGCTGATGGACTTTGGTCAAGTCATTTTCCTTCTCTCGCCCCAGTTTCCTTAATTGCTTTAATGGATGCAGTAATACTTCCTGTTTTACAGGAAGTAAAATTGGTATTAAATGAATCGGGCTCTGTAAGTTTCAAGCTGCTCAATGGGTATTGTTCTTTGGAATATTTAGGCAATATAATTGGAGTAGTTCACACCTGAGAAATTAAAAAAAAAAGTGTAACCAAATATCAAATATCAAAGTGTAATTTTGAACAAATTTCTGAAATAGAAAAAAAAAAATCCCCCCTCAAAATCACCATATGTAAAATTTACAAAGGAGGTCAGTCAGAGATGGTGTCATGACTTTTGAACCCTTGGACAAAACAAGGCAATAAAAGTGGTTTGGAGCTGAAGATAGCCTTCTGGAAAGAGTGACAGACTTTAAGTCGTCATTTTGCTTCATGTGGGAAGGAAAGGAGGAGGCTGCCTCTTGCTTCTATCCAAGATAGTTGACCAACATATCTGCCTACCATTTTTCCCACCCCAAGGTTAGATTTACCAACACTGAGAATTTGGTTGCCCTTCAGAGCAGAAATTATTATTTATTACAATATTACTTATTATTTCTGATTGTATATTGTGTCCATGTAATTTTGGCTAAGTGCTGCCAAGCTTTGAAGCTTCACTCATGGCTTGCTGGCAGAGAACCCATGAATATAGTTCTTCCATTTGAAGCACAAAGAACAATTTTCCCTGGGTTACTGGGTTATAGTATTGAATTCAGAATATGAATTCCAGTCACTGTCCGCCTTGTCAAATACTTGTTGTATTCCTATAGATAAATGTCAGATTTTATGGATTTGGGTCAAAACTGACCTTTGTGGCAGTCATTATAAACTTTCACAAGCTGGCTGTGTCTTTTGCCTCATCTCTCCTTCTGTGATTCTAAGGTATAGTCTAACCATAATTCAGAATCATTTTATTTGGATCCTAGGTCATGAAGTTCCTCCAGATTCTCAAGTGTTTCTATTACTGGTTCCTATGCCAGTGGTTCTAAAGCTTGTTTTCTTCATAGGTCCATTAACATTGTGCTTGTACCCCTGGCAATATTACTTGCAATAACAGAACCCAGCACTGGCCTTGAATTAACTCTAAGAAATCTGGGATCACATCTCAATAGTTACACAAAGAGACTTTAATTTGTTAATGAAGAGGAAGTGAAAATTATTTTTCGGTCTACTTCTTTTCAATGTTTTTTCCCTAAATTTAGCAAGCTTTTGCATCTCTGAATAAATTATCTGTATGGAACGTAGAGTTTCAAATAACACATAGCTCATGATTTGCAAATTTGAATTCTTCGTTCTTTCCAAAATACTACTAAGATGTTGCACTATTCCAGCAATCGTAGGGCCTCATAATTGAAGATCCATTTCCATATCCCCTAGTTCCATAATTTGACTTAGGATAGTGTAGAGGAGGGTGTTAACCTGGTGTGCACCTATTACTTGTCTCAGAGAAGCCTCCTGGACTCCTCAAATTCTTTTTTTTTTTTTTGGTCTCCTCAAATTCTGAACCCGATGAAGCTAGCCCAATATGACTTGATCTCTAAATGTTATCATGGTCCCCAAAAACCTTTTCTTTTTTGCAGATTTTTTTTTTTTTTTTTGAGAGAGAGAGAGAGAGAGAGAGAGAGAACAGGGGAAGGAAAGAGAGAGAGGGAGAGAGAATCTTAAGCAGGCTCCACACCCGGTGCAGAGCCTGTCCTGGGTCCCCTTTTCACAACCCCGAGATCATGACCTGAGCCGAAACCAAGAGTTGGACACTTGACTGACTGAGCCACACAGGTGCCCCACAAAACACTTTTCAAAAGCAAGAAACTATTCTAAAAAGACTTCTATCATTTATGTTTATCCTTTAAACAGCATCACAGGGAGGATCCTATAAGTAAATCTGCAAATACTTTTTCTTTTCTCAATTTCTTCAAGCTTTTTATTTTCTAGAGATTCTCATTTGTTCACCCCTACCACCCCATTCCCTACATCTCTTCTACATTTCCTGGGCAGTGTAGTTCCTTTTCTGGGTTCCTCCTTTGCTAATTATCCAAGCCCTTTGCTATGTAGATTAATTAGTACCTCTTACTAAATTGTTCTAGTTCTCTTCCTCCTCTCAGATCCTGTACTTTTCTGATTATTCTTCGATTCTGCACCACAAAAGGCAGGAATGAAAACAGTTACTTTTTACAGTCTTTTCTTCCAAGAGCACTGTAAATATTTTTGCTTTTAGTGTTTTCTTGTCACAAAAACTATACCAATCAAGAGATAGAGATTATGTGAGGGTGTGACATGGCCTTTTCATAGGATTGATTAAAATATATATGAAAATGGTAATTTCACCAGCTCTCTTTTGGGGAGTCTAAATATTTATGGAATTAAAGTGATTCTACATTAAGTTAATTATCAAGTTAAATTTAAACAGCAGTGTCGTGGTGAGAGTCAGTGCCTTTCCAATACTTTTCCATTCTGATAACATTTCCAAAATGAAATACTTCTCTTTAGTTCATGGGTTACTCTATTAGTATACAAAGTTAGTTACATTGGTATTTAGGGAAATATTATAATATCTGTAAGTTCTCTTTTGGTCCACTGGAGGACCTCTCTGCAAATGTATCTGGAATTGTCCAGGAGGGTTTATATGTTTTTATATTTTCAGTCCTGGTTAATTTTTTTTCCCCTATAGGTGGAGAAAGAATACAGATGTTTACTGTAAGCCTTAACTTTTCAACTCCCGGTCTCACAGATAGTTGGACCAAAGACGTAAAATTGCCATGTCCTTCTCAGTCTGTCTCACAGTTCCCACCACTGCCTTTTTAGATGTGAGAGTTGTAAATTGTGTTGTATTATTTGAGAACATTTGCATTTGTTTGGAGAATAAGAAAATCAAATAAATAGAACAATAGGGAAAAAAAAACATTTGTGTTCAGTAAGGATAGTAATTAAATAAATATTTTGTGAGAAACAAAATTCATAATGTATAAAGTACACATAGTAACTTAGTAAAGCTGGGGGAATGTGATTAAAAACAAAGTCATCTCCCAACCTAGAAATCATCTCCACAAAGTCGTGGAGAAAGAAAACAACTGTGTTATTAAATAAGCATTAAACCAGAATGTGATGCATATCTCAGGTGATCCACTAAGAGATTACACAGACTGAAACCAATCACATTCTTTTTTATGCTTAGGCATAAAATCCAGTAGACACATACATACATGTTTTCAAGATAAACAAAAACTAGTTCTGAAGACAGAGGACATGAAAGCACCGTCCTAAATTCACTTGGTGATTGGGGTGACCACTGTGTTAGCTAATTGGCTTTATCTAGAGAAGAAACAATTACACTAACTAAAAAGTGATATGCATACAACATTTCCATCCTTCATTTTCTATATCGAGTAAAATCAACATTTCCCTTTTAGTATGCAAACTCCTGGATGCAGGGGTTACATCTTCTGAACTTATAATGAAGGATGATTAACAAAGATCATATTCCTCGCAACAGCTGAATACCCTCTTTAGTTCAGTTTCAATGCATCATATAATTCTTCCACACCTGAATTTTGTATCTGCCCTTTACACATACACACACTTACTCAAATGGTGATGGTGATTGTCTTGATATTAAGGCGAAAACATTTTTAAAAATGATTCAACAAAGTATGTAGGCTGTTTTATAGTATGCTTTATTTCTGGAATGCTTGCCATGAACTAGATTGCCATAAGATTTGTTTATTTTCTTTCTTTTTTTTTTTTAAGATTTTATTTATTTATTTGACAGACAGAGATGAGAAGTAGGCAGAGGCAGGCAGAGAGAGAGGAAGGGAAGCAGGCTCCCTGCTGAGCAGAGAGCCAGATGCAGGGCCTGATCCCAGGACCCTGGGATCATAACCTGAGCCGAAGGCAGAGGCTTTAACCCACTGAGCCACCCAGGCACTCTTATTTTCACAAATACATTGAGGGTTTGTGTCTCTGATCAAGATGAAGAAATAAATTAAACCAAAGATATAACTAAGCATAAGATATGAAAAAATATATATTATTTTAATAATATTTAATAATATCACAATATATATCTTATATAGGTTTAAATATATACATAAATATAATATAAATGTATGTTATATTTATATTATATGTATATTATAATTTTGTCCTCACTGAAATAGTCAGTTACTCTAGATTTGAATTTGTTCTCCCTGCCCATTATTCTTACCAACGACAGTATTTAATTACGCATTGTCTTTGAAAATTTTGACCAATAAGTCCCTTTTCTCATATGCCAGGTTTGAGAGTAAGTTCAGGAAGTTTTTGTACTGTTTTCCTCCCCACCCCTAGCTTTATTAAAGTATGATTTACAAGTAAAAATTCAATACATTTAAAGTGTAAAATGTGCTGATGTGATTTGTATTGTAAAATGATTATTGCAGTCAGGCTAATTAACGTATTCATCACCTTATGTGTGTGTGTGTGTGTGTGTGTGTGTGTGTGTGTGTGTGTGTGTGTATAGAACATTTAAGATCTATTCTCTTAGCAAATTACAAATATACAATACATTACTATTAACTAGTCATCATGCTGTATATTTGGTCTTCAGAATGTTTGCCTTCTAACTGGAAAGTTATACCCTTTGACCAAAATCTCCCCTTTTTCCCACCCCTGACACCTGGTATCCACTTTTCTACTCTGTTTCTATGAGCTTTAACTATTTTAGATTACACTTTTAAGTGAGATCATGAAGTACTTGTCTTTCTCTGACTTATTTCACTTACTGTAATGACCTTCCATTTCATCTGTTGTAACAAATGGCAGGATCTTCTTTTTTAAGGCTGAATCCATTCATCCATCAATGGGCACTTAGGTTATTTCCATACTGAACTACTGTGAACAATGCTTCAATGGACAAGGGGATGCAGATATCTCTTTAAGATAGTGATTTTATTTTCTTTGGATATAAACCCAGAAATGAGATTGCTAGATCCCACGATGGTTCTATTTTTAGTTTTTTGAGAAACCTCTGCATTGTTTTCTATAATGGCCGTACCATTTCCTGCCAACAGTGTGTAAAGATTCCCTTTTCTCCACATCTCACCAATAATTCTTATCTTTTGACATTTTAATAGTAGCCATTCTAACAATTGTTAGGATATATTATTGTGGTTTTGATTTGCATTTCCCTGATGATTAGTGATGTTGAGCACTTTTCATATACCTATTAGCCCTTAGTATGACTTCTTTTGAAGAAATGTCTATTCATGTCTTTTGCCCATTTTAATCAGGTTATTTATTTCTCTGTTTGTTTTGCAATTTAGTTATATACGTTCCTTATGTATTTTGACTATTGAGCCATCATCTGATATATGGTTTGCAGATATTTTCTGTCATTCTGTGTTTTGCCTTTTCATTTTCTTGATGTGTTATTTTTGTTTGTTTTTGCTGTAGAGAAGCACTTTAATTTGATGTAGTCCCACTTGTTTTGCTCTTGTTGCCTGAGCTTTTGGAGTTATATGCATAAAACCATGGCCAAAACCAATGCTAGGGAGTTTTTTTAACCTATGTTTTCTTGTAGGAGTTTTATGCTTTCAGGTCTTACATGAGAATATGACTCTCTTTTACATTGATTCAATGTTTACTATACCAGGAGGATTTCTGATTACACTCATTATCTTAGGTGTTAACAGACTAACAAAACTTAGTTCCAGGGAACTCAAGATGAATTAGCCTTAGCCAAGGGTTACTACTGTTGATCATCTTCTAATCCCTAGCTCTACTGAATATGATGATAAATGTTTGGATTTTGCCACAATCCTTCCAAACTGTCTAAAGTTAGGAAAGCCATTTCAAGCATCAAAGTCTCTCACTAATATCCATGATTTGTAGAGAAAAACTACTCTGGCACTTTTTAAAGAATATGTTGTTCCACTTATCAGCAAATTTTTTAAGACCTTTATGAAAAGTGTGTCTTCTAGCAAGTTACAAAGGAAAGACAACATCTGCATACATAGCTTCCAGAAACTGTACATTCTCCCCTGTACCTTTTATTAAAGAATTTCTGGCATTTGAAATCTTTATTCCATGGCCTACTGGTGAGTTGAGGTCTCAGAAACATGTAGGCAGAAATTGGAAAGGTTAAAACGGAAATACTGAATCCAAACTGTCTGGTGATTACATCTATATTAATAAATATCATATGACCTAAAAATGATAGTTTTCATTTTGGTTGGACTATCTCAGAATCCATTTCCATAAATATTCTTCAGATTTACAGCATCAAGAAATGTCCAACCTCCTCTTCTTGGTGTTCAGGTCCTGTCATATATTCAGTATAAAATACTCCAAGCTATACTTGTGACTGTCAAATGCCTAAATTTTTATATTAGAGATCTGGTGATATTAAACTCAACTGATGTTGTAATCTGGCAACTCCAGAATTAAGTGACACATCTTCTTTCTGTGTCCTTCAACTCTGTGCCTCTAAGTGATAAAAATGTTTTTACTATGTTCATGGAATCTCCTTGGGCTTCAGTGTATGATTTGACCTGAACATTTAAGGAATCAAGATGATACTACTCTTTTCTTAAACCATCCAGTGCTGTTAGAAGTAGTTATTGCATATACTAATTACTGAATTCCTCATGTCCTTCGTACTGTTTTGTAAGCAGCTCTGTAATATGATTAGGGATGTAATTTTTACTGTCTTCTAAATTCTCCCTAACTTTGTGAACTCTGTTACTACTCCCAGTTCACGGTGTCATAAGAGTTCTTGGTTTTAGACAACAGACATTAAGTCTGATTAATTCAAGAAAAAGATGTCTTTGTCAAAATAATAGAGATGTCCACAAAATTAATCGGACATTTGATAAATGTGGGTTAGAAAATAAGGATGTTAGGGAACTAGACTAAAGTCTAGAACAAAACCACATTGCCCTATAGAATCAGTCTTGTTACAATGTGTTCTCTGAAATAACTGTTACCAAAGGAGTATCCACCACCATGTCCACAGAATGCATGCTCTGCTACCATCAATTCAACTTTCAGAATTAATGCTAGTACTACTATAGGTAGGGTGAATTTTAAATGTTGCTGTTCCTCTTAGTCACTTTTTCAAGATATAACATTCCTTGTAGTTACACCTCTTTGGCTGAGATTAGATTAAATGTGTTATGTAGATATATATGTAGAAATATCCAAATATGTGTGCATAAATACAGAGATCCAGATAGAGCTGAGAGATGACAAATAAGAAAGTGTATGTGTGTATGTGTATAATATATTATATATAACATTTTTATAAATACCAGTAAGTGTAGGCATAAAATTGGGTTCAAAAACATTAACTATTATTTATTCAAAAGGGACAAATAAAAATAAACACTTATTGTGTTCTTTCCTTAGATGTATTTATAATTTACTTCTTAACTGTTACTTATTCTCTACTCTGCCCAGCTAAGGGAACTAGATACAAAGAAAAGAAAGGAAATAATTCTTACCATAAATATGGTCTACTTAGGTGAGACCATTGTTATATATTACATCTATGAATGTTGTTAAATAAGCGTATAAAAGTATAAATAGAAAAATGTATTTGAATGCAATAGACACACATTATTTATATTTTCATTGACATATAATATTTAGGTGGCCTTGAAATAAATTTTAGGTCAATGATATGCAGTGATATGCAATGATATGCTTTGAATTAATCACAAAGAATGTGTTTTGGGGGGCTTATAACAGAAAGAAAATATATAAGGAATCCTAGAATCTTAGAGGTAAAATTAAGCTGCTTTCCAGTACTTAATTTTTTTCTTGTTCTGTTTCTTTTTGATATGATACTATCACATAAATACAATTTAATACAATGAAATACTAGAAGAGTAAATTCCATGTGTTATTGCTCATTGTTATGTATTTTTACTTTCCAATCATTCAAAATAATGACAACAATTCAAATGTGAAAATATCTATAATATAAAGAATTTAGCAATCATGTTATAGAATAGTGTTTTAAATGAATGTTTGAGAAAACAAGCCATACCACTCTGAGTGCTCTTGGTTAAGGGTAATATCCAACATGAATGGCACTAACACTACATATTACATCCCCTCTCTGACTCAATATTATTACAATACTATCTTAGCTTACTTGTTAAATAGCTATCATCATGGGAGATGCCTGGTATAGTGGTTTATTAATAATTATCAGATGAATAATGCAGAAATGCCCATTTCAAAAATGCAATTTATTAGCTAATTAATATTCTTGTCTTCAGAAGATGTCTTTCCTTTTGTATCTGTAGAGCTTAACTTTCAAATTCAGTGAGCTGTTATTACAGGTGTCAGAGTTTTAGAATTATTCCATGCCTTTATATTTTTAGACACTGAACTGGTTAGATTATTTTAATGGAATTAATCACATAAATCAATCAATATGATAACTCAGCCCAATCTTTTCATCTGACCTAATTCCACTGTCAAGACAGAAAAAGTGGCCCCAATCTATTGACAAAGAGACTGAGAATAACTAACTATGCTTTGGGATTTGACATATCTTTCACGTATCTTCAGGCAAGTCAGGTCACTCTACCAAAAAAAAAAATCAACCAAACAAACAAAAAACCCAAACCAAACAAAACAAAAAAACCAAAACCAAACCAAAACAAACAAACAAACAAAAAAAACCCACACAAAAAAACTTGCTTCTATATGAAAGTTAAAAAAAATAAATAAATAAAACCTGGGGTGGGGGGTGGAAAAATAAATTGAAAAATTTAGCAACCTGGGTTTCTTGGCTCTGAACATTGCCATAAATTCATTTTTGGTAGAGGCCACAGAAAGCAATACTTGATTTCTCCCTTGAGTTTCATAAAATCAATGAAAATGAGACAGATGTCTGTGAAATTCTCTTGGAGGTTAGGTGGTATAGAAAGCAAAGATTCCAGGTGATAAAGACAGGAGCTGAAATGTGGTTGTTGCTGAAGAATTATTTGTTACATTTAAAGATTTGGACCCTAGGAGATTTATCAGTCTGGTGTTAGAGCCAGGGTCTTTCCCTGAATAAAAATAACAATAAATGCAGTGAAATGAGTTATTCTGGAGGCAAAAATAAATTATACATTGAGTGTTGGAATAATGTTAAACACTAACACTGAATGAGGAAGAAAAACCTCCCAAATGAACAAGGTCTATTTTACAATGTTTTCTATAAATTGGTAGGAAGCACTCCATCTAATGTGAGTTTGGGTACTTTCCATTTTCTTGGTATAGCTTCCTCCTTCTTGGAATTTCAGTGTATTAATGAGAAAAATCAATAAGCAATGCTGTAATTCACGGCTATAAGCATGAAGGAAATAATTCTATTGGAAAGTGAACCAGGTGGGGAGAATATTAACATAGATTTGAAAAATGGTAATGAATTTTCTTTTTAAGGAAGAAAAACACCAAAAAAGGAAAATATTACCTGTGAATTTGCACTCTACAGAGAAACGTGCCCCTTCTTAAAAACCACGGAAGCTAGAAAACGTAGTATTTTCGAGGAAATTTCACATTATGTTAATGAGCGTAAGATACCTGAAAACTTTTAGTTTGGCAATTTAATAATTATAGTCATTATACAGTGTCTTCTTTGACAAAATCCCTCTATTTGTTTAATGTACTCCTGAGCTATCTTTGCTTCTCTTAGAGAACTTTTCTGAAGGACCTTCTTCTTAATTACAAAGCTTTCTCTGGGGAAGAACTTTATTTTTCTTATTTGGCTTCTACCATTGAATGCTGCCACAATGTTTGGAATGAAAATGAAAGTTTCTGACAAGCAGAAAATAAATGTCTATCAGAAGACATGATGCTGAACATTCCACATCACCTACATACTGTTGGGTGTCCACATAATTATTGTTACATATTGGAAATGTAGGAATGTAAAAAAGTATTGTGGTTACAGAAAACCCTTTTTGATGCTGAAAGAGTCTACCAGTGGAAATAGATCTGAATTTCATGCAGCATAAAGGTAAATGTCGATAACTCAAGAAATGATTTCCATAGTAACAAAGGCAATAATACCAAGGTACCTTTGAAAAAACTGAGAATGAATATTACCACACATGTTCTACCATGTAATTATAGAGTATGAGGATAGCAACAGCTTTTCAGAGATTAGAAGATACATCTACTTGTTACCATCTTTGAAGGAAAGTTGGCAACTTACTTGCCCCTACCATATATAGATAGATGTTTGGTAGATAAATAGGTAGATAGGTAGATAGAGAGAGAGAGAAGATAGATAGATAGATGATAGATAGATATATAGATAAAGAGACCTACTTATGACAAGAAAACCAACAAAATGGAACTTCCTGGATGAGCCAATGAAAATGGTTCAGTTTTCTGATTTGCATACTCACCTTACTAAAAATTCTACACATCTCATTATATTTGGGAAACTAATAGCATGCCTTTATCAATTAAAATACATTCTTATATAGTAAGTTTAGATGTACCCATTTTTTTTTAAAGATTTTATTTATTTATTTGACAGAGAGAGAGGTCACAAGTAGGCAGAAAGGCAGGCAGAGAGAGAGGGGGGAGCATGCTCCCCACTGAGCAGAGAGCCCGATGTGGGGCTCGATCCCAGGACCCTGAGATCATGACCTGAGCCGAAGGCAGAGGCCTAACCCACTGAGCCACCCAGGTGCCCAGATGTACCCATTTTTACCTGGCATTGTTCCAACCTGTTATCATGGGATTCAGAATAAGGAACAGGAGCTGGTGCTGTGAGTTTTATTATATGGTTCTGGAGTCATCCTAAGAGCATGGAAGGGTTCTGTTCTGAGTTCTTTGCTATATTCGTTATGTGACTTAGACAAATGTTTTAACTGCTTTGAGCCTTTAAAAAAAAAAACAAAAACCCAAAAACTTCCAAACAAAAAAGCATTACTTTGTATGCTTCTCTATATGCAAGGTGTTGGTACATAGTAGACTCTCAAGAAATGTTAGTTTTTTTCATGTTTCTTTTATCATATGGCCTAACATTTCATCAACTTAGTGATTCATTGCTAATAATAAACTACTTCACTTAAAATGGAAATACCTCTGCTAAGGTTAAGATTTTTGTATCTTATTTTCAATTAGTTTGATTAGGTTACTTTATGCTTTGCTCAAAACTCAACCTTCAAAACTGACTGTATTATGGAACCTAGACTTTAACAGGGATGGCAGGAAGGCAATGGATGTGATTTCAATGTACAGAACTAGAAAAAAATTCCATCTGGCTTAAAAGAATTGAACTGAGAATTTTCAAGGTTAACACCGAAAATAAATTTTTAAATGCAAAGTAGTAGTCTATCTGTTTACTTATGGTTCTGTTCTGATTGGGTTTTCACATGCTGAAGTTTGTTTCCTCTTACAACATGCTTATATAATAGGAGAAAAAGGGTAGGAGTGCAGAGGGCATTCCCCTTCAAACAGTAGAAGAATCTCTTTGTCATTTCTGAGAGCAAAACTGAGAGAGGCGGGGCTTCAGAAACATTCCCTTAATAAGGTGCAGTAGGAGACTTTAAGAGCAATATGTGCAGAGTAGAGAATTGAGTATTTTAAACATCTAGTTTGTAATCTACAGGGTACTGATACTGCCCTATCTTCCTTCTTCTCTGAAGCTCTCAGGATTTAGTCCTTGTCCCATATAATCCCATTTCCCAATTCCTCCAATACAGGGACATCCTAGACGAAATCTAAGTTCCAAATCTGGTCTAGTGGCATATACGTTGTCCCCTCGCTGGTTGCACTTGTACCTCACAATAACCCCATGGAATAAGCACTAATTTTTTCATCACAACTATTTTATGAATAAGGAAACCGAGATCAGGCCTCCTGCTAGCAAGTAGTAGAGCTGGGATTAGAATTTAGGTAGTTTATTTTCAGTGCCAGTGTTTTAAAATACCTTTTTCCTCTACTCGTTAAGTAGAATAAAAATAACAACAAAAATGGTAACCATGCAAGTTACAAAAGAACAGACTAGCAAACTAACATAACTAACAAACCTAAGGGTATTTTTAAAATGTATCAAGGGAACCACAGCTAAAAGCGGTTACTATGAAATATTGTGGGTAATACCCTAATAACAGAAGCTCTCCTTTAACATCATGTGATTTCCAAACATCTGTACCATGTGCCATCCAGTCTTTACGACCTTGCTTTGCTTTGGGTGGGCAGTTAAAATTTGTGGTGGAACCTAACTGGTTGGTTTTAGAAAATTTTTAACAATAGACTAACTTTGTATTACCAATTTCTTAATGTATGTATAAGACAGAATAACACATCATCAATAATATGCCTGGGTAATGCATTAAAGTGAAAATGTCTGGAGTGTACAAGCTTTACACACAGACACACAGACACACAGACACTGTCAGATTTTTGGATCAGTTCTCAGCCTATCAGAAGGATGCCAGCAGCCTGCTAGTTGCCAAGAGCTCCATATACCTATCCAGAGCAGACAAGGTCATGCCAGGCTACTTTTTTGAATTCTTGCAGCGTAGTCCTTCCATCTACATGAAAGTCTGTCCTGCCAGTTAGGCAGGATTTCAGTTAGAAAAGTGCCGAGGGGTAGAAGAAGATCCCCTTGTCCAGATCTCTTGGCAGCAGATTACAAGAATGTTTCTGCCCCTGCCCTTCAGCCTCCCCACCAACAACACCCCTCAGCATGTTGGCATTACATTAATTTGCAGAATTTAATCTGTAGAGCAGAAGAGCCTGGGGCTTTTCTAAAGCTTCCCTGTTTTCCTGTTTGAGAACTATTGGAGAAGAAGTTGCCCATTTTCATGCTTTATTTCCCTTCTTATAATAGATTTGGAAATAACTGGGGCACTCAGCAACCATCCTAGGAAAATCTGCAGTTTCTTTCATAGAGTTCTGATATCTCCTTGGCTATACATCAAGCAACATCTGAACGAAACCAGAGCCAACGGGCTGACAAAGTCAGAGGGAGGAACCTTAGCGCCTTTAAATCATGCATTCTTTTTTATTCCTGTCTACTGAATACAAACTAGAAGGACTGGTATTCTTTCTGAATATTAAATCTAAAGTTGACCAGGTTCACAGAATGCTAGCTCTAAAAGGAATTTTAGAGTCTCAGCTGTTACTAAACTGCTTCATGTAATGGAAGAGGCGATTGAGTCTCAGCCTAAAAAGGAATGGGACATTCCCAAGGTCACACATATACTAGCCAATCTGGAATACGGCCCTTTATTCCTGAGTCCTAATACTATATTCATGCTTCTGAATTATTACTTCACTAGAATTAAAGAGTTAGACTTTATCCTAGAACTAATGCCTGTGCCTCCACTTTCCATATTAATTCTTGGGGAATGTTGCCTAAACACACACCATTAGTCAATTGAATACTAATCCTATTTTACAATCCAGTTGTTTACGATAACATTATTAATCATCAGTACCATGATTATTCTTCCAACAGTAGTAATTATCAGTGTACCAGATACTTTCTTAAGCATTCACATGTATCATTTCATTTAATCCTTTATACAGAAATAGTAAGGATATTTGAATTTAAAGAGGAGGGTACTCAGGCCCTGGGAAAAAGGAAAACAAACAAAATGAAGTCTCTGAAGTCACAAGTCTGGAAAACAAAGTCCCTCCAGCCACTCATCTAGAATCAGCATAGGAATTCTACCACAACTCTTTTTTGTGTGTGTGACCCTGTTGTTTATTTTAGTTTAGTTTTTGATTCCCTTTAGTTAACATACAGTGTTATATTACTTTCAGGTGTGCAATATAGTAATTAAACAATTGTATATACTACTCAGTGCTCATCATGTTAAGAGTAATCTTAATCCCCTTCACCTATTTCACCCATCCCGCAAAAATCCCCCCACCTCTGGCAACCACGAGTTTGTTCTCTATAGTTAAGAAGCTGTTTTTTGTTTTTTTCTTCATTTTTCCTTTGTTTGTTTCTTTGTTTCTTCTCTGATTTATTTCACTTAACACTATACTCTCTAGCTTGAACCGAAATGGCAAGATTTCATTCTTTTTTATGGCTGAATAATATTCCACTGTGTGTGTGTGTGTGTGTGTGTGTGTGTGTGTGTGTGTGTGTGACATCTTCTTTATCCATTCATCTGTCAGTGAACACTTGGGCTGCTTCCATAATTTGGCTGTTGTAAATAAGTTGCAATAAACATAGGAGTGCATATATCCTTTTGCATGAATGTTATTATATTCTTTGGGTAAATACTCAGTGGTGGAATGAATTACTGAGTCATATGGTAGTTCTACTTTTAACTTTTTGAGGATCCTCCATACTGTTTTCCACAGTGACTACATCAGTTTGCATTGCCACCAACAGTGCATGAGGGTTCCTTTTTCTCCACATTCTCGCCAACACGTGTTTCTTGTGTTTTTGATTTTAGCCATTCTGATAGGTTTGAGGTGATATCTCATTGTGGTTTTGACTTGCATTTCCCTGATGGTTAGGGATGTTAAGCATCTTTTCATGTGTCTGTTGGCCATTTGGATGTCTTCTTTGGAGAAATGTCTGTTCATGTCTTTTGCCCATTTTTAATTAGATTATTTGTTTTGTTTTTTTGATATCGAGTTGTGTAAATTCTTTCTATATTCTGAATGCTAAACCTTTATTGGATATTTCATTTATAAATACCTTCTCCCATTCCATAGGTTGCCTTTTAGTTTAGTTATTTCCTTTGCTGTGCAGAAGCCTTTTATTTTGATCTAATCTGTTTATTTTTGCTTTCATTTCCCTTGCCTCAGGAGACATATTTAGAAAAATGTTGCTACAGCCAATGCCTGTTGTTCATTTTTTGAATAAGCCATATCTTTCCATTTGCAGTACCTCCTTTTTTTTTTTTTTTTTTTAAATGTGGAGCTCTTCCTTTGTGTTATGATGGTATTTTTTCCTAAGCAACACAACTTCTTTTGACTGAAGTTTGCCCCTTTGCCTTTTAACCTGCTCTGTTTCAAATTCACAGTCATCTAGATTATCTGCTGAGTATGCTTTTGTTAAAAAATAAGAAACTTAAAGTTTGGGCCTTAAGAGGCATAACATAGTTCCACTTCCTCTCTTGTACCATTGCAAATGTCGTGAGAATATGCCTGTCTTATAGGGTGCCTGGCTGGGTGGCTCAGTAGATAGAGCATGGAGCCTACTAGGGAAAAAAAAAAAAAAAAAAAAAAAAAGGAATATGCCTGGTCTAAACTGTTGGAAGATTAAAGACTAATGCACAGAACTACCTCCTCTCAGAGCCCGTGGAGCTCTTAGACATGAAAAAATCTAGCCAAGATTAGTGCAACTATACCCAGATGTTTAAACAATGAATGTTTATTGCATGTGCTGTTGAGATTTTGTGGTTGTTTGTTACAAAGAATTGTCATGGTGATAAATAACTTACATTAACTAATACAATCCAAAAAATAGCAATAGTTGCCTTTTATTCCTTTATAGAGTTTTGTGTGGAAAGAGAAGACAATTATATACACAGTATTTTAGTAGCAATTGAAAGTAGATAAGTAGAAGGTAGATAGGTAGTTCGATAAATGCTATTTAGAATACAAACAAAACACTTCAAAAACTATTATTATCAATTGGTGGCCCATACTTCTATTGGAACAATATTGATGAAGTAGTGATAACAGACAAGGACAACAAAAGCAAACTGTTGACAGGGGTTGAGAATAAATAGAAGAAGAAAAAATAAAGGCAGAATGCTAATAATGATCACGGGTAATATTTACTTGGGACTTACTATATTCCAGGCATTGTACCAAATATTTTATATATTGTTCCTTACCAAGATTATGATTATGATTTGTAGGTACCACTTCCTCTAACTTTCAAACAAAATACCTCTTTGACTGAATAGGTTTCTCAAGAGGTATAGATATGATGCCATCTGAGGGATTCTGTTATATTGTCTGTAAAGTCTCCTCAAGAAGCATGTGTATGGCATTGCATTTTTGCAACATTGAGCTCTAAATTCCTAAAAACATTGGAAAATTTATACTGCTTCACATCAATGTTGCAAGGAGAATGACAAATTGAAAAAAATTAATAGAATTAATTCATCCCTTCACAAGAAGAAACTAAGGCATATAATAAATTGCCCAAGTTCGTGCATACCTAATGCAATGACAGACTCAAATTTCAAACCAAGGATGGTCAGATTGCACAATTATGATCCAATACATTTTGACTTTTCTTCCCATTAAAAACTGTCTCTTCCCTTGTAGTCTAGATCACATTTTTCCTGACTCTACTCCCAACTCACTAATGACCAGTCATGTCTCTTTTGTTGATTCTTTCATCTCTACTTGGTTCTTATTAATTAAACAAGGTAGAGATAATCTTACTACTATGCTTAGCCTCCCTTCTCTATTGTGTCATTGGATGGAGAAAAAAATATCTTATTTTCACTAGTCTTCAACTAAAATACACCTTTTCCTTTAGTTCTAAATGTAGTCTACAAAATACATTAGCATTAGCAATATCCTAGACTTTGTCAGGATAATTTTATAACACAGTTAATTGTTTGAAGCATTTGGAAATACTATGTATGCTCATCCAAACTTGAAATCATGACAATTACTGAACTTCAGATAAATCTTGATAGTTAAATGTTTTAGTGAAGAAATATATATTTATTTCTGAAATGTTTTTGATAGTATATATTTCAGTACAATTGACTTACTGTATAATTCATTGTATTTTATTTATTGTCTTTAAAGGATTCATACAATAAGGATCCTTAGATATTATAAAACGGGCAAAATCTATATAGTTTAAAAAATAAATTTAGCTCAGAAATAAACCTACACATATATGTTCAATTAATTTATGACAAAGAAGAAAAGAATATACAATGGGACAATGACAGTTCTCTTCAATATATAATGTTAGGGATATTAGGCAGTCACATGCAAATGAATGAAACTAGACCACTATGTTATACCATACATAAAAATTAACTCAAAGATTTGATCGTAAGACCTGAAACCATAAAACTCCTAGAAGAAAACATAAGAAGAACTCTGTAACTTTGAATAAAGTACTTCTTTATCTGTGCTTTAGTTCCTCAACAGCACAATGGGGATGCTAATAGTTCCTCTTGTAAGAAGTCATTTTGGGGCTTGCTTTAAATATAATGTAATATAATATAATATAAATGTTATATGATAATATAGAACACTATATTAAACAATATATACTATAATACATGTATGACATTGTATTATAGTGTGTGTATATATGTATATATATACACACACAATGTGTGTATATGTGTGTATATATGTATATATATATCAATATATTATTTTAAGCACTCAGTGCCTGACTTGTGGTAAGATAAATCATAATTTATGATAAGATAAAACCTTAATTTATGATTATGATAAATATGATAAATATGATTATGATAAATCAAATTTATTAAATTTGAGACATCACTTTTATAAAACATAGCACTTTTTAATGGACAGTTAAGAAATAAGAAAATACTGAGCTGCCGGGTTGGCTCAGTTGGTTAAGCATCTAACTCTTGGTTTCAGCTCAGGTCATGATCTCAGGGTGCTGAGATCCATCCCTATGTGGGGTTCTGCGCTCAGCTCAGAGTCTTCTTGTCCATCTCCCTCTGCTCCTCCCCCACTATCTCTCTATCTTTCATAAATAAATAAAATCTCTAAAAAAAAGAAGTAAAAGATATGGCAAATTAACTATGACATTCCATTGATTACAAGAAATATCCTGATTTTAATACAAAGAAAATGTGCATTTCAGACTCAAAGAAATGTTAATATCTCTTTTAGAAAAAGATTTATTTATTTATTTATTTATTTATTTATTTATTTATTTATTTGAGTGAGAGAGAGAGAGAGAGTGGAGGGAGGGACAGATGGAAAGAAATCCTTAAGCAGACTCCCTGCTGAGCCAGGAGCACAGGTGAGGCTCAATCCCAGGTCATGACCAGAGCAGAAATCTAGAGTTAATTGTTCAACTGACTGAGTCACCCAGGTGCCCTTAAGAAATGTTAATATCTCTTAAATAATTATAAAAGCTTGGTTTTCTTGGGAGGAAAGCAAGCATAATCACATTCATAATTCACAAAACAATGTTAATAAAAATATTTCAATTAGCAGGATGTATAATAATGTCACTCATTCATTTACATGTTCATTTATTCATTTCGTTAATAAAAAATTACTGAATACCATAATTTAAATGAATAAACTTGATAATTAGCTGATACCTCATATACTCTATTCATATTTAGGAAGAACATCTAATTTGTATCTAAAGAGACCTTTCTATTTTTTCTGTATTTTGTGTCATGAAAATTATCAAAGTCAGTCATCTGGATAAAGACAAATAAATACATTTCCTCCATATAAACCTTTATTGCTACTTCTGTTTCACTATCACCAATCTCAGAGCTTCTGTGGGATTTGGCCATTTGTAATTTTCACCATATGGTTTTGTCCATCTCAACATATGGTTGGCACCCTATATATCTTTTTACTTGTCACAATAATTTCTTCTTGACTCTGAATTTTAAGTTTTTTATTCATGAGCAAATGTGGTCTCTAAATATTTCTAGGAATATCTATAGTGACACAGGATAAATTTTCTTTTCTTTTTTTTTTTTTTTTTTTATAATTCCCCCAACTTTCCCAATTCAACTGTTTTCTTTTCTTTGAAATTAAAAAAAAAATCAATCTCTTGAATGACTTTGAGTGGTTTATTACTTGTCATCAACGATGATCTCACCAAATTGTGAAGAATACAGAAATATAAAAATTGCCCGTAAGTTGCTTAAATCTAATTGGGGGAGGTAAGAGTTACATATACATGGAACAGCAAACTATGTAGGGTGGTAATTCTAAGATTATCAGAGAGAGAGGAGTGGAAGAAGGAGAAAGAACTACAAGTGACAGGGAGAAAGGGAAAGTGCTTCACAGTGGAGGAAATACTCAAATGGGGTTTTGAGAAGTGGCTGGGCGTGCTATAGCTAGAATAAGCAGGATGACCCTGGTGAGAAGAAAATGTATCAAAACCAAGATCAAAGCAAAGCTCTGGCATCTTGCTGGTGAACTGAGATGGTTGGTCTGCTTAGTATCAAGGCAAATACAAAGGAAGGGTGTGAGACATGCACATGTATTGATAGGCAACATTGTTTCAAAGATTTCGCTGCAGTGGTTTTCAAAGTGAGCTGAAAAAAGCAAACATGTAGAAAAGCAATAGAAAATTCATGATATTTATGCTGCTATTTAAGCTCTAAGTCCATAGTCAAATCTGTATGAATCATAGTACCCTTTCTCACCAAGCACATGCAGGATCTCAAAATTCTTTGCACATGACATCCTAAGTATTACTGCCAATCAATCAGACTTGGCAGTTGAAACAAAACCTAGAAATGCACTGGACATGGATCAGAAAAGCTAAACTTAAATCTGACCTTTGCCACTACATTATTACCTTTGGCAAGTTAGTCTCCACAAATTGCATTGTTCTCATTGGCAACCTGGGAATAGTGATTTGGGAGGCTACCTCAAAGACTTAGAATCAAATAAGCTGATAAATAAATCTCAAGTAAGGTAATGCCTGTGGGATTATTTTGTAAATATACAAAATTGCTGTGCAAATTTAAGGAAAAATTCTTTTATATCTTTAAAATACAGAGAGATTACATTTTATATCCTAATTTCCATGTCTAGTTAAGTTTAGAAAGCACATATTTTTTCTACTTTGAACTATGTATGTACATTTGCCAAGGAAAGCAGCACTCAGACACCAGTTTTAAAATACTTGTTCTTAATGTTTTCCAGTTCTTAAGAAGGAGTTGTTTATATACCAGCGACCTGTCTTAATACATTTGTATTCACATGTGTAGCTGATTTTTTTCCCTCTCACACAAAACTATTTATATGTGGCTTTTTGCTAATTTACCAGAATAAAAATACCTTACTGGGATAAAAATTATTTATTTTATGCCTATAGGCAATGAGCTGATATTTGTTAAGATATGAAGGTGTTGATAATTATGGCAGTGTGAGATACTTTACTGCTTTAACTCTCATAATTTACACAAGTTAAAAACACAATAGGAAAAATAAGAGGTCACTTAATGCACAGGTAGACATTCTATATTCGAATGGACTCTATTCAGTTATTTTCTTCCTCAAAATCATCCTGAAACAAAGTGAACTGTTATTTTCTGGTCAGCGCTTGGATGTGCAATATAATTTTCAATCATCTTCTTTATTCCATTCACCAATCAAGTATTTTATTTTAGGGATAATGCTCTGTAACTAAGTATTACTGCGTAAGACATAAAATTTCCATATGCGTGGATGGGCCTTTATAGAACAAAGGCAAACCAAGTCCCTGATTAGAATTATGCAATTTTGATGCAGACAAAAATAACAAAGGTGAAAAGAGACTTGTGGCTGCAATCTAGTGGTAATTCATAACTAGTACTCCAAATTATGGAGGGGATGATTGCATGTCTCAGGATAGAAACTTCTGATAAACAGGAGTTGCCAGCTCCAATTTTTATCCCTTTAAAGAGCATCAGGGTGTTATGGAGAGAAGCCATGGAATACCAAGAGTGCCAGAGGAGCCACAGTCAGTAAAAGGAAAATTAAAACATTAGAAAAGGAAATTATGGCTCATGGGAAGGGGGTATACATGCTGGGTGGAACAGAGAAATGGAACCAAATCAGCCAAACACTACGAATGAAACTTTCTTGAGATATTTTGATGATTGGAAATTCTTTTTCTTTTTTTTTTTTAAGATTTTATTTATTTATTCATTTGAGAGAGAGAGAGAATGAACACAAGCAGGGAGAGCAGAAAAGGGAATAGGAGAAGCAGGCTCCTAGCCGAGCAGGAGTCTGACATGGAGTTCTGGTGCAGGACCCTCGGATCATGACCTGAGCTAAAGGCAGATGCTTAAACCACTGAACCACCTAGGTGCCCGAGATGATTGGAAATTTTTCTATTGCTTCTTGTAATATTTTCTTTTTAACGACTGTCCTGTATTAGTTCAATCATGTCAACTTACCCATTCAGGTACGTAATGACTTTTTCCCTTCTGCAGTGAGTGGGAGTCTGGTTGAAAATTAGCCCAGATGCCTGGTCACATGTCCACTCAAAATCAGTGTTGGTCCTGTCTTCACTGAAGATGAGGGAAGAAACATCAAAGTGACAGGATTGTCAAATTGGTTGAGCAAAATGAGTTATCATTTCAGTGCAATAAAGTCAATTAATTCCACACTGTATTTGTTATTTATCAAACACTATTAATCTGCAACCCTGTTTATACTGTTCTCTAGAGAACTATGTCTAGATTTACCAAATTCACATGCACAAAAAATGAAACACAGTGAGAGCACTCTGACATATGTTTGAAGACTCTCTGGAGAGGTACCTTTGACAGCTTCTTTAAACCAAATGTTGATTCCATTTGTCCTCAGTTTATTCTCGAATTAAAACCTGGCTTGGCAGGCTTGAATATCCTAGAGCTATGCATCTTGAGCCTGATCAAATGATAGTTGCAAATCAAGATTTTTATCCAGAGATTTTAAGATGTCTAAACATAATAATATTTTCTAGCTTCTGAAAGGAATATTTAATTCACATTTAGAAAGTTTGATATTTATTTGGGATACTATTCTATATTCCTGCCTCCTTCCTTTCTTTTTTCTTTCCTTTTTTAAACTCCCTTCTTTCCTTCCTTCCTTCCTTCCCTGTCTGTCTTCTTTTCTTTCCTTCTTCTCTCTCTTTCTGTTTCTTTCTTTCTTTCAAAAATACCAACCATATTTGCTGACCCAGTAGAGTGGAATGAATAGGAACATAGGCTCTAGAATTGAACTGTTTGTGTTTCATTTACAGCTCTACACGTTTCAGATATGTGACTTTAGATAAGTTTGTTAATTTCTCTGTACCTTAGTTTTTCATCTATAAAGTGGTGATATTAACAGTAATTATCCTCAGTTATTATAACTCAGTAAACAGGGTTGCAGATTAATAGTGTTTGATAAGTAACAAATACAGTTTGTAGTTTGGATTTGGTGCACTTTAGTTGCCAGGCATAGTGTCTGGCACATGTGGAAAGAGCTTGTTTACAGCAAGAGCAGGAGCAGTCCTGGTGGTGATAGTGACAGTGGTGATGGTGGCATTGTTACTGTGTGAGGCTGTGTATTATAAAAGCAAAGATACCTTTCTCTTTCCTTAATGAATAATATACCTATGATGATGCTATATTATTATCTGTAATGTTTCTCTGTGGATCCACACTCCTCTGTGTGTACATCTGTGTGTGTGTGTGTGTGTGTGTGTGTGTGTGTAATTCCTCATGTCACTGCTTTGTATTCCTGGGAGTAGCATGAAATTAAATTTACCTATCTCATCACCAACCATGGCATCACTTTTTACTTATCTCAGAGGTGGTAGTGAGAACTGGCTAAATGAAAGATTCTGGAAAATAGAAACCTCATCCTTGAATAATGATTCCCACATGTTTAATTTATGAGATTTGGAAGCGATTTTCAGAATGAATTTTATTTTCTAATTCCTATGTATTATAGTAGTTAGAGAAACACTTTTGTATTTAAGTTCAGGATTTTGAACTCATAAACTAAAATTAAACATGTGTTCTAGTTTCAGTAAATATCCTGTCTCATTTATGTCATGTTACTTAACCATGACAGTACAGACCCCAAGTTGGCCTAATGCTTTTTTGTTGGAAATTGGTGGAGGCTATGAACACCTCCCATTCTTCCTTTGTCAAATTCTAGACGATTACTGACCATAAAGAAAGAGGAAAAATTAAAGATCAGCAAGAAAATGCCTGTGTTTCTCTCAAATCTCAGGAAAATTGACTTGCTTTCCTCTTGCAGTCTCCACAAAGATCTTTTCTCCTTTTGAGGGGGAGCCTATCAGGTCTATCTGACCAGAATGGGTTGGTGCTCTATCACAGCGGGGACAGGATTAAAGACTGGTCTGCTGATGGCTGAGTTTCATACGTACCAGGGTAAACAACACTTCTATTTGCCAGTAGGAGATGAACCTAATTATGCTCACAGCTGTGTCACCTATGGGGCCACTCCTACAACAGTCTGGCTCGCTGCCTCCTTTCCTAGTGTTCTGTGCCATGCAGATGGAACATGCTAGTCTCTAGTGCTTGAGCTCCTGCTGACTTGACTCATTAACTGATTCCAGCTGTTCTTCCATAGCAACAGACAGTTTCACATCTGCAGGGCCATTTGGATCTCAGATATGAGTGGCAAAGATCACTGCTTGACTATGTTTTGAAATTTCAGGTTGTAGTTAGAATTGGAGTCAATTTAAAATGAACAGTTTTGATTACCTTATATTCTGACTACATGTTGACTTTCAACAAGCATATCTTTTTGTGTGTTGAAAACTAAACTCTACAATTTGAAACCCACATTAAAATAAGTGGAGATTGTACGCACACACACACACACACACACACACACACACAAAATAAGAATCAGGGCTTAAAACTAAAAATAAACTAAGATCTATGATTAACTGTGAATGAAAGAAAGAATGTTGAATTCCCACTAATGAACTGTCTGGCCCTAGCAAGTCAACCAGCATCTTGTTTGTTTTTTTTACCCATATATAAAACAAGATATATTTAGATGATCTCTAATGATATTTTGGCTTTTATTTTTATGATATTATAATTTATATTAAAGAGAATAGAAATACCAAAATATCATAATTATATGAGAAATAGGGTTTTCCTTGAAAACACAGGGTCTATCGTAAGTAGAAGACAGTTCTGCAGATTCTAGAAAAACATGTGCTTTGTACAAAAAGTGAAAAACAGCAGTGACTGATCCATAAATGGGAAGGGAAGCCTGAGAGTAATGGCAACAAAATATGATATTTGCAATCTATTATTTTAGAAAACAAAAGTGAGTGGCAGAAGTAGTGAGTTCAGGAGGAAGAAAATGGATGGGTTTAGCAGACCAAAATTTGGCTCAGTTCTTATTGGTCTCCAAATGAGTGATAACAGTGTTACTTTTTAAAGAGGAAACCAAAAGAACAGCATGCATATATCTCCCTTATTGATGAATGTTTTCTCTCAAGCTAACAGCCTTCTCTTTGGACCATTTCCTTCATCAGCATATTATCTACTTGAAAGAAAACTTTCAAGATCTTCTGTTGTAAAGGATTGTTTTAAAGATAATGGATATTCTTGAGGGGGTAAAATACTGTGCTCTGTTTCTATAGACATGACTAAATCAGATACTTTTCATTCCAGTTTGGATTTTTCCTTTCTCCCTTGCTTTATTCCCTCCTTAATGTAGTTTCACACTATCTGAATTTATGAAGGACTTGATGTAGGTTCAAAACTAAATTATCACAATAGTCTCCCAAATGGTTGTCAGCTTGCAATATTGCATCCATTGAAATTATTCTTTTCATAATTGCACAGTTGAGACCACTTAATTTTTCTTCCAAAATTCTTTGATGGTTTTACATGTTCTCATATTCTTTGCAAATTTACCAAAATATCTCAACCTGAAATTCAAAGATTTACCCATATTGGCCCTGATTTACATCAAACACACACACACACACGTGCACAGACACACACAAAGTTTTTACTATAAAATAGTGTGAACATTAATTGCATTCTCTTCTACAGCCAAATATTCTAATCACTCTTATTTCAAATATCTGAACATTTCTGACTAATGTACTATACCTCACAATATTCATTATACCTAAATCCCTCGGCTTATTTTTCTTCAAATATGCCAATTCTTTCCTAGGAAAGACTTATTGAAATCACATAAAATTCCAAGGAAGTCTTGATTACCAGGCATATAGTAGAAACTCTATATCATGGAACCTAATTTACATCTTTCTACCATTTGTTAAATATCCAGAGGTGTACTAATACATTTTAACCTCCCAAGAGCTGGTAGGTATAAGGGAGAGATTGGTTTTCAAAGCTGACAGAGTCTTGTGGTGTAAATACTCTGACTATGGCTGATTTCAACTACAAGTGCAACTTTCTGAATGGGGAGTTAAAAAATAGATGTGAATAACTGACTCTCTTTCACTGTACCAGCTGACTACAGCCAGGAGGACTTGCTTCTTCAAACCGATCATTCTAAGAAACTTGAGTGTAGGGGATATTTTAAAATCTTTGAACTTGGGGCTCCTGGGTAACTCAGTGGGTTAAAGCCTCTGCCTTCAGTTCAGGTCATGATCTCAGGGTCCTGGGATCATTGGGCTCTCTGCTCGGCGGGGAGCCTGCTTCCTCCTCCTCTCTCTCTCTGCCTACTTGTGATCTCTGTCTGTCAAATAAATAAATAAAATCTTAAAAAAAAAGAAATACTTTAAAAATAATAATAATAATAAAAAATAAAAAATCTTTGAACTTACCAATCTCTCCTTAGCAATGCTTGAAGTATAGTTGATATCTATAGTTTATATGAATTACTGGAAATTTCTGCAATGGGTTTTTCTAAATCCCTGGTATGTATGAAGATAAATATTATCAAGCCCCCCCCCCAAGATCTGGTAATTTGATCCTCTACAAATAATCGTCTTTTCCAGAGCAGTTTACATTCACGTTATCTTTTATAATTAGTTATCCCCTTGGCACTCTGTTTTTACAGATAAGGAAACTGTGGGTCAGTTGAAATAAGAAGTTGCTTCTAATAAAAGAAATAGTAAGTGACAGAGTCAGGACTTGATTCCAGATGTTTTGACTTCAGAGTGAGGGAAACACAACAGAATTCCTCTCCAGCATCTTAGCAGAAAATTCTTGCCAAGTAATATGTTATCTTGAGGCATTTAAAATGGGATAATGTGAATCCATTTCTATTCCTTGATACCAGAATTTTATATTGACTTCTCATTTCAAAAGTCCCTATTTCTTCTCAATCCCAAAACCACCATATAAGGAAAAAAGATCAGTAAAACTTTTTTTTCTTGTAGTATGACATCTCATAACCATGTCTACTAGATTTAGATGAGATATATTTATCTGAGTTTTGTTTGTTTGTTTATTTTAGAGATGACAGTTTTTTCCCAAACTTAAAATAGATGGACTAAGGCCATGCTACATTAAGTTCACTTGGCAAAACCGATGCTAATACTGGCTAAACGTTTGAAATTCCGCAGGGTCTGTCTTTGACTCAATTTCCCAAATCTTCTTTTCTTCAGCTACTCCAAAACACTTTCTCCCTGGGTTTCTCCATTCATCTCTGCTCACATCTCTGCATCCATTCTAGTTATGAATTGCCCAATTTTGTCCAACTCCTCCCTTTCACAGTCTTACCTGGTTAAGGATCACAGATGGAAATTTATCTAAGCTGCAATCTCTACCAAAGGCATTTGCATTTTTATAAAGGTCTAATGAAGATAGAGGGGCATAAAGGAGAAAAGACTAAAAAGTCAGTGATTATATTTTCAGATAATGTGGATAAGATGGCTTAATTTATTTACTCGTAATATCTGTCCAATTAATACCAATCATTCAAATATCATGTTATAGAGAAATCCTTAATATAATGAAGGAATTAGGTCTTTAAGACACACTGCACATCCTCACCCCATTTCATCAATTTCTTAAAGATTTTATTTATTTATTTGACAGAGAGAGAGATACAAGTAGGCCGAGAGGCAGGCAGAGAGAGGAGGAAGCAGGCTTCCTGCTGAGCAGAGAGCCCGATGCGGGGCTCGATCCCAGGACCCTGGGATCATGACCTGAGCTGAAGGCAGAGGCCTAACCCATTGAACCACCCAGGTGCCCCTCATCAATTTTTTAAAAATAGGCAAGAGTCTGTTTGCATGAAACCTCAAAGTCTTTAAAGTTAAAAGAGTTTTACCTGAACTTAGATACGGATATTGCCCAAGATCTCTACTTAAATAACTGTGCCAGTAAGAAGATAAGACAATCGAATCACCTGTCACATTTGTCACTTCCACCCTTTTCTATGTAGAAAAGGGAAAAAATAACCAATTTGACCACAATTTAGGGCAGAAGATACATTCAGCTAGATAAGACAATGATTCAATATTCAAGGGTCCTTTCAGATAGTGCTATTCAGCACATTTTAGGAGAGAGAGAGAGGTAGACACATTTCACTACAGAAAGCTAACCTAAACTTTTAAGGAAACCCAAAAATTTTTAACATTTCTCTAGTAACCACTATGGATACATGAATTTAGAAAAAGAACTGTGTTTTACTGCTATATGTTCTATTTGTATGTCATTTGGTATATACAGCTACACACTGAGTGGTATGTGTGTGTATATAGTTATCTATACATAATAGGTAATACCACATTTAGGGGTACATATTAATCATTCTGCTAAGCACCATATTTCAAGCATTAATATGTAATACCTTTTGATACTAGTGGGTAGCTAAATATATGCAGATTTTTCTATCATGTTTGACCTCATAAACCTTGCCCTAGTTATATAGTTGTTAACTTCCCAATGGAAACCAAGTTTCTGTTACATGGAAACCATTTATTGCCCTTGGTTTTACATTATCCATCTGTGGATATTGTCTGTGTTTGTTTGTTTTGAATGTATAGTAACCAACCACGCTGTAGTAATCAGTGTGTGGATACAAGGATTTGCTTTTCCAATTTCAGTAGGGATTTTCATAACAAGCATGATTATTCTACAAATTCTGAATTATCATGGGAAAACAGGTTTTTTTAATTCCCTTTCTGTAAATAGCAATTTTGTCCCATGTGTTTAATAACTTTTTTCTCCATTTCATTAAGTTGTAGAATGCACATTTTATTAGAGAGAACCATAGACATTGAAGGATTGGTAATATTTGCTTTGAGGGATTGGTAAAACAAGTGTGAACAGCCTACTTCCCTCCATTTTCATGTCTGCTTCTTCTGAGCAAACCACCGCCCAACCCAGAGAACTTTTCAGAAGAAGAGGCCAGCTATGTCTTTTTTTTTTTTTTTTTTTAATTCTGATGATAAATGCAACCCTTTCCTAAATTCCTCAGATGGTAAAGACTGAGCAATCAGGACTAGATAGATTTTATTTCATTAAACACCAGGCTTAAACATAAAGCCCATTGTGTCCTAAAAGAAGCAGAAGAAGCAGAAATGAGAAAACTTCCTACAAACCTGTAATTTTCTCTTATTTAATTTTCTCCTAAGAATACTAGATATATGTAAAAGAAAAAAAAAGCTGAAATTTCCATATATGTCAACAAATGAAGGAGAAAGTTATGAGATATCAAATATATTTAGGATTATTTTTTGAACCCCCTTGAGGATATTGAAAGAACACAAGTAGTATATATTTGTCATTAGAAACACAACAGAAAATATAAGATCTAATTGGATTGGAGCATCTCTTTTAATTTTTCATGCTCCATTTAATGAAAATAATCTGCCACTATAAGGAAGGAAAACTCTATTCAGAAAAAATGTACAGTAGAAATAAGTGATAATAACATATGTCAATGAAATGGATACACACACATACACAGAGTGGATAGATAGTATGATAAAAGTATTAGTGAGTTATATATAACTAATACTTAAGGAAGATTATTTCTTTATTCCAATTTACTTTTCTTTTTAAAATGAAGTATCTCATCAATTATAGGTCAAAAAGAATGCTTTACATAAAAATTGCCTGTTGCATCTTCTCTGGAAACAAAATATTAATTAAAACCATGATCCATGGAAAGCTTCTCAATATAGTCAAGATTTTGTTGTGAGCAGTGACAGTAGGGAAGATAATGTATTTGATTAATTTCATCTGTTAGTGTACAGAACAGCAACACTTCAGCAGCCTTGAATTCTTGCATTGGAGAGAAAAAAAATCGTATTTGTCATTTTGGTAATTTTCAATTAGAATCAAAGTCCTGATGAATATATTCTCTCCTAAATAATGATTTCTTGATTTCAGACATCTTTTAACTAATTTTGTTTAATATAGCTCAGAGGCTTACAATATGGTTATACTATTCACCATTTGTAGTTATCACTAACGGTTATAATACATTCTCTTATAATTTATTCACTTTCAATGTGACCACTAACATTCACAGTCCTTTACAGGCTACCAAGTCATAAATATATTTTATCTTATTTACTTCTCATAACATTTTGAGATGATGATTTTTTTTTTTTTGTATTTGTTCAGAGATGAGGAAACAGACAATCCAAAAGAGTCGGTAACTTTTTTGGGATCTTATGGCTAGTATGTCAAAATCAGAACTTTGGCAATTTTTTTTTTTTTTCACTACAACATGCTGTTATCTCTTTGGTATAGGAGCTTAAGTTCAGGTTGTAAATGGAAATGATTAATTCATTGACTGGTTTATTCATTGGTTCATTCCTTCCTCCAGCAAATGTTTATTCTGCACTTACCATGCCCCAGGCGTTGTGCTAGGAGTAAGGATACATTGACAAGGATTATATAGATCATTGCATCACTGATAAAATAAATCAACAATTGTGTAATTTCAAGGCAGCACAGTAAATACTTTAAGGAGGAGTGTCTATAAGATACATGGTTATGTAGTGACAGAAAACAAACCTTTATCTGCCCACTGATGCCAAGGCTAACAGGAGGGTAACTTTTGAAATTAATTTGAAAAAGTAGGAAACTTAATACACAAAGTGCTGGCAATGAGGTTCTTAAGACATAGGAAAGAACATATTCCAAGGCAGATTGATGTCTAGTTGGTTTTAGTAATGCTTTTTAAACTCTCTTCAGAAAGTACACTCTTACCATCTACACTTAAGATGATTTGCTTCATCTTAAACCCCACTTCACCCCACTACATCTGACACTCTATCCAGAATTTACTTAACACTTACCACATGTCAAAAACTGTTATAAATGTTTGTATAAGTGATATTTTTATTAAACATTCTTTATTGTGCAATTGCTATTTTATTTCCTATTTTGCGGATGAGGAAATTGAGGAACAAAAAGTCTAGGTAATTTATCCAAGGTAATCTAACAAATAAAGCCAAAAAAAAAGGCTGGACTCCAGGGAGTTTGATTTCAGAATCTTTGCTTTTCATCTTGACACCACACTGCATTCTTTTTCCACATATTGTCTTATTTTTTTTTAAGATTTTATTTATTTATTTTGACATAGAGAGAGATCATAAGTAGGCGGAGAGGCAGGCAGAGAGAGGAGGAAGCAGGCTACCCGCTGAGCAGAGAGCCCGATGTGGGGCTAGATCCCAGGACCCTGGGATCATGACCTGAGCCGAAGGCAGAGGCTTAACCCACTGAGCCACCCAGGCACCCCCACATATTGCCTTATTTTGAGTGTCACCCATCCATTTGTATTTTGAAAACCTAATCAAGTTCTTAACACAGAAAAAATATTTTATTTAAAATTACATTTATATCAACTTCACATTAGTGTTGTATAAATTTATTCCTTCAAGGCTCTTATACAAGCAGTGGTATGACTAGTTAAAAAGGTAAGCCAAACAAAATGGTATGATTTGGTTCAATTACTTACCCTCTGATTCTGTTTTCTTATATTAAAGAATGCTAGTTTTAATACCGGTGCTAAACCACGTCTGTTATTTTTGGCTGGTAAAATCTTTTTCCACATTCTAACAATTTCAGTGTTTCTTGGCTCTGTGAATCTTACCACCCTGAAGTAAAGTGAAACAAAATAATAAGTAAATGTTAAAAAATTATAAATGTTGTTTTAGTTTTCCTTGTAGCAAGAGTAATCAAAATTAACTCTGCCAACAGATAAATTCATGAAAGGCATCGATTTGGAATTGAGCTGCTCATAGAACATGCATCCATTGTGCCAGCAATGGTGGATAATAATGGTGAAGGCAAACTGATTCTGGGGTTAGTAATGGAAGTCCACTTAAGTGGGTCCCACAGAGCTTGTGAATTTTCTGGGCAAGCTCAGCCTTCCTGGTATTGTAGATAGAATAGATTCTGTATTTTTCAATGCAATGATCAACACACCTAGCTTTTAAGACTATTATGAGGATTCAAAGTATGGCACAATATAAAGCACTTAATCTAATTGCTGCACATGATGAGGGCTCAGAAAATTATAGCTATTAATATTCAAGTTTAAATGCCTGCTACTCTGATATGATAAACATCTGGCAATTCTGTTATTTGATCACTCAGGCTATGAGTTGTTCCAGCTATACTTGAAGTATTCTTTTAATTTATGTTTTCCGCAGGTATCATACTGAGTTCATTTTAGATAGACCTAGAGCTCAATATTCATTTTTAAAAATTGGAAAATTTTAGAATATTTAAGTAATAGAATTTTTCATGGTGATTAATGATCTCACCCTCATTTTCTCCTACATTTTGTTGAATGTTGTGTCATTCTTAATGTTACAATCCACAAATCTGTGTAAAGAACCAATTTTCTTCTTTAAGTTCATAAATTACATTTAGTACTTTAAAAAACAATAGCGTGTGTATGAGCTGATTTTGATTTATTATGACATTCATTTTCATTGGGGTTCCTAGGTTCAACGGATAATAAGTTTTCAAAAAATATTGATGATGTAGGCATGTAAGCAAATTCTAAAGTGATGCAAGTGATTTTCAAATATAGATGCCCCAAATATATGCCCACATATTTAGTTCTTTTTCAGAAACAGTTCCAAGTGAAAAGCTATTAAGAGTATCTACCTGCTGGGGCACCTGGGTGGCTCAGTCATTAAGCATCTGTCTTAGCCTCAGGTACTGATCCCGGGGTCCTGGGATAGAGCTCCCTGCGCAGCAGGAAGCCTGCTTCTCCCTCCCCCACTCCCCCTGCTTGTGTTCTCACCATGTCTCTCTCTGTCAAATAAATAAAATCTTAAAAAAAAAGAATATCTGCCTCCAGAAAAATTCCTCTAGAAAGTACAGACTTTTTTTTTTTTTTTTCCCCAGACATATACTACCGGTTAAGGGGCGGGGGGGGGGGGGGAGTTCACATAAGGAATCAGAAGGTGGTCAATTTACATTCAGACATCTGAGAGAAGAAAAGTTACATTAATAGAAAAGTTTTTTCAACCTTCAGGTGTTAGCCATTAGAATATGTAGGAAGACAGAAAGTAGGAGACCAAAAATCCAGAAAGCCTCTAATGATCTCTACAGGGAATCTTTATGTAATTCAACCTCTGCAGATAAGGATAGGTTGGTTCAAGGGAGAAAAAAAAAACTCAAAAACCTATTTTTTTTCCTTTTGTTGCTCTTTCCTCCCTTCCTTCATTTTCTCCTTCGTTCCTTCCTTCCTTAGCTTTAGGCTTATAATTCTACGAAAGCACTTAGGAGTAGTTCTTTGGCCAATTGATATATATCTTAGGCTGTTCACATTAGAGATGGGGAGAAAATGTTTAAATAATCACATGGAATTTTTTCTTAAGTTCTTCTTCAGGTTTAACCATCATTTTCATTGACTGTAGGTAGGGAAAAAAATAGAGTTTTGAAGTACCATTATTTAATAATAAAATAAGGAGCTATGCTTGTAAGGTTTAATGGCAAAGCAGATATTAAACAAGTACTTCCTTAGTGTAAACCATGTGCTAAGCAATGTGTTAGGAAGTGAGATTTGAGAAGAGGAGAAAGTTTTCCAAAGAGATTGCCACATTTTGTTACCTACAGGAAGCTTACTGGAGTTGCTCACAAACCTCAGAATTCCTCCCTCTATTCCCACCAAGATTGAGAAAACTGTCAACTCCAATCAGTTTAATACTTTTATTAAAAGTACGATATTTCTATTAGAGATTTCAGTTAGTGTCTGCCATTACCTCTCTGGGACGTTGTACTTTCCATGTTCCATGGTGCCTTCAATGAGCATGTTTTACTCCACATGAACCCATTTTACTAGATACAATTCAGTCTACCCAGAGTGGACACCTTATACAAGGGTAGACAAGTTATTTTTATGTGGTCTTCCTGAAAAGAGTCAGACTGGCTAATGATATTTTCACTCTAGTGACTATGAATCGGGGAACAAATCAGTGAGTGGAAATTGAAGCTGTAACTTCATGAAAATAAGTCAGGAGCAGTAAGGACACAATGATAATGCAAAGGTAAAGTTGTGAGAAAGAAATGATGAAACTGATTAGAAGAGAGAAGAAGCGCCAAACATTGATGGAGAAATAAAAATGTCGTTAGACAAGATCATGCATATAAGAAAAAAGGGAAAGAGTTCCTCTTATTGACATCCTACTCAATTTCTGTTGACTCGTCAGGTTCTGACAATATGAACCTTTGTAATAATTATTCCTCTTCCATTTCTTAAAGTAGCTTGGAAAAGATCTCTGTCTCTTTTAACATGAAGAGCATCATTAAGTTCTGTGAATTTTTTTAGATAATTTGTCACGTATAGAATCTCATCGTATTTCTATTTAACGTATCAGGAAACGAGAGGCAAGTGAAGACTATCTGAGGCTAAACATTATGTTTACCAATACTGCCTGTATTAAAAAAAAATAAAAAGTCTCCTGATTTCTTGTCAAGTCTTCTATAAGGGATAGGTATTTCATTGAAATATGGCAATGGTCATTAAATGCGTAAGATGAGCTAACTCTCTTCAGATATATTCTCGAAGATAATACATGACTGTATTATAAATGAATAATGACACGGCACTAGCAATGTATGTACTATCTTAGAACTAAAGAATAACCACATTATGCTAGTATGCAACCTTTCTTGGAGGGCTACCATTATTGGACACAAATGTAACCATTTTCAAACAAAGATAAAAGGTATACCTCCCGATCCCATTTTATTTCATCTGAGACAAACCATAAGAGACTCTTAATCTCACAAACAAACTGAGGGTTGCTGGGGGGATGGGAGGGTAGGGAGAGGGTGGTGGGGTTATGGGTATGTGTTAAGGTGAGTGCTGTGGAATGTGAAAGCCTGATGATTCACAGACCTGTACCCCTGGACAAATAATACATTATATGTCAATAAAAATAATTTTTAAAAAAGTATACCTTCTTTTTATGCAATAACAAATCGCCTATGTAACTTTGCTGTATTAATTGACTAAATTTCAATTTGCCTGAATATAGTGCGGTGTTCAGCAATAGTCTCTGGAAAGCTAAAACTTCATTTTGAGTCCTTAGTGCTTATTTACCAAATTCATCCATGCATTAAATTTGTTTGCTAGTGTCTTCAGACCAATTCAATGTGGCATTTTGTGGTGGTAATAACAAATAGTCTAATTGTTCTCTGAAGGTGAGCTTTTCAATATGCGAAGTCACTGCTAGTAACTTTCAGATCTGAACCAGCAACCTTTGTGACTCTGGGCTTTGCTTGATTCATACATGCAATGAAGCAGCTGAATTTGACATCATAACAAATCATATACCTGTTGCCTATATTCCTAGGTAGGATTCCTTCTATATTTTAGAAAGTGTATAGGATTTTTTTTTTTTTGCATTTTCATTGATATCTTTAAATTCCACTTTAATGTATGGATTTATTTTTAATTTATGTTCTTAGAATTTAGTAGTCCCATTCAATAGTGGATATTCAATTTAGGTAATCTTTCTTTGCCTTTCATCATCTGTTGTATATTTGATAATGTATTTCTAATTAATTTATATTCTTTGGCTTTATAATTTATATCATACAAATGGGCAAATGGACACTTGGATTTATTCTAAATAACATCCATATTATGGGAAAGAAACTTAAAATTATCTTAAAATTATCTTCTAAATCATTACTTTGGCATTAAAGTCTGGACATTATATTTTTTGTGTGTTTTGTATTGCACTATATTTTGCATTCTGAATTTTCTTATTTTTGATTAATTTTTTTCTTATTCTTTGATATTCCTTTTTGCTATATAGTCTTATTTACCCATGAAATAATCTCTTGAATGTCTTAGGGGCATAAATTATTAGAATTTTTAAAAAAGATTTTTGTTTCCTAATTTTGTTTTTCTATTCACTGTGGTGACTTATTAGATATTCTTATCTTGGCACTTTCTTTCATGATTTAAGCTTCCCTTAGATCTCTTTCAACCCATCCTTCATACCTGTGACTATAGGATGACATGTTATTAATTTAGGGATACTAGAGTGGGAATGATCTACAGTTATGCAACCAAAAATGGCTTTACATTGTCTTACTGTTAATGGAAAGTTATATACTTTTGTTTCTTCATAACTTTCCACACCAAACATAGTCCACCTCAATACTCTTAAAAACTTTCTTCTTTACTGAAATATCTCTAGCTCTAAGTCTCTGATTAAATGTAATTTACTGGTAGAGATATCTGGAGCTTCATTTAAGATAAGTTCACCTGTATGAATCCTGGGGCACCCTTCATATTTCTCTTGACTCCTCCTATTTTAATTGTTTATTTGGTCTTCTGTAGTAGGCCAAGAGGAAGTACTGTGCCAACCTTGTTCACTTCCACATATCTTTCTCTCTAGTACTGGGCTTACCATAAACCTAAGCTGAGTAACTGAAGAATTCAATGAATTATAAGGTCTTTATTTGTAATATAACACATTCGATATTACCATAAATGCAGAAGGTTGTTGCTGTTATATCCTGCTGTCAAACTTCATCTCTAAGACTTTCATATATGCAGTACTTTATATTTTTTTAGAACAGAGTTCCACGGAACCAGAGATTTTTGTTTATCATATTTACCCTTAGAAGGGTACTTAGAAGAATGCCCACTATATTGTAAGTACTCAGTATCATTATGAGAGCAGTTGATTTATCTAAAAATAGTTTTATTTGTTTCCTAACATGAATTTTTTATTTTTTGTACTCATTTATAATGTGGTCCAAACACAGATGGGTATATGT
The DNA here is from genome assembly GCF_963455335.1 of Martes martes. NCBI lineage: Eukaryota > Metazoa > Chordata > Mammalia > Carnivora > Mustelidae > Martes > Martes martes. The sequence continues at coordinate 26,600,170 of NC_137898.1, read as the reverse complement.
GGGCTGATGCCTCTCATTATCTATCACATAAATGTCATTTTCAAAAACAAAACACAACAGAAAGCTTTCTCTATGGTTGCTAAGGAAGTATTTCCTAGGCTGATTACTAGTGTCAAAGATGATAAAATTATTCAACAATTATTCAATTATTTATGGCAGCAAAATGCCCTACATTTAAATAATTTCAGGAAAATATCATTGCCTTAGCCTATTTCACAAATAAAAATTGGGGAGGCAGAGGAAGAAAGGGAAACAAATATATTTATATTTTTAATCCTTAAGCTTTCATTCAGAGTTCTAGTTTTTACAATCTTACCTGAAGCTATTAGTCTCAAGATATTTTCCTAACAATATAATTTTTGTTGTAATTTTATTAAGAAAAAATAAGAAGAAAAATAAGATGGAGGGCTATCATAAAATTAAAATTTGGAAAATAATGTAAAGAGCTTAATCTTCCCTTATTTAGATTCAAATTGATGATCACATGAGCCAGTTGAGCAATGTGAGTGTCTCAAATAAAACTTGAGGACTTAATGTTTATTCATTTATGTAGTTTCAGTTTCCTTTAAAACTAGAAAATGACAAAAGTTGTTAAAATTTCTTCAGCTGCAAGTAACTAGAATCTACTCAGAATTCATTCATTTTTCCAAAAAGACTCCCCCTCCCCAGTCATCCAGTATTTCTAATACAAATTCTGGGCATCTTACTATTAGATAGAGAGATAGATATAGATATAGGTAGATAGATACTATGTATCTATATATTTAATGAACATTCAATATAGTGTTAGATAAATAAGCTATTAAGGCAGATAAGCTATTAAGGGTAGAAACCCGTCTTCTCATGCAGAAAAATTTTCTATATTATGCATGTTCCAGTTACTTCAGGAGAGCAAAAAAAAGATTTTAAATTTAATCTGAAGCACATGCCAAAGTTCGTTCTGTTCTGTGTTGTGCTCTGTAAATTTACAGTTATCTATTTGACTTGGATTTAAAGTTTCAACAGAACAGACTTTGGAGAGAATTCCCTGATGATAAAGTTATTGCAACTTGCACTTCACCTAGAAGGCCTTTCTGTATTGAGTTTCCACTGCTTAATTTTGCTACCACCACTCTTTCTACTCAGAGGGGCTGAAAAGCAAGTGCAGAAAACAAAAAGACTGAATGGTTCCATTTGTCTTATGCTACCAGCCCATAGTTGCAGTGCAGTGATAAACGGACACCAAGAAATCTGTTATGGGCAAAGAGCACTGGCATGGGGGCGTATTTTCTGTTCTTCAGATAATCAAGGGAGGAAGGTAGAAATAATAATACTGACAACAAAACAAAGCAGAAACACACACACACACACACACACACACACACACACACACACACACACATACCAAGACTCTGATCCAACCAGGGAATGATAGGCACAAATCCGTCTTCCCATAATGTGTATAGATCATCTTCACCCATCAGTGTTGTTGACACATAGTATTTCTTTGTTGTTGAAAAACAGTGTTCAAGGTTAATCTTCAGGAAGGTGTTTTATAAACCTGAGGTCTAAAACAAATCTTGTATCTGAGGAACCATCAACCTATACGTATATACATACTTATCACTGAGTATTCTTTTAAATGCCCCTATGTAGCTTACATGCTCTCAAATGAGAAGACACTAAATGATAAAACCATAATTTACATGAGCAGATCCTGCTAGAGTAATTTGAGGACATTATCAAAGAAGGGTTATGTCACTGTAAAATTTAATTCTAGTTCCAATCATGAAGGTTCTGTTCATGCCAAAGGAATTGGATGGATCATGTCCCCTGTTCTAGCAGTGTGTTTGAAAATGTTCATGGAAGCAAAAATGGATGAAGACCCTAGAACTCAAATTTCTGAAGAGAATTAGATCCAAGAAAACAGACCAAAAAGGCCTTCCTAAATTATTTTCTACATTGTTACAGAATGAACTGGAGGCGGACAAAGCATTATGTAAAAACTAATCTAACATCTCGATATTTAAGGAGAATTTGGAGCATTTGAAAATGTTGGGTATTTATATCTGAAATCCATTTTGTATAGTGAGTGATTGTAAAAGGTTTATATTCCCATAGGGGTGGACGTGTTTGTGGACAACATATGGATCCAGGACGTGTCTGCACTTCTCACAGCTCTAGAGTTTAGATTATCTCTGACTCTCCTAGACTGAATGAAGAGCAAAGATTGTGATGTCTGCAGACACATCTGACTATTAGCAATAAGAATAGACCTGAAGTCTTTGTTTTGTGTCTCACAAATGTCATAATACCATGTTAAAAGATTTGGCTTGGATGAATCAAGATAGCCTCGTGTTTCATGATCCAGAAATGTCTGTAATACCTATATCTTCATTGATTTTAGTTAACACAAGCTGTCCACTTACTCCGGAAAATATTTGTGCGTCAGTGCTTACCTACTTCACTATTTGCATATTTTCTATTCTCACTCGTTCCCTGATCTCTCCTGCTTTCATAAATGCTATGCTGTTAGGTACTCTCAGAATCACATAAGCAAATTCCCCTATGAAATCAGTGATCTGAACTTCTTTTTTCATCTTTATGTATATAAATAATAATTTATATTTACATATACAACATAAAATTATATATACTATTATATATAAAGTATATATCATGAAATAATATTCAAATAATATTAAAAATTATATATGTTATATATAAATACTATGTAAATATAATACTCTATTTGTTTTAAGAATATAGACTTTCTTGGAACGCCATCAAGTGGAAAACATTTTCTTCTCACAGGTCATGTAATTAGAATTTTAAGGTCTGTTATTAATTCTCTTTCTTACTCCTCATTTCCCATTTCTGACTTTGTACATAAAACACTCCATATGAATATTTCCCCATATTAATTGCCTTGATACATCCTACAGATTAACTAGACAGGAAAACACATACACACAAATGTGCAAATACACACTCACACCACATTTATAATAAAACTAGATGATAGGCTATCCTCACAGAACCCTATATACAAACAGGTGGGAATAAACCATCAAGAGCCCAAATACCTACATTTTATGACCATCTTTGTGGGGAGAAGCAGAGGGGAAAATACTGTATCTGACCTATCTGGTAGAAGAAAAATTCTCAACCAACCAAAAACGATTCACAGGAAGGTATCACAGACTAATATGAGAATAGCAGTTGAACTTCGGAAGGTTTTTGCCCAATTCAGTATCAGGTAAATTGAAAACGTGAACTTTCAAATTGACCATACGGGTCTTCCTTCCAGGACAGCATCCCACGCTAATGAGAAATTGAGGGGAGTAGAATCAAACTGAGAGGAAAAGACAGAGGTGGATTTGATGTAAATAAGAGAAAGGAAGAGAACCAGATCATTCCAGAAAGCAAGACATTGAATTTTTTAACACTACACGAACACCAGAAAATTGAAAAGCTTTATAAAGAGCTATTTTAACTTCTGAACTATGCCTTCTAGTTGAGCAACTCATTTTAAATTTCAGAAAAACAAACTCACGTTAACCTGAGTTAAAGCGAAAAATTAAGGTCAAGTCCCACACTAAATTATCAAAAGAAAAGGGAATAATAAAGCATAGAAAATATTCTTCCAAAGAAAATATCCCCACAGACAATGAAAGCATGCTGGAAAGAACAAATTAAAAAATAAAAAAAGCTATTTCAAAACAAGACAAAAAATAACACTTAGGAGGATGATAAAATATAAGAGAAAAAAATAATTATTCAGAATAAAAAAAATAAGAAAACTCCAAAATGAGGTGATGGAACTCGGCAAAGAATTAGACACAAAAAGAAAAAAAATATGTTATATATAACTATGTGTCAATAATTTCAACAGGACATTGGATAAGCATGGGTATTATTTATCTATCTATCTATCTACCAAGCAAGAGAGATTGTAGAGATTGTATGGGTAAATTTGGCACAGCAACTTGGCTAGGCTGTGGTGTCCAGTTGCTTGATCAAAAGTGGTCTACATATGAAGGTATTTTTTAGATGTGATTAGCATTTTAATCAGTAGACTTCGAGTAAAACAGATTATTCTCCACAGTTGGGTGGGTCTCATCCAATCAGTTGAAGATCTCAAGAGAAGAGATGCCAGTTCCTCAAAGGGAAAAGATTTTGCCTCTAGACTGCCCTTAGACATACTCAAGAGTGCGACCTCAGTGTTCATGGGAATTTCCAGCCTGCTGGCTTGCCCTGCATGTTTGATTTGCCAGACTCAGAATATTTGGTGAAGCCTAATACAAAGATAAAGGAAGATACTTGTAAAGTGAAATAAGAACAAGATATCATTATGAAGCAATCAAATAGGAATATTACGTATGGAAAATATGAGTTGATATAAAGAACACAGAAGATGGAATACAGAGTGGAAAGGTGTGACTAAAGGATGAATTAGCAGATTAGAAGACTGTTTTTAGAAGTTCTTATATAAGGTATCCATCTAAAATAAAATAAAATCCATCTAAAATAAAAAAATAGAAAATGTGAAAGAAAATTTAATAGGGAGGACAGATACAGAATTGCCAATATTTGAATAATAGTCATCCTAGCACACATCAAAAAGAAATACGGATATGAGGAAATATTTACAGTTAGTGGAGATACATTTTGCAGACTAGAAAAAGGTGAAAAACTCCAGACTTAAAGATCCCAAAAGCTGTAACACAGAAAATTTGTAGATTTAACGTTGGATTGCTTTAGAATATAGAAAACTGTAACTAGAGCTATTAAGTCTGAGACACTACTTAGAAACAAGTTAGCATGGTAACATTTTCCTGAAGGCTGGATATAGATAGAGACTGCTGGGTCAGAAACAAAAATAACATTGACATCAGCATATATGTGTCACTTCTTGGCCATCAGTCTAACGGGAGTGCTATAGGTTGGCCCAGATGGATGCTTGACTGTGGGGAATTGTAACATAGAGGAGAAACTCTAATAGAAGGAAACTTGGATCTTTTATAATAGGAGGTAAGCATGCCCACCTTTTGCCCCTTAGGAAGCACTCTATCTATTTTTCAAGGTTGTTCACTATATCACCCTTAAAATGATAATTGAAACAAAGAACATCTATGCATGCAGAATTGTGAGACACCTGTAGAGAATTGTCTACTGACATACAAAACATCCAGAGTAAGAACATCACCTAAAAATAGTCAAGAATTGAATTAACTTTAGACTTCTTCACAGAAACATTACATGGTAATGTAGTAAAATAGATACTAAAATATTGAAGGAAAAGGTTTCTGAGCTCGGAATGGTGTATTGTTTTTAGATGACCTTTATTGATGTGTAACTAACATAAAATAAAATATACATATTGTATGTAAATAATTAAATGAGTTTTGACATACATAAATGCCCTGAAAAATCTCCATCGTTCAGATAATGACAACAATCCATCATTTCCAAAAGTTTTCAATTTGAACTTATTTGCTGGCTTGTGGAGTTGTACTCTGAATATATTACTTCCCTTCTTCTGCTTTCTTTGGGTTTAATTTTCTTTCTTCCCTAGTTCACGCAAGTAAAAGTGAGGTCATTAAATTGAGGCTTTTTTTTTTTCTCTCTTTTTTTTTTACTATAGATTCTAAGTGCTATAAATTTTCCTTTTAGGACTGCATTAACTAAGCCATCTGCATTTTCCTATGCTGTCTAATTATTTTCCTTCAGCTCAAAATAAATTCTAATTTCCATTTTTATTTTCTTCTTTAACCTATGGGTTATGTAATAGCATATTATTTAGCCTCCTTGTATTTTTGAGCTTTTCCAGATATTTTATTATTGACTTATTAAGTTAATACCATTGTTTTCAGAGAACATACTTTACAAATTTTGAATCATTTTATAGTTATAAAGACTTGTTTGATGGCCCACACAAGGTCAATCTTGTGGAATATTTTGTGTGCCACTGAAAAGAATGTATTTTCAGTTATTGTTGGGTGGAATTTTCTCTAAATGACAATTGGGTCAGTATAGGTGATAGTGTTCAAATCTTCTATATCCTTAATGAATTTCTATTTACTCACTTTGTAAATTACCTCAAGAGGAATATAAATCATCTCAACAGGAATACAAATAGTATTTGTGTATTTCTCCTTAAACTAGCAATTTTTGCTACATGTATTTTGATGTGCTTGTTAGGTGCATGAAGGTTTAAAGTTACAATGTTCTTTTGATGAATTAAACTACTATATTATAAAGCAATCCTACCCATTCCTGCTAATATTTTTGCTCAGAAATTGACTTTGATGTTACTACAGCTGTCTCAGCTTTCCTTGATTAGTCTAAAAAGGTATACATTTTTAATCTTTTTAAATGTACATGATTTGTGCCCATTTTTAAAATAGGTCTCTTTAGACTCCACATAGTTGGTTCTTTTCTTTTTCCTTTCTTTTTCTTTTAAATATATGCAATAACCTCTGCTTTTTATTTGGGGTATTGAGACCATTTACATTTAATGTGATTATTCATAGTTTTGTGTTTAAATTTCCCATATTCCTGTTCATTTTTTTATTTGTTCAGTTTTCTGCCCTTTTTTTGATTGAGTGTACTTTATGATTTAATTTAACTAACTTTGATTATCAGCTCTAACTCTTTACATTATTTTCTAATGGTTACTTCAGGTGTTCTAGTGTAAACCTTTAACTTTTTTGAGTCTATCTTCAAGTAATATTATGCCACTTTGTATGTAATAGAAAAACCTTACAAGTATGCCTTTATCCCTTCCTTCCTGGTATTTGTTCTTTTGTTGTTTTACATTTACTTGCAATGTAAACTCCATATTATTTGTTATTATTTTGGTTTTAAATGGTCAATTACATTTTTAACAGATTTTATTGTTCAAAATAGTTTTAAATTTATAACAAAATCAATCAGATAGTATAGAGAATTTCCATATACCTTCCAGTTCCACTCATATAACTTCCCCTATTATTATCTTGCATTAGTATAGTAGGTTTGTTATGACTAATTAAGCAAAATTGTTATGTTATTATTAACTAAATTCCATACTTTTTTGGGTAGAATTCCTTAATTTTTACCTAATATACTTTTGTTGTTCCAGGATGCCATCCAGGATAACACATTATATTTATTTGCCATGTGTCCTCTTTGCTTAACAGTCTCTTAAACTTTTCTCATTTTGATGATTTTGATGATTTTGACAGCTTTGAAGGGTACTGGTCAGCCATATTGTAGGATTTCTCTTTATTGGAACTTGTCTGATATTTTTCTCATGATTAGACTGGGATAATAGGTTATAAGGAAGTAGACAATAAAATGCTATTTTCCTCATGTTATGCAAAGGACATCAAAAAGGTTTATGAATATATATTGAAGTTGATCACTTAGATAAAGTATTATTTGTCAGATTTCTCAACTGTAATTTTCTCTCCATTCTCCTACACTCAGTAAGGAAGTCAGTATGTGCAGCACATATTAAAAGTGAAATTATCTTTTTAAGAAATTTAGAAATGAAGCAAAATAGTCATGTATTTCCCCAGTGTTTAACAGTGTTCTTCATTCTCTTTTGTAAATTCATATTTTTATCTTATATCATTTCAAGAAATACACAAATTAAGCAAAATAGCTCACATAATCCCCCATATATTTATCAGCATTCTTCATTACCTTGTGTATTCAAATTTTCATCTTTTATCATTTTCTTATGGACTGAAGGCTTCAGTTTTTGTTTTTTTGGTTTTTTTTTTATTGTTGTTTTTAGTTTGGTTTAGTTTTGTTTTGAAGGCTTCTGTTAATGTTCTCTTTTTTTATACTATTTTTTTTAATTTTAATAAACATATAATGTATTTTATCCCCAGGGGTACAGGTCTGTGAATCGCCAGGTTTACACATTTCACAGCACTCATCATAGCACATACCCTCCCCAATGTCCATATCCCCACCACCCCCTCCCATCCCTCCTCCCCCCAGCAACCCTCAGTCTGTTTTTTGAGATTGAGTCTTTTATGGTTTCTCTCACTCCGAATCCCATCTTTTCATTTTTTCTTTTCCTACCTCCCCCCAACCCCCCCACATTGCATCTCCACTTCCTCATATCAAAGAGATCATATGATAGTTGTCTTTCTCCTATTGACTTATTTCACTAAGCATGATACCCTCTAGTTCCATCCACGTCGTCACAAATGGCAAGATTTCATTTTTTTTGATGGCTGCATTGTATTCCATTGTGTATATATACCACATCTTATTTATCCACTCATCCGTTGATGGACATCTAGGATCTTTCCACAGTTTGGCTATTGTGGACATTGCTGCTATAAACATTCGGGTGCACGTGCCCCTTCGGAGCACCACGTTTGTATCTTTAGAATATATACCCAGTAGTGCAATCGCTGGGTCATAGGGTAGCTCTATTTTCAGTTTTTTGAGGAACCTCCACACTGTTTTCCAGAGTGGTTGCACCAGCTTGCATTCCCACCAGCAGTGTAGGAAGATTCCCCTCTCTCCGCATCCTTGCCAGCATCTGTCATTTCTTGACTTGTTAATTTTAGCCATTCTGACTGGTGTGAGGTGGTATCTCATTGTGGTTTTGATTTGTATTTCCCTGATGCCGAGTGATGTGGAGCATTTTTTCATGTGTGTGTTGGTCATCTGGATGTCTTCTTTGCAGAAATGTCTGTTCATGTCCTCTGCTCATTTCTTGATTGGATTCTTTGTTCTTTGGGAGTTGAGTTTGCTAAGCTCTTTATAGATTTTGGATACTAGCCCTTTCTCTGATATGTCGTTTGCAAATACCTTCTCCCATTCTGTCAGTTGTCTTTTGGTTTTGTTAGCTGTTTCCTTTGCTGTGCAAAAGCTTTTGATCTTGATGAAGTCCCAATAGTTCATTTTTGCCCTTGCTTCTGTTGCCTTTGGTGATGTTCCTAGGAAGAACTTGCTGAGGTTGAGGTCAAAGAGGTTGCTGCCTGAGTTCTCCTCAAGGATTTTGATGGATTCCTTTCTCACATTGAAGTCCCTCATCCATTTTGAGTCTATTTTCATGTGTGGTGTAAGGAAATAGTCCAATTTCATTTTTTTGCATGTGGCTATCCAATTTTCCCAGCACCATTTGTTGAAAAGGCTGTCTTTTTTCCATTGGACATTCCTTCGTGCTTTGTCGAAGATTAGTTGACCATAGAGTTGAGGGTCTATTTCTGGGCTCTCTATTCTGTTCCACTGATTTATGTGTCTGTTTTTGTGCCAGTACCATACTGTCTTGACGATGACAGCTTTGTAATAGACCTTGAAGTCTGGAATGTGATGCCACCGACTTTGGCTTTCTTTTTCAATATTCCTTTGGCTATTTGAGGTCTTTTCTGGTTCCATATAAATTTTAGGATTATTTGTTCTATTTCTTTAAAAAAAGTGGATGGGATTTTGATAGGGATTGCATTAAATGTGTAGATTGCTTTAGGTAGAATAGACATTTTCACAATATTTGTTCTTCTAATCCAGGAGCATGGAATATTTTTCCATTTCTTTGTGTCTTCCTCAATTTTTTTCATGAGTACTTTATAGTTTTCTGAGTATAGATTCTTTGCCTTTTTGGTTAGATTTATTCCTAGGTATCTTATGGTTTTGGGTGCGATTGTAAATGGGACTGACTCCTCAATTTCTCTTTCTTCTATCTTGTTGTTAATGTAAAGAAATGCAACTGATTTCTGTGCATTGACTTTATATCCTGATACTTTACTGAATTCCTGTACAAGTTCTAGCAGTTTTGGAGTGGAGCCTTTTGGGTTTTCCACATATAGTATCATATCATCTGCAAAGAGTGAGAGTTTGACTTCTTCTTTGCCAATTTGGATGCCTTTAATTTCTTTTTGTTGTCTGATTGCTGAGGCTAGGACTTCTAGTACTATGTTGAACAGCAGTGGTGATAACGGACATCCTTGCCATGTTCCTGACCTTAGCGGAAAACTCTCAGTTTTTCTCCATTGAAAATGATATTTGCAGTGGGTTTTTCATAGATGACTTTGATAATATTGAGGTATGTGCCTTCTATCCCTACACTTTGAAGAGTTTTAATCAGGAAGGGATGCTGCACTTTGTCAAATGCTTTTTCAGCATCTATTGAGAGTATCATATAGTTCTTATTCTTTCTTTTAAAAATGTATTGTATCACATTGATGGATTTGCGGATGTTGAACCAACCTTGCAGCCCTGGAATAAATCCCACTTGGTCGTGGTGAATAATCTTAATGTACTTTTGGATCCTATTGGCCAGTATTTTGGTGAGAATTTTCGCATCTGTGTTCATCAAAGATATTGGTCTGTAATTCTCTTTTTTGGTGGGATCCTTGTCTGGTTTTGGGATCAAGATGATGCTGGCCTCATAGAATGAGTTTGGAAGTTTTCCTTCCATTTCTTTTTTGGAACAGTTTCAGGAGAATAGGAATTAATTCTTCTTTAAATGTTTGGTAGAATTCCCCTGGGAAGCCATCTGGTCCTGGACTTTTGTTTGTTTGGAGATTTTTGATGACTGTTTCAATCTCCTTACTGGTTATGTGTCTGTTCAGTTTTTCTATCTCTTCCTGATTCAGTTGTGGTAGTTTATATGTCTCTAGAAATGTATCTATTTCTTCCAGGTTGTGAAATTTGTTGTCATAGAGTTGCTCGTAGTATGTTCTTATAATTGTTTGTATTTCTTCGGTGTTGGTTGTGATCTCTCCTCTTTCATTCATGATTGTATTTATTTGGGTCCTTTCTCTTTTCTTTTTGATAAGTCTGTCCAGGGGTTTGTCAATCTTATTAATTCTTTCAAAGAACCAGCTCCTAATTTTGTTGATTTGTTCTATTGTTTTTTTTAGTTTCTATTTCATTGATTTCTGCTCTGATCTTTATGATTTCTCTTCTCCTGCTGGGTTTTGGCTTTCTTTGCTGTTCTTTCTCCAGCTCTTTTAGGTGTAGGGTTAGGTTGTGTATTTGAGACCTTTCTTGTTTCTTGAGAAAGGCTTGCACCGCTATATATTTTCCTCTCAGGACTGCCTTTGTTGTGTCCCACAGATTTTGAACTGTTGTGTTTTCATTATCATTTGTTTCCAGGAATTTTTTCAATTCTTCTTTAATTTCCTGTTTGACCTATTCATTTTTTAGAAGGATGCTGTTTAGTCTCCATGTATTTGCGTTCTTTCCAAATTTCCTCTTGTGATTGAGTTCTACCTTCAGAGCATTGTGGTCTGTAAATATGCAGGGAATGATCTCAATCTTTTGATACTGGTTGAGACCTGATTTATGACCCAGGATGTGGTCTATTCTGGAGAATGTTCCATGTGGACTAGAGACGAATGTATATTCTGTTGCTTTGGGATGTAATGTTCTGAAGATATCTGTGATGTCCATCTGGTCCAGGGTGTCATTTAAGGCCTTTATTTCCTTGTTGATCTTTTGCTTCGATGATCTGTCTGTTTCAGTGAGGGGAGTGTTAAAGTCCCCTGCTATGATTGTATTACTGTCGATGTATTTCTTTGATTTTGTTATTAATTGGTTTATATAGTTGGCTGCTCCCATGTTAGGGACATAGATATTTAAGATTGTTACGTCTTCTTGTTGGACAGACCCTTTGAGTATGATATAGTGTCCTTCCTCATTTCTTATTATAGTCTTTGGCTTAAAATCGAATTGATCTGATATAAGGATTGCCACCCCAGCTTTCTTCTGATGTCCATTAGCATGGTACATTGTTTTCCACCCCCTCACTTTAAATCTGGAGGTGTCTTCGGGTCTAAAATGAGTTTCTTGTAGGCAGCATATTGATGGGTTTTGTTTTTTTATCCATTGTGATACCCTGTGTCTTTTGATTGGGGCATTTAGCCCATTAACATTCAGGGTAACTATTGAGAGATATGAATTTAGTGCCATTGTATTGCCTGTAAGGTGACTGTTACTGTATATTGTCTCTGTTTCTTTCTGATCTACTACTTTTAGGGTCTCTCTTTGCTTAGAGGACCCCTGTCAATATTTCCTGTAGAGCTGGTTTGGTGTTTGCAAATCCTTTCAGCTTTTGTTTGTCCTGGAAGCTCTTTATCTCTCCTTCTATTTTCAATGATAGCCTAGCCAGATATAGGATTCTTGGCTGCATGTTTTTCTCGTTTAGTGCTCTGAATATATCATGCCAGTTCTTTCTGGCCTGCCAGGTCTCTGTGGATAGGTCCGCTGCCAATCTAATGTTTTTACCCTTGTATGTTACAGACTTCTTTTCCCGGGCTGCTTTCAGGATTTTCTCTTTGTCGCCAAGACTTGTAAATTTTACTATCAGGTGACGAGGTGTGGACCTATTTTTATTGATTTTGAGGGGGCGTTCTTAGCATCTCCTGGATTTTGATGTTTGTTCCCTTTGCCATATTAGGGAAATTCTCTCCAATAATTGTCTCCAATATACCTTCTGCCCCCCTCTCTCTTTCTTCTTCTTCTGGAACCCCAATTATTCTAATGTTGTGTCGTCTTATGGTATCACTTATCTCTCGAATTCTCTCCTCGTGGTCCAGTATTTGTTTGTCTCTCTTTTGCTCAGCTTCTTTATTCTCTGTCATTTGGTCTTCTATGTCACTAATTCTTTCTTCTGCCTCATTTATCCTAGCAGTGAGAGCTTCCATTTTTGATTGCACCTCATTAATAGCTTTTTTTATTTCCACTTGGTTAGATTTTAGTTCTTTTATTTCTCCAGAAAGGGCTTTTTTCTCTCCGGAGAGGGTTTCTCTAATATCTTCTATGCCTTTTTTGAGCCTGGCTAGAACCTTGAGAATCGTCATTCTGAACTCTAGATCTGTCATGTTACCAATGTCCTTATTGATTAGGTCCCCAGCCTTCAGTACTGCCTCTTGTTCTTTTTTTTGTGGTGAGTTTTTCTGCCTTGTCATTTTGTCCAGATAAGATTTGCTTTCTCCTCCTCTGGAATTCTGCTGTTCTTGGTGAGTGAAGTTGTTCTTGGCTGGTTTTCTTGTTGATCTTCTGGGGGAGGGGCCTTTTGTTGTGATTCTCAAGTGTCTTTGCCACAGGCGGATTGCACCACCCTTGCCAGGTGCCGGGCTAAGTAATCCGCTCGGGTTTGCTTTCGGGAGCTTTTGTTCCCTGAGCGCTTTCCGTAGAGTTCCAGAGGACGGGAATGAAGATGGCAGCCTCCCAGTCTCCGGCCCAGAAGAGAGCTTGGGGTCCCGCTCCTCAGTGTGCCCTCAGAGAAAGGCGCCCAACTGCCCTGCCTCCCTGGCCTGCGGCCGCTCCTGAAGAAAAGCAGTCAATTGCTGGCACTTGGAGAAAAGCGCCTGGTCGCCCCTGTCTCCGTGGCCTTTGGCCGCGATCCTAGCCCACCCAGCCTGTGATGGGCACAAGGTAACCCCAGGCTGAGAGCTCAGTCCTTGGCTTTGTTGCTGTAGCCGGCTTCCCCGCTCTAATACCTGCGAGCTCTGTGGCACTCACACACCCCTGGTCCTTCTGTGACCCCATGGGACCTGGGGTTACGCTGACCCCTCCTGGGCTTCCCCCCGTTTAGCCTCTGGAGCAATGTCCCTCCGTGGAGCAGACTTTTAAAAGTCCTGATTTTGTGCTCCGTTGCTCCGCCGCTTGCCGGGAGCCGGCCCCTCCCCCCGCGGTCTGTCTTCCCGTCACTTTGGATTCACTTCTCCGCAGGTCCTACCTTTCAGAAAGTGGTCGATTTTCTGTTTCTAGAATTGTTGCTCTTCTTCTCTTCGATTTCCCATTTTATTTGTAGGTGTTCACAATGGTTAGATAAGCTGTCTAGCTGATCTCCTGCTACCTGATGTCGTCTCAGCCTGCTACTTCTCCGCCATCTTGACTCCTCCCCCCAGCTTCTGTTAATGTTTTCATAGTGCAGGTCTATTGTAACATTATTTCAGTATTTATATTTGTTTTTATTTCAACTTAGTTGTTGGAAGATGTTGTTCCACTGTCTTCTGACTTGTGTTGCTGCTGCTTCTGTTTTTTTTTTTTTTTTTAAGGATTTTGTTAATTTGAGAGAGAAAGAGAGTGAGCAGGGAGAAGCAAAGGGGGAAAGAAGAAGAATCTGAAGCAGACTCTACACTAAGCATAGAACCTGATGTGGGGCTCAATCCCACATCCCCAAGATCAGGTACATCCCCAAGATCATGACCTGAGCTGCAACCAAGAGTTGGATGCTTAACTGGCGCCCCTGGCTTGTGTTTCCTCTGATGATAACTCTGCTCTCAAAATTATCTTTGTTCATTGTGTGTAATGTGTTTTCTCCTGTTTTCTTTTAAAATATTTTCTTTTTTTATGTAAGCTCAATGCCCAACATGAGGCTCAAACTCATGACCCCAAGATCAAGAGTCACATATTCTACAAACTGAACCAGCCAGGCACCCATCTCTTCTATATTTTTTTTTTAAAGATTTTATTTATTTATTTGCCAGAGAGAGCGCAAGAGTACAAGCAAGGGGAAAGGCAGGCAGAGAAAGAAGCTCAGCTGAGCAAGGAGCCCGATGCCTAGAGCTTGATTCCAGGACCCTGAGATCATGAACTGAGCTGAAGGCAGACACTTAACTGATTGAACCACCCAGGCATCCCTTCTCTCTTCTGTTTTTAAAAGGTTCTCTTTATCAGTGGTTGTAATTCATTGATGGGAATGTGCTTTGATGTTATTTGCTTCAGGTATATTATATTTAGTGTCTTTCCGTGCTACTGGAATCTATGGTTTTATGGTTTTTACAAACATTTGGATGCTTTGGGCCATTATTTCTTCCTTTCCAAAGGACAGTTCAATTACATGTAGATCAGGCTACATGGAATTTCCCACAGCTCATTCCTACTTCTCTTCAAAAACATTTAAGTTATTTTTATTTCTAGCTTTAACTTTGACTCATTACTATTGCTTTGTCTTTATTAATATTTTCTACTTTGTTATCTAATACAGTGTTAATTCTATCTATTGTATTTTTTATCCATTGGATTTTTAAAAAGATTATTTATTTATTTATTTATTTGAGAGACAATGAGAGAGACAGCAAGCATGTGCACGCATGTTCATGCCTGAGCAGGAGGAGATGCAGAGAGAGAGGGAGAAGGAGGAAGTCTAATCCCCACTGAGCACAGAGCTCAGGGGATGAGGGGACCTCTATCTCAGGACCCCAAGATCATGACCTGAGCTGAAATTGAGAGTCAGCCCTTAACCACCTGAGCCACCCAGGCACCCTATCCATTGTATTTTTAATGATAGTCATAGAAATGTTTTATATCTAGAAATTTGACTTATGTCTTCTTTATATTTTCCATTTCACTATTTAACACATTCACGTCTACCTTCCTGTACATATAAAATATACTTATAATACTTCTGTCAGAGTCCTCATCTACTAATTCTTTCATCTGTGTCAATTTGAGATCTGTGTCTATTGACTAGATTTTCTCCTGTGTGTGAATCCTTATTTCCTTCCTTTTTGTATGCATACTAAGTTTTGATTGAATGTAAGACATTGTAATTTTATCCTGTTAGGTGTTAGGCTTTTTTATATTCCTATAAATATTCTGTAGCTGTGTCCTGGGACACAGCTGTGTGGAAATAGTTCGAATCTCTCAAGTCTTGCTTTTATACTTTTTAGACAAGATCTGAATGACTTTTAGTGTAGGACTAATTTTTCCTTACTGAAGTGACAGCTATCTGATGTTCTTTTTGGTGCCCCAGGAATTACAAGGTTTTCTTGGCTAGTGGAAACAGGGACTGTTTCTGGCCCTGTGTGAGCTTTAGAGATCATTTTCTCTTCTGTCTGATGATCAGTACTCATCTGAGAAAGCAAGATCTCTCAGAAAATGCCCAGTGCTCTCTCTCTCTTTGTACCATATCCTGCAAACTGTAGCTAGAATATATTTTGGTTACCCAAACTCCCAACTCCAACTCTCTGATATTTGGAGATCCCCAGGATCTGTCTGTAACCTTCCATCATATATTGTGGCCTAGAAAATACCTGGGCAATTACCAGGGTGATTATAAGATTTACCTACTTTTGTGTTCTCTTCCTGGGCTTCACTATATTATATTTTCCTCGTATTCCAACTTGGACTTAAGTGGTAGCTTCCAGATAAAGAATTGTTTATTAGAGATAGAGAAGGATAGTTCATAAAATAATGGTTCAATTAAAAATCAAAGTCAATAAAAATTGTAAAAAATCAAAGTAAACAATTTAAACATGCATGTATCTCTACTCTTTTTCCCTTTGCCTCAATTATGATACCAAACTACCAGTTTTATTTTTTAGTTACATCTCAATTCCTTAAAAAATGAAAATATTTTAAGGAAACAGTAACTTTTAAATTTTGCAGCAAACATTTGATATTTTTCTCTAAAAAGCCCTAAAAATTGATTAATAATGAGCATAATAGAAGTTTCATGCATTTTATCTCCTTAAATTATCCACATTTAATAAATTTTCCAAATATTCAGATGGAAACCAATCATAAAAACCCTACCTACAAGCTAAAAGTCAAAATAGAAAAAAAAAAAAGTTTCCCTCTCTAAATTCTACTTTTAAATATATTCTAGGTTGGTTTTTTTTTTTTTTTTTAATTTTAAGTCCATTTACCAAAGAGACTAATTGAAACATGAGATGGAATGAACTTTACAAAACAAAAAAAGAAAAAGAAAAAAAAAAGCTGTAGGAAAAGTAGCATTTTAAAGGAGCCAAGAATTTCATAAGCATTTCAATCATTCTGTAGTTATATAATTATAAAATATTTTATCTATTAGTATATGCAGAGAAATATACAATTACAGAATTTGCTGGATATAGATAATACAAAAATCCAGAAAAAAATAATGTTATATATTTGAGTTTATTATTATTAAATAATATAGGACA
Organism: Martes martes; assembly: GCF_963455335.1. Taxonomy (NCBI): domain Eukaryota; kingdom Metazoa; phylum Chordata; class Mammalia; order Carnivora; family Mustelidae; genus Martes; species Martes martes. The sequence continues at coordinate 26,583,302 of NC_137898.1, read as the reverse complement.
TTTGACAAGCTGATACATAAGTTACAAAATCTGAATTTTCAATATTAAAATAGATTTTCCTCTAGATCCTTTCATAGTCCTATATGGATTGGTTTCTCCTGATGTTTTCTAGTTGTTTATTATTTATTTTTTTTCTTGAAGAACAAATTTAACCTTGCTTCCAACTCAAAAGTGCTATTTTGGAAACAAATATATAATTATAGTGTGCAAATCCTTTGTGTGTGTATTGTATGTAAGTAATATCAACACACAAAAGTCTTCAAATATTTATTGTTAGAATTTTATTATTATTGTTATTATTTTTGAGAAAACAAATAGTGAACACTTTGGTTGAGGACTCTTGACAACACAGGTGAAAATAAGACAATTCATAGTAAGAGTTGAAAGGTGATGGTCTATCATAGTAATAATAACAATCAGTAACTATGACTCCCACTTGAAACAATTACTATGAATTGTCAAAAAATCACCCATGAGGTACTACTATCATCATTTTACTAATGAGGAAGCCTAGGCACTAAGCTTCTAAGCAACTTACTCTAAAGTGTTAGGGTAGGGTGAGAAACAAGCTTCTGGTTGGTCCTAGTAGGGCTGTTTTTGTCTAAATAGCTTCATTGATATGTAATTCACATACCAGGAAATGGAATTTTAAGACAAATATTTGAGACTTCAAAAAGATTTGGGATTTACAGTGGATGCTTCGAGCTACCCAGCTCTGAACCTGGGAAAATAATGTATTTACTCTTTCATTGGAACCTTGGAAGAAGCATTAATTTAATTCAAGCTTTCAGTTCTCTTATTTTGCAGATAAGGAAATTGAGCCCCAAAGAAGTGAGGAGACCTGCCTAAGAACATACAGCATATTATAACAAAGTAGATCTGTAGACTTCAAGTTCAATGTATCTGAACATACCATGCTTTAGCATCTCTCTCTTTCTGGTCTTCATCCCCATTCACGTCGAGTTTTTGTGTTATGATAATTATAACGTAGACAGAACTCAGGAGAATACAAAATGTTTAAGACAGTTTTTCTTCTTTCATGTTTCCATTTTTATTCTTTGTTATTCTTTCTGTTCTTTCTTTATACTTAATACATTTGCCATATTTGCCTGCCTGTGGAGTATTTTTATAAAAAGCCCAAGAAACTCAGCAGTCCCTTTTACTAGTGTGTGTTGAAATCTCTGACCACATATTTAAATGTAAGATGTGTGTTTCTTTTTTTCTTTTAAGCAGATTTTGTTTTTTAAAGCAGTGTTAGTTTCACAGCAAAATTGAGCCGAAATTACAGAGAGTTCTCATGTATCCCCTGTTCCTAAACAGGCACAGCCTTTCCCATTGAAAACATCCAGCATCACAGTGGTCCATTGTTACAGTCAGGGAACCTACCCTGACACATCATTATCACCCAAGTCCATAGTTTACATTAGAACTCACTCTTAATATTATAAATTCTATGATTTTGACAAATATATAATGCCATGTATCCACCTTTGTACTAGTACACAAAATTTTATATAGAAATTATCCTTTACCTCAAAATAGTATTGCATACAAATCCTCAGTGCTCCTCCTTTTTATCCCTCCATCCCTTCTACCAGGGACATAGAAATGTCTCTAACATATTATATTGAAATATTATGTGTACAATTTCAGTGTTACATATATTAAACAACAGCAAAGTCAAACAATATAAACATAAACCCTGTGCTAAAACAGCCTCCTTTGTATATTTCGCAAGGAGATGGACTGATTCTATGATCATTTTGATAATGGTCATATAAGAAACAAAGAACAAGATGCTTCTTGATTTTCTTTTCCTTTCCTTTGTCAAACCAAATTTCACATTTAATTGGCATGGGGGGATGTGTAGATGTGACATGTTCCTTTTGGAAATGGAATATGCTTTGGGGAATGGAAAAGTCCTGCTATGTGCTTTCACACACAAGAGTCATCTCATCCTTGAGAGAGACTTCTGCAACCTTTTATGTCATCACTTCTCTTTAAAGTCTGTTGGAAATAGACACCAGGCTGGATGAAACATGAAAATTGCTATTATCTTATCCCAAAATGTTGCTTTTTTGAGGTCACTGGTTTTCTAGCTCTCTCCTATTTGTTAATGCTTATTATTTCAGTAGAGCACAGAAACTTTAAAAGCATTCACTTTTCACGATATTGTATGTTGGAAATGGAATGTCACATTTTAGGAAGTTCTTTATAATTCAGGCAAAAAAAGTTTTCAAATTATGACAATTTTTCTTAATTATTAGCGTTATATCTTAATTGGCTTACATTGCCAATAAACGAAAATTCTTCCTCTACATTTTTAAAGCTGACACTGGGAAGTAAAATTTCAGTTAGAGAAATTTCAAGTGGCTTTCTTAGTGGAGATAATAACAGGCTTCCCACTCAGTAATTTCTTTCTTGAATGCTTAATATAAAAGGTTTTTGAACAGTAATTTTGTCAATGTGCCTCTTTCAGTAAGTGGTGCGGGGCAAACATATGCTGAAAGTTATGTGAGAAGAAGCAGAATTACTTTCTATTTCATCAGTCTTAAAATTTTAGTTGACAATGTAAAGGCTTTGGAGAATAATAAAGAATATCATTGGATGTTATTGAAAAAGACCTGTGGTAAGTGTGTAGGTATTTAAAAATGAGGAACAAGAGCTAGTAGATATCATTAAAAAAAAAAAAAAAAAAGATTTGATTTATTTATTTATTTACTTGACAGAGAGAAAGACAGCAAGAGCAGGAACACAAGCAGGAGAAGTGGGAGAGGGAGAAGCAGGCTTCCCACTGAGCAGGGAGCCCCACATGGGGCTCGATCTCAGGACCCTGGGATCATGACCTGAGCCAAAGGTAGATACTTAAGGACTGAGCCACCCAGGAGCCCCTAGATACTATTTTATTGAGAATGCTGTATGCTAAACATTTTACAATTATTAATTTATTTTAATGTAATGGAAACTTTACAAGAAAATGCCTATTTTCTTTCCATTTTACAGTGAAGGAAACTGAGGCTTATTAAATTCACACATTGAACAGGCATTAAGTGTGACTTGACAGAGAAATATTTCAAGGCACCGATAATAAATGTTTAAAGAACTAAAATAAACCATGTTTAAAAATTAAAGAAAAATAGGATAGCACATAGAAATTATCAATAAAGAGGTAGACACTTTATTTTTTAAAGTTTTATTTATTTAAGTAATCTCCCCACCCAACATGGGGCTCGAACTCATAACCACAGGATCAAGAGTTGCATGCTCTTCCGACTGAGCCAGGCAGCCACCCGAAGAGACAGACATTTTAAAGAAAGAAAAGTAGAAATTCTGAAGTTGAAAAATACAATTACTGAAATGAAAAAATCACTAGAGAGGTTCAACAGATTTAAGTTAGTGTATCCATCCATGCTCTTTTGTGGAGTTATTCTCTATACTGTTAATTTTTACCTATTTGTGTCTTTGAACCTCAAGTGTATTCCTTATATTCAGAATGTAGCTGGATCTTGTTTTTCATTCAGTCTGACAATATCTACATTTTGATTAGAGTATCTAGTTCCATCAAACAAAGCAATTATTAATATAATTAGTTTTATATTTGCCATTTTGTTATTTCTGCTTTTCTTCATATTTTAATTAATTTTTAAAAATTATTTCTTACTGGTTGTTCTAGTAAATAAAACATATATCTTAATTTATCGTACTTTATTTTGTATTACTACTAACTTAAATTCTGTAAAGAATAGGAACTTTGCTTCAGTATAAATCTATTTTCCCCATCCATTACGTCAAGATTGTCATATATATTACAACTGTATTAAAAATTACACCTGTCTATAACTATATTATATTCTTTTTTTCTTTTCTTTCCTTTCCTTTTTCTTTTCTTTTCTTTTTTTTTTTTTTTTTAAGAGATAGAATCTGTTGAGTGTAGAGGGAGAAGGAGAGAGAATTTTAAGCAGGCTCCATGCTGGGCATGTGGGGTTCCATCTCATAGTCCTGAGATCATGACCTGAGCCAGAATCAAGAGCTAGATGCTTAACTTACTGAGCCATCCAGGCACCCATGTACTGTTATATTCTTATTGTTTCATACATACATATATATTTTTATATATATATATATTTTTTTTTTTTAAATTTGAGAGAGAGAGAAAGAGAGAACTTTAGCAGAGGGAAAGGCAAAGGGAGAGGGAGAAGCAGACTGCCCGATGAGCAGGACACCCAACATGGGGCTCAATCCCAGGACCCCGAGATCATGACCAGAGCTGAAGGCAGAAGAGCCACCTACGTGCCCTTACACACTTATATTTTTAAAAAAAATTGAGAGAAGAAGAGAGAAAATATATATTAGCACAGGCTTTAATGACCACATATTTATAATTTTTTTCCATACTTTTTCCCCTAGGCTTAAGTTACTCTCTGGTATCAATTTCTTTTTACCTGAAGAACTTCCTTTAGTATTCATATAGAGTATGTACATGAACAGTGAATTCTCTCAGTTTTAATTTTTCTGGGAATAATTTCTTTTGGTCCTTAATTGTAAAGGGTAGTTTTGTTAGATATGGAATATCTTATTGACAAGTTTTCTCTTTCAGTGGTTTGAATATACCATTCTACTGCCTTCTAGCCACCCTGGTTTTCAACACTTTATTTTCCTGTATTGATTTGTTTATCTTTCATTACTTTCAGGATTTTTTTTTTTTTTTTTTTTTTCTGTCCTTGGCTTTCAGTACTTCGGTTTAGGATGCATCTAGGTGGGTATCTCTTTTTTTTTTTTTTTTTTAAGATTTTATTTATTTATTTGTCAGAGAGAGAGAGAGAGAGTGAGCACAGGCAGACAGAGTGGCAGAGGGAGAAGCAGGCTCCCTGTGGAGCAAGGAGCCCGATGTGGGACTCGATCCCAGGACACTGGGATCATGACCTGAACCGAAGGCAGCCGCTTGACCAACTGAGCCACCCAGGCATCTGATAGGTGGGTATCTCTTAATGTTTACCTTTTTGGGCATTTATTGATAGCTTTTTTTTTTTTTTTATCTTAGATAAAATTTCATTTCATCAAATTTGAAAAGCCTTATTTTTCTTCCCTCTTCTTCTGTCACTAACCTGATCTGCATCGTCTGGTGGCAGTGGTTCTAGCTTTCACAGCAAAACCTACCCAGTAGAGCTACTCTTCTTGACAAATGAATGAAGGTGTGAGGATTGGGAGCATCCCTGGAAAGACTATAGGCTCCCATCATTTTTACTCAAATTTCTAGCAGTTCTTCATTAATAAGTGCTTCTCTTTTGGTTTTCCAGAACCCTAAAATTATTCTCTTTGAGAATTCTCTTTCTTTTTGTACTTGTTTGGGGGGAAAGGATAGATTACGTCTTCTTGCTGCCCTCTATAGAATGCAGAGATGTTTCTTCTTTCCTTTTTAAAATTCAGTCACTCTCAGAATACTATATAATTAGTTTCCCACAAAGCACAACTTTTCTTTATGTTATCATAAGAATAAAAACCAGATATTCTCAACAATTAAGTTACTTCCTGTAGATTATTTCTATATCTGTGTTCTGCCTAAAAATATTCAGAAAAAATATGTGCTCTTCCTCTTATGCTTCAGGGACTTATTTAAAAAAAAACAAAAACATTTTGATGTATTCTTCTACATGGTGAGATTTATATAGACTAAGTTCTGCCAATAACACGATATGTGAATTATCCTCATTACTGTTTTTTGTTTTTTGGTTTTTGGGTTTTTTTGCTAGCATGCTGGAGCCACTCCCATTATCTATTCTCTGAAAACCCCTGACTCCTAACCCAAGATGACCTAGTTGTCTGACATTCTTTCTTCTCTATGTGGAGGCTGAAAAGCCCGTATCCACACACTTGCACAAACTGCCTGTATCAGCCTGATCCTTGCTGAGAATGTAAAGATGAAAAGAGGAAGTTGTTGGGCAATCATGTTCTCAAAGTTAGAAGACGTTTGAGAAAAGCCATAATGGACAGCCCAACATAACAAGATCGAAAGACAAAGGAATTATCAGTAATTAGGGAAAGGGATACAAAAACAAACTTGAACCATCAATGAAATTTGTGTTGGGGGTGGACTGCCCCCAACCAAAGCTGGGAGGAAAGTAGTAAAGCTAATCATTATCTTTACACCTGACATTCTGAACTGAACCCCTGCTCCTTCTTTCTTAGTACTTCTTTCAGGTGACTGGTTCTGTGGTGAAGCAAAGGTCTAAGTTAAGTAGCAAAGGGCAAAGTCAGTGTATGGAGGTATTTTAAACTGTGCCACTATACTTGGAAGCCCTATATCATTTGATATTCATCATTGTAAATCAAGCCTTTCCTAAAACAAAACAAAACAAAACAAGCAAACAAACAAAAACCCCAAACCAAACAGATACATACAAGACCTCGTTATTCTATGGGTTTGTCAAAATGTATGCTGCCTATATTTTGTTAAAGGAAAACATATGTAAAATGTGTTGTGCCCTTTTAAAATAGTTTCTTTCAAACCTAAGGACAAAAAATTACTATGCGATTCAGATACTCAGCTAGAAGTAAATATGCAGCCCTTGCAATCGCAAATGGGCCTACCTAAGTAGTTAAGGTATTGATACAAAATGCAAGTCTGATTTCTTGGGACAAAATTTGACTTTAACATCCTTTACCTTTATATTCATGCAGACTTCTAGTGGGCAGCTATAAAAATGCTAATAGTCTCCCGCATCTTGGTTGAACGTGTCCTAGACTAAAGTCACTGTTCAGATTTGATGTCCTTCAAGTGAAACTGAAAATTTTCAGAGAAAAGGCTCCAGGGAGAGTTGATTCTGCTGTGTGGCCAAACCTCTCTTGTATGCTCTGTAGCACAGTCTTCCCCTTCCATCTGCCTCTCCACCCTACAGATCACTTTCTTGGGATCTGAGGAAATTGTGCAGAAAAGTATGGAAATAAAATCTAAATGTGGTCTCCCTGATCCGTCATGCTCTGTAAAGCATTAGAAACACACATAAGTTAATTTCCCTCTCATCTGTTTGCATTTTATTTTCTATTTGAGTGACTAGTTATTACACAGATATGTGGAATGCATTAGAAACCCCAGAAGAGCACCAACGTTTTTTCCTATCTGATTATAAAAAGACCTTATTCCCAGTTTGAGGCAGCTAGGAAAAGGTGCATGTTAATGAAGTAGATTTTTCCTCTTTGTTTGAGATATAGACAGAATAATATTTGTTAATCTGTTTCCTTTCAAGAGATAATTCATACAAACTGGAATTTACTGGATGCAAGATATTTTTCATTACTGGTCAACGAGGATGGCGAATTTATCATGTTCATTAACTCAGAACTTTATTCACTGTCTTCTAAGACTTTCAGGGGGATTTGAAAAAAAAATTAGCCTCCAAGCCAGTCTAGGAGAGTCTAAATAACATGTGTATACAGTCATTCTAATTGACGTGGTCCAAATAACAATAAAACGTTGGATAAGAATTTAATCTCTGTGTCAAAGGGATAAATAAATTATTTCCTGCTGTAATGAATGAAATAGATTTTATAGAGAAGGTCCTTGAATAATAGAGCAGGATGTTTCTGTTAAAGGAAGAGAGAGTAGATTTGAGAGTACTTAGCACATCTGAAGATCAATAAATGTTTTTTGATGGAGAGAGAGTAGAAGATTTAATATATGAGGTTAAATATTAGAAGAATAATCTGGAAAGTTCAGTGTCAAGCCCAGTTGCAGAAAGAGAAGGTGATGGAGCATTGAACTATTGACAAGACACAGATCCACAGAAGTGGATTTTCCATAAGGTAAATGAAGTTTTAGATGGCGGGCCCCCAACTACCCTGACACCTCCCAAGGCCTTGAAGAGCTTCGGGCAATATGTTCACAAAATCATGTGTGATTTTTCATTAATTTACAAAGGTACAGTCGTTAATAATAATTAGTTAAAGTTGTGGACTCTTTCCACTCTGATTTTCCCCTACTGCATTTCCCATATGTTGTGTAGTGGTGGGATTTCTGGGGAACATTTTGTTTTGTTCTTTGTTTACAGTTTTAGCCAAATGTTTAATTCCACCAGACGGGCACACTTATCTAAAGCAGGAGACAGACTATGACATATGACAGTCACTGGAGTCTTAGGATCCGTTAGGGATGTAAACAATAAAGGGTAGATGCTTTGCCATCGGGTGTATGAACACTTGGTCAACAGTACTCACATAAAGTGCTGATGAGTAATTTAATGTTATAAAAATGGGTGGTAAAGAAAGAAGCATAGTTGGCCTCTAGGCAGGTGGTACAGATCCAGTGGCGTCTAAATTGCTACAGGTGCCTTGTGGCCTCGGTGGCACACACGCTCCAGCTGGATGGAGTCGGAGAATTAGCTTACCTACTGAAGTCAGGGATTTCATGAGGTTCCAGTTTCAGCCACCACTGATGATCTGAATAGAGGGAAATGGAGTGGGGAATGTATTGACTTTAAAATCTACGTGTGCATAGGCGTGTGTGTGTATAATTCAAATATGCTGACGTGTGTGTGTGTGTCACTCCCATTACCAATCTACTTCCATTGTTGGGCACGGTAAGATTTATTTCTCTAGCTATAGCGACCTCTGGTCCTGTCACATGAGTGTTGTCTTCCCTCTGCAAAATTCTTCTAAAAATCTACACTAGAAGAAAGGATGAAATCTCTTAATCTCCCTGTGGAAAATGGTATAAGGAAATCTTTGTGAAATGAAAAAGCAAACAAAGAGTACTAGTCAATGAATGTAGGAAAACAAGTGCTCTGGTGGTGTGTCACTTTATAAATAAAAAATATGCATATTTATATTTTGTGAACTTTTCCATTTTTCAAGTTTGTTTGAATCTATAATGGATTGTGATTTCAGATTTCTTTTCGAAAACATAATTCCCATTCATTTCTGATTTTGCATTTGAGCATGTTCTATTCTTTTCCTTGAAGAGGACTCTCCATATGGTACAAGCTTCAGGTTTCCTAAAAGTATGTGTATTTACTTGCTTATTAAATTCAGATTTTGCTGCTAGTTGTTGGTGGTTTGGTTGTTGTTGTTTTTAAACAGGATAGAACATGATCAGAATTCTTCTTTGCTATGGTGTAAAGTGAATGGAATTGCCAGAATAACTACAAGTTAACAGAAAAATTAGAAAATCATTGGCCTTCCAGGCAATCAATGTTGATGACATAAGCTATACAGGGGTCATGGCAGTACAATAAAGTCATCAAGTATAATAATAACTATATCTAACTGACAAGGACAAATCCTAGTGGTGCTATATAGTGCGATACCTTAGAAAAATCCTCCAAACTCACTTTTCCTACTAGAATAGTTAAGATAATAGAACACTAAAAACCTTTAAGATTTTTAAGTTTATTTTCAATAACCATATTGTTTTCCTTATTGTTATAAATTAATTGTTAACATGAGCATGATAAGAACATTCTATCTCACCAAGGCCAAAATTTAAATAATGTATTCAATAAATCAGTATTTTCTCATCTTTATCCATAAAGCAACCTTCTGAACAAAATTGTGGTTATTTTAATATACTAATTTTAAAATTAAAAATAGAAGATAACTAAACCATGTTGGATTATCACTTTAGTGTGTTAAAGATCCTTACAAGTGTCCAAAATTAATTTTAAAACAACATCTAGAATTTTTTGGATTTTGTGGTTTTGAATTAGATATTCTAGCATGAATGAATTCCATATGAGAAAAAAAAAGTATTAGTTTTAACTTGGCTTTTCTTTTAGACTTATCTTGAAATTATCTTCTGAACAGTCAATTTTTTTCTCTATTATTTAGAAAATAAGAATATATCTCTAGTTGAGAAGGACAGCTGTACAGTGATTATGAAATACTAAGAAGTGCTAAAGGGCAGTGCCCAATAGAATAATTTGCAGTCATCTTAAAATTCTATAGGAAAACAGGAAAGGGGTCTGGTGGAGTCTCAGGAATCATTTGATGACATGTTTATTTGAAAGTTGTGAATGCAAATTTAAGTTAATGATGTTTGAAATTGATCAGATCTATTTGTTGAATGCTGTATTTTTTTTTAAAGATTTTGTTTATTTATTTGACAGTGCTCACAAGTAGGCACAGAGGCAGACAGAGAGAGAGAGGAGGAAGCAGGCTCCCTGCTGAGCAGAGAGCCGGATGTGGGACTCGATCCCAGGACCCTGAGACCATGACCTGAGTCGAAGGCAGAGGCTTTAACCCACTGAGCCACCCAGGCGCCCCGGAATGCTGTATTTTTTTTAAAAAGATTTATTTATTTATTTATTTATTTGACAGAGATCACAAGTAGGCAGAGAGGCAGGCAGAGAGTGAGGAGGAAGCAGGCTCCCCACCAAGCAGAGAGCCCGATGCGGTGCTCAATCCCAGGACCCTGGGATCATGACCCGAGCCGAAGGCAGAGGCTTTAACCCACTGAGCCACCCAGGTGCCCCCTGTATTTATTATTTTAAGAGAAACTTAGGACAATAAACTTAGCACTAAATCTAGCATAGAACATTAATCATGAGTGTTCTGATGGAAATACATCCTGTGACATCATGACCCTAAAAAGTGAAAAAAAAAAAAAAAGTCCTTTGGCCAAGCATATTCTCTCTAGCACTAATCATTGACATGTACACATGTGTACACTTGTGAACACACACACCCATCACATTTTAAAAAATAGAATGGGTTATTCTTTTTGAAAACTGCATGAACTGATAATATTGTGTATACAAATCTGCAGCTAACCTAACATTAAAGTTGGTGAGCCTTAGTATAATGGAGGGTCCAAATGAGTTTCATCAATGTAGAAGGTTCAGCATACCTAATAGTTAAATTTTATTAAATAAACAAATTTGCTATTTTTAATCACATAGCAGCAAGTATGGGAACTAAGCATAAAATGGCACAAACGAATGTTTAAAAAAAAAAGAGAGAGAGAGAGAGAAAGAAGGACCCTGTGTTATAGTAACCTGAGTTTAGTAAATGTTTTTCTTTAAATTTGGAAGTCAGAGGATTAAGCAGCAAGAAATTAGGCAATTGCCTCATCCAATATCCTTATTTTACAGATGAAGAAACAGAGGTAAATCCATTTATCCATGGGCACACATCTAGTTAATTCATTACTCTGACTCCCAGGGTCTATTTCCTTTCTCTTACCAGAGGTGGCAAATAAATAACACCCATGCCTTTTACTGCCCCTCCCACATCTGAAGTGGAAATTCACAGCATTCTTTTCTCCTGGGTTCTATTTGTGGGTCTTCAACTTCAGGATGCTCACCAGAGTTGCCTTAGCAGTTACGTCCAGTAGATCATATTTAGCAATCCAGATGAAATCTTTAAAAATATAGCATAAAAATCAGTCGCTATCTAGCAAGATTTTGGTCTAACCTCTTTCCAGTAACTCAACAAACTTTCATTGGACAATGAGTTAAAAGATTAATCAGTGATTCTATTACTTTCAAATAAGACCCATAAGCATTTCATGTGGACCCAAACAGATCTGTACAGACCCCCAATATCTGATTCCAGTATCAAATTCAATAGATGTTAACGAATCTGTTTATTTTTGTCAACAGACATTTAAAATAGTGGCGAGAATATAATCTTGTTTGGGAACTTAAGTATTTTGGGTAACTAATGAAATAAGTACACTTCTCCAGCTCTGTCTGCGTAAGTTTTTTAAGAAAAATAACTGATTTTCAGAGCTAAAGAGAGAAGTCAAATTTGCCTTTGAAATAGCAGTACTTCTGGCATTCTACAGAGTAATTTTGAAAGATGTTGTGCATTGCCCTTCCAGAGAGCAGAAGGGAAATCAGACTATAGCTAGGTCAGGCTTATGGAATACATTGCAGTGCTGAAATGAAATATTTGTCTGAGAAATCAAAGAAGCAACAAAAGGCAGGAGGGCATGATTGGCTGCTCACAGGGAAAATGTCTTCTAGCCTTCGGTGTTCTGCTTCAGTTCACCTGCGGAATCAGAACAAGACCTTAAGTAGAATTCTCCATATGAGTTTATGTGTGAACCGCTAAATGGAAAGAAATCTGAATTGAACGAGGAACTCATCTGAGAGCTTTTACAATATCCCAGGGAAAAGTTATTTCCTTTGGGCTCCAGGAAAAAGAAAATAAATAACATAAAATCTCTCATTTAGAATCTGAGGTGGTTTTTTTTTTTTTTTTTTTTGTCATTTTGGAAAAATAAGGCAGATTGTGCTAAAGTGTCATGAGACAAGAGCTCATCAAAAGCTTTTAAATACAAATGAGTGAGGAATATAGGACTTGAGGGTCTATGGTATAAGCACACAATCGGCCAAAAAGAAGATGCTGAACTGTATAAAAATGTAAGGAGAAAAAGAATGTCTTCTGTTCTTATGGTACGTCACGTTCCTACTACTCTCAAATTTCATAACAAGTATAGCAAACCCTCAGTGATAGGCTTCTCCATCATAATGGAAAGATTCAATAATGCTGAGTTAAGGATCATCAACACCATCAGAGTAATCATTTGCTATCTTAAGTTCCAGTTTATCCACAAAAATCTTAGTGTATTTTCTGAGTACCTCCTTCAACATTCATAAGTTTTTTGTTTTTGTTTTTGTTTTGTTTTGTTTTAAGATTTTATTTATTTCTTTGACAGAGAGAGAGAGACAGCAAAAGAGGGAATGCAAGCAGGGGGAGTGGGAGAGAGAGAAGGAGGTTCCCCACTAAGCAGGGAGCCCAGTGCAGGATTCCAGGATCCCAGGATACTGGACCTGAGCCGAAGGCAGACACTTAAAGACTGAGCCACCCAGGTACCCCTCTCATTCAACATGCAACATAGACATGCTAGTCTTCCAACTTGATTGTTGACCCAAGTAATCATGAAATAATTTGCTTTTAGGGTGGATAATTTGTTTATAAGGCCCAAAGTTCTTAGATTTTAAAAGGGTAACAGTGAAAGTATTAGCATTGTATTCTGTAGGTCAGAATAGAGATGGTTAACTGGTAGAATATTTTCTTTAACTTTTCAAAAAGAAATTTTTTTTAATTTGGTATTTTTATTTGTACTCAGAAACAATTTATATATTACCTTATGGACTCGGAAGAATGAAATGCTGTATTTAAAATATAGACTTGGAAATCTTAGCTATTACAAGAAAAATAAGTGAGTTCTAAATAGAAAAAAAAGAGGCAGTATTATTATTATTTAAACATTCTAAACTTTTCTGCCTAAAAACAAAGAAATAAAATTGTGGATCATTTAAAATTAAATGATCAATTATTTAGAGTAATCATTCAGAAATTAATCCAGTTTCCTATATGACAGCAATAAGCAATCAGGAAAAATAATATGAAGATACAAAGACCTTAGTAGATGTAAATATAAAACCTGTAAAAATAGCAAACATATCACATAGGATGGCTTTGTCTGTGTATCATAAACCTGGCTCAGACTTCCTTATTTGTAAAGGAAAAATTATTGTTTAAGATAATTGAAAACACTAGAGTTAAGATGAACTTGAGATGAAACTTAATCCCAGTAGCTTGGTGACATTACCTAACAAATTATTCATGCTTCTCTGTCCTTTGAAATCCCATTATATCGTCTTGATCCTAAGACTGATTCCTCTTTTGCCACCAAGATGGATGTTAGCAAATTCTCAGATTGCATGTTTCCCCTTTTCTATTCAGAAGTGAAGATTAATGTCTTTTTCTCAGCATTCCTAGCAATGGTCTAATTGTACTCATTTAGACCTATTGTCTATTGTAGTAGGCATAATGATGACTTCCCAAAGATGTCCACCTCCTCCTTCCTGAAACCTGTGAATAGGTAACATGGCAAGGTGAAGAGGAATTAAGGTAGTAGCTGGATTTAAAGACCACAGCAGCTGACCTTGAAACAGGGTGAGTGTCTTGACTATCTGGGTGTGCCCAGTGTAATCGCCAGAGTCCTTCAATGCACAAGAGAAAGTCCGGAGAGTCAGTGTGGGGATAACACAGTGTGTAAAAGACTCCATCGCTTTCTCTGAAGATAGAATAGGGCCAGGAGTCAAGGGACATGGACATTCTTTAGAGGCTCAACAGGCAAGAGTACAGTTTCTCCTTGAGCCTTCAGGAAGTAATGCAGCCAGCCCTGAGGAACTTGGGTTTTAACCAAGTGAAACCCATTTATGATCTTGAGAACTTATAATAATAAATCGGTCTTATTTTAAACCACCAAGTCGTGATAATTATTAAAGCAGTAATAGGAAACTAGTACACCCTCGTAGTCATCATTGTGGCTGGGGAAGTGAAATGCTCCAACTGGTTAGCCGGGGTTACATGGTCCATCTCTGTCTGGATCTAGGGTTGGTGCTCACTTCTGAATGAGAGTAGTCCTGAAAAAAAGTAACCAAGGCTGTAGGGCAACTTATTTTATCATATGTAATTTAAATTCGTTTGATGTAGGCACTCTAATAGATGTTTCTGTTAGCTTTGTCTTTATGCTACAAAGAGTTAGTTAAATATGAAATCCCCGAATGAAGAACACACACTTCGGAGCAGTTAGCATTTATAAAGACTCTAATGGAAGCTCATTCATCAGTTCCTGGTGCTTCAATGAAATTAGTGGATTTAAAAAAAATGGCAATACATGTGTGAAATGAGTGATACTGTCGATAGGTGGATTGGTGAGTTTACTGTACATGCACAATACCCCCATAGTTAATGCACATAAAAATATCACCCTATAAGTAGGATCCTAATCAGCTCTGAGTTCAGGGACTTATGAATCATTTCTCCTCACCTGAAGCTAAACTCTGATTTTAGAGTATTATTGTTTCTGTTTGAAGCATACTCTTAATTCAAAATATATAGAACAGGAATCTTATTATCAAGTTTTAGATTAGAAGATGTGGTTATTTTGACAACTAGCTGCAAGTAAGTATTTGGATATATAATCTGGTTTACCTTTAATATGAGGTTCTGGGAGAAAAACTGTAGTTTCCACTTAGTTCTGATTTTTTTTTTTTTTAAGATTGTACTTATATATTTGACAGGGAGAAAGAGAGAGAGAGAGCACAAGCAGGGGGAGCGGCAGGCAGAGGGAGAGAAAGAAGCAGACTACCTGCTGAGCAGGTAGCCCAATTCGGGGCTCGATCCCAGGACCCTCAGATCATGACCTGAGCCAAAGGCAGACGCTTAACTCACTGAGCCACCCAGGCACCCCTAGTTCTGATTTTTAGAAGTCACCTATCTATGGAAAAAGCAAAGAAAATAAAACCCTTGTGATTGTAGATGATACAAATAGTGTGGATTAGTGCATTAATTTCCCAGGGTAGTTTCCCTAAATTACTACAGACTGGGTGGCTTTAAACAGTAGAAATATATTCTCTTGCAGTTTGGAGGCTGGAAGACTGAAATCAAGGTGTTGTCAGCGTTGGTTCCTACTGAGGGAGATTTGTTCTATAATTTCTCTCCTAGCTTCTGAAGGTTGCAGACACTTCTTGGCATTCCTTGGTTTATAGCTGCATCAATTCAATCTCTGCTTCCATCCTGACCTGGCCTCCTTCCTTTTTTGTCTCTGTGTCTGTATCTTCACATGACATTCTCCTCCCTGTGTACAAAGTTCCTTTGTCATTTAAGGACGCTAATCATATCAGATCAGGGCCCAACCTACTCTAATATGCTCTTACCTTAACTAATTACATCTGCAATTCTCTGTTTCCAGATAAAGTCACATTCTGAGGTTCTAGGAAGGACATGAATTTTGGATGGCTACTGTCCAACAGAGTACGATTTGCCAGGAGATAAACCAGCCGTCATATATTATTACACTGTCTTAGTTGGCTTGGGCTGCTATAACAAATTACCACAGCCTGGGGAGCTTATAAACAACATAAATTTATTTCTTATTGTTCTGAAGGCTGGGAAAACCAAGATCAAGGTGCCAACATGGTCAATTCGGGGCAAGTCTCCCTTCCTGGTTGATAGTCTGTGCCTTCTCACTGTGTCCTCATGTGATGGAACTAGGGAGCTCTGTTTTGTAAGAGCGCTATTTCTGTTCATGAAGACTCCATTCTCAAGACCAGTTTACTCCCCAAAGGCCTCAGCTACTAACACCAATCACAATGGATATTAGGATTTGAAAATATGAATTTTTGGGGGGGGGGCAAACCATATAGCATATACCAAGAAATAGTAATATATCATGTAAATGAAGGAAATGATTAGACTTTAATGAAGAACCTACATAAAGATATGGAAAGATCATGGCTTTATCCCAGTTAAGAGTATGCAGCATTATAAAGTTATTACTTCTTTATAATTCAAGTTACATAGAGAACACAATACAACTGATTATTATTATTCTTAGAGGGAAGGTGAGCATATTGGAAGGAAACTTGAAAAAATGAATTATGCTTATTGGAAAGAATGACTGCATTGAAATAGTCAAGAAATATTGGGGAAAAGGTACTAGTGAAGAGGAACTGATTTTGTTATTCATCAAAAGTACATCAAACCTTTGGGAATTAAAGTGTAAAACTGCTACAGGAATAGATAATAGTTTTTTTTTTTTTTTCTTTTCAGCTTAACAGTATTCATTGTTTTTTCACCACACCCAGTGCTCCATGCAATCCGTGCCCTCCCTAATACCCACCACCTGGTTCCTCCAACCTCCCACCCCCTGCCCCTTCAAAACCCTCAGGTTGTTTTTCAGAGTCCATAGTCTCTCATGGTTCACCTCCCCTTCCAATTTCCCTCAACTCCCTTCCCCTCTCCATCTACCCTTGTCCTCCATATTATTTGTTATGCTCCACAAATAAGTGAAACCATATGATACTTGACTCTCTCTGTTTGACTTATTTCACTCAGCATAATCTCTTCCAGTCCTGTCCATGTTGCCACAAAAGTTGGGTATTCGTCCTTTCTGATGGAGGCATAATACTCCATAGTGTATATGGACCACATCTTCCTTTTCCATTCATCCGTTGAAGGTCATCTTGGTTCTTTCCACAGTTTGGCGACCGTGGCCATTGCTGCTATAAACGTTGGGGTACAGATGGCCCTTCTTTTCACTACATCTGTATCTTTGGGGTAAATACCCAGTAGTGCAATTGCAGGTTCATAGGGAAGCTCTATTTTTAATTTCTTGAGGAATCTCCACACTGTTCTCCAAAGTGGCTGCACCAGTTTGCATTCCCACCAACAGTGTAAGAGGGTTCCCCTCTGTCCACATCCTCTCCAACACACGTTGTTTCCTGTCTTGCTAATTTTGGCCATTCTAACTGGTGTAAGATGGTATCTCAATGTGGTTTTGATTTGAATCTCCCTGATGGCTAGTGATGATGAACATTTTTTCATGTGTCTGATAGCCATTTGTATGTCTTCATTGGAGAAGTGTCTGTTCATATCTTCTATGCAATTTAGCATCCAAATATAGGCACGGGTATTTTTCAATACTCTGAACAATATTGTTAAAGTTATCTGTTGCTATATAACAAATAATGCCCAAACTGAGTGGCCTGAAAATAACTTATTTTTATCTCTCAGAGTTACATGGGTTGACTAGACTCAGTTGGGCAGTTCTCACTTAGAATCTCTTACGCAGTTGCAGTCGGGTAAAGGATGGGCCTGGAATCCTCTGAAGGCTCAGGTAGGCAGGATATCCAAGTTGGCTTCTTCACACATACAGCTGGTATCTCAGTCAAGATAATGGAAGAGACTTGGGTGACTAGGTATCTGCCCATGTAGACTCTTCTTGTGATTAGGTTGAGCATCCTCATAGCATGGCAGTCTTAGGGTAGTTGAACATCTGCCAGCATATTTCAGGAAATGAAGGTGGACCCTTCAAGGCTTCTTCTGACCTATATTCAGATGTCACATGGTATTACCTTTGCTGAATACTATTAATTGCACATTACTAGCCTAAATTCAATTTAGGAGGAAACCACACAAGGACACCAATTCCAGAAGATGTGAATCATTGGAAAACCATCTTTGGAGATTAGGCTAAGTTCAGTCAAGGAAGCAGAACATTATGAAACACTCACAGAATAAAGTATTAATACAACTAAGCTTATACAACTATAGACAGATTTGGGGGGGAAAGTTATGAAAATACAAATAAAGAACTAGGGAAAATTCCCTAACCAACTCTCATGAGGTGTTGGCATAGATAAATAATCCAAAAATTATGAGGAAATCTTAAATCTAATTGTGTCCAACAGCTTGAGTGAGACCTCAATATATAGGGTTGATGATAAATTATTAGCCCTAAAGTAGGGTTGGTGATAAGTTATATTATGGTACACCCGGCAGGTACTGAAAAGATAAGTTAGGGTATATGTACAGACATAACATATTCAGAAGTGCAAAAATTTCTAACTAAAATGTAGTATATAATGCCCTATTTTGTAAAATATAAACTATATATGAGTAATGTGTTGTGTATGTGTGTGTGTGTTTGAGAGAATGAGTGCATTTCTAATAGAAAAAGGACTAGACGGATGAATGGAAAATGGTCTCTTATCCTTCTCGTTTCTCCCTGCCTTCCTTTTCCCACATTCCCTCTCCATAACTTTCTTTCTTTTATTTATTCAAAAAATATTTCATGAACACTTACTATGTGCTCGTCTTTTTTATAGACATTAGAAGGAAGGACAATTGAGTAGAAATGAAGCAGGGTGTTTTTTCTGTTTTAGATACCCAACTAGTTTAAGTCTTTTTCAAATGTATACTTACATTTATTTACAGTCAGTCAATACATTGAAAGTTATTTTTTAGCTTAGTGTATGATTTAGTTTTCTGATTTTATGCAGTTGCTGAGCAACTGTCATATTCCTGAATATTTTCATCCCACAATGACATTTCTCATTTCTATTATAGTTCATCTCTGTGCCCATCCCTAACCTCAGGCAACAACAAATCTACTTTCTATTTCCATAGATTTTCCTTTTCTATACACTTTATTATTATTAGCATAATGAGGTGAGGCTATTCCATCCATACTACATTTAGGGTATATGGAGAAAATATATATTGTTATATTTTCAGTAACCACTATATATATATATATATTTTTTCAAACCCCACCTACTTTGGAGAGAAAAAGTAATCACACATTCAATTTGTATTAAACATCATCTCAATATACAATTGAAATAGTCCATAGAAAATAGAATTTCAGAGTTTCTCATTTATGTAAAACTGTACATTATCTCAGTTTTCACTTCTTTCTTTTTTATAGTTATAAGTGGCATATATATGTGTGCATAGGGCAGGAGTATTATGCAAGTTTTTTTGTTTGGTTGGTGTTGGGAAAGAAGGGAAATGGTCCTCATGTGCTGCCTCCTCTCCTCCCCTTGGCATGTATCATTATACACCTCGCCCAACCAGGGGCTTCTTGCTGTGTCTCCAGGTGGAACAAATTTAACAATTCTGTGGAATTACTGGGGGAGGGGGAGGAGATTTTCATATTGTTTGTTGGAGTGAAATAATTGGCATCTCCTGCAAAAGAAGTTAACATAGTGTGTTTATATAACATTCACTCCTGTTACTAGAATGGATTAACCTTGAGTATAATAAGCAAGTTATTTTCAATATGATTAATGACCTTATTAGATTCATTTGAGCAGGCTGAGACTCTTCATTTCCAGAGAACTGTGCAGAAATTAAAGATGGGTCAGAAAGGAGGTATGAAATAATTACAGAGCTGGAAGTAGAATCTTTAAGAAAGGTGAAAACAGTTTATATTGTTTCACGTGGACATGAGAAGCTTCCATGTATATGAAAAGTTATTTCAAGGAAGGTCAACAGCTGCCTTCAATTTCAGTGGAATTTCTAACAAGAAAACAAAGTTCTATATTATAGTGAGTGACATTTACCTTGGAAGTCAGAAAAGTTTCTAGGTAACTGAGGAAAGTTAATGAAATATTTCAAAACTAAGAGAGACAATATATGGCCAGGGATTTAGGAGGTGGTCTGTTCAGGAAGTGAGGAAAGAAGCAGGTGAACTTTGCCAACCATATTTCAGAAAAATTAGAAACAATAACAGCAAAATCTGTATTTCTATACTCGAGTGTGAATCTCCACCTCTATTTTTTTTCATCACTTAGAATTAAAAAAAAAACCATAAAATTTCTCAAATCCTGCTATATCACTTAGACTCTTCAGATTTGAAGAACAGATTATTTTATTTATTCATTCACTCTAATAGGAGATATTGATTAGGAAAGGGTACTGTGGGGTAGAGATTATCCAATCAATACCATTGAATAAGAACATAATTTGGATTCCATAGTGGTATCATTATTACTATTTGGTAGAGCATTTATATAACAAAGAAATATTCCCTGAGTAAGAACTTTTTTTTTTTCCCCTCAGTGGTTACTGTTTATCTACTTATATGATGTCTGCATAGTTGGAGCAACTAGATTGCCTTTAGGAAAATAAAAAATATTTTTAAATTATGTTTTCCTTGAATTTGCAAACTAGCTAAAATTAAATATTAAGTACAAAAAGGAATACAATTGAATGAAAAATAATGAAATTATTCTAAATTGTCCAAAGAAATTTGTTCCACTAACTTCTCCAAAGATGACTAGTTCTTAACTTAATTATTTTAGGAGGCCCTTTTAGTCATAAAACTGAAAATTTAGGCTTTTGGAAAAGTTCTGCTCATTATGCATTTTCTTTGATTTTATAGTTCAATCAAATTATAGATTATATACTCATGTATATTTCCATAAATAAATTAGAGTCGTTGAACATTAACTTCAATTTTATTACATGCTGCAAATTCCACAAAACAGGTTAAAAAAATAGGGACAATATTGAAAAGGTACTCAAGGCCAGATATCATTATCTTGACCTGGATTTAAACTTGGTAGCTCTTCAAAAGTTGTACAAGTCAGGTGGGAGTACCTCAATGGCAGGTTTATTCATAGGATGCTTGAGACCATGTGATCTAAGTAAAAGAGCCTATAGAATCAAATGTAATGGGAAAAAGGAACACAGTGTTCGAATATGAAGATTTTAAAGCATGAAGAGAAGGACAGACTTAGATTTAATTTGTCTAGACATGGTTGTCTAGATGGGAAGGATAGGATGAGGAAGCAAAGTATATTTGAACATATGAGCATATATACATAAAACTTAACCATCAGTGGCCCCTCTTCCTTTCTTCTTTGCTCTCCATTGTCTTAATTCTAGTGTTAATCTCTTCAGTTATTCTTGGTCATATCACAAATAATCTCAACCATTTCTTTCCTTTTTTTTTTTTTTGAAATAGTTAAGGATATTTAAAATAATGAGTAAAATGTTTAGAGAGGGTATTGGAGAGAAAAAGAATGATGTACAGATATGTTACCATATTCTCTTGTTGACCAACCCTACATGCGTTAACTCATTATGATAGAGTAAGATAAACACAAAAACCATAGCCACTTTGTAATCATAGTTAAACTCAGAATCAAGAACATTGTGAAAACCCCACAAATTCTAAAATTCCCCTCACCCAGCTAAGATGTATAACTACTGCTTCTTTACTATTTATCTTCTTTACAATTAAGATAGCAATAGAAATGTCTTCCTTTCTGATAGTATCCAATGCAGAGAAAACCCATGCTTCCTTGAATCTTCCTAAAATAACCTAATACAAGCCCCAAACCTGTTATAACAAGTCTTACAAGTTCCGCCTAGTACCCTCCTACTGAGCCATCCTCTAGTTCCCAACAGTGTGTGGTCTCCTTTGTTGCAATAGTACTAACATGCCCAACCTTATGCTGTTATCTGCATTTTCCCAGTACTCTTTCACTGGTGGAAATCTAATATATAAGTAGATATAAACATAGAACTATATATACACAGAGATAATTGTGTAGGTGTAAAATATAGTTATGGATATAAAAAAATTATCATCATTGTCACCATTGCAATATTTGGAGTTAACGTTTATAGAGCACCTAATATATTCCAGAAAGTTTGTCAGGTAAATTATAGAGATTGTTTTCCATTTAATTTTTATTATAACTCTATGGAGTTAGAACTAACCCACTTTTAAAATACAGAAGGGGAAATCTGGAGGACTTAAGTAATTTTTCCTAGTACAAGCAACATGTTAAATGTAGAGTCAATTACCTAGGTTATGTGCCATGTAAATTGGAAGGTTGGTGTGAAGACATTTACCAAGACCTGGAGGGCTTTGTTTCTTTTATTTTTAGGAAATATAAAACAATGGAATCCAACATCCGCCTTTATCATTCTCTGGGCATACTTTCCACATGTCCAGCAACTCCAATGGAGTGACAAATGTTTCTGCCTTTTCACTTGCAGATCAGCATTGCAGTCACTAACAGAGCTAATCAGAATGTCTGCCTGGATACAGCATTTGTATTTTAAACTACTCACATTTTAACCCTGGCCCAACTCCTGCTTTGCATGGTTTCTACCCAGTACAGACACTGAAGAAAAGGCTGCAGAGTCATTATACATTATTGAGGGAATGAAGAAATGTGGCTAATTCTGTGAGCTCATGACATGGAAGTTGGTTAAAAGAGATCCTATTATAGAAGCAATGATAACACAGCCATGATATGCAATGCAGCTGTTGAGAAAAAAATTCCAAATAAGAAAAGGGATTATTAAGTGAAAAAAAAAAAAAATCAAACCAAAAACCACCTATGATGAAGTTCTAGAACCTAGGTCAGGTTCGGTGGGGTGAGGTTCGGAGCCGACGGCTAAGAAAGAATTCTTAAGACGTCTCTGGTGCAAAAAGGTGGTTTATTAAAGCACGGGGACAGGACCCGTGGGCAGGCAGAGATGCAGCTGCCCCGGGTTGTGAGGGACGGCAGGTTATGTACCCTGCGGTTGGGGGAAGGTGAGGGAAATGGAGGTTTGAACGGCGCTTTCATATGTTAAAGAAGGCCTCGGAGGTGCAGGGATATCGGAGGCTTGATCAATGCTGTCTTTTGGCGAGCCATTAACATCAAGAGGGTTGGGAGATTCCTGGTGGAATGTCACAATCCTGCTATCAAGCTGTCTCTGTTAGTGAGAAACTTATCTTCACTTACATTTCTTTCTACCCCAGCCTCCTTCAGTTTTGTTTATGGAGGGGAGGGTGACATTAAGTTTTGAAGAACTGAGTCATTTGCCTCTGGAATTTGTGCTATTGATAATGTAACTTCTTTGTTTATAGATCTCTAGGACATTTGTAAACCAAGGGAGACTCCTGTCTTGCAGGATTGTGAGTTAACTATTTGTTTTGGCAGTCAGGGGTACCTGAGGAATGCCACACACATCACCGAGGGGAGCGGATGGAGAGGGGGTGCAAGGTGCCAGCTTTTGCTTTGTCCTCAGCCAGCCTCCTGCTCCCTCATCACCTAGATATCAAATTCTAAATAACTTCAATAAATCATGGGACCATGAATCGGGAAAACAGCCAAAGATACTCTTCTCAGGGGAATATTTAGATTTTCTGGTATAAAAGCACAATTCTAAATATATTTATTAAAAAAGAACTATGATTTGAAATCTAACCTGTAGATATCTAAGCACATGATGGTTTACAGAAATCAAAACCCAGGTAAAATATAAGAATGAGTTGTATGTAGTTCTACTTGATTTCTTAGATAAGTAGTTGCCAAAGTATGGTCCCCAGGCCATACTGACACTTATTAGAAATGCAAATTCTTGGGCTTCACCTCAGGCCTCCTGAATCAAAAGGTTTGGGGTTGGAGTCCATCAATGTGTTTTAATGAATCTTGCAGTTTATTATGCCGTAGGCTAAAGTTTAAGTGCTACTTTCCTCCATGATAACAGGTTCAAGTATTCTCATTTTGCATTTCCACAAGACCTTATTTTGCACCATGACAATAGCTGGGACTTCGTTAAGTTCCCTGACAATGTGAGAGTAGTACAAGGTGTAGATTTGCCTTACGCATTATCAAATCAAAACTAAACTGTTTAAATTATTGATTTCATTAATTTTATAATTGAAATGCAGCTGGATAAGATAAACAATGCATGGGTTTAGTAAATTATCACCATTGGGTTAAGTCTTGTCTTTCTCTGACTTATCACAATTGTATATATATATCTGTTAATAGATGAATCACTGATTGACTTTATTATGGAGGAAATATTTGTTGAGTATCTACTATGAGTTTGGCATTTTTTAGCCAATGCAGATACCATAGTTGTAAAGTATATCAGACGTCTATCTCTTTTAGCATGCTTCACATCCTTACAGCCCATTTATTTGCTCCAGGCGTTGCCTTGACCCTCAACTGCAAGCTGGTGTTACCTGACATCATGTCCTCATTAGTGTGTTAATGTCTTCATACTTCCCTCTCTGGCTTCTTCAGTGTTTGTTGGTTTGTGCACATCTCTTCCAGCTCTTGAATAGACCTGGAAGTATGAGGGAGTTAATATCCTCTGGGATAGCCCTTGTCCAATAGGGGTAAGGACCAGTGTGTAAATAGTGCCCTTTTCTGTCTTACAGATGTTTGATTCTGAGGGTCTCCTGGTGTGGTTCTTCAGGGTTCCCAGCAGGACTGAGCCTCAATTGTCCACAGCAAAAACCAGCTCAATCATATATCATTTAATTGGCTCTCCCTGGATCTGTGTTGCCCTCCTGTTCCCTGGGATCACATCTCAAAATAAACCACCTGGATATTGTGCCAACTGGAAAGGCAAAGACCCCGCTTTAATGAACTAATGAATTAAATCTCAGTCTAGATCTAGAGAGTGGATCTAGACAGTAGACAACTGAACAAAGAACAAACACACAATGCATGACATCATTCTGACAGTTATACAAGCTTTGTAAAAAAATGTGATTTGATACAGAATGGCTGGTAAGAAGTGGATTTTGTTAGTATAGAGTGTGTAAAATTTCGCAGGCGAGATAAACACAACTACCAGGCGAGGTAGGCACAAGGCAAGATTTATTAAAGGCACTCTCTGGCAAAGTTTCAGGGCTCAGGAGAAGGGGAACTAGGAAAGTCCCGCCGGGAGGAGGTGGGCACCCTCGGGCGAGGTTCCATGACTCTGGAAAGCTGAGTCGGGGAAGTTGCACTGGGACGGAGTCAGCGGGGGTCTTTTTTTTGGGCCAAGGAAGGGCATGGGCTCACATCCATATATGGTAGGGTATTTGGTGATCGGAGGGTATGGGGTGGCGGGGTCCTGATACTTCTGTTTCCTGCATAGGTATCGGGTTACCTATGGAGATGTGACCTGGGCATACATCCTTTTGGCGGGAGAGTCAAGGGTTAAGGAAAGGCGGTGGAGAGGGGGCTGGAAGATGGCGGGCCCCAGCCATCATTTGTATTGTTCCTCCCGCATTCCCAAAGCCACCGACCCAAGAAGGTGCCTTAGGTGTCTCACCATTTTTAACGTACAACAGAATCACCTAGAAGGCTTGTAAACACCAGAATTCTGAGTTGTAGCCCAGGTTTTCTAAATCAGTGGGTCTTAGGTGGGACTGAGACTCTACATATTTAATAAGTTCCCAGGTGATGCTGATGCTGGTGCTCTGAGGACTGCAAATTGGAAACCACGGCATTAGGGAAAGAGTCTCTAAAATGCCGTTCAGATCTGAAGCATGGAAAGGAGCCCACAGTACAGAGAATCCCAGGTTAAAAAAACGATAAACAGTGCAAATGTTCTAGAAAGAGAAGAAGGATTCATTGGCTCAGACTTGAGTGTAGTAAGGTGGTTGTTGGGCAGGAAGTTGAGAAGGGAAAATGGAGAGAGGATGGAGTAATACAGGATGAATCTAATGGGGTAAGTAGAGACCAGATTTGGTAGAATGATATAGGTCATGTTACACCATTGTTAGATTTTATTTCAGATGGAATGCTAAGATATCAAGGATTTAAATGTGTTGTTTTCTGACTTGAATTTTTTTTTTTTTAAGTTGTGTAAGATCAATTGTACTAGAGTGAGAATCAACACAGAAGTTTATTTCATCTACAAAATGGAATTGCTATGCCTGATAAAGAAACTGCAGTGATTAGGAAAAAAGTATAAACTGTGCTGGCAAAGCATAGATTAGGTTATAATATAAAGATTAGGGGCAGCTGGGTGGCTCAGTCCAACTCTTGATTTTGGCTCAGGTCATGATCTCAGGGTCGCGGGATCAATCCCTGTGTGGGGCTCCATTCAGCAGGGAGTCTGCTTCTATCCCTCTCCCTCTACCCCTCTCCCCACTTTTTCACTCATGTGCAAGCTCTCTAAAGAATCTTTTTAAAAACTGACTAACCATAAAACTGGAAAAAAAACCTAAAAAGTACATTTAAGAAATACATAAATGTTATTAAGAAATACATAAATGTTATCAATTGAGTTTAGAAACCTATAATCTGTGTGGACTGAGCAAAAATGGAGTCTGTTTAGGGATTAAGTACTCAGATCTGGAGTCTGACCGCCTGGGTATGGCTTTGACCCAGCTACTGTGTAGATGTATGACTCTAGACAGGTCACTAACCATCTCTGAGCCTCATTTTCTCACTTGTGAAATGGGGCTAATAATAATAAAGAGCTTAAAAGTGTTCTCCTGGAGATGGACTCAGTGAGTTACTTTATGTAAGTGCTAAGATCAGAGCCTAGAACCTGTTAAAAGTCTTAACAAAAAGAAAAAACAAAACAAAAAAAAACTTGCTCTCTTTGTTTTTGTTGTAATTGTCATTGTTGGTTGCAGAGAGCTAATAAAATTTGTGTAGTAACAAAATGCCAACTTCAGAAACGATATAAGAACATATTGAAATTTTGTGTTGCGGGGGGAAGGGGAACAGAATGAATGAAAGGTGATAAAAGACTAGTAGTTCTGGATTTGACATTATAGGCACTATGTTACTGATTTGAATTTTGAACTTTGGAGAAGAACAAATCAAAAAACCTTATTGTATGCCCTTGGCAATTTTAGATTTAATATTTAGAATATGTAAATTCACAAATATTTTTGAATGCATGTCTTAGCAGTCTCAGGAATCAACTTGCAGTGGTCTTCTGATATTTGTAGTAGCCATATGATATTTGGATACCATAAATTAATAAGTAGATTAGTAGATAGATTGAGATGTGGGAGGAAGGATATGGTGGTGTGGTTGCCAAATTTTATTTTGCTATGTGCAGAATTTTTAAAACATTGAAGAGCTGAGTAAACAGAAAAAAAATAACAACAAAAAAAAAACTAGATGCAAATACTTCAGAAGATATTAGAAAAATAATTTATGTAACTTGAAATCTATTATAATATATAATAGGGAAAGTCAAGTACCATAGTTTTTCCTTTCACTATTAATATATATCAGTATAATTTAAATAAAGAAGGTGGCCAATATGATATTTTTGCTTTGAATAACATTTAAATTTACATGCCTCAAGAAATTTTGCCTACTTTAAATTTAGAAACGTATTAGAAAGTAATAAGCCGGGACACCTAGGTGGCTCACTGTTTAAGCCTTTGCCTTCGGCTCAGGTCATGATCTCAAGGTCCTGGGATAGAGCCCTGCATCGGGCCCTCTGCTCAGCAGAGAGCCTGCTTCCCCCTCTCTCTCTGCCTGCCTCTCTGCCTACTTGTGATCTCTCTCTCTCTGTCAAATAAATAAATAAAATCTTTTTTAAAAAGAAAGAAATAAAGTAATAAGCACTGTGTTGAACAACAGTGATGAGAGTGGGCATCCTTGTCATGTTCCTGATCTCAAAGGGAAGGCTGTCAACTTTTCCCCATTGAGAATGATATTTGCTGTGGGTTTTTCATAGATAGACTTTATGAAGTTGAGGAATGTTCCCTCTATCCCCATACTCTGAAGAGTTTTAACCAGGAACAGATGCTGTATCTTGTCAAATGCTTTTTCTGCATCAATTGAGAAGGCCACGTGGGTCTTCTCTCATCCCTTATGATTTGTTCTATCACATTGATTGGTTTGCGAATGTTGAACCACCCTTGCATCCCAAGGATAAATCCCACCTGGTCATGGTGGATAACCTTTTTAATGTACTGTTGGATCCTAGTAGCTAGGATCTTGCTGAGAATCTTGGCATCCATATTCACCAGCGATATTGGTCTGAAATTCTTTTTGGTGGGGTCTTTGCCTGGTTTGGGGATCAGGGTACTACTGGCTTCATAGAGTCTGGAAGTTTTCCTTCTGTTTCTTTTTTTGAAGCAGCTTCAGGAGAATAGGTATTATTTCTCCTTTGAATGTTCGGTAGAATTCCCTAGGGAATCCATCAGGTCCTGGGCTCTTGTTTTTTCGGAGGTTTTTGATCACTGCTTCAATCTTGTTACTAGATATTGGTCTGTTCAGGTTGTCAATTTCTTCCTGTTTCAGTCTTGGAAGTTTATAGGTTTCCAGGAATGCATCCATTTCTTCTAGGTTGCATAACTTACTGGCATATAGCTGTTGATAATAATTTCTGATTGTTTCTATTTCCTTGTGTTAGTTGTGATCTCTTCCCTTTCATTCATAATTTTATTAATTTGGGTCCTCTCTTTTCTTTTGGATTAGTTTGGCCAGTGGTTTATCGATCTCATTGATTGTTTCAAAAAGCCAGCTTCTAGTTTTGTTGATGTGTTCTATTGTATCTCCAATTCCTAACTCATTGATCTCTGCTGTAATCTTGATTATTTCCCTCTTTTGAATGAGGTTGGCTTAATTTTTTATTGATTTTCCAGTTCTTTAAGGTGTAAAGGAAGCTGGTGTATTCTAGATTTTTAAATTTTTTTGAGTGAGGCTTCAATGGCTATGTATTTCCCCCTTAGGACTGTCTTTGCCATATCCCATAGGTTTATGACCAATGTGTCTTCATTCTCATTAGTTTCCATGAATTGTTCTTCTTTGGTTTCCTGATTGATCCAAACATTTTTTTTAAGACTTTATTTATGTATTTGAGAGAGAGAGAGAATGAGAGGGGAGGGGTCAGAGGGAGAAGCAGACTCCCCACTGAGCAGGGAGCCTGATGTAGGACTCAATCTGGGGACTCCAGGATCATGACCTGAACCGAAGGCAGTTGCTTAACCAACTGAGCCACCCAGACACCCCTGATCCAAACATTCTTAAGCAGTTGGTCTTTAGCTTCCAAGTGTTTGAATTCCTTCCAAACTTTTTCTTGTGGCTGAGTTCCAGTTTCAAAGCATTGTGGTCTGAGAATATGCAGGGAATAATCTCAGTCTTTTGGTATCGGTTGATCCCTGATCTGTGACCCAGTATGTGGTCTGTTCTGGAGAACGTTCCATGTGTGCTCGAGAAGAATGAGTATTCTGTTGTTTTAGGGTGGAATGTTCTGTGTATATCTATGAGGTCCATCTGGTCCAATGTGTCATTCAAAGCTCTTGTTTCTTTATTTATTTTCTTTGTTTCCCTCCTTCCTTCTCCTAACCACAGCCCCCCTACATACATAACATTCTAGCACAAAATACTAGTGATTTTTCATTTTTTCTACTTTGTTTTTAGCCCATATCCATGCATTTCATAAGCAAAAATCTCCTTGATAGAAAGAACATTAGGGTCACACAAATCAAGTTTGGAAACCTGAGAGGAGAAGGCACACCTCACTTTCCCCCACCCATTCCAATATAGAAAAGCCCAGGAAAAGGCTGTAAGCTAGTTTAGATCAAGAGCCAATCTCCAAGCTATTCACTTGGGCCAGCGTCCTCAGGAGTTATTAATAACCCATTATGGGGTCAGATGATCACTTCTGTGGCTCAAGGGTTGAGGATTGAACGTCTGTTAACAGTAGGAGGAAATGGATTGATTGATATTAATGAATGGTAGCCGCAGTACTGATCCTGTAAACCCCTGGACACTGACAGCTCAGTTCAGTTTCATGAATATCTAATGTGTACTTCTTATTTGTCAGTTTCTCTGCTAAATAATTAAGCAGAATTAAAGAAGATTGAGAAGAATTTCTGTTGTTATATTAATAAAGCTATTATTAATCAAATAAAATAAAATATTATAGATGTTTTGCAAATATTATGCTTAACATTAACAAATATGCTTTTGAAAAAGTATACTTATTAGTATTCTCAATTTTATACCTGGAATTTCTGAGCAACAGCAATCTTAAACATGTCCCTCATCACAAAGGTGTTATCAGAACTAAAATTTATCTAGTAATTCAGACTCTAATGTCATGTATTTCCATTAATGCTCATTTATTTCTCTGTAGTTCAGAAAGCAAATAAAAAAATTAAAATGGAATACATTAAGTTTTGTAATGGAAGTAAGAATTGAGTAATGATGTATTCTGGTTGTGGAAGCTGCCTACCTAGGAAAGCAAGGGTTTTTTTGTTTGTTTGTTTGTTTTTGTTTTTTTAGATTAGAGAGGGAGATAACAAATGAAATCACAATTCCAAACATGTGAATCTCTTGTCGTAATTATAAAAAACAAACAAACAAAGAAACAAACCTTTAAGATGTAAAAGGTTTTAGATAGCAGAATAGCAAACTACATATACAAATATGTAGCTTGAATAAGAATTTTACCTGAATGCAGAAATATAATAACTCTCCTCCCACATAATTACCATGACCAAGATTTTTTTTCAGTTTATATTTCTAACTTTAGAATTCAAAGTGTTCAAGGTTATTATAAAATAATGCAAACATATTGTGTGTGTGTGTGTGTGTGTGTGTGTGTGTGTATTTTTATCTATTTTTAAAATTTTAGTTAACATACAGTGGATTATTGGTTTCTGGAGTATAATTCAGTGATTCATGACTTGCATACAACACCCAGTGCTCATCCCAGTGCCCTCCTTAATACCTATCACCCACCTAGCCCATCCCTGACCATCCTCCCTCCATCAATCCTCAGTTTCTTCTCTGTAGTTAAGAGTCTCTAAAAGGGGTTTTTTTGCTCTCTCCTTTTTCCCCCTTTCCATGTGTTCATCTGTTTTGTTTCTTAAATTCCACTTATGAGTTATATCGTATGGTAGTTGTCTCTCTCTGACTGAGTTATTTCACTTAGCATAATACACTCTAGCTCTATCTATGGCATTGCTAGTGGCAAGATTCCATTCTTTTTGACAGCTGAGTGATATTTCATTACACACACACCCCACATCTTCTCTATCTATTCATCATCAGTCGATAGACATTTGGGCTCTCTCCATAGTTTGGCTATTTTTGATAGTGCTACTATAAACAGTGGGGTGCATGTACCCCTTGAAATCTCTATTTTCACATCCTTTGGGTAAATACCTACTAGTGCAATTGCTGGATCCCAAGGTAGTTCTGTATTTACTTTTCAAGGAAATTCTGAACCTTTCCCCAGAGTGGCTGCATGGGTTTGTATGCCCACCAATGTTGCAAGAGGTTTCTCCTTTTTCTACATCCTCACCAACACCTGTTGTTTCTTGTGTTGTTAAATTTAGCCATTCTAGCAGGTGTGAGGTGGTATCTCATTGTGGTTTTGACTTATATATCCCTGATGATGAGTGACGTTGAGCACATTTTCATGTGTCTGTTAGCCATCTGATTGTCTTCTTTGGAGAAGTAACTATTCATGTCTTTTGCCCATTTTTTAACTGGATCATTTTTTAAATAAGTTTGATAAGTTCTTGGTAGATTTTTGTTACTAACTTTATCAGATATATCATTTGCAAATATCTTCTCCCATTCCACAAGCTCCATTTTAGTTTTGTTGATTGTTTCCTTTGCTGTGCAGAAGCTTTTTATCTTCATGAAGTCCCAGTACTTCATTTTTTGCTTTTGTTTCCCTTGCCTCTGGTGACATGTCTAGTAAGAAGCTGCTATAGCCAAGGTCAAAGAGGTTTCTGCCTGTGTTCTCTCTAGGATTTTGATGGTTTCCTGTCTTTAGGTCTTTCTTCCGTTAAGAATTTATTTTTGTATATGGTGTGAGAAAGTGGACCAGTTTCATTCTTGTTCGTGTTGCTGTCCAGTTTTTTTACTACCATTTGTTGAAGAGTTTGTCTTTTTGTCCATTGGATATTCTATCCTGCTTTGTCCAAGATTAGTTGACCATATAATTGTGGGTCCATTTCTAGGTTTTCTATTCTGTTCTACTGATATGTGTGTCTGTTTTTGTGCCAGTACCCTACTGTTTTGATGATGACAGCTTTGTAAGAGAGCTTGAAATCCAGAATTATAATGCCTCCAGTTTTGTTTTTCTTTTTTCAGAATTGCTTTGGATATTTGGGGTCTTTTGTGGCTCCATACACATTTTAGGATTGTTTGTTCTAGCTCTGCGGAAGATGCTAGTGGTATTTTGATAAGAATTGCATTAAATGTATAGACTGATTTGGGTAGTAAGCATTTTTTTTAAATTTATTTTCAGCATAACCGTATTCATTGTTTTTTCACCACACCCAGTGCTCCATGCAATCTGTGCCCTCCCTAATACCCACCACCTGGTTCCCCCAACCTCCCACCCCCCGCCCCTTCAAAACCCTCAGGTTGTTTTTCAGAGTCTGTAGTCTCTCATGGTTCACCTCCCCTTCCAATTTCCCTCAACTCCCTTCTCCTCTCCATCTCCCCTTGTCCTCTATATTATTTGTTATGCTCCACAAATAAGTGAAACCATATGATACTTGACTCTCTCTGTTTGACTTATTTCACTCAGCATAATCTCTTCCAGTCCTGTCCATGTTGCCACAAAAGTTGGGTATTTGTCCTTTCTGATGGAGGCATAATACTCCATAGTGTATATGGACCACATCTTCCTTATCCATTCATCCGTTGAAGGGCATCTTGGTTCTTTCCACAGTTTGGTGACCGTGGCCCTTGCTGCTATAAACATTGGGGTACAGATGGCCCTTCTTTTCACTACATCTGTATCTTTGGGGTAAATACCCAGTAGTGCAATTGCAGGTTCATAGGGAAGCTCTATTTTTAATTTCTTGAGGAATCTCCACACTGTTCTCCAAAGTGGCTGCACCAGTTTGCATTCCCACCAACAGTGTAAGAGGGTTCCCCTCTGTCCACATCCTCTCCAACACACGTTGTTTCCTGTCTTGCTAATTTTGGCCATTCTAACTGGTGTAAGGTGGTATCTCAATGCAGTTTTGATTTGAATCTCCCTGATGGCTAGTGATGATGAACATTTTTTCATGTGTCTGGTGGCCATTTGTATGTCTTCATTGGAGAAGTGTCTGTTCATATCTTCTGCCCATTTTTAAATATGATTGTCTGTTTTGTGTGTGTTGAGTTTGAGGAGTTCTTTATAGATCCTGAATATCAACCTTTTGTCTGTACTGTCATTTGCAAATATCTTCTCCCATTCTGTGGGTTGCCTCTTTGTTTTGTTGACTGTTTCTTTTGCTGTGCAGAAGCTTTTGATCTTGATGAAGTCCCAAAAGTTCATTTTTGCTTTTGTTTCCTTCGCCTTTGGAGACATATCTTGAAAGAAGTTGCTGTGGCTGATATCAAAGAGGTTACTGCCTATGTTCTCCTCGAGGATTCTGATGGATTCCTGTCTCACGTTGAGGTCTTTTATCCATTTCGAGTTTATCTTTGTGTACGGTGTAAGAGAATGGTCGAGTTTCATTCTTCTACATATGGCTGTCCAGTTTTCCCAGCACCATTTATTGAAGAGACTGTCTTTTTTCCACTGGATTTTTTTTCCTGTTTTGTCGAAGATTATTTGACCATAGAGTTGAGGGTCCATATCTGGGCTCTCTACTCTGTTCCACTGGTCCATATGTCTGTTTTTATGCCAGTACCATGCTGTCTTGGTGATCACAGCTTTGTAGTAAAGCTTGAAATCAGGTAACGTGATACCACCAGTTTTATTTTTGTTTTTCAACATTTCCTTAGCAATTCGGGGTCTCTTCTGATTCCATACAAATTTTAGGATTATTTGCTCCAGCTCTTTGAAAAATACTGGTGGAATTTTGATCGGAATGGCATTAAAAGTATAGATTGCTCTGGGCAGTATAGACATTTTAACGATGTTTATTCTTCTGATCCATGAGCATGGAATGGTCTTCCATCTTTTTGTGTCTTCTTCAATTTCTTTTAGGAGTGTTCTGTAGTTCCTCGAGTACAGATCTTTAACCTCTTTGGTTAGGTTTATTCCGAGGTATCTTATGGTTCTTGGTGCTATACTAAATGGAATCGATTCTCTAATTTGCCTTTCTGTATTTTCATTATTAGTGTATAAGAAAGCCACTGATTTCTGGACATTGACTTTGTATCCTGCCACATTACTGAATTG
This sequence comes from Martes martes, assembly GCF_963455335.1. NCBI lineage: Eukaryota > Metazoa > Chordata > Mammalia > Carnivora > Mustelidae > Martes > Martes martes. Next base: position 26,549,147 of record NC_137898.1, on the reverse strand, counting down.
CTGTATGAGTTCTAGTAGTTTGGGGGTGGAGTCTTTCGGGTTTTCCATATAAAGAATCATGTCATCTGCGAAGAGAGAGAGTTTGACTTCTTCCTTGCCAATTTGGATACCTTTTATTTCTCTTTGTTGTCTGATTGCTGTTGCTAGGACTTCTAATACTATGTTGAACAAGAGTGGTGAGAGTGGGCATCCTTGTCATGTTCCTGATCTCAACGGGAAGGCTGCAAGCTTTTTCCCATTGAGGATGGTATTTGCTGTGGGTCTTTCATAGATAGATTTGATGAAGTTCAGGAATGTTCCCTCTATCCCTATACTTTGAAGCGTTTTAATCAGGAACGGATGCTGGATTTTGTTAAAAGCTTTTTCTGCATCAATTGAGAGGATCATGTGGTTCTTCTCTCTTCTCTTATTGATTTGTTCTATCACATTGATTGATTTGCGAATGTTGAACCATCCTTGTAACCCAGGGATGAATCCCACCTGGTCATGGTGGATAATCTTTTTAATGTGCTGTTGGATCCTGTTTGCTAGGATCTTGTTGAGAATCTTGGCATCCATATTCATCAGTGATATTGGTCTGAAATTCTCCTTTTTGGTAGGGTCTTTGCCTGGTTTGGGGATCAGGGTAATGCTGGCTTCATAAAAAGAGTCTGGAAGTTTTCCTTCTGCTTCAATTTTTTGAAACAGCTTCAGGAGAATAGGTGTTATTTCTTCTTTGAAAGTTTGATAGAATTCCCCAGGGAATCCATCGGGTCCTGGGCTCTTGTTTTTTGGGAGGTTTTTGATCACTGCTTCAATCTCGTTACTAGATATCGGTCTATTCAGGTTGTCAATTTCTTCCTGGTTCAATTTTGGGAGTTTAAAGTTTTCCAGGAATGCATCCATTTCATCTAGGTTGCTTAGCTTATTGGCATATAACTGTTGATAATAACTTCTGATGATTGTTTCTACTTCCTTGGTGTTAGTTGTGATCTCTCCCTTTTCATTCATAATTTTATTAATTTGGGCTTTCTCTCTTTTCTTTTGGATTAGTGTGGCCAATGGTTTATCGATTTTATTGATTCTTTCAAAAAACCAGCTTCTAGTTTCATTGATACATTCTACTGTATCTCTGGTTTCTACCTCATTGATCTCTGCTCTAATCTTGATTATTTCCCTTCTTACATGTGGGGTTGGTTTGATTTGTTGTTGATTCTCCAGTTCTTTAAGGTGTAGAGACAGCTGGTGTATTCTGGATTTTTCAATTTTTTTGAGGGAGGCTTGGATGGCTATGTATTTCCCCCTTAGGACCTTTGCTGTATCCCATTGGTTTTGGAGTGAAGTGTCTTCATTTTCATTGGTTTCCATAAATTGTTTAAGTTCTTCTTTGATCTCCTGGTTGATCCAAGCATTCTTAAGCAAGGTGGTCTTTAGCTTCCAGGTGTTTGAGTTCCTTCTGAACTTTTCCTTGTGATTGAGCTCCAGTTTCAAAGCATTGTGATCTGAGAATATGCAGGGAATAATCTCAGTCTTTTGGTATCGGTTGAGCCCTGATTTGTGACCCAGTATGTTGTCTATTCTGGAGAAGGTTCCATGTGCACTTGAGAAGAATGAGTATTCTGTTGTTTTAGGGTGGAATGTTCTGTATATATCTATGAGGTCCATCTGGTCCAATGTGTCATTCAATGCTCTTATTTCTTTATTGATTTTCTGATTCGATGATCTATTTCTGAGAGAGGCGTATTAAGATCTCCTACTATTAATATATTCATATCAATATGACTCTTTATCTTGATTAATAGTTTTCTTATGTAATTGGCTGCTCCCATATTGGGGCCGTAGATATTTACAATTGTTAGATCATCTTGGTGGATAGTCCCTTCAAGAATTATGTAGTGTCCTTCTGTATCTCTGACTACCGTCTTTAGTTTAAAATCTAATTTATCTGATATGAGAATCGCTACCCCGGCCTTCTTTTGAGGCCCATTGGCATGAAAGATGCTTCTCCATCTCTTCACTTTCAGTCTGGGTGTATCTTTAGGTTCAAAATGGGTCTTCTGTCAGTGTCTATGTGTATTTATGTTTGTCCTAATAGTATATAAATATTATACTTGGGGTTCTTTTTGACGAGGTTCTTACTTTTTTTGCCTATATATATATATTTTCTCTCATCATATACTTTTATCAGTCTTTTTGTTTGTCTGTTTTTGTTTGTATACATCATAAATCTTACCCTGGGGCCCATTTGGGCTGAACCTTCTCTTTTATCTTCCCTTTTCTTCCTGTCTCTCTCTCTCTCTCTCTTTTTTCTTTTTCTTTTCTTTTTTCTCTCGTTTGGGTGGGGAATCCTGAGTGCTCAGAAGTGTTCCAGGGTGCACCTTGACTGCACCACGGTCGATACATCCAATTACATCTGTCCAGTCATCTCTCACCAAAATGACTAGGAGGAAGAATCCCCAACAGAAGAAAAATGCAGAGGATGGGCCTTCCGCAACAGAGCTAACGGGCTATCAACATAGACAATATGTCGGAAAGAGAATTCAGGCTAACAATTATCCAGGCAATAGCTAGGCTGGAGAAAGCCATGGATGACCAAACGGAATTGATTAAGGCAGAATTGAAAGCGACCAGGGATGATGTTCATAATGTCAGGGCAGAGCTGAAGGCCACCAGGGATGAGGTTCACAATGCTCTCAATGAGTTCCAATCTAATCTAAATTCTCTAAAAGCTAGGGTAACTGAGACAGAAGATAGAATTAGTGATCTGGAGGACAAACAGATAGAGAGAAAGGATCAGGAGGAAGCCTGGAACAAACAGCTTAGAAGCCATGAAAACAGAATCAGGTAGTAAGCATTTTAACAATGTTTGTTCTTCCAATCCATGAGCATAGATTGGTTTTCCATTTCTTTGTGTCTTCTTCTATTTCTTTTATAAGTGTTCTATGGCTTAGATCTTTTACCTCTGTACTTAGGTTTATTCCTGGGTATCTTACTGGTTTTGGTTCAGTTGAAAATGGGACCGATTCCTTGATTTCTTTTTTTGCTGATTCATTATTGGTGTATAGAAATGTAGAAGGTTTCTGCACATTGATTTAACATCCTGTCACTTTGCTGAATTCATGTACTCTAGCAATTTTTTGGTGGAATCTTTTGGGTTTTCTATATAGAATATCATGTTGTCTGCAAAGAGTGAAAGTTTAACTTCTTCCTTGTCAGTTTGGATGTCTTCTATTTCTTTTTGTTATCTGATTTCTGAGACAAAGACTTCTAGTACTATGTTGAGTGATAATGGTGAGAGTAGACATCCTTTTCTTATTCCTTAACGCAGGGAAAGGCCTTCAGTTTTCCCCCATGGAGGATGATACTAGCTATGGCCTTTTCTATATGGCCTTTATGTCATTGAGGTATGTTCCTTCTACCCCTACTTTGCTGAGGGTTTTTATTAGGAATGGAGGCTGTATTTTGTCAAACCCTTTTTCTGCATCTGTTGAAGGATCATATGGTTCTTATACTTTATTAATGTGGTGTATCACGTTGATTGATTTGCAGTCCTGAAGTCCAGGAATAAATCTCATTTGATTAGGTACATAATTCCTTTAATGTGTTGTTGAATTCAATTTGCTAGTATTTTATTGAGAATTTTTGCACTCATGTTTATCAAGGATATTGGCCCATTATTTGCCTTTTTAGTAGAATTCCCTGGTTTTGGAATCAAGATAATGTTTTCATAGAAGGAGTTTAGAAGTTTTCCTTCTATTTCCATTTTTTTGGAACAGTTTGAGAAGAATAGGTATTAACTCTTCTTTAAATGCCAGGTAGAATTCCCCTGGGAAGCCATCTGACCCAGGAGTTTGTTGGGAGATTGTTGATTACTGAATCAGTTTCTTTGCTGGTTATGGGTTCATTCAAGTTTTCTATTTCTTCCTGTTTCGGTTATGGTAATTTGTAAGATTCTAGGAATTTGTCCATTTCTTCCAGAGTGCCCAGTTTGTTGGCAAATAATTTTTCATCGTATTCTTTTATAGGTGTTTGTATTTCTATGGTGTCAGTTGTGATCTCTCTTCTTTCATTCATAATTTTATCTATTTACATCCTTTTTCTTTTCTTTTTGATAAGTCTGGCTAGGGGTTATCAAGTTTATTAATTCTTTTGAACAACCAGTTCTTAGTTTTTTGATCAGTTCTAATCAGAAATTAATATTTCTACTGTTTGTTTCTATATCATTTATTTCTGCCATTGTTTCCTTGTTAATTTTTCTACTTAGGTGATCTGTCCATTGCTGTTTAAGTGGAGTGATAAAGTCCCCTACTACTATTGTATTATTATCATGTTTATTAATTGATTTTATATATTTGGGTGTTCCCAAGTTGGGGGCATAATTATTTACAATCTTCTTGATGGATAGACCCCTTATTATGATATAATGCTTTCTCCCTCTCTTGTTATAGCCTTTGTTTTAAAATCTAGTTTGTCTGATATAAGTATAACTACACCAGCTTTCTTTTGATGGCTATTAGCATGATAGATGGTTCTTCATCATCTCACTTTCAATCTGCAGGTGTCTTTAGGTCTAAAGTGAGTCTCTTATAGGCAGCATGTAGATGGATTTTTTTTTTTTTAATCCATTCCTTATGTCTTTGGGTCTGAGCATTTAATCCATTCACATTCAGAGTGATTACCAAAAGATATGAATGTAGCATCATTGTGTTACCTGTAGAGTTGGTGTTTCCGATGATGTTCTCTTGTCCTTTCTCATCTTTGTTACTTTTATTCCCCCCCTTCCCACTCAAAAAGTCCCCCTTAATATTTCTTGCAGGGCTGGTTTAGTGGTTATGAACTTCTTTAGTTTTTGTTTATCTTGGAAACTCTTTATCTCTCCTATTCTGTATGAGACTCTTGCTGGATAAAGTATTCTTCGCTGCAGATTTTTCCCCTTCAGCACATTGAATATATCCTTTCATTCTCTTCTGGCCTGCCAGTTTTCTGTAGACCAGATCTGATCTGCCTTCTCTTATAGGTTAAAGACTTGTTTTCTGTTGTCCAGATTCTTTCCTTGTCTATGTTTTGTGAATTTGACTATGATATGCCTTGGGATGATCAGCTTTTGTTGAATTTAATGGGAGTTTTCTGTGTTTCTTGGATTTTGATGCCTGTATCCTTATCCAGATTAGGGAAGTTTCAGCTATAATTTGTTTGAATAAACTTTCTACCCCTTTTTCTCTCTCTTTATCTTCTGGGACTCCTTATATATGGAAGCTATTCTGTTTTAATAAGTCGCTGAGTTCCCTAAATCTCTTTTGTGATCCATTACCTTTGTTACTTTTTCTTTTCAGCTTCATTATTTTCCATAATTTTATCTAGTGTGCCACTGATTCGTTCCTCTGCTTAATCCATCCTTGTTTTTATGCATCCATTGGCATCTTGGTTATAGCATTTTTAATTTTGGCTTGACTAGATTTAGTTCTTTTATCTTCATAGTAGGGGATTCTCTAGTGTCTTCTATGCATTTTTCAAGTCCAGCTAGTATCCTTATAATTCTTGTTTCAAATTCTAGTTCAGACCTCTTACTTATATCTGTATTGATTAAATCTCTGGCCACCATTTCTTCCTATTCTTTCTTTTGGGGTTGTCATTTTGGAGGGGGGGGTAAGGTAAAATAAAAATTAAAATTAAAAAAAAATAAAAAAAAGTAAAGGAAGCTAGATCCTAGGTGTTTGTGTGTGTGTGTGTGTGTGTGTGTGTTTGTCTGCTTATTATAAAAAGCTTGATAGAACAAACATAGAAAGAAAAGAGAAAAAGAAAAATAGGTATATAAGGCAAAATTGCTCCTTCTGTATTAAAAAAAAAAAAAAAGAGAGAGAGAGAGAGAGAGAAACAAAAATCCCAAAAGACACTAGATCCTGTTTCCCGTAGAACTGAAACTTCACAGTACTCTATGATCAGTAGACTTGGTGTGGGAGAAGGGTTTGTGCTGGTCTTCTGGGGGATGGTCCTGCTGCTCTGAGTCTCAAGTAGACTTGCCCTAGTGGATATGTGCCTTTAGGGTGCAGGAATGCAGGGGCTGATGTAATGGCTCCATTTTCGACTGGTGGCATTGTTTAGCTCACTGGGGTGGATCAGGCTGGAAACGGCTTTGCTATTCTCTCATCTCTGGAGTGGGAAATGTATGCCACTCCTCTTCAGTAAGCCTTCACAGACATGCAAACAGTGATCCCTCCTATGTCCTTGCTTTCTGTGAGATCCCTACTTTCACCTGTGTCCAAGTCTGCCTGCCAAACAGTGCAGCACTTCTGTGTTTTATCTCAGGTCCAGCTATGTTTCAAAACTCCATGCTTTGGAGACCTCTGAGGCGAAGACCCATATGATCCTCTGGGGAAGGATCTCCCTGCACTATGGGTGGTACAGGCTTATCCCGGAAGATAGCCTCATGACTGCACCATTGATTGAAGTTTATGATAAATCATAACACATAGCTAGCACCAGGATTTCCTGCCCTCAGTAGGTGTCTTTGTTCCTAAACTGGTAAGCAGGACACCTCAATAGTGCCTAAAGGGTCCTTTGCCTATGAGAGACCATATCACCTCTCCCAAATGCACTCCAAACTATGGCCAATGTCTGCTTACCCCAGAAAGCAGTTGTAGGACTACATTGCAGCTCAGAGTTTATGGTAAATTTTAACAGACAACTGGTACCAGGAATTGCTTATACTGGTAAGCTGCAGAATTCAGTGGTGTCCGCAGGGTCCTTTGCCTGCAGAAATGCTGTATAACCTTTGCCAAATGTACTCCAAGCAGGAGAACTGCTTCTCCTCATATGACCTTGGGGATCCTCAGGCTGTCCGCTGCTGGGGCTCTTCCCTGCTCTCCCACCAGAGCACCACTAAGCTCCTTAGGCCCAAACCTGGCCATGCTGTACACCTCCAAAACTTCACACTCTGTGTGCTTGGCTATTTATAGAAAACTGGAGGTATTGTAATCCTCTCCTTTTTCCTTGTCAGTGGTAGTGGGGAATAGTTTTCTTGCATAGTTCCTTGATTTTGTTTTCACTGCCCCACCCCCCCAAGCTTTCTTTCTTTGTTCTCCTTCTTTCTCACTACTCCCTGTATGATCACTACTCCCTCTCCCTAGGCAACACCCATGGCTTTTTTCTCCCACAAATCAACTCTCCACAATTTCTGTCTTCCACTGGTGGTTTTTCTGGTATGTAGACATGCAGCTTTGTTCTCTAAGACTTATGGTCAATTCTTGGGTGTTCAGAATGATTTGATATTTATCTAGCTGTTTTCAAGTGAAGAGGCTAGCTTAGGGTCGCCCTACTCCTCTGACAGCTTACCTCTCTCCCACTTTACTTTTGACATTACGTTTATTTCCACATTTTTTAAGTTTCAGAAAAGTAGGTAAACAAAGACATATGATGTTGATTGTGAGTTTATGTAAAATGAAAGTATAAATCCCGAAATAATTTGAAAAAATATATTTTAAGCATATCTTATTTCCATGATGGAAGTCCATTTTCCTCTTACAATTTACATTTATCTATTTGTTGCATAAGTCAAAAGGGAAATAACCTAGTGGCAAAGTAAATTACTACTGAGATATATATTTTACTTGCTATAAGTTAGTAATGAGCTCTGAAAATAAATTGAAAGATTACAGCATTTTATTGAATGTTTATAAGTTCATATGTCTTAAACCTTATTATTGATATTAAAATGGCTTCTTAAAATAGCCACAGTTGTTTGAATTGAATTGCTTTAACTTTGAAGAAAATATGAAACTCGTTTTTCATCATAACATCTGCTTAGCTTAATCAAGATTAGGACAAATTCAGAAGAGCAAAGAATTTCATTGTATATTCTCTCTCTCTCTTTCTCCCCCCACCCCCAATACTTGGGCTAAGTCCTCTTCTGTGTTCTCAAAATTTAGAGCTTCTTCCCCCACCTCTCAACTACAAGATTACTTAAGAATGGCTAAACATGAAGATCATTGTTACTGTCAACTACATAAGTTTCAAAATTGTTTCTGTGCCTATGTAATTCATTTGGTCAAGTTTGCCTTATATTTTGATGAATTGTGTATATATTATAATTTGAAAACCATAGGAAAGAGCCTGCTTAAAATTGTCTTTCACAAAAGCCTGAAATTTTCATTCTCCTTTAAATCCAAATATCCAGGGAGTTTGGAGTATTGTAAACTCTTGGTAACTTAGTATGTCTGAGATTATGGAAATTGAATAAAAAGGGACGGGGATTCTTGGTAGTCCGGAGAAAAGCATAGAAATAAAGAGAAAAGTGGTAAAGGAAAATTCTAGAGAGCAGATGCACAGCTTAGACTATCAGCCTTTTCTTGGCGAAAGCCTGTCTGTGCTGTATACACATCAGTCTTCTGAGGAATGTGTTCTCTTGTTTCATAAAGATACGGCTGGTACTAAATAAAAGTTCTATTCATTAATGAGGCTGAGATGATAAATTTCAGAATACATTAAGGGATTAAGCATGAGAAGTGACATGTGTATGTTTATTTCACAAGGTCGATGAAAAAGAAGATCCAACCTACTGCCTGAATTTCTACTGGCATCTACATGTTTCCTGACTCCCTTTCGTTGACTCCTCCACACCTTTTCCAATAGATTGGCATAAGAATTACAAGGGGTGATTTTGTGACTTTTTCTCTGATTCTTCTAGACCATATGTAATAGATTTATTATACCTACCAGTTCTATTTAGATGTAAAATTAGATAAAGGTTTTATGAAAATAAAACCTCAGCCTCATGACAATGGCAACATAATGGAAGTGTATGTAGCATGATAGATTAAAGACTTTCACAATTGCTGACAGAAAGAGGAAAATGGAATGAAGGAAAAAAGACAGCAGCGATAACCCATGAACAATGGGTGTCACAGGGGTCAGAAAATAGAGAATATATGTGTCAGTTTCAGATCTGTAACCTTCAGTTCTTACCATCCATGTACCACTGGTTCTCTTTTTTGCTTTGGTGATATTTATGTGAACATCACTGAACTCAAGATGATAGTCTTTCTTGACTAAAGCACAGGGCTACAAAGGAAGGTTAATCGGGTCCTGCATATTCTGTAGCTTTCTAATTGGAAAAAGCTGCTGGGTATCAATTTTTTTTTTTTTGGGTATCAATGTTTAATGATTATTGACATAGAATAAAATCGGACAGTAAAAAAGTAGGAATTAGCAGTAAGAAACTGCGAAGGGCAGATGTTGTTTTTCTGTTTTTCTTTTTTCTTTTCCCCAAGATTTTATTTATTTGAGAGGGAGGGAGGGGGAGCAAGTGAAGAGAGAGAGAGAGAGAGAGAGAGAGAGAACGAGCACAAGACCAGAGGGAGGGAGAAGCAGACTCCCTGCTGAGCAGGGAGACTACTCGGGGCTTGATCCCAGGACACTGGGATCATGACCTGAACCAAAGGCAGATGATTAACCTACTGAGTAACCTAGGCACCCCAGATGTTGGGTTTTCTTTCATCCCCCAGACATCTATTATGTTGTTTTCTCTAATAATTCTATCTAGGTATACAGCTTGAGTGGCAATGATCCTATCTACTTGAATAGTGAAGAATTAACTTAGCCAGATCTGGCTTTTATCCATGTTCTTGGGAGCTAACCTTGAAACCCTTGGCATTTCCCATGGAACAGGATTGTCGTTGTAATTCATGGTGCACACTTTGGATCACCACTGCTAGTGTAATGCTAACAAAGATTACTTAAGCTGGGAGCTGGCCATGGTGGAAAGACCAGCCATGTGATTAGAGAGTTGAGGCTTTGGGCCCTGAGAAATCAGCTTGACCTCCAGGGATGGGGTCGGAGATTGAGTTCAAGCATGTGGACAATAATTGAATTAATTGTGCCTAAATAATGAAGTCTTAACAAAAAACTACACACTGAAGCTCAGGTGAGCTTTTGGGTTGACAGAATTCTGCATATTGCCACATATTGAGGTCTGGAGGATAATAATGCATTCTTGAGGCTATAGTAGCTGCAGGTTTAGAAACCTTGCAGTTCAGATTCTGCTCTTGGCATCTCTTCTTTGGTTGGTTCTGATCGTATCCTTTTGCTCTAATAAAATTATAATCATAAACATCACACTTCCCTAAGTTCTATAAGTCTTTCAAGCAGATTTTTAAACCTAAGGATGGTCAGGGAAACCCGCAGATTTGTAGCCAAATGGTTGACAGTGAGGCTGGCTCTAGGGACCTCTGAACTTGGGATTGATATTTGGGTTTTTGGGCAAACTTGGCTATCTGAAGGACTGTGTCCTTTACTTCAAGTTTGGCTAACTGAGCATTACTATTTATTGAATGTCTACTATATCCCAGATGATGAATTAAATAATTTAAAACCTATTATCACTGTGTGAGTCAGCCACTAAGATGACTGCCAAGAATCCTTATCTCCTGTATTTGTTCATTTATGTAATCCTCTTTCATATTAGAACTTACTTCTTTATTAGGACTGAACTTTATAACCAATCAAGGATGGCTGAAGTGAAGATGTGTGGCTTCTAAGGCTTCTACTTCCCTTTTGGTTTCTTCAATCACTTGTTCTGGGGACAGCCATCTGTCATGATATGGGGACACTAAAACAGCCCCATGGAGGGACTCACATGGGAAGAAACTGTGGTTTGGGCCAGTAGCCAACTCTAACTTGCTTAAAATGTGACTGAACTACTTTGAAATGACATCTCCCAGCCTCATCAGGCATTTCGATGACAATAGCCTCAGCAAAATCTGAGTGTAACCATATAAGAGACCCCAAGTAAGAATTGTGCAGCTGAGCCTTTCCTGAATTTCTGATCCACAGATTCCAAGAGCATAATAGATGATTGTGTTATGCCACTAATTTCAAGGCTAATTTGTTATGCAGCATTAGATAAACAAAGTAATCATTTTATATATTTCAGCTCATTTAATCTAAACGTGAGTCTCTCAAATTGTTACTGTTGCCCACAATTTACTGATATCACCAACAATTACCCTTGACCTATAGCCGGTTTCCTGTACTTATTTTATTTACATCCTCAGTGTTTTGAACAGGTGTCCCTTCTCTGCCTCTGCAGTCCTCAGTAACACTGCATTTCTCTCGTTTTGTTTGTTTGGTTGGATTTGTTGTTGTTGTTGTTGTTGTAGTTCAGTTTCAGGTTTTTTGTCTCTTGGTTTCCTTTGAGTATTTTTCTTCTCTTTCTACTGCAAATGTTTATATATGCCAGTGCTCAAACCTTGGCCTTCTCTTCTCTAACTTCATCATTTTCGTAGTGATTTCACCCAGTTCCATGACTTTTAATATGATGATGATTCCTATTTATTCATTCTATCCTTTTATTCCTTCTCCCCTTAATCATAAATCTCCCTGCCTCCTCACAGCTCCATTTCAGTAAATGATGGGTTTTTCAAAAGTAATTTGGGGGGCACCTGGGTGGCTCAGTGGGTTAAGCCTCTGCCTTCAGCTCAGGTCATGGTCTCAGCGTCCTGGGATCGAGCCCCGCATCGGGCTCTCTGCTCAGCGGGGAGCCTGCTTCCCCCCCTCTCTCTCTGCCTGCCTCTCTGCTTACTTGTGATTTCTCTCTGTCAAATAGATAGATGAAATCTTTAAAAAAAAAAAAGTAATTTGGTCAAAAAAATAACTGTCTGCTAATATCACCTCCCCTCCACTTCAACAGAAATCTCTTCTTCACCCAGTTACCCTCATTCTACTTAACACCCCTACTAACCACACAGTTCTGGCTAAAAGAATCCTCTTCAATTCCTCTTTTCCTTATAACCTATGGGGAAACTGTCAATTGGCGAAATCTTTGTTGGCTCTGCCCCAAAATATATTTCAAACCCTATCATCACCATGTTCACTACTAACTTCCTGGAACCAAGATACCATCACCTCTTGCTGAAACTAGTCTAGGAGACTCCTAATTTCTTTCCTTGCTTTTTTACTTCCTGAGCATAGTCCATTCTTCATATAGGAATAGTCATAGGGGTGCTAAAGTAAAGAAATAAACTGTATCAAATCATAGCCATGAGAAAATACTAAACTTTTGTAACACTAATAGGGAATTCCAAATGTTGTTGTACTATATGACTTCTAAGGCCTTATGTGATTGGGCCCCAAATATCGTTTCTGTCTTAATCTCACTTTTCACTCTGGCAAGATGAACTTTAGTAACCTTTCCATAATGTGCCAATGCCAAAAAAAAAAAAAAAAAAAAGTGCCAAGGTTATTCCCACCTTTAATCTTTTGTTTTTCATATTACTCATATATAACCCATTTCCTAAGAGTATCACCTGGCTGTCTCCTTCTCATTATTTTGATCTCAGCCAAGTATTACTGCTTTTGGAAGGCATTTCCTGATTACTCCATTTAATGACTTTGTTCTTCTCTTACTTGCTAGTTACCTATTTACATAATATTTAATAGTAATGATTTTATAGCACTTGACAGAATTTGAAATTATGACTTCAATTAATTTGCTTCTTGTAACTCCCCACCCCTGTGCAACAACTAGTGTGTTAGCTCCCTGATGCCAGGAGACCTGTGCATACCATAAAATACCATAAAATACCATAGTATTTTTTGTGCTCATGGGGTAAATATTTTCAGAATAAATGCATAAGTTCAAAGAGCTAAGTAACTTGTCCAAAATTACATACGTATAAAGCATGATTCCAAACTTTTCTATGTGACTGCAAAAATGCCCCAGATTTTTAAATATCACTACATTAAACAATAAAAGCATTTCCATTCTTTTTTTTTTTTTTAAAGATTTTATTTATTTATTTGACAGAGAAAGATCACAAGTAGGCAGAGCAGCAGGCAGAGAGATAGGGAGAAGCAGGCTCCCTGCTGAGCAGAGATCCCAATGCAGGGCTCAATCCCAGGACCCTGAAACCATGACCTGAGCCAAAGGCAGAGGCTTAACCGACTGAGCCACCCAGGTGCCCCAAGCATTTCCATTCTTAATGGTGGTTCCATTGTTAATGGCAGAAGGGTCCTTTGCTTGATTTGTTCATTGGCATCAGTATCTGTTCCCCTCCTTTTTCTTTTCTTTTCTTTCTTTCTCTCTCTCTTTTTAAAAGGTTTATTTATTAGAGAGAGAGAGAGGAGGGGCAGAGGAAGAGAAAGAATCCTGAAGCAGACTCCCCACTGAGCACAGAGCCTGACTCCTTTAAAACAAGACTCTGAGATCATGACCCAAGCAGACATCAAGAGCCTGCTGCTAAACCAACTGAGCCACCCAGGCATCCCTGTTCCCTTCCTTTTTATGTTCTCTCCTAAGTATGGAAGTTGAGAGCAGAATTTGCAGTAAAGTAGGCGTAGGTTCAAAGGATAGCTGTTCTCTTAAAAGCTATATAAACATGGGGTGCCTGGGTGGCTCAGTGGGTTAAGCCTCTGCCTTCCGCTCAGGTCATGATCTCAGGGTCCTGGGATGGAGCCCCGCATCAGGCTGTCTGCTCAGCAGGGAGCCTCTTTCCCCTCTCTCTCTGCCTCTCTGCCAACTTATGATCTCTCTCTCTGCCAGATAAATGAATAAAATCTTAAAAAAAATAAAAAGCTGTATAAACTTAGAGAAATTGTTCACCTGCAAAACTTATTTTTCTCAATAATAAATTTGGTTTCAATAGTATTTCTTGCATAGGGTAGGGAGAATCAAAAGTAAAAATGTTATTTGCCTTATGCAATGCCAGCCACACAATAAACATTTAAATGCCTCATGCCTTCCTCATCATGGTTGATATAAATCTTTTCACTTAAATCCTTTGTTTTGCACTGTTTCTTGTCTTAATTGTGATATCAATATCTATCTATATGTATGTGTGTGTGTGTATACATATTAGGTTGTAAATTCTGGCAGAAGCTAAGACCTAGCTCTATTTGTCATTATGTGGATAAAATGTCTCTAGTCAGCAGCACAGAGCTATGATTCCAACGTTTTATCATGGTATTTGATGTACTAATAATTGATGAATGAACTGGTGGATTAGTTGGTAACCTATAACTTGCCAATATTTAGTTAAACATGATTTCCTAATTAGAGATCTTTAGTCAAGGAATTATAACCATCAACCTCCTCTCATCCCCCATTCCATCCCAACAAACACTTCCTTCTGGAACAAGCTTCAATACCATTACATATCTCTCCATTTTTCTACAAAGCCATTTGATTTTTTTTTTTTTTAACTCCAGCCAAATCCCACAAATGTCAATGTTAAAGTCAAAGTGCATTTTACTTACAATTTGTCTGTTTGGTTTTTACAGCCCGTAAATTGTTGCTTGGTCATCAAGGTGACTAACGGTTCATCTTGCACAGAAGTGTAATATCCAGGTCTTTTTTTTTTTTTTTTTTTTAACTGACAATATATTACTTTTTGGCATCAGCAAGTCCCAATTGATTTTAGGCACAAATTAAATGCCCTGATGGTTGTAATATAGTGATTTATCACCAGAGTCAGCAGTGATTTTGCTTTGCAATGGATTTAAGTAGAGGGTTGAGAGAAAACTCCACCTCCAACGGTGGAGGGTTGAAAGTCTCAAGGGTGCAGGCACTTAAGTGTGAACATTTCATAAAGGTTCCAGAGAAGAGAACTATCAAGTTTTACTGTCAAGAGAGTTTTGGGGAAATTGAGTTATTGAAAGCAGAGGACGACAACTGTGTATGATTAAGCCAAGATCTATACTGTCAAAGTTGCATGTATGCTTTGTTGCTTTGGATTTTTTTCCTGTGATCACTGAGAGAGAAAAACACTATTCTGTCAATGCTCAGAAAGTGTCTGCTCTGGCTTGGGTCATGAAATAAGTTGCAACTTGCTTTACAGGGTCCTAAATAAAGCAAATCTAGGCAGTTGGGGGAACAAAATAATTTTAGTAGTACTGTATTCAGAAATAGCACGTGTCAGATCATTTTAGTTGTCGTTAATTGATAGGGGATCCGGTTTCAAAATGGCTTACATAAACCAAATAATTGGCTTTTATTCAGAAGAACACACCCATACATTCAACACTTTGAAGAAGAAGGGATTATGACATTTTTCAGGTCATTTCATCATTGTTATAGTGATGAGCATTTTGTTTCTCTATGTAGTGATGGAGGCATGCTTAATGCATTAATGTTTGTTTTTTTAATTCCTCAGATTAAAAATATGGAAGGCTTAATTTGAGGGTATGATGATATCTTCTGCATTACTAGAGTTTAGGACTTCAGTGTATGAATTTTGGGGAAGATACAATTCAGCCCCATAATACCCTCACAGCTCCAGCAGCAAGAGAAGGATGTGATCTTACTAAGAGATCATTATCTCTGAGGTACCAGGGGCTTCTGGCCTCAAGCACGGCTTGATGTAGGACCCAAATCATGACACCGGCATCTCTCAGCTTTATTTCTTTTGCATTGGCTCTGGTCTCCTGTTCAGCGAGAACTTGAGGCGTTTGGCGAATCTGATTGTCTTTTTGGTAGCCGTGTATCATGGATGACTGTTCTGTCTGTGGCATCGTGTTGGCCAGAGTGGGAGAGGAGGTTAGGATTTATAAACCTAACCAACACAATTCCCAGAACTGGTTTGGATTATCCTAACTGGTGGAATGTGTTAATCTTTTAAAACCCGTCTGTGTGGCAGAGGGTGTGTATGGAGTTCTGCTACTGGTCATTGGCTAGCCTAGGTCCTTTCTGGCCATACTTCTGTGTCTTGGTAGCAAAATTAGTTTTATCAGCAGAACATGTGTAATGTGCAAAAAAGGGTTTTTCCTCCAGAGTAAATTCAGAAAGTATTATAAAAGCAGGATTAGTGGTTATACTGAGGTTTAAAAAAAAGAAAAAATAAACTAAATCAGGGATGATAATCGCTAGTAGCCATGGAAGGACAAGACACATCCATTTTATCTAATTTATTTAAAGCATTTGGATGTTTTTGACAGTCCAAATCTAGTGACAAGTGGTAGGGGAAAAAGACATTAGGAGATCTGATAAATTTTTATCTCAAATGTGTGTTCCCTTTGAAGTATCTACTCTTAGATTTTAAAGGCTTAGTTAAATGTGATTACATTTTAGTACTTTTAAAAGCCTTTTCTCTAGCAGTGTTTCAGTATAATTTTATTTCCTTTTTGAGCTTTTATTTTCCTAAAGTATGACATGAGAATCAGGTATAGATAAATAAAAGTAGCTATGGAAATGCTTAAAAATACGTACCCATAGTCACAACAGTCTGGGAAATAAAATGGAATAATGAAATTAATTATTATCATTATGATTATGAATATCTGTCTATATATTGGTGATGGGAGGTAAAGTGACATGTGAACTTTTGTTATTGCATTTATCTCTGATTCTTCAGAATAAAATCATATTTTAAGAGTCAGAAAACTCAAAAATGACGGATTTTGAACTATGTCTTCTATTCATTGCCTTCTCCTCAGATAAGAGTATTTGTCTTAGAGGCTACAACCCTAGGAATGCAGGTGGTAAAAGAAAATGCTCAGGTTAGAGACAAGATCTATTCAATACAGTGGCTACTCATTAAAAAATAAATAAATAAAAATGTAAAATGAGGGATTCCAGTACTACTTTGATGGCGTTTGTACAGAAAGACTGCACTTAGTTTCAATAATGCTAAACAATATTCAATTCAGTAATAGGAATTGATTAAGTAAATCGGGATCAGATTCAATGGATTTCATGATTTAAATCATGCTGTATCTGCATTAACATGAACTGTCTTGTGAATCTGTTGCTATGATTTTTATTTATATTCAAATTATGTCCCCTGTGGTAGCTTCTTCAAGTTTGCCTGAGACATCGTGACTAGATCCTTCTTATCTTTGAAAGAATTCTTCTGATCTGGTGGTTTTAGGTATTCCAGACTCCTCTTTTATATGTCATATCCCACAGGTCCCAAAATGAGCTATTTCTTCAAGGAACCCTTCAACTCTTAATGGAAAATGCTATGGAGAGACCAGAATCTATATTCAAGGAGTATACTTTATTTTTATGAGCTAGACACATTTTACTATAACTATTAGTTCATGTGAAGGATACTCTTTTGCTTAGTGGAGATCTTATACTAATAGGTGATACGTTTCTAGAATGCCAATAATCAGAAGTCTGATTTATTAAAGTAAAACATGTTAATAAGGAGACAGTTTATTTTTGAGCTTTGCTAGAGAGTCAGACTTGAAGTTTCTCAGGGTTCGTTTATTTAGGGAGTCTGAACTGGGACAGTAGTAGATCTTGTAATTTTGGTGTATTTCTAGGGCAAAGTAGCTTTTCCTCCCTGCAAAACAGTGATCAGGAACAAAGAACCATTCTATTCACTTCTGTCAGACTTCATCTGCAGTGCCTATAATGGAAGAAGATACTCCTTCTTTGAGATGCCCATGTTTGTCAATGTTCCAAGCTGCCATAAAGTGACGTTCATTACTGCCTGAATCTGGGATTTCATAAATCACAGACCAAACTTTATCATTGTTAGCAGCAGGGTCAGGTGTCAGCTGGCCTTTTCCTGTGGCCAAGAGTCTGTTTCTTAAGCATAGATTTGACCAAATGCATTTGTTTAGAGTTGTTCTGATATAGAATTAGTAATTTAATTGGATTTTTAGACCAGGGTTACTATACAACTTCAAAGGCATTTTATATTTGAAGCTACATTACCATGTCTGTTCCTATAACATCTATATCTATAACATCTATATCTATTCCTATATGGAATCAATTTGTTGACAGATATTGTGCAAAAGTCCTGTCTTTAGGACTTTGTACAGAGACATGACTGTGACCCTATGTGATCTAAAATATACACATGTTCTTATTAATAACATTTTTAACATATTATTGACCAAGGAAGATTGGGCTTGTTTAATGATGAGACACTTTTTTCACATTGTGAGGTAAACAGGGGAGCTTTCTTAGTAATATTGAGCTAATTACCAACCTGGAAAGTGCCTGTTATTCGATTATGTCAAGCATCCCTCTTTTTATATGATGAAGGAGCAAATATTTATTATGACCTGGTGGCCTTCTCACAAAGCTATTAAGTATAAAAGATATTTTAACATTTTTATAGTTGTGAATCTAGATCCTGGATATTAAATAACTTAATCAAAATTTTATCACCATATGTAAGATCTGGAGATCAGATAAAAGTGACTAGGGATAAGAATGGTTATATGCACTGTTTAAAAAGGCATGATAACACATTTTTAGGGATTCTGTCTTTGTCATTTAAGTCATCAATGTTTATTAAAACATGGTGTCAAAGGCCCACAGGCACATGGAAAGCTCCTGTACGTCACTAGCCATCAGGGAATTGAAAATCAAAACCACAATGAGATACCGGTCAGAATGACTTATCAAAAAGACAAAATATAATGAGTGTTGGTGAGGATGCGGAGAAAAGGAAACCTTCCTACACTAGTGGTAGGAATGTAAATTGGTGTAGCTCTATGAAAAGAAGTATGGAGGTTCCTCAAAAAAAAAAAAAAATTAGAAATAGAGCTACTATTTGATCCAGCAATTCCACTTCTGAGTATTAAACCCAAAGAAAGTGAAAACATTAATTCAAAAAGATATACATTATCTCTATGTTAGTTGTAACATCATTTGTTATCAAGATATGGAAGCAACATAAGTGTCCATCAATAGATGAATAACGATGTAAGATACACACGCACAAACACATATGCACACACACACAATGGAATATTGCTCAGCCATAAAAAAGACTGAAATCTTGCCATTTGAGACAATGGCATGGACCTAGAGGGTATTATACTAAGTGCAATAAGTCAGAAAGAGAAAATACCATATGATTTCTTAAATGCAAAGTTTAGAAAAAAATGGACAAACAAAACAGAAACAGACTCAGAACAAACTGGTGGTGGCTGAAGGGAGATGACAACAGGGTGGGGGGAGGTGTGGGGATAGGCAAAAAAGGTGAAGGGGATAAAGAGATGCAAACTTCAGTTATAAAATAAATGGATCATGGGGATGTAATGTACAGCATGGGGAATATAGCCGATAATATCATGATAACATTGTATCATGACAGAGGGTAACTAAACCTATTGAGGTGCTCATTTCATAATGTATAAACATATCAAATCACTTTGTACACTTGACATTAACATATAGTGTCATATGCCAATTATAACTCAATAAAAACAAAATAATTCAAATAAAAATACACTGTAATTATTTGAAGGTAACAAAGTGTAAATATATTTAAAAAGCAAACATGATTTTAAGACCATAGCAAAAATATAAAACCTAAACAAGAAATTCAGTAATGTAAGAAACCTATAATATTTAAGCAAAGTATACATCTTTATTTTTCATAAATACATTCTATGCACTAACAGACCAGGGTTTCTTTTTGGGATTTAAAAAGTTTCCAAATTGTTGTTTTACTCTTTTTCTACACTGTGTTTAACACAAGGATTTGGGTATAGGTGGTTAATTTGAGAGATGGTCTTAGGAAATAAGAGCAAGGTCCTGGGAAGCATCAGAGAGGGAAGTGGAGAAGGCAAATGAGAGGTACATTATCAAGGTCAGTGCTATGGGCAATATGGGCTCAATATCCCCGGACCAAACAGATGAAAATGCCTTCTAGGATGCTCTGCTCAAAGGATGAGGGGTAGGTGCGTACATGCAATAGTTCTGTTCCATTGCTCTAAGGTTTTCCTCAGGGGCACCAACTTTTCAGTGCTCGGAGTTACCTGTGCCCAGGTACAACGAGTTCTCATAGTCTCTGCTTCTCTTGAAAATGTAATGTGGAGTTTCTGAAAGTATCTGTTATATGTCTTACCTTTATAATTATTTGAAATAGAGGAATCATCAAACTTTGTATCCCTAGTGAATAAACCTATGATATTGTACTAGACTTACTTTTGTTCTTTCCAACTCATTTTTTAAAGTTACTTATACAAGAAAGTAAAAAAGAAAAAAAATCCCTTCTTTTCAGACATCTATTTGTACTGGATATTCTAAATTTTGTTTCATTATATTTGTTTTACATTCTGATACTAGATAATGTTGCTTCATTACTCTTTTTCCCCTGATAATCAATAGCAACATGGCATATATGTTCATTTATTAATCATCTGGAACCATTATATACAACCTCTTCCACTTTTTCAAAAAGAAGCATCCATAATAATTCAATTCAAATGTATGAAAATATAGTTACTTTTTTTTCAAATTATTAACTGATGACTATACTGTAATATATAGATCACCATTTTTCATGCTCTAGTGTTTTCCAATTTTGTCTTCATTAGACATTACCAGATATCAAATTCTGATTTATTAACTGCACATTAATCCAAGCTCTTATAGCTAACGAAAGATGCTAGAATTATAATATAAGCTGATACACTACACAGAGACTCAAAGTGATTTTAAAAAATCAGTTTTTTTAAAAAAACTGAAGACTGTTTAAGGAAAAAAAAAAGAAAAAAAAACCTTGTAAATTTGGCCTAAGTTGATAAGAACCAACCTTTTGTGAAACACATCAATTTAATTAAATTTAATTTTATTTAACATATCATTTTATTTTAAATATTTTGTAACTAAATTGATAAAAACAATATAAAATTTGGAACATCCCAATTAATTGTTTATTTAAAAAAGAGCTTTATAGAACTCTAATATAGTAAGTGGTATGTAATATATTAACTATATGAGAAATGATGTCAATAAGCATGGGACTCACTGAGACACAAAATTGTGCCTACTGCTGTCCTGAGTGCTTTAGAAGTTAGCAGTTTGGTCTTTGTCTGTCCATGACCCCTTTCCTTCGAACTCAGTGCTAAAATAGCTCTACTTCCAGCAACCCATCTGTGTAACATGGGGCTAGCAGACCATAGTTCCTTCATTCCATATGGGTTGTCATATGACTCACACCAGGCTACAGACAGATTTTCCTGTAAAATATCTGCTTGAACTTTGAGTACAGACTAGACATTTTTTTTTGAAGTTGATAAACTGATAAAATATAGATCTAGATTTTTCTGAGGTCTTTTAAAAGGCTGGTCTATATAAGCCGATAGTGCTAAAGAGAATTCCAACAACATCACAGGAGGACCTGGATATAATTATGCCTTAGGTCTAGCTGTGTTCCAGGACATTCTGCTCATGTAGGGCAAGAAATCTCTTATTCTTTTGGCTTACTTGATCCTGATGTCAAATTCTAGACTTTTTGCTTTTTTAAGTAAACTTCATTGTGAGAAATTTTATACAAAATGCCATTCTCATTCTTTAAGAAGAGAGTAAATAATATACTCATATTTTTACATATACAGGCAAGTTTAAAATTTCATAAAGATATGCAAAACAAAGCAATTGAGAAATAAGGGATCTGTGAGTGGGGTGGGGGGGATGTGTAAAATATCTCCATAGAAGAGTATAACCATCTATTACTTTCATAAATCCAGCATCGGACAATATATTGTGCTTCAGTGAATAATAGACATCTGAACAAGCCAAGTAGATAGCCATATATATGTGAATGTTTGTGTGTCTATATGTGTGTTAATATATGTAAATGTATGCTTATGCTTATGTATGCTTATTTGCATATGCAAATTTATATATATGTAGTTCATAAGAGTTTGCCTCTGTTGTCATATTTACCTGTCTCTTTCTCACTGGTTTCTCATTTATCTGTCTTGGTGGTTCTGTTAGCAGTAATGTGTGTGCACATACTTTTTTCTGTAATATGTTTTACTTTAAAATAGAGAATATGTAGAATGAAACTTTTAATTAATGAGAACAGATACAGCCGTATGACGTATAAAAACTTGCAATTTTTATTTTATTTTATTATATTTTGTATATTTTATAATCTATTTTATTTTATTTTATAATATTTTTGTAACTCAAATTTGTACATATATCCCATATAGTATTGCAGAATTATTAGTGAAATTAGTGGAATGCAGGAGACCCCATATCTGGTCTCATCTCTAACATTAATGAACAGTATTACATTGGGTAAGTGAACTAACTATTCCTATCCTCAAATTTCTACTCTGTTACATGATGAAGAGAACAAGGTAGAAGATGTGGTTCAACCAGATTAATGACTGCCAACATTTTCAACCCCAAATTTCCATTATAATACTGTGCTTATGATTTGAAAGATATATCTGCCCTATTACATTGATTAGGAGACATTTTGTCTCTATTTTTAATTAATTTTTTATCTACTGTGGACACATTCAGAACTTTGTATAAGAAGGGAATGACCAGTGATCACATCTCTTAAGACTCTTATGGTTACATTTATCCAGTTAGGCTTTATGATTGTGATAATTTATGATTTCCATTAGGCTTCCTGAAACATTCAAAATAACTTCTAATTGCTATTGACAACCTTTTGGACTCTAAGCCGTCCAAGGAACGCAGGTTAGAAAGAAATGATTTCTAAGGTCTGTTGTAGCTCTAATATCCCATACTTCCCTGCTTTAGTTTTCTATGTAGTAAAACACACATATTATGCTTCATATGTGCTAATGTATTACAATATATATTTATAATATATCACAATATAATAATATAATATATTATATACTAATAATATAATATATTGTGATATAATGTGATATAATAATATATCACAATATAATATTTCTAGGTCGGTTGAGGGCATTTGTAGGAAATACAACTAATTCGCACTCTATGCAGACCTAGTCCTCAGCAGGGGTAGCCTGCTCTCCCATGAATTATTCAGCATACTTTGAATCTGTGATGATGTTCTTTATTCAGTAGAGCATATCAGCTTCCTCCGTCATTTTCATTTTATTCTAGTCCTGATGAGGGATCAGAATTCAACCTCAGCGGCCTCTGCTAATCAGGTATTTCAAGTCTTCTTTCTATAGAACTTTGAAGAATATAAGAAAGACTCTAAAGAAAATAATTTCAGAGCACCTGCACAACCAGGACACATCATTTGGCTGCCCCCAGGAGCATGCACACACTCGTGCACCCTAGAGATTTCTGGGTCTCTTTTCTTCCTAGGGCATTACGTCAAAAAGAAGGCTACACCCAGGCAAAGAGGAAGTATTTTATTTTCTTCAATCTAAGACCGGTCTACCAAGTTTCAAGTTTTTTTGCCTTCTAACTCACCCCATTGACTGCTTACTGACCTTCTTTGAAGGAAATATCTAGTCCCACCTCCCAGGTATAATCTAGCTCTGTGGCTCCGAGGAAGACTGTGCAGTAATCCATTCAGCACATGGCCAAAGTACCTGACACTAGATAATAATAGGTATTATGTCCCGCCAACACCATAGCTCAAGTTGAAATTTTTCATCCTTATTCCATTTCCTTGTTTTCACTTATACAGTGATGTGAGATGAATAAGGTCACAGTCTTACTACAGATGTGATCACCTTTTCACATGATCTTTGAAAGTTTTTTGTGGCACTAGTTAATTTAGCATCAGTAAATATTGAAGTAGTATAGCCTGTGCTAGAATTTCTTAGAGTACATACCTTGAAAATAATTTTAATGTTGACTATTAATCTTTGCTGGAATAAAAAAAGGTCATATCAACAGACAGATACTTTATATGGTGACTTCCTCTATATCCAGTGAGAGATCTTAAGTCACTATTTAGCATTTTTACTCTTCATACTATTTTTCTATCATGATTCCTATGCACTTCCATTTTTCCTGACAGCTCTGGTTTTGTCACTTAGAAGAAAATGGATTATCTTTTGTTGTAACTCAGACATCAATTGTAATTACTTCAATAGCGATAGTATGTTTTTCCTCAAGAAGAGCTTACAAGATGGGGAAGGCAAAAACGAACGGTCATCACTCATTCTTTTGGGCTCATTACTCAAGTAGCCATTTATTTCTCAGATGAAAATAACATTTTTTGAGTATAATTTACATATCCAACAACTGTCAGCCTTGCAATTTGCAAAAAGAAAAAATGGAAAAAAACTTCCTGTTTATTGTTGTTGAACACGCCAGAAACTGCAGTGACATTTTATTGATTATAAGTCACAGACTCCTGACATTTAGCTCCTTTAACCTTGATGCCTCCCTAAGAGGGTGTTAAATACACGTAAGGATACCAAACTGCTGGCTCTACACCAAAACCCTTGATCCAAGAGACTGATGGAATAGACCCTGAGAACAAGCATGCCTCTCCCATCCTTGGTCCTCAAATCTTTGGACTCTCACCATTAGGAAGAACAAATATGTTTTCCTGATGAGATCTGTCCATGTCTGTGATGATGGAAGGGCTGCTATGGCTATGGACAATGTTCTCTTCTTCTAACTTTCCTCAGGGAGGAAGATCTTGCCTTTGACATGGTGAAAGGACACATGAAGAGAATCTTAAGCAGTCTCCACACTCAGCACAGGGCTCAATCTCACAACCCTGAGATCATGACCTGAGCAGAAATCAAGAATCAGACACTTACCTGAGCCACCAAGGCACCCCTAAGTTTATTTTTTCATTGCCAAGATAATATAAAACCATTAATTCTTCTAACATTTATTAAGTATGAGGTGCTATGTCCTTGTGATATGCATTGGTGAATAAGCGGGAGATGAAATCTCCTGCCCTAAATGGAACTTACTTTCTAGTAAAAAGAGATGAATGATAAGCAAATAAATCTTTATATATACAGAGTATATCAGATTTATCATGCTCTCTGGACTTCACAAACATTCCATACTTCTAGTCTAGTCTTAAATACATTTTTCTAAATGGATGCAAGCCCAAAGCCTTGGTGTCCACTAATATATCTGTAAAACATAGGTACATTGGAAAATAACTACTCTCAAGTTGATTGCATGATTCAACAATTTTGGTAATCAATTACTTAAGCCATTATCTATAGATATTTCATGATTATGTATTTTTTCACTGTCCCGATTATTCCACGGTGATGTGGGATATATTCAATAATAGTAGTCTGTACAATGTGAAAAAAAGTGCAGTAAAAGGGACATGTAAGTTTAATGAGAAATTATAACCAAGTGGAAGAGAATCACAGATCAATACATAATCACCTTAAGGAAGCCGCACAATTAATCATTTGCTCAATTGCAACAAGAAGTTGAAGTAAGTAGTTTCATTTTGTTTACCAGAAAACTCTACAAATACAACCTAAAAAGGGATCAGTCTAAAATAATGAAAAGGGATTATGGGTTATCTTTTTAAAATATTTATTTTTCTTTCAAATGTATTTATTAATATTATTGACTATGCCAAATATTATGATTGTCAAAATGCTTATATAGACTTCTAAATTTCCTGAATTATTTAACTTGAATACATTTCATTTAAAAGTAATGTGTTGGGGCACCCAGGTGGCTTAGTGGGTTAAAGCCTCTGCCTTCAGCTTGGGTCATGATCCCAGGGTCCTGGGATCGAGCCCCGCACCAGGCTCTCTGCTCAGCGGGGAGCCTGCTTCCTCCTCTCTCTCTGCCTGTCTCTCTGCCTACTTGTGATCTCTGTCTATCAAATAAATAAATAAAATCTTAAAAAAAAAAAAAAAAGTAATGTGTTACAGGGCACAAGGGTGGCTCAATTGGTTAAGTATCTAACTCTTGATCTCAGTCCAGGTCTTGGTCTTGGGGTCATGAGTTCAAGCCTCCATTCTGGGTGGGGAGCCTACATTAAAAAAGAAGGGAAAAAAAAAAGTAATGTGTTAAACCTGAGCAAATAAAAATGAAAAGCGCTATCCTGGGTAGCGGAAATTTGAAAGCTAGAAATAGCATGTAAAGATTAACAGATGTCTAGATAAAAAGTGCTAAGTGCCCTATCATGGCACAAAATGCTAGGGAAATAGAGTGGGAAGGATCATTTCTGGTTGCCTGTTGAAGAAGGTAGTATTTGAGATTAGGTGTATGATACTGATAGGCATCTTCTATGACAACAATTTTAGTTTTCTGTTGCCTTATAGCAGATTTTCTCATAACTCGTGACTTTAAACAGCACATTGTTTTGATCTCATCATTTCTTTGGATTAAGAGTTTGGGCAAGACCCACCTTGGCACTTGGCTCAGGATCTCACCTACGTTACAACCAAAATGTTGGCTGGCTGCATTCTTATCTGGAGGCCCCATGAGGAAAGGATTCAGCTTCAAGCTCATTTAGGCTGTTGGCAGAATCCATTACTTTAGGTCAAATGCCTGAGAGTCCATGTTTTTGCTGGCTATCGTCTGGAGACTGCTCTCAGATCTAGTCATCCTGAAGTTTCTGGAGGTCATCTGCAGTCCCTTGCCAAGTGAAGTTCTCCATCATGGTTGCTTACAGTAAATCTCTTGCCTTTGTTTACTAAGGCACATTATATAACATAATAGATGGGATAACAAGGATGGCCTCTCATCTCTTGTGCCATATTCATTCATTAGAAGCAAATCACTAGGGCCAGCCTGCACCAAAGCCAGGGCACTACACAGGAACATAGATATCAGAAAGTGGGAAATCACTGTGGGTCACAGGATCTATTTGCCACAGTAACAAGCCAAAAAAATCTGACTAAGATTTTGTTTCTTACAAGAAACATTTATGTATTGCTTACGGTCCATGTTTGTGTCTACCACAGCTGTTATGTGATACCATTGCAAAAGTCTTATCATCTCAGGATTCAGATCAGTGAGGAGCCCATCTTTGGAAGATACCCTTTGTACAATCGAAGGAGAAGAGATCTGATAGAAACTTCTCACTCCTTTTTAAAATGACTGCTCAAATTTAATGTATAAGCCCATTTACACACCATTGGTCAGAGAACATCACAACATAGTAGGATGGGACAGTAAAGGGAGGAACAACTATTTAGGAACCATAGGCCAATTTACCAAACTTTGAATGGAAGGTATTAGGGGAGGTTTCAGGGCAATCATAAAATTGGTAACCAGTGAGTTATATATAAAAGATCTGAAGGTTTCCATTTGGAAGAAATCTATAGGGTGTCAATTTAAAACTGCAGTCATTTTGCATCTTTGCATTTTCAATATTTTTACATTCTTAACATAACTGATTCTCCCAAACCACCTTTCAAACACTGAATTTAAAAACATATACCTGCTGATGAAGATTTCCAATTTATTTGGATGGAAGTACTGTCTACTGGACCAATAACGCATCTTAAATGTTATTACCTCCTTTGTTTAATAACATTTGCCTATGCAGTTATTCTGATATTTGTAGCTTTTTCAGGTTTTATATAAAATTAATTCAAAAAGATAAATGTAATTTTTGTAGGCTTTGCACAATCAAAACAAAAATGGATATAATTGGAAATGCTGGATAAGATTAACCTTGGATTGATGTTGGCTGTGTGGGCATTCAATTGTGAAGGACAAAAACAAAATTTTAAAATGCAAAGAGTAGGTTTAAAAGCAAGGTTTGATCAATGATTTCATTTGAATATTTAAGGTCTTTAGGACCTTCTCACATTTTGCAACTTAAAATGTTTGATTAATTTTTATAGCCATCCATTTATTCATTTATTCAACAAGTTTATTGAGCAACTAACATGTAGCAACTACTATTCTAGTCCTCAGGGATAGGGCAGTGAGCAAAATGTTTAAAAATCTTTAACTTCTTAGAGCTTAAAGCTTAGTGGTATACCTTGGTAAGTTTCCCATAGAAAATATGTCAGATAACGTTAATTTATTAGAGAAACATAAAATATGAAGGGGTAATATGGAAGGTTGAAAGTAGTTGGAATTTTACATAGTGGTAGAGCAGGGCTTACTGAAATATATGGTATTTTATTGAAGACCTAAATGAGGTGATAGAGGGAGCCATTTAGCTCTCTAGGGGAAGAGGATGCAATGCAGAGGATTCAGTGAATGCAAAATTAAATATGCTATACAGTAAAATGCTAGTAGAAAATCAGCAGGTACTTATAGACCTAAATGGTAGAAAATGTATCGAAGCTCTTTGGGATGTAATAAATAAGAGCTGTCCATTTGGAAAATGCACCTGGCAGTAGTATATGGAATGTCATCAAAGTAGAAAGGCTAGAATTAAAACAAAACCAAAATGAACAAAGAAATCCCAAACCAATGCTAATAGGACTTTATAGCAATCTAGGAAGTAAGTGATGAATTGTAGCAAACACTATTAGTTGAATGCTGAAGAGCTTTACTCCTTTTTTCTCTTGATATAACCTGTTTTTGAGTGTTTCCCTCTCTCCATCCCTTAACTGAAGAAAAGTTGGCCCTAGCCCTAACTTTACATTAAATACTGATTGGTTAAGCCTTCTGCCAATAGTTGATTTAGTAGGGGAAATGTGGCCTAGTCTGGCAAATGGGATTAAGAAACATTTTCAGAAGATTTCTTGTTCATGAAGATATTCTAGTTCCCTGGGAGCATAGACCAGGCTGGACCTGGGTCATTCCCCATGACATGCCCACTCAGCTCCCAAAGGAAAGTGGCAGTTACAACTGTCACTAAGCCAGGAGCCCCTCCCGTTCCCTGGTCTCGGTCCTTAGCAGGTTCCCGGGTGCTCTAGGCATTGTGTCCCTGCTACTGGTAACTGTTCTTGGCAGCTGATCACTCAGGGCTCTGCTTCAGACCCACAGGGCCCTGCAGGTGCACAGAGGACAAGCAACCTATCCAGAAAGGACCCATCAGAAAATACGCTTATGTGAAAAGCCTCACTTCCACCTTGAGATGGGTCCTTTGTGCCTCAGCGAGGCTCTCACACCAGGTCACTTTTCATCTTCTACCAAACTATGCCAAGCTTGGGTTACCTCCCCGCCACTGCACAGTTTCTGGGGCTGTTTTGTAATATGAAGCCACAGGCCAAGTCTTCCAGATCATTCCATCTGGTTTGGGACAGGTTAGGCAAAGCAGACAGCACAATCCCAACAGAAATAAAATTACAATGGGCAATGGTGAAGGAAAAAAATACAGAAAAAAAGGTAAAATACAAAAAAGAAATAGTGTTGCCTCTAGTCTTCTAATCATTTTCCTTTTTCCAGCTCATTTTCCATTTGTGATGGGATCAGCCACAAGGACAAAATTTTAATACATGCTGAACTGTGGAAATAAAAACAATAAACTGCATATTTATTGATGTTATTGAGCTGTAGTATTCAGGAACCTTAGAATTGCCATAATTTGGGCCTTCCTTTAAATGCCATTATGACACTTGCTCATTCAAACTATCAATTGGAATTCCTTGTCTTGCACTTTCAAGTCTTCTAACTGAAACGTAAGGGAGGAGATAAGACTATAAAGTAGAGTAGGAGTAGGGATAAACATTATTGGCAGTGAAACTACCTGAATTTATATGTAAGTTTCCATCTACCAGACGTTATTTTGACCATTTGACAGGTATTAATCTTCACAACCGCCCTGAGAAATAGGGTAAGTTTCCTCTCAAAATGCATCTTTTCTTTTTCTTGGCATTAAATTATTGCTAGAAAATGGCTGACCTTAGAGGAACTATATTTCTCAGGCTTTCTTGCAGGCTGGGCTCGTGATATGATTGCATAGTTAAAGCGATGTGAATGGAATTGATGCGAGACCTTTCCAGGCTTGACCTATAAAAATCTTCCATATGAGGCTGCCCTATGACCTTTCCGACGGCCAAGTGGCTGACCTTGAAAACAAATTTGGGAAATGGCAGTGCCACCAATATCCTGTATTTTGGAATGGCTGCATGGAGGAAAGCATGGTGGTAACCTTCTAACATACCCTTAGTATTTGCTAAGTACTTTCATGGGAGCAAGAAATAAACTCTTACTGAGCAAGAGATGATATTCTATTGTGTTTGGGTCCTAATGTATTTTTTTGTTCTATAGGATATAATCATTCTCTAATTGGGAATTGGAAGCTGAAGTGTGTGTGTGTGTGTGCGTGTGTGTGTGTGGTATGAATGTCTGTGTGTGACAAAGCACAGTCTTATTGGATTTGGGTACTGAAGTGGTATTATAATAACTAGAAGCATTTCTACTTTTTCTTTGCTCTGGAACACTTCAAGTTAACTTTGAGATTATTTCTTTAATATTTTGTAGAAATCTCCCACGAAATATCTGGTTGATAACTGTATTTTTGCTTTTAACAACTGTTTCTGTTTAAATTTTACATCTCTTCAGAGACCATTCAGTTGCTTTATTTTTTCATGGTGATTAGTCATTGCACTGAGAATTGACTGTTTGGATTCGAGTCTAAGGGTCTCATGCAAGTTCTTCCTTTCTGTTTGTGGCAGTTTACCTATGGTCTTTGCAGGTGTGTGTGTATTTTTGTTTCTTCTATTTCTTTGTGTCAGGTTATCTAATGATTCAGCTATTTTATTTTCCCTTTTGCAGAACAAGTATTTAACTTTATTCTATTTTTCTTACTCTATCAATTTTCACTTTTAAATTTATTAAATCAGATCATTCTACTTCTGTAAGGTTTATTTTTATTCTAACGTTAAATTTGAATATTCATTATTTTAATAAGATGAAAATATACAGCTTCTTACTTTTACAACTTTTTATATAATTTGTTTTGACATCTTTTTCATTATCCTGATTTCAGCTTACTTTAGATTTCTTTTTTGATATGAGAGTTAAGGTTTTTAAAACCATTTTGTTTGTTTACTTCCTGATGACAGTGCATTGTTGTATTATTATTATTTTGTATTAACCTCTAGTTTTACCACATTGTTCTCTATAGTGTTTCTTTAGAAGTTCACCCTTGAACTTCTCTCTAAAGCTGAAAGCAAAATGAGTTTGAGGATTATTCTTTAGATACTTGAAAAGAAGGTATACTGTCTGTTTTCAACACAGAATTTAATGTATAGTAATCATTTTACCTCAATGTAAAACTTTGTATTAAGGACTTTAATTACATGATTCTTATATGATCTGAACAATAGTTCCATGAGATAGATATTATTATCTTCTAACTTTATTTATTTATTTTTTAAAGATTTTATTTATTTATTAGAGAGAGGGAGCTAGAGAGAGAGAGAGAGTGTGTGTGTGTGTGTGTGTGTGTGCACAAGCAGGGGGAGGGGCAGAGGGAGAGAGACACTGACTCCAAGGTGATCAGGGAGCCCAAGGCTACCCTGAATGCCAGGACCCTGGGATCAAGACCTGAGTTGAAGGCAGTGGCTTAACTGACTCAGCCACCCAGGTGCCCCTAGCCTCTCACTTTAAAGAGAGAGAAATTAAAGCTCAGAATTAAGTGGGTTGCTCAAGTAAGTGTTAAATGTCTTATGAGAAACTTCATGTTCTTTATTGCTATTCTCTACCACCTTCCACAAATCTATATTCAAGTCCCCTGTTTCTCTTTAACGGGATTTACAGTCACTGTTAGTCTGTGAAATATTTTACTCATTATGATTGCTTGTGTTTCCTAATCATCATGCTCAAATTCCAATCCAATTTGATTAGCCTAGATTTTGGGTTATAATCAGCTGTTCGGATCATAGGTTACCCTTTACCTAAAGCTAGGGAGGGGCTGGCCTATTACTTAAATTATCATGAGAACTGATGTTTGTAATGCCAATTACATTTCATTTAAGTTAGAGAGAACTCTATCTGGTGTAGACTGGACTAAATTTATGACAAGTAATGTCTTCTATTCATTACAGGAATTGGTTATTAGAAAACATTAACTTTGCTTTATCTATGGGACCGACTGCAAAATTGTTCATTTTACTGTGGTTCCCAGCTATTGGTTCATTTTTTGGTTCACTCTTACAAATACGAAAGGGTGCTACAGTGGTTTGAACATTTCCTTGGGAATGTTAACCTGTTCTGATATAACATTTTTATTTTCTCCTTAAATTTGGCCTCTCTAATTCTATACCATTACTCAAACTAAGTTTGATGTGGTATTGAAAAGAGGAATAGTTAGTGTTATGCCCGAGTTTTTGCGTCTGAGAGACCACCAAGGAGCCAACACCGATGCAATCACACGAGGGTTTACTTAACAAGCTTAAGCTTGGGCCCAAATATACCCAACACAGCGGAGTAGGGACTTGGACCCCAAACTTAGTTAAGGCGGGGGTATTTATGGGTTCCTATTACTAAAGCAGGGTGGGGGTTTCTGGAACCAAAGCAGGGTGGGGGTCTCTGGAACTAAAGCAGGGTGGGGGTTCTTAGAACTAAAGTAAAGTAGGGGAAAGTTCAGCCCTTGGGCACAGGGATGTGAGATGGCTGCCGGAGCTAAGATGGGTGTACTTATGCTAAGGCTAAAGTTGAGGTGGGATGGCCCTAATTTTTCTCGGCCTCCACATTAGATAGAATTGAAAAATCTATCACATAGGTAGGTAAAATACTCACTTCTCTGAAATGTGGTTTCCCCATCTACAAATCATGGTAATATCACTTTGTGGGTTTGGGAGCTGCATTGTATGCATTAGGCACTCAATAAAATTCAGACACTGTTTCCCTTACAAGTCAAGCCATTTCTACCAGGAAACCCATTCAAAATGAATAAGCCAACCTTTTGTCTACTCTAGTCCAATCCTGATTTCAGCCTGAGGTATAAAACATCCTTTTTATTTAAGCTGCAGTGGTAGGCAGGGTGTACCAATCTTCCAGAGGCTGAAAACATTTCCTCTCATCCAGCAGTGAAGTTCGTTTTTGTTTTTGTTTTTGTTTTTTGCCAAGCAGCAATAGCTAGATGATCCATGTCTTAACTGCCTTGATTGAGATCCCAAAATGCAAATCACCTCTGAAATAAATGATTCAGCACCCAAAAGTATCTGTATAGAAGATTACAAAGTTAGTTATGTCCAGTCTGACCACAGGCTTGCTGGGAAAGTAGGAAATTTTGCCAGCATCTGCAAGATTAAGCATGCATTAAACAGCCGGAAGTGTTATGAAAAATACCAATGCCCTGCTTATTCTAACATGCTCCCAAGTTTAAGAACCACTGATATATGGTATAGCATTTATCCTCAGCAAGACTCAATGAGGTCATTATTATTACACCCACTTTTTCAGATGAACAAAGGTCAGAAGACAGAGCTTTGCTCAAGGTCACATAAATTCATTGGCTTGTGAAAACTGAGAACCTAACTTCAGTTTTCTGACTCTAGGACCTCTCAAATGGACAGTGTCTTCTATACTTTAGAACTATATTGAGAAACCCTATCCTTGAAGTAACTTAGAAAATCTATCACCATCTGAAAATAGAAAGCTACTTTTAAAAGAAAAGCAAAAAAAGGACTCTAAAGCCAGCAAGAATTGAGCTAATATAATAAAACATTAATGGGGACATTTTTCCAGCCAAAAGATGGCTATAGAGTGAATGTGTGACTCTTCAAAATTCATATCCCAAATCCTAAAGCCCAAGGTTTTGGAATTTGGAGGTGGAGCCTTTGGGAGGATCAAACATTTGTAAAAGAGACTAGTGCCCTAGCCCCCTTGTCCCTTCTGCCATGCAAAGACACACACACAAAAGTGGCCATCTATGAACTAGAAAGTGAACCTTCACCACATACCAATTCTGCTGGTGACTAGACTTAGAGTTCTCGGTCTCCAGAACTGTGGGAAAGAAATTGATGTTGTTTATAACCCACCCTGTCTGTGGTATTCTTTTTTCGCAGCTCAGACAGATTAAGATAGAAACGTAAGGGAGAAACAATCACAAAGACAAACTTGGTGCCTATTTAAAAATACTCGGGGGGAAAAACACACTCAGGAAGAAAGTCCACTAACCTTCCAAATCCAAGTAAAGGGCATATTCATAGGGAATTCAGGAAAGGTATTTGCTTATGTCAGCCTTTTCTGTGATATAACTAACACCAGAAAACTGTAATATTCTGATTGTAACTTTTTCTTCATATATAAAATGTAGTTAACTCAAATGGGTTGAATCTGATGAGTCACTTAAGGTGGTTTATTTGTTCCCTTCGTTTATCATCAATGTATAAATTGTCTTTCTGGTGTATCAATCAGGATTTCTTACTTTGGCTAGTCTGAATTTGTCATGTCTGTCATAGAGAGTCCTTTGTGACTAGTCAAATCTCATTTTAATTCTGTTAAAACTATTTCAAATCTCCTTGTTTAGCTCATGAAATTATTAGTAGTACTGCATAGTGGCATCGCTTTACCTTTCTGTGATGGTGCATTATTGCAGTCTAAATAAACTGAATAATCGTTCAGTTCTCATTAACCTAATGTAAGTCTTACTTTTTCTTTTTTAACCTACCAAAATGACGATGATTAAAGCAAAGACTCATTGCTGATGAAGCTGCAGTGAAAAAGACATTCATAAGCTTTTGATGGTGGTGTAAATTCACGATCTCAGGGCCCCGAGAGCGAGCCCCACGTCGGGCTCCCTGTTCAGCAGGCAATCTGCTTCTCCTTCTCCCTCTGCTCGCCTCGCCCCTGCTCATTCTCTCTCTCTCTCTCTTTCTAATAAATAAAAGCTTTACGTGTGTGTGTGTGTGTGTGTGTGTGTGTGTGTGTGTGTGTGATTATCAACGTAATGTTAGACTTGTGAATCTCAGCATTGCTATCTCCAGGTCACCTCTTTGGGTGCCCAAGGGAATTCATTTGAGCAAAATTGGTCTAGAAACCAAATGAAACAATTAAGGAATGTATCTAAAGTAATATATATATCACACTGTGCTGTGATTATCGCACATAAACAACCAGTTCAAAGAGAAGCAATTAGCAAAAAGTCCAACCTAAACTGGAGGCTAGTTTTCTGCTTGTAAGGAACTAAGAGTTACCAGAGAATATGTTATTTGCTCAATCAGAAAGGCATAAGCTATGGGTTCCTGGGTAGCTCAGTTGGTTGAGCATCCAACTTTTGATTTCTGCTCAGGTTGTAATCTCAGGGTCTTGGGATGGAGTCCTATGTTGGGGCTTAGCACTCAAAATGGAGTCTGCTTGTCCACTTCCCTCTGGTTCTCCTTCCCGCACTGACTGATGTGCGCTCTCTCTCTCTCCATCTCTAAAATAAATAAAATCTTACCAAAAAGAGAGAGAGAGACACATAAGCTATACTGAATGTCTTCGCTCCTATTTTTTTTTTTTTTTCCTGGTTCTCAGGGGCACCTGGGTGGCTCAGTTGGTTAAAGCCTCTGCCTTCGGCTCAGGTCATGATCCCAGGGTCCTGGGATCGAGCCCCATGTCGGGTTCTCTGCTCAGTGGGGAGCCTGCTTCCTCCTCTCTCTCTGCCTGCCTCTCTGTCTACTTGTTTTCTCTGTCAAATAAATAAATAAATAAAAGAAATGATTATCAACAACTAATATAGTCTCATAAAATTATTTACACAACTTCTATAGCTGATGAGTTGAGGAACCATGACTGGAATGAAGGTCTCTTGATTCATTATCTGGTGGGATTTCTTTCTTTCTTTCTTTTTTTTTTTTTTTTGGAAGTACAAACATTTTGTTTCCTTGCATATATGCCTTAATACGATTATTTTTAATACTTTGTACATTGCAAAACAAATTACATTTCTTGTTCTTAAACAAAATTATGTTCACTGGGGACATTTATGTACAATGATTTAGTAATCTGGCATTGTACTGTAGATCATGTTATAGTTTTCATGTGTCTAGCAACGGATCTCAAGGCTGAAAAGCTAATCATTTTGTGTAATTATTCAATTCCCTCTGTGGGAATTATCTAAAGTAACTGATTAATTACAGGAATACTTGAAGACCAGAACTGAATAAAAATACCAGGGGATGAGTCAAACTTTGCTGGTAGTGGCATAAGTATTTAATACCAGCGCCAATGGGACTTTTGTCAAAGAATCTGTGGGAGAAGATTTGATACCAAACTTATAAACTGGTGATTAAAAGAAAGGACAGGGGTGCCTGGGTGGCTCAGTGGGTTAAAGCCTCTGCCTTCAGCTCAGGTCATGATCCCAGGGTCCTGGGATCGAGCCCCACGGCAGGCTCTCTCTGCTCAGCAGGGGGCCTCCTTCATCCTCTCTCTCTGCCTGCCTCTCTGCCTACTTGTGATCTCTGTCTGTCAAATAAGTAAATAAAATAAAAAAATAAAAAATAAAAGAAAGGACAAATAATTTCAAATGCCCTTTCTAGAATTGAAGAACAGCCTTCTTAATGAAAGCAATAATGTAACTCTTTGATAGTGTCACACACATACTTTCCATTCCAACTTTTACCCACCTTGTCAATAATATTCAAGGTGTAATTACCAGAACATCCACCACATATGTTAAGGTTGTTAGTTTTAATGCTCTGACTGGAGCCATTTAATATTTCATATGAGAAGGAACCCTTCATACACACAAAGATGGTTAGGAGGATGGAGAAAGATTAGTATTTCAGCTTCTATTTGATGGGTGTTTTTATTTTCTGATAACATCTCATAGTAGTAAGGCTTAAAAATTGAGGTTCAAACTATTTCAAAAGCTTGCTGTTGTTTTCCTTTTGAGGGTAGCATCATGAAAATGAAAATAATTTTATGTATCTGAGTCTAATGTCCTTGTTAATTTCCACTATATTTTCCATAAAATCAGTTCTTTTTTTTTTTTTTTAGAGATTTTATTTATTTATTTGACAGATAGAGGTCACAAGTAGGCAAAGAGACAGGCAGACAGAGAGAGAGGGAAGCAGGCTCCCTGCTGAGCAGAGAGCCCGACTTAGGGCTCGATCCCAGGACCCCGGATCATGACCTGAGCTGAAGGCAGAGACTTTAACCCACTGAGCCACCCAGGTGCCACAAATCAGTTCTTTTTAATTACTCTTAGGCTTTATGTGAGCAAAGACTACAGGGAACACTAATACTTTCGGGCACTAGTTTTATTGTGTGTTCTTTTCCCAAATTCAAAAATACCATGATTTGAAAAATATTTTGTGTATTGCACTTATTATGTATAGTTCACAGTGAAACATTAGCATTATTGCATAAAAATGATCCCTCAAAATGATATTGGTGTTTTTTTTTCTTTTTTCTTTTTCCCTATGGTCTTACCAGTTGCATTCATTAATAAATGTATACATTCCAAATTGTGTGAGAATAAAAAGCTCTTTGCAATTTAATTTATCTCAACCCACTCATTTGAAAATAAAGAGACATTGGCTCATGTCAACAATAATTTATAGTAGAATTATAAATAAGAATTTAAAACCACATTGTCTCCCACCCTCCTGTGTCTCACAGGGACACTTTTATAGGGAGCCAATAGTAGCTGATCTGCAACATTTTCAGAGGGTGGAAAAAGTGAAAATGTGCCCACTTTTGTAAAAATGAAATTGGAGGGGATAGTCTAGAGTCTTCTAAATAGCAACAACCCTACTTTTGAGAATCTCAAGAGACAAAAGATTAAATTATTCTTTATAAGGAGACAGTGATAATTGATAATAGATAATCAAATCCATTACAGTTTTGAGGGGCTTACATCCTGGTAAACTCATCATAAGTAGAAAATATTGTAAGTTGAAAATGCATGTAATCGATACACCTGACTTACCAAACATCCTAACTTAGTCCAGCCATGTAGAAGAATGAAATGACAATTCTCTTACACCATACACAAAAATAAACTTGAAATGGATAAAAGACCTCAATGTGAGGCAGGAATCTATCAAAATCCTAAAGGAGAACATAGTAACCCTCTTCGACATCAACCACAGCGACTTCTTTCAAGACACGAAGGCAAAGGAAACAAAAGTGAGCATGAACTTTTGGGACTTCACCAAGATCAAAACTTTCTGCACAGCAAAACAAAGAGGCAACCCACGGAGTGGGAGAAGATATTCACAAATGACACTACAGACAAAGGGCTGATATCCAAGATCTACAAAGAAGCCCTCAAACTCAACACACACAAAACAGATAATCACATCAGAAAATGGGCAGAAGACATGAACAGACACTTCTCCAAAGAAGAAATACAAATGGCTAACAGACACATGAAAAAATGTTCATCATCATCATTAGCCGTCAGGGAGATTCAAATTAAAACCAGTCTACCTTAAACATGCTCAGAGGGGCGCCTGGGTGGCTCAGTGGGTTAAAGCCTCTGCCTTCAGCTCAGGTTATGATCTCAGGGTCCTGGGATAGAGCCCTACCTCGGGCTCTCTGCTCAGTGGGGAGCCTGCTTCCCCCTCTCTCTGCCTGCCTCTCTGCCTACTTGTGATCTCTCTCTCTGTCAAATAAATAAATAAAACCTTTTAAAAAAAAGTGCTCAGAATACTTTTATTAGCCTACAGTTGGGCAAACTCCTCTACACAGAGCCTATTTTATAATAGCGTGTTGAATACTGCATGTA
This sequence comes from Martes martes, assembly GCF_963455335.1. Lineage (NCBI taxonomy): Eukaryota > Metazoa > Chordata > Mammalia > Carnivora > Mustelidae > Martes > Martes martes. The sequence continues at coordinate 26,510,985 of NC_137898.1, read as the reverse complement.
ATTTCTTGAATACTGTACTGAAAGTAAAAAAACAAATGGTTGTTTGGGTACAGAATGGTTTTAAGTGTATCATATTTTACCCTTGTGATCGTGGCTGCATGGCTTACTGGGAGCTGTGTTTCTTGTCACCACCCAGCATCACAAGAGAGGATTTTACTGAATATTGGTAGCCTAGGAGAAGGTCCAAATTCACAGTATGGTTCCTACTGAATGCCTGTCACTCTCACATCATTGTAAAAACAAAACAAAACAAAACAAAACTTAAGTCAATGACCATTTATATACGGTGTTCTTAATAAACACTAAGAGAATTTTAGAAATGGGGCTTCTAGAGATAGCTAAAAGTTTGTCATGTGTACTGTAACAAAGTCATAAAGTAAGGATATTAAAAGTAAGGAGCAGAAGTTGCCTTCTCTTGTTACTATAGACATAGCTAGGTATATTTGGGAAAGTCTCACTTATATGCTAAAACAAAGGTTTGTAAAAACCCATACGTCAAGAGCAGTTAGATTATAGCAATGAACTGGGAAAACGACCATGCTAAGGAGGATATCTTATTGGCCTTTACTGTCTCTGGAAGAGTTCTAGTGTAGTTAAGAAATAAGTTCATTTAAAATGGCAGTGAGTGATTAAAAAAAAAGAAAACTTTGAATATTCCTGATAGTACTCCATCACCAAAATTTATTTATGGATTCTCAGGTGAAGATGGCCTGCCCTTTCGTAGTCCTTTGAGGGAAGAAACATTAGAATCATTGCCTTAAAAACAAACAAACAAACAAACAAACAAAAAAACCCACCAAAAACTATGAAGGTAGTTCCTGGTCTTTAGAAATTTCCATTAGTTGGCTAGAGTCCATGCATTAAAATGTATTAACTTCACTTACTATTAAATACAAATGTTCAAGCAAATAAAGACACTGGAGATAAAATAAACTAATGTTCATTAGAAACAGATCAAATGTTGAGTAAGAATAAGTTAGTTTGGGTAAGATTAAGGACAAGAATAATGGCAAATTTAATTCCCAAGTTGATTTGCTTCTTTCTCTTTTTTTTGAGCTAATCTCTTCTATAATGAAACACTAAATTGCTTAATACCTTTAGAGTATACGTAAACTTGTCCCAACCCACTTTTCGCCAGTCATTTGCACAACTCAAGGATGGCTCCCTTACATGCTGCTAAAATCTAATATTTTGCACTTCCCTGACAGGACGTTGATTCTTACAATTTACATGGCTTCAGTCCTGCCATTGGTATTTGCTGGAAAATCCTAAAGAACCTGAAGAAAGAGAAAAGAATAAGGAGACTGTGGGTTGCAATTCTGATGAAAGATGATTCTGATCTCAACTAAGTAAGTAATGGAAGGAATGGGCAGATGTGGGTGGATTTGAGAAAGGGAACATTGGGAAATCAAAAGTCTTGCAGTTTAATTGGATATGACAGATGAGAAAGACATGGGCATCTGGGTTGGCAATTGTGCTGTCAACAGAGATTGACATAAGAAATATGACACATTTTGGAGGTGATAATGAGATGAGTTTGGTCCAATCTATTGAAATACTTATGGTAAATTCAAATGAAAAATTTATGTTACATTTATGGCAAATATTTATGGTAAATTCAGTAGACAGTTGGACATAGGCATATGATATAAAAGAAAGAGACTCAAATGATAAATATAGATCTGTGAGACACTTACATGGAAATAGTAACCATGATCTCCTGAGTGAATTAAATCACTTGCCACTCTTTAGTATGCTTACACATTTATATTTGTGCCTACTTCTTTGATTTAGGAGGGAAAAATCTTGGGGTGCCTGGGTGGCTCAGTCAGTTAAGTGGCTGCTTTCAGCTCAGGTCATGATCCCAGGGTCCTGGGATTAAGCCCCAAGTTGGGCTCCTTGCTTGGCTGGGATCCTGTTTACCCTCTCCACCTGATTGTGCTCTCTCTCTCTCATTATTTCTCTCTCTGTGTCAAATAAATAAATAAAATCTTAAAAAAAGAGAGAGAGAGAGAAAAACCTCAAGCATGGGAAAATTTGCATTGATATTTGGATTTTTTTTCATATTTGCATGATGCCTGGCTCATGGCAGACTCTTAAGTATTTCCTGATGTATTTTTAATACATTTAAAATAACTTGAGGTTAGATCCAAAGGTAAGCATGGATTCTATTAAGTGTGTGGACTCCTTATAAAAAGATAAAAGTACACATGTCTGTACATATTATTCAGAATCTCAACAAAGAAAAAATGGACATATTTATAATATACTCATTTACTTAGCAATCATTTCGAGTAATTATTTGCAAGGTACTGTGTCAGGACAAAATTTTTTATTCAAATTCCCAAAATGTGTGGAAGGAACCAGGACTGATAATAGTTCAGAAGGTTGCAAAAAACACTTAGAAGATGTATTTTCCAGCAACAGATTTTTGTTACTTATAATATAAAAACAATATTTTAATTACTTTATCTCCTGTCTCTCATCCTTCATCTCCACTACATGATTTTCATTGCATAGTTGCTGAAAAATGGATGAATGAATGAATAATGAATGAGTGAACTCTTAACAAAAAATGTGGTGGTCTGGAAATTAGGAGATCTTCCATAACAAGTTGACAAGTTTTACAAAATTATTTTTGCCTTGATTCCTTAACATTTTTTTTTCTCTGTAAAATGAATGTAGATAAGCAAATCTTTATTGCTTTCAGATACAAAATAGTAGATTCTACTTTTTGCATAAAATTTGGACCTCTCATTCGCAAAGCTAAAAATGCAAAGGACATAATTGCTATAAGTTTTGATTTCCTTGGTTTTCTTTTTCCACCTGCCTGTGAATCTTTATGGACATTGGTGGTATTCTATCCATATTCATTTAGAAGCACCTAGCATAAGGCCTCATACACGGTAGTAGAGATTATGTTTGACAAATCATTTTTGTGAAGAAAAAAGCAAATTAATCCAGAGCACAGAATGTATGCTGTGGTTAGAACTTCATTGTTGTGATGGATGGTGTTTATGTATTTCTTTAACATATTTATTGAAGACACACTGTATAGCAGGTGCTGTATTTTATGCTGAAGAAAGAATGGACTGATGATCAATGCAAAGTCAAATCCTTGCTTTCATTGATTTTACATTGTATTGGAGGGGAGATAAAAATCAGTCAAAAAATAAATGAAAGTTTGAAATAAATACTGGAAGTAACTTAACACAGTAACAGGCTACCCTGTTAAACCCACCCATTGTCCATCACATGGAATCACCCACATTCCTTCTGTGTCTTGGGGCATTTGATTTTTAGGTAAATTGGTTAGAAAAGATACCCTTTCCTTCTGAGAAGTCGAAAGTTACAAGTAAGACACATTAATTTGTGTAAAAATTGCAATAATAATATGAGAGCACAATTTGAGTTTTAGTAATGTAAAGTGATGCATACTTCTCCCAAAATATCATCCAAATTCCCATAAAGAAAATGGGACCCAAGAATCAATTAGGAAATGGTGTGCCATTTGCTAGGTGGAAGCCACAGGGGAAAATGCACATTTTCCTTATTGCATTATCATTATCGATATAAGCACTCCTTTTCCTGGACCAATTTCCTGGAAGATATTTCTGCTTGAAGTCCTAGTAATACTGAACTTTTCCTTATATTTATAAAGTTAAATCAACATCCTTCATGTTTCTCCTATTGGCATGTTAATCTGTTATCATGCCCCTTACCCACTAAGAGACTCTTTTGCTTTATTTAAGGCTTATTAGTCAAGAATAGAGCAAAGGGTGCAAATTAGGTCTTGTAGGTTCCAGCTGTCAGAAAAATCAGCCAGCTGTGATTGATTAATAGAAAAATGCATCAGATTTTGCAGTGCAAAACCCAGTTGCAATTGTTAATATGATTCTGTCAGCAAAACCTTCTCAGCTGACAATCTTTATGGAACAGCCATCTGTTTTTGAGGATTACAAATACTTTATCAAAATATTTATGACATGTTTCCTCTGAAAGATGATATCGTATCCCTTTCAATAGATAAATGCCTTGAGGGTAACTGCAAAGCTAAGTAGAGAGAAAAACTTAACTTTAAAATTTATCTCCGTCAAATGCAAACCCATGACCATTTTTTCCCCTACTGTCACTAGGCTATTAAACTAATATCAGCTGGCGTTGGTTTCACTTTTATGCCCAGATTTAAAGTCAGACTGAATGAAGGAATAGCTTACATTTAAATGGCTAATTTAAGGTTCAATTACATCTCTCTTTTATCAATTGTGTGTGCCTATGTAAAATATGTAGAATTAATGAACAATTCTAAGTGAGAATTTGGAAATTAGAAGATATGTTTCTCAATTTGCTGGAGAATATATTAGTAGACTTAGAAACAGAATGGTTTTTCTCTTTCTGATGAAAAGTTATATAAAGTACATTTGTCTTTTTAAAAAAGTTTGCAACATGGTTAAGGCAAAAACTTTGCTTTGACCTAAAGTTTTAGCTCACTTAAGTTCGTTTTAGTCATGAAAAAAAATTTTTTGAGATGAATACAGTAAAAGAAATTTTGAAAGAAAGAATTATAACAAAGAAATATAAGTATTATACTCTGGATCTTCTTCTAAATTTAGGGAAAATGGACTTCTAAATATATCAGTGTAATTAAATGGACTTTGTCTCATAATAACTTTTTTCAGAACTTGCATTGAGATTTGACTTTTTCTTTGTACATAGCATTGTTTAAAAAAAACAAAACAAAACAAAAACTCAACAAACCTGGATTTGTTTCGTTTTATTTTCCCTAATAAATATCAGTATTTTATCTGAGAAAAAGACTAAAGATTAAGAAACAGCATTCTTTATTGTGGATCAGATTTCTTTCTTAAGAAATTGGAAGTGGTTTTGGCTTAGATATTTGTTGTATTGTTTTTCTTTCATTATTTGTCTCACAGATTAGCCCTGAAAATAGAATGAATTTTTATTTATTTATTTTTTAAAGATTTTATTTATTTGAGAGAAAGTGAGTAAGAGATAGCATGAGTGGGGGAGGGGCAGAGGGAGAAGCAGGATCCCTGCTGAGCAGGGAGCCCATTAAAGATGACACTGGGATGAAGAACTTGATCCCAGGACCCCGGGGATCATGACTTGAACCAGAAGCCAGATGCTTAGCTGACTGAGCCACCCAGGCACCCTTAGAATAAATTTTTCTACTTCGATGAAATTACCCTGGGGAACAACATTGTTAGGTTTTTTAATTAATTAATTTTTTATTTTTTTTATTGCAAAAGTGGAATATCATTTAAGGCTATGTATCATAAATATAATGTTAATAGAGTTAATATATAGCCTGATTTATTTTAAAAATATTTAATATTTGTAGAGATTACAGTTTGCAAAGACAATGTGGTATTAGCAAGAAACCAGACAGTACTGGTGAGTTTAACTAGTTTACACTCTGATGAGAAAGTCTGGCATAAATAGAGAACCCATGAATTGAATTTTGGATCTAGACCAGTCCTGGTTTAGATGTTAGCCCTGCTACGTATTGGATTGTGATTTAGAACAACTTCCCTAACTTTTCTGAGATTTAGTATTACCTGGAGATGATTAGCATTAGCCCCAAAGTGTTGCGGGGAGAACTCAAGGAGAAAATGGAGAGCACGTGAGTGAGGTAACCAGCACAGTGACTGACTGCATACATAGAAACTAAGTCAATGTGACTTCCCTATTCTCATAGAGTAAGAAAAATGTGGTGTTATTGAGTTGCAAACAAAGAGATATAGAAGTACAGAGTGAGGAGAGGTTAATTAAATTATAGAAATCTGGAAAGTTGTAATTTGAACTAAATAAATATTAAATGCACATGCAGTGCCGAAAACATGAGAGGAGATGGATTTATATGCAATTCCTGTCCAATTTTGTTTGACCTCAATAAATATCTAATTCCTTTCAGTTTTATTCAAAAGTGCTACTACCAAATGCTTAAGAGTCCCAGTTTCAGACAAAAGAGAAGGGCCTACTCAGTAAATGAAATTTAAATCCAATGGGAATAAAAGTGCAATTGATTTGAAATGAAAATTGCACTGAGTATTATTCTATGTGATTGAAGTTGAATTCAATGGAATGCACTATAGGCTATGTTTTCCTTTGACATTACAAGGGCTGGATAATTTACTAAAAAAAGAAAAAGACCAAAAAATACAAAACCAAACAAACAAAAAACTTGGTGCCATTTTTCTTTATGTAATGTAAGCAAGAACTTATTAAAAACGTGTTTTAAAATGAGTATGTCCTAATATATGCTGGTAAGAGAAGAGAGTAAAAGGATTTGCTAGCTGGCAGCTAAAACAAAGCAAAAACAGAAACTTTTCTTTCCTATATAAACTCTAGATAACCAAACTACCAGATTCACTGTTACCATTATGAAGGCATATGTTTATTGGTTCTGTGCTTTATTTCGCCATCAAGTCTCCCCATAATTTTTCTTTAACTTGACTTCTTTCCGATATATTGTTGAGGTTGGACAATAGGAACACCCAATACCTAGCCTCCCATGCTGCTGTGGGTAACACCATGTATGTCCCATCTTACTCTTCATGTATCTCTACCCCATGTGTGGTTGACATTACTCTCTAATTCACTGACTTTCCTTGTGACCACATCTTTAATCCTTAGAAATTTTATCACCATAAAATCAGCAGACTTTTTCTTTAGTATCAGTTCTTGGTTGTGCCATATGTAGTCTTTGGGAAAACAATCATTTAAAAAATAGATTTTTTTTAAATTAGTAAATAAGAAAAGAGGACAAATACCTCCACACAGAGCAAGATGACATTCTTGTGAATTCTATGTGAATACCTTCTGTTTGTGATAAAATATATGACAGGCACATTGTAGTTACTGAGGGAAGATGAGTCCTATGTCTTTAGCTCTCAGGAGAAAGTGATATGCTTTGCCTTGTACTGACTCAACAAAATTTCTGAAAGTTACACATACGGGTTGAGATCTCATCCTATGAATATCAGAGTGGAGAGATTATCAACATTTCTGGGCAGTGATGTCATTTTATTAAATAATGTGCATTTTTCATAGTCATTAAATTAACACTGTAAATTAAATGTAACTCAATACTGAAATTAAATTATTACAGTATTATAATTATTAATTAAATTAACACTGTAATTTAAAATGCAAAAAAGATTGAAGAGAAAGCTACTTATCAATTCATTATCTAGAGGAAGAAATGGTGTATTAGACATGCTGTCTTTCAATTCTTTCTATACATATAAACACGTGCATATGCATCTAATCAACCATACATACAAACATCAATTTATTCCTGCATGCATACAAACATCATTTGTACTATATGGGACATTGCATAGCTACAGTTTTATATCTTCATACTCCGTATACTGTGACCATTTTATGAAATACACTTGAAAATAATGCCAGCTAATTTAAGAGTTTTTTTTTTTTCAGTAACCATGATGTGCCAGAGACACGTAAGTTGTAGATGAGTGAACTTCATCAGAGAAATAAAAGATGAACACATGACAACACCCACAAAAGAAGATAAAGATCCCTGCTCTCATAGAGCTTGTTCTTTAGAAGCAGAAGATAGGCAATAAAAAAATAAAATAGTTTGATTGCATGGTCTAATGAAAAGATATATTGTGCTGTGGAAACCATAAAGAAAAAATATCTATAGCTATATATCTAGCTCAGTGAAATAGACAGGGTTGTATTTTAAATAGTCTTGGCAGGGCATGCCTCATTGAGAAAGTGAGATGTGAGAAACTTGATGGGAGCAAAAAAAGGGAGGCCCAGGAAGGTGGAAGGTATTTCAGGCAGGGTGTATAATCAGTGCACAGGCCCTCAGCACATGGACTCAGTTCTTAGAGGGAGGATGCCTCCTGTGTTCTATAAGCAGCACAGAGGATCCTATGCCTGCAGGGGAATGAGAGGAGGGTAGTGTCAGCAACTGTTGGGTAAGAGACCTTATACTGCCTTGTGAAGATTTTACTCTTACTCTAGGTCTCAAGAATGCAGGGTTTGGGGTGAGCCTGGTGGTGGGAATTATGGAGGGCACGTATTGCATGGAGCACTGGGCGTGGTACATAAACAATGAATTCTGGAACACTGAAAAGAAATTTAAAAAATAAATAAAAATTAAAAATAAGTAAATAAGGGAAAAATAGCAAAAAAAAAATATATATATATATATATGAATGCAGAATTTGGTGGGGTGGTTACCTGGGTGGCTCAGTCGGTTAAGGGTCTGTCTTTGGCTCAGGTTATGATCCCAGGGTCCTGGTATTGAGCCCCACATCAGGTTCCCCTCTCCCTCTTCCTCTGCTCCTCCTCCCTGCTTGTGCCTGTGCGCTCTCTCTCTCATAAAAGTAAATAAAATCTTTAAAAAAAAAATGAATGCAGGGTTTGGCTTCATGATTGTGTGACCAATATCGTCACACAAGACGCATGCTCCGGAAGGGTTCTGTACTAAGGTTTTGTTAAAAAACAAGATTTGAGTAAATGTGAAAGTCTAATTCGCTTTATTAAATGCTTCATGAATCAGGCAGCTTCTCCTCTAGCAAGTAGAGTGAAGCTCCAAGAAGTTGTATGGAATGGAAGGTTTTTATAGAAAGGAGGGTGGGGCAAGAAAATTGTGAGCAAAAGAAGAGGATTGTTTCATTCAAAGTTATGTTAGATGGGAGACTGAGCAGTTCTTTTCATGCAGATTATCTCCTCTTCCATTGGGGGATGGAGAGGGCCCATGTAACTGATTACCTCACTGGCACAGATCTGGAAATTCCTCACTGACCACTAAGGCACATTTCTGGGTGAGATTAAAACTGTGATTAGGTTAGGTAGTAAGCCCTAGTTTGGTGACTAGGTCTAAGTGATGCCATTTTGGGCATGTGGTTTTCTTTTTAACATTCTTAATGTGGTTGATATTTTGAAACTTTTAATAATTTTGTGTTTTTAAGTGAAATCCTATGGGACAACGGGGGGATGCTGCAGAGAGCCAGTACTTTAAGTTTTAGCTCCTGGTGATGCCACCTGCTGTCTCCTTCCCCACCTCTCCAGGATGGCTTTTCTGCCCCTTGCTCTCTGGCCCCAGGATCCAAATTTTGAGATCTCAGCTCCTCCAAGCTAGGCTGGGGAGAATATGAAAGTGCACGTATGTGTGTGGGGAGGAAGGTACAGAGAATCTCAAAGCAAACTGATTAACATTTAAAAATATATTTTCTAAACTGACGAAGTGAAAAACCTAAACAAACACCATGCATATTGCCAAATAAATCTAATTTTTAATGATTCTTGCTGTTTTACTGATCTCAGGCTTCCTCATTAGCACATCTAAAAATATCTTGAAAAGTATATGATTACCATCTTGATGGTAGGACTTCAGTGTATTAAAAATATTTAGAATTTTGCAAGAGCTAAAGGAACATGTTGAAATAAAAACAGGGCACTGGTCAGGAATGAGACTATTAGTTGTTCATTTGCAATGCAAATATTTCTCCCATTTGTGGAACACCCAGCAGATAGCGCATTTACTGTTGATTGACTCTGGCTTTCACTTTTGCCAAACACTGACAATTTAAGGAAAGGAAGAAAGCTAAAATAGCTTCCTTTTAAGGCAAGATAAGAAGACCTTGTATGACTTTATGACTTAAGTAGAATTTTTCCAACTTTTTAAAAAGTCTCACTTTACAAAACAGAAGAAACTTTTTTCCTTTTTTTTTTTTTTAAACTCCCTCTTCTGTTCTTTCAAGGCACTTTACTCAGTAGTGTAATAAGACCTTATATTAAAAATTCAATTTCGTTTCCTTTTTACTTAGGAGAAACAGCCATAAATGGCTCTAAGCTGAAAGTTTCTTGGAGACTTCATTCCATTTAGTGATGTTTGGGCCATGATGTCCCTGACCAATAACAAGAGTCAATCTTTAGGGTGCAAAAGGTCTTGGTCTTATAAAACTCCTTATAAGCCATCCGTTACTTTGCACTGTAGCTCGCACTTAAAAGTGAATTAGACAAGGCATTTTTTTTTCAAGCTTCAAATAAATTTATTCAAAGCTAGAATGTATGATCCAAAGGTCAAAGCCAATCTGCCCAAGCTTGTCTTTAAGCTTCAGGAGTTCATAAACCTAGAGCTGTTTATTTTTATATTTCTGAGGCAATATTTTGATTATGGTCCTAGGATAGACGCGTTTCCTCTCATAGGAGAAGTAGAGCAGCTGTCTTTGTTTTCTACCTTCATGAAACTATCTTTTTGTTAATCCTTCGTTAAAACTATTTTTCAAGCTTCAGGCTATGGCTCAAAATTGTGTCATGAAATCAACCTATTCAGTAGAATAGGTATCTAAAATAATAACAATAAACAAAAATACAATAAAAATACAATATATGCAATGAGATAGAATAATTATTTATTACAGATAGTCAAAGTAAGTGTTGTGACGGGAGTTTTCCTCCCTTTGTGAGGGTGTGTGTGTATTTATGTGTGTCTGTGTGAGAGGGTGGACATGTGTATGTGTGTTGGGTCATTGAGGATGGGTACTTGGTTCCCGGACCTGTTGCAAAAGCATAAACAGAACCTTAGTTGTATCAGTTGCATTATTAACTTAGCTCCAGGTTCTGTTTTGTCCCCTAGTTAATTATGTGTTAGGCACCCCTTAACCTCATGCACAATCAATCATTAAACTTGTCTTTTTTACCTCTACTTCCTGTTTACCCACCTTTTATAGAAACCCAGTGGGGACCAAACAGTAACATTTGTCTTGATGTGTCTGATCATTACCAGGTCCCAAATAGCACCTCATTGTTTAGAAGAATGCTTGCCTCCTTGTTGCAAGCCCCGCTGCCCCTATACTCAAAGTTTTGAGAAGTTCCTTACCCTCCTCATGTGTATAAACTCTTCCTCGGCTCAACAGGGCAAGGCAGCTTTGGGAATGATCCCCTACCTTCTTGTTGGGCTGCCCTTCTGACAATAAAATTTTCTTTGCTGCAAAACAGGTATCTCAGACATAGGCTTACTGCTTCTCTGGTGCATGGACAAGTTTGGGTTCGGTAGCATCATGAGTGCAAAATATCTTACTTACTGTGTTACTTTCCCCATTTATTTAAGAAATTACTAAAACTAAGTGGCTTAAATCAACAGTCATCATTTTCTATCTCTGGCAAATGCTATAGTCAGGAATTCAGAGAGAATAAGATTGAATTCCACCCTAGGCTCTCTGCGGGCTCAGCTTGAAGACTTGAATGAAGGTTGAAGTTCCCTCTTATTTAAAGGCTCATGTACTCTCATGTCTTATACTTGATGGGTGGATGTCTTAATGGTTTAGTTTAGAACTAATGCTGGCCAGAACACCTGTATATATGGCCTCTCCATGGACCCAGGGTCTCATCACAAGCTAGTGGCTGAGTTTCTTGGGCCACCTTTGCAATAGACTGAGAGACAGAAGCAGCATTGCTTTCAATTATCTAGCCTCAGAAGTCACAAAACAGTACAATGTCACTCCTACTACATCCCAAGAGTTAACACAATTATGAAGGTTCACTGATGTTCAGGGGACTAAATGTGCATCCCACCTCTCCACTGAAGAATGTCAATGTTACCCTATAAAAAAGAGCATCAGGATCAGAATATATATATGTATGGCCACTGTTGGAAAATAAAATTTGCTGCCACAGCATTATAGTTAAAAAAAAAAAAAAAAAAAAAAAGGAAACAACTTGGTCCTTGGTCACAGCCTTTGGGCTATTCGATGTTAAATACTTTATGAGACACGAAGAGGCCTATGTTGAAGTAACCTCCATAAAAACTCAAGATCATTAATATAGAAAACACAGCAGGAAAACAGTTTAAGTTTAGGGAGAAGGGGCAATGTGGTGAACATCACAGTGTCTCAAGTCTTGGGAGATACATACTGGTTAGAATGAACGTGGCATTTTTTTTCCCTCATTTTTTTTTTTACATGGTGCAGTTCATATAGTTGGGTAATGGGGAGACTTCCAAATTTTAAATTAATTAATTTTATGTAATTTATATTAACTGACTACTTATTCAACACCAGGCATTATTCTAGATCATATTCTAGTAAATATTTAGCCAAATAAAACAAAATAGCTCTCCTTAGTGAAAATACAGTTTAATCAAGAAAATATATAACATGCCATTTCAGTTTGCTGTATTCCAAGCTGAATAGGGATAATTACAGAGTGCCATGGGATTCAGAGAAACGGATGACTAATCCTGGTTGATGGGTTGGTAAAGGCTTTATAGAGGAGCTGTCTTTTGAATTGCGCTTTCATATATTCCCGATGATATATTAGTCATACAATGATTGTAAGTTATGTTATCTCAGTCTGATGGAAAAATAGTACTCATAAAAATAGTACTCATAGTACTCATAGAAGATGTCATGAGTTGAAATGGAACTACCAGTTTCGATCTAGGAATGGGTTAATTCTCATATTGGTTAAGAGTCAGGTTCACATTCTGGCTGTAGCATGGGTGACCATGTACATTGAGTAAATTACTGAATCTCACTATGCTTCAGGTTTTGCCTGCAAAAAAACCCACAAAAAACAAAAAACATAGCAACCTCTAAATCATAATATTGTCATGAAGTTGAAAGGAAATTATGATAGTGTCCGACATGTCTTAAATACTCAAGAAACGTCTGCCAGTATTACCAACATCATTTTCATGGTTCATCTTATTGTTATAGATGAGAGGATATTTCGTGCATTTTGTGCAACTTGTTTAGCATAAGTTAAGCTAAGGATGTAGTCATTTCAGACATCATCATCATTAAAATACAAATAGAATAAGAGCAATAAACAAAGCCAATCACTTTGAATGGCTGTGCCTCATTCTCATTATAGCACTTAGCCCAGTAAATACTGTGTTATCCATTTTTATTACTTGTTTAGTCAAGATTTCTTTGTGCCTCTATCAGTGAGGTTTCAGCCAGAGAAGCTGAAGCAGTAGGAGATATTTGTAATAAATCTCTTTCTATAAATTTATAATTGGCTAATCAGATGAGGGTGGTAGTGAAATCTGAATTCTTGTTGGTAAGACAAGCCTTCAGGAAGGGCAGGTGGAACTTTGGAACTCCTCAGTGGGCCGTATCTGCTATCCATAGACTTCTTCACTTTTTTATTAAAGAATTAATTGCAATATATTGGGCATATTACATTGTGGTAAATTCAAGATATACAGTGTGTTAATTTGATAGATTTACACATTATGATATGATTGCCATTGTAGCATCAGTGATCAGCCCCATTATTCACATAGCTAAGATCTAGAAACAACCTTAAGTGTCTGTCAATGGATGAATGGGTAAAAAGGAGTGGTATATATTATTTAGAGTTCTCTTCTTTACTTAAGTAAAGTTCTGTAATGATGCGACCTTAATCATATCTATAAAACATATTCATATAAACACCTAGATTAGTGATTGAATGAACAGCTGGAGACTGCAGCCTAGCCAAGCTGACCCATCAGAAGACCATCACAGCGGGGCACCTGGGTGGCTCAGTGGGTTCAAGCCTCTGCCTTTGGCTCAGGTCATGATCCCAGGGTCCTGGAATCGAGCCCCTCATCAGGCTCTCTGCTCAGCGGGGAGCCTGCTTCCTCCTCTCTCTCTGCTTGCCTCTCTACCTACTTGTAATCTCTGTCTGTCAGATAAATAAATAAATAATTAAAAAAAAAAAAAAAAGAAGACCATCACAGCACCTAAGTATTTTCTTCATCATGCCTTACTCTATATCTGCCACCTGTAATATCACCTAGGCTAACGTACAGACTCAAAAATATTTTTTAAAATATTTTATCTATTTATTTATTTTACAGAGAGAGAGAAAGCACAAGACAAGGGAAGCACAGAGGGAGAGGGAGAAGCAGGCTCCTTGCTGAGCAGGGAGCCCAATGTTGGGTTTGATCCCAGGACCCTGGGATCATGATCTGAGCCGAAGACATGTGCTTAACCAATGGAGCCACCCAGGCATCCCTCAAAAATATTTGTTGAATGAATAGAGAAATATTTGTAATATATAATGTCATGCTATAAGCTTTCAATAAGCCTTGCAAATGGCTTTGAAATATACCCTAAACAAATACAAACCAGAAATATATTTAGGTCAGATGATAATTTTATGAATTTTTTAAAGATTTTATTTATTTTTTAATAATTTTAAAAAAAATTTAATAAACATATAATGTATTATTAGCCCCAAGGTTACAGGTCTGTGAATCGCCAGGTTTACACACTTCACAGCACTCACCATAGCACATACCTTCGTGAATGTCCATAACCCAACCACCCTCTCCCTCCCCCCTCCCCCTGGCAACCCTCAGTTTGTTTTGTGAGATTAAGAGTCTCTTATGGTTTGTCTCCCTCCCGATCCCATCTTGTTTCATTTATTCTTTTCCTACTCCCCAAAACCCCGTGTTGCATCTCTACTTCCTCGTATCAGGGAGATCATATGATAGTTATCTTTCTCTGATTAACTTATTTCGCTAAGCATAATAGCCTCTAGTTCCATCCATGTTGTCACAAATGGCAAGATTTCATTTCCTTTGATGGGTGCATAGTATTCCATTATATATATATATATATATATATATATATATATATATATATATATACACACACACATACACACACACACACACACACAAATACATAAAAATATATATAAATATATATTATATATTATATATATTATGAATATATATAATATATATATACCACTCTTCTTTTTTTTTTAAAGATTTTATTTATTTATTTGTCATTTGTCAGAGAGAGAGAGAGAGCATAAGCAGGCACTGTGGCAGGCAGAGGTAGAGAGAGAAGCAGGCTCCCCACTGAGCAAGGAGCCCGATGTGGGACTCGATCCCAGAATCCTGGGATCATGACCTGAGCCAAAGGCAGCAGCTTAACTGACTGAGCCACCCAGATGTCCCTATACCACTCTTCTTTATCCATTCATTTATTGATGGACATCTAGGTTCTCTCCATAGTTTAGCTATTGTGGACATTGCTGCTATAAACATTTGGGTGCACGTACCCCTTCAGATCACTATGTTTCTATCTTTAGGGTAAATACAAAGTAGTGCAATTGCTGGGTCATAGGGTAGCTCTATTTTCAACTTTTTGAGGAACCTCCACACTGTTTTCCAGAGTGGTTGCACCAGCTTGCATTCCCACCAGCAGTGTAGGAGGATTTCCCCTTTCTCCACATCCTCGCTAGCATCTGTCCTTTCCTGACTTGTTAATTTTAGCCATTCTGACTGGTGTGCGGTGGTATCTCATTGTGGTTTTGATTTCTATTTCCCTGATGCCGAGTGATGTGGAACACTATTTCATGTGTCTGTTGGCTGTCTGGATGTCTTCTTTGCAGAAATGTCTGTTCATGTCCTCTGCCCATTTCTTGATTGGATTATTTGTTCTTTGGGTGTTGAGTTTGATAAGTTCTTTGTAGATTTTGGATACTAGCCCTTTATCTGATATGTCACTTGAGAATAGCTTCTCCCATTCTGTCAGTTGTCTTTTGGTTTTGTTAATTGTTTCCTTTGCTGTACAGAAGCTTTTGATCTTGATGCAGTCCCAATAGTTCATTTTTGCCCTTGCTTCCCTTGCCTTTGGTGATGTTCCTAGGAAGAAGTTGCTGAGGCTGAGGTCGAAGAGGTTGCTGCCTGTGTTCTCCTCAAGGATTTTGATGGATTCCATTCTCACATTGAGGTCCTTCATCAATTTTGAGTCTATTTTCATGTGTGGTGTAAGGAAATGGTCCAGTTTCATTTTTCTGCATGTGGCTGTCCAATTTTCCCAACACCATTTGTTGAAGAGTCTGTCTTTTTTCCATTGGACATTCTTTCCAGCTTTGTCGAAGATTAGTTGACCATAGAGTTGAGGGTCTATTTCTGGGCTCTCTATTCTGTTCCATTGATCTATGTGTCTGTTTTTATGCCAGTACCATACTGTCTTGATGATGACAGCTTTGTAATAGAGCTTGACGTCTGGAATTGTGAAGACACCAACTTTGGCTTTCTTTTTCAATATTTCTCTGGCTATTCGAGGTCTTTTCTGGTTCCATATAAATTTTAGGATTATTTGTTCTATTTCTTTAAAAAAAAATGGATGGGGTTTTGATAGGGATTGCATTAAATGTGTAGATTGCTTTAGGTAGAATAGACATTTTCACAATATTTGTTCTTCTAATCCAGGAGCATGGAACATTTTTCCATTTCTTTGTGTCTTCCTCAATTTCTTTCATGAGTACTTTATAGTTTTCTGAGTATAGATTCTTAGCCTCTTTGGTTAGGTTTATTCCTAGGTATCCTATGGTTTTGGGTGCAATTGTAAATGGGGTTGACTCCTTAATTTCTATTTCTTCTGTCTTGTTGGTGGTATAGAGAAATACAACTGATTTCTGTGCATTGATTTTATATCCTGATACTTTACTGAATTCCTGTACAAGTTCTAGGAGTTTTGGAGTGGAGTCCTTTGGGTTTTCCACATATAGTATCATATCATCTGCAAAGATTGATAGTTTGACTTCTTTTTTGCTTATTTGGATGACTTTAATTTCTTTTTGTTGTCTGATTGCTGAGGCTAGGACTTCTAGTACCATGTTGAATAGCAGTGGTGATAATGGACATCCCTGCCGTGTTCCTGACCTTAGCAGAAAAGCTCTCAGTTTTTCTCCATTGAGAATGATATTTGCAGTGGGTTTTTCATAGATGACTTTGATGATATTGAGGTATGTGCCCTCTATCCCTACACTTTGAAGAGTTTTGATCAGAAAAGGATGCTGTAATTTGTCAAATGCTTTCTTAGCATCTATTGAGAGTATCGTATGGTTCTTGTTCTTTCTTTTATTAATGTATTGTATCACATTGATGGATTTGCGGATGTTGAACCAACCTTGCAGCCCTGGAATAAATCCCACTTGGTCTTGGTGAATAATCCTTTTAATGTACTGTTGGATCTTATTGGCTAGTATTTTGGTGAGAATTTTTGCATCTGTGTTCATCAGGGATATTGGTCTGTAATTCTCTTTTTTGATGGGCTCCTTGTCTGGTTTTGGGATCAAGGTGATGCTGGCCTCGTAAAATGAGTTTGGAAGTTTTCCTTCCATTTCTATTTTTTGGAACAGTTTCAGGAGAATAGGAATTAATTCTTTAAATGTTTGGTAGAATTCCCCTGAGAAGCCGTCTGGCCCTGGGCTCTTGTTAGTTTGGAGATTTTTGATGACTATTTCAATCTCCGTACTGGTTATGGGTCTGTTCAGGTTTTCTATTTCTTCCTGGTTCAGTTGTGGTAGTTTATGTCTCTAGGAATGCATCCATTTTTTCCAGATTGTCAAATTTGTTGGCGTATAGTTGCTCATAATATGTTCTTATAATTGTTTGTATACCTTTGGTGTTGGTTGTGATCTCTCCTCTTTCATTCATGATTTGATTTATTTGGGTCCTTTCTTTTTCCTTTTTAATAAGTCTGTCCAGGGGTTTTTCAATCTTATTCTTTCAAAGAACCAGCTCCTAGTTTTGTTAATCTGTTCTACTGTTCTTTTGGTTTCTATTTCATTGATTTCTGCTCGGAATTTTATTATTTCTCTTCTCCTGCTGGGTTTAGGCTTTCTTTGTTGTTCCTTCTCCAGCTCCTTTAGGTGTAGGGTTAGGTTCTGTATTTGAGACTTTTCTTGTTTCTTTAGAAAGGCTTTTATTACTATATATTTTCCTCTCAGGACTGCCTTTGCTGTGTCCCACAGATTTTGAACAGTTGTATTTTCATTATCAGTTGTTTCCATGATTTTTTTCAATTCTTCTTTAATTTCCTGGTTCGCGCATTCATTCTTTAGAAGGATGCTCTTTAGTCTCCATGTATTTGGGTTCTTTCCAAATTTCCTCTTGTGATTGAGTTCTAGCTTCAGAGTATTGTGGTCTGAAAATATGCAGGAAATGATCCCACTCTTTTGATGTCGGTTGAGACCTGATTTATGGCCCAGATGTGATCTATTCTAGAGAATGTTCTATGTGCACTAGAGAAGAATGTGTATTCTGTTGCTTTGGAATGGAATGTTCTGATTATATCTGTGATGTCCATCTGGTCCAGTGTGTCATTTAAGGCCTTTATTTCCTGTTGTACTTTTGCTTGGATGATCTGTCCATTTCAGTGAGGGGAGTGTTAAAGTCCCCTACTATTATTGTGTTATTATTGATGTGTTTCTTTGATTTTGTTATTAATTGGTTTATGTAGTTGGCTGCTCCCATGTTAGGGACATAGATATTTAAAATTGTTAGATCTTCTTGTTGGACAGACCCTTTGAGTATGATATAGTGTCCTTCCTCATCTCTTATTATAGTCTTTGGCTTAAAATCTAATTGATCTGATATAAGGATTGCCACCCCAGCTTTCTTTTTATGTCCATTAGCATGGTAAATTGTTTTCCACCCCCTCACTTTAAATCTGGAGGTATCTTTGGGTCTAAAATGAGTTTCTTGTAGACAGCATATTGATGGGTCTTGTTTTTTTTATCCATTCTGATACCCTGTGTCTTTTGATTGGGGCATTTAGCCCATTAACATTCGGGGTAACTATTGAGAGATATGAGTTTAGTGCCATTGTATTGCCAGTAAGGTGACTATTTCTGTATATTGTCTCTGTTCCTTTCTGGTCTACTACTCTTAGGCTCTCTCTTTGCTTAGAGGACCTTTTCAATATTTTCTGTAAAGCTGGTTTGGTGTTTACAAATTCTTTTAGTTTTTGTTTGTCCTGGAGGCTTTTTATCTCTCCTTCTATTTTCAATGATAGCCTGGCTGGATATAATATTCTTGGTTTCATGTTTTTCTCGTTTAGTGGTCTGAGTATATCATGCCAGTTCTTTCTGGCCTGCCAGGTCTCTGTGGATAAGTATGCTGCCAGTCTCATATTTTTACCATTGTATGTTACAGACTTCTTGTCCCGGGCTGCTTTCAGGGTTTTCTCTTTGTTGCTAAGACTTGTAAATTTTACTATTAGATGATGGGGTGTGGACTTATTCTTATTGATTTTGAGGGAGGTTCTCTGTGCCTCCTGGATTTTGATGCTTGCTTCGTTTGCCATATTAGGGAAATTCTCTACAGTAATTCTCTCCAATATACCTTCTGCTCCCCTCTTTCTTTCTTCTTCTTCTGGAATCCCAATTATTCTAATGTTGTTTCGCCTTATGGTATCACTTATCTCTTGAATTCTCCCCTCATGGTCCAGTATTTGTTTGTCTCTCTTTTGCTCAGCTTTATTCTCTGTCATTTGGTCTTCTATATCACTAATTCTCTCTTCTCCCTCATTTATCCTAGCAGTAAGAGCCTCCATTTTTTATTGCACCTCATTAGTAGCTTTTTTTATTTCAACTTGGTTAGATTTTAGTTTTTTTTTTTATTTCTCCAGGAAGAGCTTTTATTTCTCTAGACAGGGTTTCTCTAATATCTTCTATGCCTTTTTCAAGCCTGGCTAGCATCTTGAGAATCGTCATTCTGAACTCTAGATCTGACATATTACCAATGTCCATATTGATTAGGTCCCTAGCCTTCGGTATTGCCTCTTGTTCTTCTTTTTTGTGGTGAGTTTTTCTGCCTTGTCATTTTATCCAGATAAAAATATATGAAGGAGTGAACAAAATACTAAAAGGGTGGTATAGACCCCAGGAAAATGTGCTTTAACCAAATCAGAAGAGACCCCAAGTCTCTCAATAATTTAGTTAATATTTAACTGCATTGTGTCCTGGGATTGTTAACACTCAAGATGCAATTAAGAACAATCAGAACAAGAAAAGAATAATTACTAGAATCAGAGAATGTGGTGATGTGCTTGAATAACATTGCAATTTTTTTTAGGATTATTTTATGTATTTCTATACCTATTTGCCCCCCATTAATTACCAGTATATCAGTTCCTTTAACAACCACAGAATGAAAATATAAACTCTTATATTATAAAATGCCATTATTTGTAGCAAGTAAAATAGTTAAATAGCTTTAGAAAGCATAGGATTAAATACATTTTTATAGACTTATTGCAAGTCTTCTCATGGTCTACAACCATGTCTCATGGTCTATACCAGTGTACACCCTGAATTTTCAGGGTAAAGCAAATAGTATAGAACACTTACTGACCTTATTTGACTAAACTACCATCATATATTTTGATATTCTGAATAGTGTGGAATAAAATGATTTCTAAAACCTTGGCTTACTAAATACATGTATTTATTATTCTTCCTTCATGTCTCATTGAAAGATCTAAACACATAAAAATAATATAGATCAGATACTGTGCTGAAAATCCTGGGAGATAGTAGCAACCAAAGAAAATAATAGAAATTCCCTAGATAATATAACATGTTAGGATCACATTGAAGAAAATTTCAACTAAAAAGTGGACATCTTATGGAGGTAAAAGACAGCACCACCAAAAATCCCCCAACAAAACCAAACAAAACCCAACCAAATAAAAATACAAAGCACAAAGAAAAATATATATGTATTTTCCCAGTAGATAACCGCAAGAGTTGAGAGATCAGGTTTGTGTGTTCAGGGCATGGTATGGACATTAATTAATAAAGAATTAATCATAAGTCTACTCTCTTATCCTTAAAACAACTGACAAAGTGTTTGCCTAAAAGCCAAATCTGTGATTGAATTTATCAGGGTTCAGTCAGGAAAACAGAAACTATGCTATGTTTTATCTGTATAAAGGGTTTAAAATAGAGGAAAAAGGCTTACGTGAATTTTGGAGGAGATGGGCATGAAGGTCCTGGAAGCTGCTTCCAAAAGTCAGTATTTAACACTGAAGGTCTCAGCTTGCGTCATCACAGTGTGTGACTTAAAAAGATAACCTAGAACTTGTGGCAATTCTGAAGAATCTCTGAGAAGCTCTCAGATCTTACTCTACTGCATGATACGAGTGATTCTTAAGAGCTTACTGGGTTGTTGCTGGGATTGTCTTCTGAGTATCTGGCTCCCACTGCCTCTGGAAAACGATGGATTTTTGTATCATTCCACCTGCCTTTTCAGTCTTGAGCAAGTTCCTGTGATAAAGGTAAACTCTGATTGGGGAGCATACAAGAATGGGAATACTGTGAAATACTGTTCTAAAGCATAGAAGGTAGCAATGTTCTACCAAATTAGCAACAGGAAACCAAACAAAGTGGTAGCCTAAAGAAAATTTGAATTATTGATGTTAGAGATTCATAAGAGCAGATGCCAGGAGTTGAGTTATACAAAATAAGTTGTAACTACCCACTCCTTAGATCCAGGAGAAAACCATACTAAGGCATAAGCAACTACATTTCAGGAAGAGCCTGTTTCCATATTTCTCTTCTTTAACTCAAATCCCTATACCACCTCTGGTGTCAGACTTTTCTAATCAGAACCTAGGAAGATTAGTAGTTAACTGTTAGTTAACTGTTGGACTAAAGAAGTAAATCTAGATATAAATATTTTCCAGAGAAACAGAACCAATTTAGGACATGTGTGTGTATGTATGTGTGTATATATGTACACATATGTATATACACATGTATGTATGCTATATGTATATACCTATATATGCCTATAGATATACATATATATGTATTTACACATATATACACATTATATATACAACACAACACATATATTAAGATTTGGTTCATACAAATATGGAACCAGAGAAGTCCCGTGATCTGCTATCTCTAAGCTGGAGACCAAGGAAATCAAATGGTATAATTCAGTCTGGGTCAGAAGGCCTGAGAAGCAGGGGAGCTGATGATATAAATCCTAGTCCAAGGGCGGAGGAGAAGATGAGATGTCCCAGATGGAAACATCTGGTGACATCTGGTGAGAAGATGAGATGTCCCAGATGGAAACATCTGGTGGTGAGATGGAAAAAAAGGGGTGCATTCCTCCTTCCTTCACCATTTGTTCTATTAAGATCCTGAACAGATTGGACACAACCTATCCACACTGGGGATAGAAATCTATTTTACTGATTCAATTGTTAATGTAATCCAGAAACACCCTCATGGACATACTACAAAATAACATTTAATCTGGATACCCTGTGGCCAGTCAAGTTGACAAAATTAACCACTGCATATACTGATGAATTATAAATAAGAATGATCATGTATTTTAGGAAGACTAAGACCATCAGAGAAATTTCTTACAAAGAAAAATAACATCCCCTGAGGACACAGAATTAATATCTGTAAAGAAAATATAAAATACTCAGTTAATTGCACATAGTATCTTCACAGAAATTAGCAAGAATATTACATGTATAAAATTATATTTCATATAAGAAAAAATTACTGTTTAAAAACCATTATTAATCACTATTTACTATTTAATAACAACTAGTAAATGACATTAACTAGCTAGATATTATAAAATATGTAAGTTTAATATTAGAAAATAATATATTGTTTAATTTAATAATCTATTTGATATAAGATATTTAATATTATAAAATAATATATTATTTAGTAACATTATAAATTACTACTTAATAATTATCTCAAAATAAAACAATCAACAAATAATTGGTAAGATGAAAGAAAAGACTTGGTTAAATATTAGATAACTGAAATGAGAAATTGGATATAAAATGAAAAATACAGGGGCACCTAGGTGGCTCAGTGGGTTAAAGCCTCTGCCTTTGGCTCAGGTCATGACCTCAGGGTCCTGGGATCGTGCCCCGCATTGGGCTCTCTGTTCAGCAGGGAGCCTGCTTCCCTCTCTCTCTGCCTGCCTCTCTGCCTACTTGTGATCTCTGTCTGTCAAACGAATAAATAAAATCTTTAAAAAAATAAAATAAAAATGAAAAATACAATGACAAAATTAAATAGAATACAAAGTTAAAGTTAATTAAATTAAAATTAATTGTATTAATACATTAATTAAAATTGAATTAAATTAAATTAAAGTTTAAAAAAAGATTAAATTTTAGAAGAAAGAAAGTCAGTGAAGCAAGAAATGATTAATGGGGAGGGGAAAAAACCAGGAAACTTTCTGTATTTGAGGAATTGTTTGTTCGTGGTCAAAGTTCCACCAAGTATCAGTGAAACAATCCTAAAGTGTTCTACATGGACATACACTGCTAACATTTCCTAACTAAATGGAAAAAAAAAAAAAAGCTTTTAAGAAGGGAAAAGCAAATTACATATTTATATAGAAGTCATACAGGCATGACATATTTCAACTCTAACAATATGCTGTAAAGTAGTGAAATAAACTTTTAAAAAATACAAGAAAAATAAAAGTGATTTTCCCAAATTCACCCAGCTACTTAGTGGGTTTCAAAACTGGTCCTCTGCTGGAATCCATGACCCATAGTGTGCTATATCTATTTAATTTTTCAAGAAGTTAGTAAATTGAAATATATATATATATATATGTATATATATATATATATATCTGGAAGAATAATGGTAAAATCTCTTACAATAATAATTGTAAAATGGTAAAAATCTCTTACAATAATAATTATTAATTCCTGGGAGGTGTCAGCAAAGCTATTGCATGATCAGATAATGAAATAATATTATAATAATATAATATATATTATCATATTATAATCATATTATTTTTTGGACATGGCAGGAAAGATTAAATGTGTTTGGTGCATTTGCTAGCTAGCTATCTATCATCTATCTAACCTATCTGAAAGTTTTTTGTCAGTGAGTCTTAGACTTAAATAATTGGCAAATTCGAAGCGATTAATTTTAGTAAAATGGTAAGTGAAATTGATGGATAAATGAAGTCCTTGTCCAATTTTGTTTTTCAGTAAAATTAAACATACCTAAAATGATATGTTTATGAATGCCCTTGAACAGACAAAACAGACAAAATGGAAAACTCTTAGATTTAGCATCAATTTTATAATATCAAGCAAGACAATAACCCAGAAGGACAATTTTTATTATCTTATTTGATTTCCTATTACATTGTTTTATTTTCCCAGTGTCCATGCTATTAACAAAATCCAGAGGCACAGCCTGTGCATGGAAAGAGTTTTAGCAACTCATAAATAATATAACCAGCGGCGGGAGAAGGGAAAAAGGTATTATTTAGTCCTTCGGTGTGTGTTTAGCAGGACAATTTTGTTAGTACTTATTTCTTGTCAAAAAATGACCCAGAAAAGGAGTTTGGGGTGGGGAGCTCTGCTTTATGAAACAGTAGTTCTGAGACAAAGGCAGTATTTGAATAAATAACAACAATGCTAGACAACACTTGAAGAAAAAGAAAAAAAAAACACAATAGCTAAGTAATTGATATTGTAAATGTAAAAATGTCTCCAGGAAGTATGTTTTTTACTGACTTTGTTGGGGGGAAAAAGATTGTCATTTTTTTCCAATTTTTTTTAAAAATGTGAATTTGACTTTTGTGCAAATTCACAAATAACCAAAGGCTGTTTATTATTCCTCTATAGTCACACGTGTGACTCACCAGGTCTTGTGTGCAGAGGATACGCTGGCTGTCTTCAGATCTGCCTTCTTTTTGTGGTCAATGGCAGGGCAGTTCATCCTCTCTGAAGGCCACTTTTGGATAGGATAATGTTTCTTTCACACAAAACGGTCACCTGTGGCTCCTCAAAACATTTTCTGCTGAGCTCAATGGGCATAGGTGTTCTCTCAATGGGCATAGGTGTTCTATATATTTATTTTTAGCAATAACATAAAAATAATGACTCATATTCACACGGGATTTGAAAATTACTGTTGTCTACTTTCATATTTAAGCCTATTTCTTCTGCTATAATTTGTACTTTCTGTATGCTGATAGCTTATTTAACCGACTTGAGATAGAAGATTAACTCTTGGTGGTGGGAAGCATGGATAGTGTCTGTATTACCCAGCAATGGAATCTTAGCTTTTAGTCATTCATTGATTTAGGGCTCTTATTCATTCAGTTCTTACCAAGTACAGGGTTTGGTGCTGTGGGTATAACTTGGAAGACAAGCAAAATACCTTCTCTCATGGTTCTCACATTCAAGTAGTGATGATACATTCTTAATAAAAATATAAGTTTAAAAGGAGTAAAATGTATATTGGCATTCTGAGAGTTAAAGTTTCTTGGGGAGGCTTAATTCCTCATAAAAGGAGCATTGGAACCATGCATGACACAACAGGGTTTAGAATTCCAAATGATTTGATTCAAATCATAAAATATGTTTTTAAAAATATACACACAGTATTCCCCTCCAAATGTGTGTTTGTGTGAATGTGTGTGTGTTGGTGGGAGGTATTATGTAAGCCAGGGTAGTACTCTGATTAAAATCTTTGATTATGGACTCTGGTTTGACTGTCTTGCTAAGAACCTGTTTTTCTGTAAATTGGTGTTGATAAAGGTAATTTTGATAATGAGGTGACCTGGAGTTTAGATCATTCTTTGGCATTTAATGAAACTGACTGTGGATACTTATTATAGGAGGGACTAATATTTGTGTTAAAACATTTATGATACTAATCAATTCTTCCTCAGGAATATGATTCAAATCCCAGCCCTTTCAAATGCATCGGTGCTTGTTTGTGGTAGTTTATGAAAGCATGTCTACTTTGCATCATTTCTCTACAACTTTGGTGACATAATTTTGTGCAGGTCAATTTGTGTTCTCATCTCAACCAACTCATTTCATGTCTATGATACTATATGCATCAGTGGGTTGGATAATCCACAAGAAACTTGTTCTGGAGAATAATATGGGTTCAGATCCTCCCAACACCTAGTGAGGCAAGAATTTTTGTCTTCCTGGCCCTTTGATAGAGGCATGAAGCTGGATTCTGGCCAGTACAATGCAGCAGAGTGATGTATGCTACCTCCAGACTTGGAACATAAAAAAACAAAGCAAAAACACTCACATTGATCATTTCACAGTATATACAAATACTGAGTATGTTATATACCTGAAACTAATATGATGTTCTATGTCTATTATATCTCCAAAAACAAAAACACCCCACAATCTGAGTGTTCTCTTGACTCCTGGCTGGATTCAGAAGGTGAAGTGCAGGTCTGCTGTTGTGCTATAGCTGAGGCTGAGAAGGACAGATCCTGGATCCTTGTATAATTGCATGGGAAGAGCCTTTCTGTCCTTATTGGCTATGAGTGAAGTGATTTCTTTATGTTAAACCATGAAAATGTTGGAGTTGTCTGAATTTTGGGGTTTTTTTTTTATAATTGCATTAGCCTACTCTCTTTATTTCTTTATTGAAAAGTAAAGGGAGGGGCGCCTGGGTGGCTAAGTGGGTTAAGCCTCTGCCTTCAGCTCAGGTCATGATCTCATGGTCCTGGGATCGAGCTTTGCATTGGGCTTTCTGCAAGAAATATATATACATACATTGTGAACATATTTTATAATATAATATTTTCAATTGGTGTTATAATTTTAATGGACCCATTTCCCCATGACATACATAGACTTTTAACCTACCAATGAAAGTATACTGTAGCCTACATCATCTTATAATTATGAGGCTAAGTTATTTTTATCTCACTTTCTTATCTTGGACATGCTAGGATTCCCTGATGGATTCTGTAAAGAAGATATATAAAGACTTTTGAATAACTAATAACTAATCATAAAACACAATTAATTAGGAGAGATGGAGATGTTTATAAGATTGATTAAATTATAATGTTGTAATTGTGCAGCTATGCAAGCAAAATTAGTATTTGTAGAGGGTGAGAGGTGAACTGTTCCAAAAGAAATATTCCACAGTTTTTGATTATTTTCATGTGAGTAGCATTTTGATTTTTTTAAAGGATTTTTGACCTGGATGATGGGGATTTAATGGAATAATAATTGTGGACCAAACTCCTGTGAAATAATAGAATCTGCTCAAGATTCATGGAATAGAGCAGTAAAACCTAAAATGAATAAATTATTTCATTGACTTATATTTCAGGGACTTTATAATACCAAATATAAAAATTTTAATTTAATAAATATTTAATACAAATACTTTGATAAAAATCAAGTAGGGAAATATTGAGCACTTGTACTAATTACTGTACAGATTTGTCTGGGAGTTTTGATAGATTCAACTTTTCCAAAAGTGAACCTAAAAAGCCTTAACCTCTAGAGAAATAAAAAGCCATATAGTATTTACTCCCCACTTTCTGTTCGTATTTCTAGACATTCTGTATTAAAAAAAAGGAATTTAGTCATAGCAACATTGCCTACTTTCATAAATCAAGATAGTGGATTTGAATTCATTTTCTCAGTAAACATGTAGAAGTAGATGATATTCATGAAGCTCTAACCAATAAATCTGTCTCCACCTTGCTTCCTGTAGAGTAGATTAGAATCAGAGTTCGTCCACCATACAACATGATATGCATTTGACTTCTTCAGCCTTTCCAGGAAGCTGTCTCAGCCTGACAAAACTGGGTGGAATCTTTGTGTTCTTTTAGAGTCTTCCCCTGCCTTCGTCCATCTCTGATGTAGTTTGAGGATTTGTAGAACGTCCAACTTGGTGACATGTATTTGGCGCAATTAAGCACTGAAGACTCTCCAGGCTAAGCAGTATCTCTGCCCGCTATCCTGACCCTTTGCTTTTTGATGTTTCTAACTCTTAGGGCTTACTGGTAGTAGTAGTAATTCTCTCACTTTGTTCACGAAGCTCTAACCATACCGGACTTACTTAAAACCTGAAGGCTCTCTTCTCTCTACTCCCCATTTTAGGGCCTTTACATTTTCATCTGAGTATTTTTCTACTTAGAATGTGCACACCTCTCTCTTGGCTTGTTCCTACTCCTTGAGTAGCAACTACAATATCATATTCTCAGATAAAATGTCCTTTGAATACCCCACTAGCCCACTTACATTCTTTTATTTCCCTTTATTTCTTTCATACTAATCAATATAATTTGCAACTATTTTATTATTTATTTGGATTTATTTATGTTCTTTGCTCTTTAAAAACACTAGATTTGGGGGGGGGGGAGGGACACATTACATTTTGTTAAGTGTCTATCATGTGTCCAGCGTTATAAATTCTTTACATACTGAGTGCATTCAATCCTTGCAAAAATTTTATAGAGAAATTATTATTAATCATTCTTTAAAGATGAAGAAAGTAAAGCCTAGATTGTTACCTACTTACAATTTTGTAGCTAGTGAGCTGGTTACAGAATTGAACATGGATTTATATTCCATAAGGAAGGGATGGAGTCCATTTTATTCCCTGTTAGTAGCCCCTACTATGGTACCTGGTACATATTTGGTACTTGAAAAATACATGAATTTCTTGGTTTTACTACCAAAAATCATCCATGTAGTGACTACCCTTTGCAAACTACTGAGATAAAAGATTTTCTCTTACTCTGTAATTTTTCAAGGAGAGATATTTGAATGTATGATGAATGATGAGCCGATTGTCAGATCTTCCCAAAACCATCAGAAAAATCTGATCAAGTGAAGCTACATTTATTAGACCTACTATATTAATGGAGAACTTGAGCTTGAGAGTCTTAGTGGTGTTCAGACACTTAAGTTAGGGGAAGTTATTTGAGGGGTATTCAGTCTCCAGTGGGTGATTTTAAGGTTTCTTATAAGGTGGGGAACTGATTGTTCTGGGCACCATTTATGACACATAGTTGGTTTAGCAATTACAATAAGGCAAAAGTCTTAAAACTAGTCTTCATTTTAAACATTAGCAGCCTATTAGACTCGATAAGTAACTTTTTAGTTGATTCATTGTCCAATATTTCCAAATACTTCCAAAGGAAGTTTTTTTTTTTTTTTTTTTTGAGCAACTCAATAAAATATTTTTGCTTGTCTCAGTATTGCTTAACATAGGCACAGGAAAATATTCCTAGTCTCATATTGTTTAACACAATGATACAAAAGTATGCCCAGTCTCACTATTGATTAGCTTAGTAATTTCAAGATACATTGGTCTCATTTCTCACCAGGAAACATTGATATTATATAGGACCAAACTATGGATAGATGCCCCCCCCCAATAAAAACCCAATGCAGCATTATATTCACGTTTGTACGCAACACTTCCTCTTTACCAATGTGGGCATTTGACTACAAATGTGATAGATTGTTGCATTGTCCCAGCGCATCTCACTGGGTGGCACTCTGCTGGTGTTTATACTTGAGGACTGCATGTTTCTAATTAATAATTTTTAAATGTGCGAAATCCGATGGCAAGGGACTGCAGAAGAGTGGAGGATGCTCAGAGAGGTGTAATTCTGAAGACTTTTTAATGGCAAGGACAATCGATTCTCCCACTTCCAGTTTTATTGACCGTTAGATTTATAAACAGGAGGATAAAATGCTTCACCACACACTGAAAACAAATGTAGTTGGTCTACATTGAATCTTTTTGTAAAAGAATGTACTACCCATTTTAATTTACTTCACACGGGGTTTTCTGGAAGTTAAGCTTGAATTTTGAAGACAGAGGCCATAATGGAGTCTTTTGTTGGTTTGATGGCTATAACTTTGTTTCTGCGCTCAGACACATGAGTGAACCATAAAAAAAGTCATTCCCTTCACTTACCTTAGAAGATTGCTTTCTGAAACAGTTTATTAGAGAAAGTCACCATTTAATTAGGCAGAAAATAATTTCTTTAAATATATTCATAGGGAAAATGACTAAAATTCATGTTGTGTGCACAAGAAAACAGACTATTACTTCTTATGGAGATGGCATTCAACTGATAGATAGTTGCTTAAAAAAATACACTAATGTTCCTTTGGAGAAAAAAAAAATTTAAAAAACAACAAAAACCCCACAAAACCTCTATTAAACTAATGCACCAGAAAGGAGCAGTATTATAGTGGCTTCAAGCAAGGTTTTTTTTCCTTCCTGTGATGTGAAGTTTTGAGAAAGAAAAGTTTAACTTCTACCAACAGAAACTTGATTTAGGGCAGTGTTTCCACATTACTATAGGTATAAGGCAAAGTGAATGTAATCTTGCCTGTTAGGTAAGTTTTCTGGAGGAAGGCTTTTGATTACTAATCAAGGAAAACAAATTCACTTTCAGGGCAATAATGTTCAGATTTGGAATATTTCAGCATTCATTTTTATGACCCCTGGTTATTCCTGTAATTTACTTATTATAATACATTTACCCCTTTAAAATCCAGCCAAGCTTATGTCTCTCACTTTTTTTTTTTTGGTCTAGGCTGTTTATCCCTCCAGCTATGAAGCTTACAAATGGTAAGTAAAACCATGCTTTTCTTAGAGATAACATTGATGCTGTGATCGAAAACAAAGATTCAGAGCACTCGGAGCTCGTAAGACTATTATCTGGAGTTGTTTATAACTTACGGGCCCTGTTCCAGAACCAATGTAGTCAAAGATTCTTCCTAGCATCACTTGCTGTTCTATCACATAATTCTGCCTATTAATCTCTAAGAATTTGCCAGTCAGGTAAATCAAATTTGAATGAGATCATGCTAGGATAACCTGGGTGTTAGATCAAGTGGTAATAAGATTTACATAGAAGTTTCTTCAACTAGAGATACTATTTTAGCAATACCAAAATGAAGGAAAGCGGTTTCAGATCATACCCGCCTTTAGAACAGATGTTGGGTCATTACAGAAATTAAAAAACAAACATTGAAACATCACACATTCACAAAAGTGACCTAAGAAAGAAGCAGGTGATTTGAGTATATCTTTTAGAATGTGTTGTTTTCTGGCATGCATATTGCTGTAGCTCTCTTGGAGTAGTCATAAAACTTAATAGTTCACCTGTGTTAACATTTTTTTTTTCCTGAACAAGTCTTATTTTGAGAAAATCAATTTTGCCAATAAGAGAAGGGGAAGCAGGAACAATGGGGAGAAGCAGGGATTGGAATCAAGCTACCTGGCTGGATTGGAGCCCTCCTTCTGTTCCTTGCTGCTCTGTGAGCTGGGGCAATTCAGTTAAAACTTCTCCAGTCAATTCCTGTATCTGTAAAAGGAAGATATGTAAATTGCAGAAATTGTACAGATTATTTAGTGAGACTCTACGAAAGCATGTGAAGAGTCACATCTTTGTTATTATTCCTACTACCACTTTCCTTACCAAAAAAAAAAAAAGAACCAAAAAAAGTCCTAAATAATCCCGAATAGGTAGGATCATATCTGGTATGATATGGCATCAGTGACAAAAATTTAGAAGCAGCATGCTGGTCATGGAAATAATTAAGGACATGAATGACCTCTCCTGAGTGACTATGATTGGAGATATAAGTGTGAATGCATGGCTGGTGTCAGGAGGTCAAAGAGTCAGACACCAGAGAGAAAGCAGTTATATTAACTCGGACACCACAGTAAACATGAGAAAAATAGGAATATTGAACAATCTTATCTTACTTAATTG
Organism: Martes martes; assembly: GCF_963455335.1. NCBI lineage: Eukaryota > Metazoa > Chordata > Mammalia > Carnivora > Mustelidae > Martes > Martes martes. Next base: position 26,479,631 of record NC_137898.1, on the reverse strand, counting down.
CTGAGCAGGAGCTACTTAGTATTCTTAATAAGACAAAATAAATAATTGCTAAAAAGAACATGAATTATTATTGAAACCTATGGAAAAGTAATCTGAAAATATACAATATAGTTAAATGAATGATTTCTGAATGGTTTTGGATAAACTATGTAAGAAAATGAAGGAGAAGAAGGAGTCAAAGGAAAAGGAAAAACATTAATTGATTACTCACTTGCCAGGTAACATTTTAAGAAGTTTATGTGCATATTAATAATGCTATAAAAAGTCATATGAAGAAATGTTGGTCTCATTTTACATATAAGAAAAGTGATTTGAAGAGTTAAGTAATTTGCTCAAGGTCAGACAATTATTAAATGGTAGAGCAGGGACTCAAATTCAAACAGCCTGATTCTAATCTATTGTTAAGTAGAAATTTTTAAAAGGTGAAAAACTGTGACTTTCATGAATATAGAAAATGAACACATATCAAAGTTTCCATTCAATTCATTAATTAGGGAGGGGGCCAATAAGATATTATGACCTGTACAAAGAACATTTTGAGAAGCTGCATATCTATAGGTAATGTTAGGATAGGTTACTAGCTTCAATATAAAACTGGCCAATGGGACCACACAGCTTTAGGGTTTTTATTCAATGGTACTGAAATAATTAGCTTATTTTCAGACAGAATCAAGTTAACACATGACTTCACCATGTTTATGATCTTTAATTAGTAGTAAACATTTGAATTAAGAACATTACTCAAGGTAATCCTTGATTAGATTTTTCCCTAATGTGATACCAAAAAGATATGATGCCCACCACACTGTCTTGGTTTGAAGATTCGGATCATTTTTATGACCTAATACAATAATATAATCTTTGTAGATATATTTCATTTTAGATCTCCATTAACTGGGTTAGGAATTTAATACCTTGTATTATAATTATTTCTTTTATATGAGTAAGGAAGCTGATACTCAAAGAGAGAAAATAGCTTCAGATCAACATATTTGAGACAGGATGTAAACTCTAAGTTTTTCTATGAACTTTGTATTATTTCCCCTATGTTTTCCATATAGCGTGATAATTCAGCACATTTTAATTATAATTTTTTTAAATTTCTTGTGTGAAGTTTTCTTTTACACCTTATGGTAACAAAAAACAAAACAAAACAACAAAACAAAACAAAACAAAACAAAAAAAAGCAAAAATAACAGATCTTTGAAATGCTTTCCTAGCCACAGGGAGAAGAAAAGCCATAACAACCTAGCCTTTGCCCTTAAAGAACTCAACATGTTGGATGTGGCCATTCCACAAAAACATATTATGAGACCAAGTAAATAGAAACCTGATGCATTATTTAAATAATAATTTCAATCTAACCAATACTTAATGAGTATACATTTGTGAAAAATACGATGCTGATGCTCCTAGGAATACAGATCAAGAAGAAACAGTCTTTGCTCTTAGGAGATTTCCAGTCTACTGAGTTGACATTTTAGTTTTTTTCTCAAGTGTTCCTATGATTACTGTTATTGTCATTCAGGTCTTATTCAACCCTTGCTTGGATATTTAAAATAAGTTTCTAAATCGGTTCCTTGTCTTAGACTCATCCTCTGCAATGTGATTGGTTTTTGGCATTATCATCGTGTTCTAAAGTATAAGTACAATGCAATGTACAAAAGGGTCTATTAATGGTGAGTACAAAGGGATAGAAAAAGATAAGTAAGTATAGAAGACTTACTGTGCTAGTGAAGGGTGAGAGGGATTTAAAGGACATTAAAAAGAAGTTTAACAGCAGGGTAGAAATTCGCCAGGTAGAGAATGCAGGAAAGGGCATTTCTGAGATTGCAGTTAGGAATAGAAGTAGATGTTCATGGTGGCCATCAAAGGGGGCCACTTGGAGTTCTCTTCATTGGAGATCTTGTGGTTTGTTACTCTGCTTGCAGGGGATTTAGCCTCCAAGTTGAGGACATGATCTTCTGAGACAGCACAAGCCAATAACTGAGCATGCATAGGGTAGCAGGGGCTAGTCATTTTTGCTCAGCATGGGGCTCCCCTCCAGGCAGTTTTTATAATAGAACTTCCCACTGAATTGGCTGAGACTTCCTCAGAGCTCCACAAAAGTCTGCTGTGTTACCCCCCAATCTTTCCTTCCCCTCTCCTTTCATGGCATCGTGGTCTATATAGACTTCACCCTCCTACTCCTCCCCTCTATCCTCTATCTTTCATTGGCATTACTCCTTACAAACCTCTTGTTCTTCTGTGCTTTATCATATGCTTCCTGCAAAACCCAAGCTGACACCATGTATTACGGTAAAGAACTGTGAAAAGAAAAATCATATTGAAGTTCTTCCCTCCAGGTGGAGAAACCTTGCATCTAAACAAACATAATTTCGTATAGTGATTTGAGTGAAAATATGTATACAAGCATATACATATATGTATACTAAGCAACCAATTGGATAGAATATTTCCTTCAACATTTTCATCTGAATACTTCCTCGGAAGCAGGACAGTTTTTTTAAGCAAAGATGATACAAAGATGATACCCTGATACTCTAATGACCCTGGCAATGGGAAATTTGAGAGACATTATTTATGCTTAAATTGCTCCTGCCATCGAGAAGTCTCCTGTGAATGGGTATGGGAGTCCTCCAAATCCTGTCATTCAGAGAGGAGACATCTGTTGTTTGGATCTAGGCACCATCTCACCAGGATTCAATCCCAGCTGCAAAAGGACCTTATTACTAATAGTTGCCCATTTGCTCATCATCAAGGAGAACAGTATCCCATCAGTAAAAGTAAAGGGGTTGAAGGTCCCTTAGAGTATGGTAAAAGGATTAAAATGGTGTATAAACACAACCATGGTAAATACTTCTTGCTTCTAGCAATCGAGAAATTCAGCTCATAGGAATTTTTTTATTAAGTCATTAACACATTATTTAATCAAACTTTAAGATTAAGCATTGAGATTTGAGCAAAAATATGATTAATTTGTTTGTTCACCATTGCATTTTATAGTGAGCTTTTTAGTGTATCAACAGCTTCTGATGAATGCATTAACATTAGATGAATTTATAAATAAAACCACATAGATTCTTAGAATATTAATATTGTGCCTGTAATAGAAAGCCAAAAATAATTACTAGAGAACATCTTTGAGAAACAGATGCAATGTTGTATGCATTTCTAATAAATTACTTACAGTCCATTATGGGACGATATGCCTTTGAACACCATTTAATCAATCAGCAGATGACTATGTAATGAAATTGCTTGAAGCAAACTTTGAGAACTGTCCCTATGTTTCCCTCCTCCTTCCACGATGAATATATCTATGGATTAAAAAAGGAAGTTGACGCATACAAAATCCTTTCTCCTTTATGTGCAAAATTATTATTCTAAAGGAATATGTAATACAATTTAATTGTCATCTGAAGCTTCTGTCCTTCTTTTCTGCAAATGGTGAAATGATCCATTTGATAACAATAAAAGCCAATTATGCAGGATATAGATTTCAGCAAATCCATTGAAGATTTGTGTGTTTATCCCTACAAATCCAGAAAACCATTATATATAAATTGAATTGATCTCTCCAGCTTTTGGACTCAAAACCTCAAAGGCCCCGGTTGTTACACAGAGAAACTTGAATCTATTTTAGGTTATGAGAATTAGAAATAAACAGTATCACATTTTTATTATGTCATCTTCCCCAAATTATTTTGCTTAATCTTTTCTGACACCAAACAGAAGTAAATTCAAAGCCACATTTGTATGTTTAAAGGTCACTATCGGTTTGTCTTCCATATACATCATAATCATCGCCAAATTGTGCCTTCTCTTTTTCGCGACACTTCCCTAAGAAATAGATTGCCATGAAGACAGAGCTGCTGCCTTGGCTGCATAAAATGTAGGAACATGATTTAATTCTTGGGAAGGCCACAGAGCCAAATGCAGTGACAAAACAGTAACAAAAACAATAGAGTAACAGTAACCAAACAGTAACAAACACAATAGAGTAACAGTAACGGTAACAAAACAATAGAATAGTACATGGTGGGTTTTGGGATAATGTTACCTTTGGGCTGTTTAAAAGCATGTGTAAAGGGATGTAGTCTCTTGATTATTGTTATAAAATTAGAAATGTTCTTGTGGCTCTAAATTCCTAAGGTGGTGGTGTTTATGGACATACAAAGATGGTCTGTGATCATTAATCCAGTTGGGCGCTGGCAGATTTACTCTTTACCTCTTTTTCTTTTAACTTTGGATTTTACTGATGCAGAAGTATCTTTTTCTTCTCTCTCTCTCACCCCTCACCTATTTGTGTTTTTATATCTATTTTTCCTTTTATTTTCTAAACTAAATGATATCACAATTGCTCTATATTTTTTTTAACTTGAAAATTTTCACTTCATATGTCTTCAGAACCATGCCATGTCACTACATGTAGATATATCCATTCTTTTAATTTACACATGGTGCGATGTTCATGGGTATACGTTGCATCTGTGTTTCCTTTCCATACTAATAGACCTTTCGAGTGTTTCTATTTCTTCTCTATCACATGGAATTTTTAAGTCAATATCCTTCTATATATCCCTTGGAGGATATGCTGGGTGTTTCTATAGAAGTTGAATTTATGTTATAAAATTAAAAACAAAATCAAATTACAAATATCTTGGTAGTTCCTATAAATACTAATAAACTCACAACTCTTTTATCCAACTTTTCTTTACTCATCCAATCATTACTCATCATTCACTTCACCACAGATTGACTAATTTTTGTCATCTCATTATTTTTACACTCTGTGACATCCCAAAAATAGGGCCACACACAGAATATGTATGATTCTTAGAGAGAAAGGCCTTGAAACCACTCAAAGGTGGAATCCAGACTTGATGCCATTAAATTGTCATTGTGCACTTAGATTCCTATTACTTCAGCTGAAAACATTTCTAAGATATATGTGGCCACCCAAGGGGACCCTTATTTTCAATTTTGCATCCTAAAGCCCTGGATGAGTGACACTGTAGCCCCCTATGAGTCAAATCTTCATTTCTAAACCAAACCATGTCCAAGTTATGTCCTTATATAACAGGTCACCTTCTGCTACAGCCATGTGGATAAAGATGGAATAGTAGAAGATGGAAAAAGAGTGACATATGAGCCCATGAACTCCCACAATATCTCCCATGTAAAAATGTCCTCCTGTTAGGATTATTGTGAGGAGTAAGTGAAACAAAATTAAGTGAAAAGGAGCCTACCACATATTCAACTATAAGAGGCTCAGTGTAAAAAAAAAAAAAAAAAAAAAAAGGAAGAAGAAGAAGAAGAGGCTCAGTATATTTTATATTTTAGTTCATGTCTCCCTCCCATGATTATTTCATAGGATTGTGCTAGGGGTGTGTGTGTGTGAGAGAATTGTCCCTTTCTTTGCAACAGACAGTATACTACATACATTATTCTGCAACTTTCTATTTTTTTTGTTGTTGTTATTTAACAATATATCCTGCAGATTTTTTTCCATTATCTGTACTTATAAAGATGACTGATGAATTACACTTGTTATAAACAAGTTGTAACGTAAGGATACTCCGCATCATTAGCCGTTAGGTAAACACAAATCGAAGCAATAATGAGATATCATTTTGTACCAACTAGGGTGGCTATATCAAAAAGATAGACAATAACTAGGGTTAGGGAAGATACGAAAAACTGAAATCTTCATACATGGCTGGTGGGAATGTAAGATTTTATAGCCACTTTGGAAAATAGTTCAACAGTTCTTTAAAAAGTTAAATATACCATGTGACTCATCAGTTGTACTTCTAGGTATACAGCCCTTTTCTGATACTTTATTCAATGGACATTCATGCAAGTATAAGACAACAATTATACATAAACACACACATTTCCAAGGAAATTGAAAACATGTCCACACAAAAACTTGCACAAATGTTCATAGTAGCATTATTCATAATAGCCAAAAAGTGGAAATAGCCCACATTTTCAACAAATGAATGAATAAACAAAAAAATGGGGTATATCCATACAATGGAATACTTACCATTAGACATAAGTAGGAATGAAGTTCTAATACATCCTTTGATATGCATGAGTCTCGAAAACATCATGCTAAATGAAAGAAACCTGACTCTACATACCCGTATTATATGATTCCATTTATGTGAAATGTTCCAGATAGGCAAACTCATACAGATAGAAAAGAGATTAGTGTTTGTCAGGAGTTGGGGTTGGTGGGGAAAAAAAGTGGAATGAATGACAATGGTTATTTTATTTGATATTTTGATATTTCATGATATTTATGAAAATATTGTGGAATTATAGAGTGGCTATGGATGTACAACCTTGTGAATAATATGGGATTGACCAATACAAGATTAGGGGTGCTACCCCCCTGTGTAATAAAAAATCCTTATATAACTTATGACTCCCCCAAAACTTAAACTACCGATAGACAACTCTTGCCCAGACGCCTTACCAATAATACAGTGAATCGGATAACACAGATTTCATATGTTACATGCATTATATACTGTATCCTTATAATAAAGTAAACAAGAGGAAAGAAAATATTGATTAGAACATTATAGGGAAGAGAAAAATATATTTACAATACTAGATTGTATTTATTAAAAAAAAAAAAGTCCATATATAAGTGGATCCCTGCAGTTCAAACCTGTGTTGTTCAAGAGTCCTGTACTAAAAAACGCTGAATCATACACTTTAAAAGAGTAAATTTTATGGTATATGAATTATATTTCAGCTTAACTGAAATGAAGATTTCAGTTTTGAACATGTTAAGTTTCAGATGTTTATTTGTCCAAATGTAAATGTCCAGAAGTCTGTTTCCCTGATCCATTAGTATCTCTTTAGTTAGTGCTTTCATTCCCAGAAGCAATAAAAGTAATTTTAGCCGGTTTTCTTTTTTTTTCCTAGTTTTTATTTAAATTCCAGTTGCATATTACATATAATGTATATTATATATAGTATAATATTAGTTTCAGGAATAGAATTTAGTGATTCATCATTTCATATCATACCCAGGGCTCATCACCATAAGTGCCCTTCTTAATACTCATCACCCATTCCCTACCCGTCCCTCCTCCAGCAACCCTCAGTTAATTAAGGGTCTCTATTATGGTTTTCCTTCCTCTCTCTCTTTTTTCCCTTTCTTCTATGTTCACCTATTTTATTTCTTAAATTCCACATATGAGTTAGAGAGTATGGCATTTGTCTTTCTCTGACTTATTTTGCTTAGCATAATACACTCTAGTTCTGTCCACGTCATTGCAAATGGAAAGATTTCATTCTTTTTGATGGCTGAATAATATTCCTGTGTGTGTGTGTGTGTGTGTACCTTTGGGGTACATACACAAAGGTGGACCTTTGGGGTCTTTCCATAACTTGGCTACTGTTGATAATGCTGCTGTAAACATTACAGTACATGTGGCCCTTTGAATCAGAATTTTTGTGTCCTTTGGATAAATACCTAGCAGTACAATTGCTGGGTCATAGGGTAGCTCTATTTTTAACTTTTTTTTTTTTTTTTAAGATTTTATTTATTTATTTTTTGACAGAGACACGGTGAGAGAGGGACACAAGCAGGGGGGAGTGGCAGAGGGAGAAGCAGGCTTCCCATTGAGCAGAGACCCCGATGTGGGGCTCAATCCCAGGACCCTGGGATCGTGACCTGAGCCAAAGGCAGATGCTTAATGACAGAGCCACCCAGGTGCCCCTATTTTTAACTTTTTGAGGAACCTCTATACTGTGTTCCAGAATGGCTGCACCAGTTTGCATTCCCACCAACAGTGTAGGAAGGTTCCCTTTTTTCCACATCTTCACCAACATCTGTTTGTTTCCTGTGTTAATTTTATCCATTCTGACAGGTGTGAGGTGGTATCTCATTGTGGTTTTGATTTATATTTCCCTGGTGATTCCTATGCTGATTCTTCCTTGGCTATGGTGGTGGTTGGGTTTGTTCCATGACACTGGCAAAGTTCTCAGAATACTTTTGGTTAACCCTCCCTAAAGAGTCTTACCACTGTCTTTACTATCCATACTGCATTGTCCGCAACCACTGCACCACAGATATGATTAATAACTGATTTACTGAAAATTAACTATGCACAAGATGCTTTAAATAAATTAGTAGTAGTCTACAAAAATCACTGTATTATTACATTTTATGGAGGAGAAAACTAAGACTCAGAGTTTAAATAAGACTTCTGGTATGCCTGGGTGGCTCAGTCGGTAAAGTGTCTGACTCTTGATTTTGGCGCAGGTCATGATCTCAGGGTCTTGGGATGAGGCCCCTCGCTTGGGCTCCCTGCTCCATGGGGATTCTGCTTGTCTCCCTCTCTGTCTGCCCCTTCCCCTGCTCTCTCTCTCTCTCAAATAAATAAATAAATCTTTTAAAAATTTTTTAAATAAATAAGGTTTCCAAGGTTACACAGCTTATAACTGGCAGGGCTATATCATGCTGTGTTTAACCCTTTTACTAGATTAATGCAGTTGTTATCAATCCAAACAACACATTTCAAATCACTTTTAAAAAGTACAATAGTTGGGGCGCCTGGGTGGCTCAGTGGGTTAAGCCTCTGCCTTCGGCTCAGGTCATGATCTCAGGGTCCTGGGATCAAGCCCCACATAGGGCTCTCTGTTCAGCAGGGAGCCTACTCCCCCCGACCCTCTGCCTGCTGCTCTGCCTACTCGTGATCTCTGTCTGTCAGATAAATAAATAAAATCTTAAAAAAAAAAAAAAGTACAATAGTTAGACACTTCACTAAACCAGTTAAGTCAGAATCTTGGAGGGTGTGTTCTACACAATAGCAGTTCAATCTTTTTTGGGTTCTAATATACTTAAAGCTTTTCAAGAAAAACTCAAGATCTGACAAGTTGTCGTCTTCTGAATCTTTCAACAGAACACACATGTTAACGTGACCTTGATTTTTATGATAAAAATCATATTACAATATATGCAATTTAACCAATATAACACATAACACTAACATATTCTTTGGTGGTAGAAAAGAGCTTCAGCAGGTTGTTTACCTGTCCTCATGGGTCCTTAAACTGGTAAGAAGCTTTCTTAACAATAAGAAAACTTTCCTATGACTTACACAATTGATTTCTTATTGTAGGTCAGGAGAATCATGTTAATCCCTTAATCTGATTATTAGTACAGTTATTAAAATATTCAAAGTCCCTCACAAATCATTTATTATCTCATTTGACGTGCTTATTAGGAAAAGAAGAAAAGCTGTATGTTAATAATTGAATTGTTTCATTTCTTTTGCTAATCACTGGAATTATTTGAATTGGAGTTTGAATACAGTCCATTTTGAGAAACTATTGTAAGTATCAAAAGGAACCTTTGATAAACTATAAAGTTTTGAACAAGATACTTGTTTAAGCAACTCAAATGTAAAAGATGAGGGTTTATTTTGGTCTTATATTCTACTCATTGTATCTTCACATGTTGTATAATAGACTTGAAATACTGTATGAAAGACTTGCAGGTGGGGTGTCTTTAAGCCCCTAAAGGTATAGCCACGCTGCCTTCATACCATGCCTGGAAAAAAGTAAAAAGTCATTGAATAGGTATTGAATGACTCTGTGAATTGGTGCATGTGTATGTCTATACACCTATCTGTATTCTCAATGAAATTAAATTCCTCAAGAGCAAAGAGTCTCCTTTTATCTTTTTGTGTCTGCTGCTACTACTAGCATAGATCTGAGAACATCATAAGTTGTCTAATAAAAATTTATGGTTTGCTTTCCAAATGTAACCTAAAGTATTATTTGATATTTTATTGGCTTCATCATTCAGACAAACATAATTGGTAAACTATAATTTGAAACCAAATTTATTTTATTTTGAGAAAATTTAGAAGTTTTTTAAAGTTACTCTTATCTTGTTCATCTTCCCATATAAAGATAAATCATTTGGAAGGTCTTTCCAAAATTCAGGAATATATTTTAAGGAATTTGGAAGGAGATATGAGAGTGAAACGTTCAGCTTTGGAGAGGTCTCCAAGCAATAACTGAAAATAATTTATTGCCTAATAGCATTGCTACTCAAATCGTAATCTGCACATCAGCAATGTTGATAGCACCTAAGAGTTTCTTATAGCTGCAAAATTTTGGAGCCACTGCAGGCACAGTAAACAGTAATCTGTGCTTGAATTTGAGAAGCACTAAGGTGGTACATTCCAAATTCTTGTTTCCTTATTTTTGTGTTTTTAAAAATATTTTAGGGAGATATGGGGGTCCTTTTTTTTAAAAGATTTTATTTATTTATTTGTCAGAGAGAGAGAGAGAGAGAGAGAACACAAGAGCAGCAGGTGGAGGCAGAGAGAGAAGCAGGGTCCCTGCTGAGCAAGGAGCCCGAATTCGGGACTCGATCCCAGGACCCTGGGATCATGACCTGAGCTGAAGGCAGCAGCTTAACCAACTGAGCCACCCAGGCGTCCCTGGGGTTCCTTTCAGAGTGTTTTCAGAGTGCTGTCTACTCCCAAGAAACATATTTTAATATTAAAACATTTGTTTGGGTATGAGCTAACAGAACTCCTAGAAGATAAACCTGTTGTGATGAATAAGAATCCTCTGTATAGGCTGGTGGAGAAAGGTGCCATCTTGCTAATTATCTTGATCACCAAGATTTCTATGCTGTGGAGCTCCATGTCATTTCTCAGGCAATTTGGAATTTTCTCTTGTCTGCTCATCTGATGGCTAAGCAGAGGGCCAAGGGAATTTGCTTGACGGCCCAAAGTGGTTTTCTTCATTGTCTTGTTTCTTCTGCAGCAACCTCCTTCATATTCTCTGGTCTAAATTAGGATAAAACAAAAGTAGGACAATGCCAGATATTGAAACAGCCATAACCTCCCTCAGCATTTTTTTTTAAATTCTTGGTGCTTTCATTTTTCATTTAGACACTTAGACACTCGGGGTAAAAGATATGCCACAACAAATAAACGTAATCTGTTGACCTGCTGTTCTTAAAACCAGTACATTAACACATGTTTAATGATGAATTGTTTTAATGGTTTCCTCCTTCTGTGTTTTACTGTAGGACAATTTCCAAATTGCTTTTTGTCATCGGTATACTGAATGATCTTTGGGCTAGTAGTTAAGGAACACAGAGTCTAATGCCAACCTTTGGAGTGACTAGGTGTGTATGACCCTAGGCAAGTGATTGATGTTCCAGGGCTGAGGTCGCTCTTTTTAGAAATGGCATTGTTGGCATGGACAATCTCTGGAACTTCTGTCTCAGTGACTCCATGACACTGTATCAACTTCATTTTCATAAAGCTGCTGATGAATCTAATTTAAATCTTATTTATGATACCAAGTCAGGAAAAAAAAAAAAACACCAAAAATGAAATCTTATTTTACATAGAATATAATTGCGGAAGAATTACTTAATAATAAGAACATTTAAAATTTCTGTCGTATTTGAGGACAAAGATCTGTATCAATAAACATTTGCAAGTGAACAGTAACTAATGCTCAAATATAATACTTCCATGAATTAATCATGTCTGCTTTTGCACAGTGCTTAGTTAAGCCCCCAGCTAGTTCTCACTCACAGACTCTATTTCTGAGAGTGAAATTGATTATTTGAATTGACATTCTCAATCCCAAGACACCTAAGTGAGCAAAAGGTTATGAATATTGTAAGGAGATTTTATTTTCCTCAAAGTTTGCTCTGAATTCAGAATTTTATGGAAGGTGTAGAGAGCAGTGAGGCAATGCCATATTCAGTCCACTGGGGAGGAGGGAAATGAATAGAAGGCAAGAGAAGATTCCAAGGGGAGCGATACACAAATCTGTCTCGCTTACATTCAATTTGAAGAATAATATTTAACATCTCCAGGGAGCTTCTCTGATCTTGATATCTCAGTTAATTGTTGCCTCCAGTTCTAGGGTTGAGCACCTACTATGAATTATGAACTGTATTCAGAGATGAGGATACAAATATGAAAGATAGAGTCCTCAGTGCAGTATCTTATCGCTAACCGTCTTCAACATTGCAGTCTGAGTCATAGGATTTTTAAAACATAGATCACTCTGCACTGAACTTTATTCATTAACTGTCATTGCTAAGAATAGAAGTCCAGATTCAGAAGGACTCTTGTGTTTCGTTAGCTGTTTACTTTTCTTGCCTCTTCTTTCATTATTACTTACTCTCATACCCTGGGTTTTACCAAAACTTCTGCATATCACTCCAAGGATGAGTTCAGTGGAGGGATCATCCTCTCTTAAATTTCATTGTCTTTACATGTTTATTCCATCATCCCAGAGTGGCTCTACTGGCTTTCTTCACTTAGAAAGCTTGTTCTAGATCTTCAAGAATCAATGGAGATATTGAGATATCAACTCACAAGAGACTCATCTTAATAATGCCTTGAATTAGTGGCCCATTTTTGTATTCCCATAAGATAGTTCTTATATCTACTGCAGGTTATTATCATCTATTTATCCCTCTAGACCATAAAGTTCTTTTGGTCAACCAACCCATTGTCTGGCTGATACATGTTCAAATAAATTTTCTTTTCTTTTTTTTAAGACTTTATTCATTTATTTGATAGAGAGAGAGAGAGAGAGCATGCACAGAAGCAGGGGCAAGGGGGCAGCAGAGAGAGAGGGAGAAGCAGACTCCCCGCTTAGCAAGGAGCCGAGTGCGGGGCTTAATCCCAGAACCCTGGGATCATGACCTAAGCAGAAGGCAGACACTTACCTGACTGAGCCACCCAGATGTCCCTCAAAAATTTTTCTCTGAAGAATAAAATATTAAACAAAATAACACTAAGATATAGGTGGTTCATATTATTCTCTTCATTTTAGAGCTGAGGAAACATTAAAGATCTTATCCCATACTCTTGGTCAATAGGTAAGATATATCTGGTTTTCTGAGTACATCACATGTTCTTTTTCGATGTGCTACTTCTTCATCTCATGGTTAAACAAAATTACTGATGGGGAGAAGCGTCAGGACTACAAAAGCCCCAGTGAGAGAAAAAGAATTTTGTGACTCACAATGGATGGTCTACCAACTTTTGGCGTGTTCTCAGGGGAAATCCAAGAGATTGGGTCCAGGAAGTAGGATGATCCTACAAATGAATATTTAATAAATGAAATGACAAGCCATTATCACAGAGCAATGAAAGTAGCAATACTTGCTTTGGTCAGCTTCCATCTCATGTTGCTGGTGGTGGTGGTGGTGTTGCTGTTGCTGAAAAAAGGACACATTGCAAATGAGAAAATAAATTTGTGAGCTGTATCTTTTTCCACAAAGCCTTCTAAGTTCTTTTAAAAAATCTTTCAAAAATTAGATCAGCTTTAGACACAGGTAATTTTGGATAGAGCTATTGGCTGGCTGTGTGACTTTCTGCCTTTGAAATAAATTTTATTTGGTGTTTTCTCCTATTCTTAAAAGTAATTCTCCTTAAGTTTTGACTAAGATTACATACACACACACACACACACACACACACACACACACACACATAATATATATATACCTATATACACATATATATACCTATATACACATATATATATACATGTATATATGAAGATTTTATATACATATAAAGACTATATTTATATTTTTATATATAAATATAAAATATAATATATATTTATATAATACATAATATATAATATGTATATATACATATATATATTTAAAGATTTTATTTATTGACAGAGAGACACAGAGAGAGAGGGAACACAAGCAGGGGGAGTGGGAGAGGAGAAGCAGGCTTCCCATCAAACAAGGAGCCCGATGTGGACCTTGACCCAGGACCCTGGGCTCATGACCTGAGCCAAAGGCAGCTGCTTAACTACTGAACCACCCAGATGCCCTTGACTAAGATATTTTAAAGACTCTAAAATAAGAGATTAGGTAATATATTATTGGCATATACTTATCACCAAATGTTTTTTCCAGGTCCTTATTATAATATTTTCAAACATACAGAAAAGTCAAAAGGATGAACTACATAGATTCCATGTAAATTTGATACTTGTTAACATTTTAAGGTGTATCATGACACTTCACTCCTGCATACTCCAGGATTTTCTCCCCCCCAAAAAAAGCATTCTCTAATATAACGCTAGTACTTTAATCTTACCTAATAAAACTAATAATAACACCCTAATATCATCTAATATCCAGATTATTTTCAGATTTCCTGAGTTACCTACAATAAGTATTTTATAATTTTTTTAAGGTTTGGATTCTCTTCAAGTTTATTAAATATATCTGATTCTCTTTAGCCTATTTTAATTTTAAACAAGTTCCATTTCCTTTCATGTATTTATTTTTCATGGCATTAAATGTTTTAAAAATCTGAGCTAGATATCTTATGTAACATTCCCAATATTTGCTCTGTTTTGCTGTTTCCTTATAGTGTTATTTAATTTGTTCCTCTGTCCTTGTACTTTTTATAAACCAGAAATTTGGAACTGATGCCTACATTAGATGCAGATTAGAGTGTTTCAGGAAGAACACTTTACAGGTGAGACTACGTACTTCACATCGCAACATACCATGGTGCACATACTAGTTCATCTCGCTAGTAGTGGTGCTGGGTTTAGCTACTCAAGGTGTGACCAATAGAGCTCTTCACTATAAAAATTAGTTTCCCCTTTGAATTTAGCAAACAATATCTGTGGGCGTCATAATTTGGCATATGAAAATTATCTTCCAAAACCAATTTCACCCAATGCCTCTACCCAATAATGTTCTTATCCATTAACTATGTATGCTACAGTCAATTACATCATTGGGTTTTGCATAGAAGTGAATTTTTAAACTGGATGATTTCTTTGATATTTATTAGGCATTATTTATCTGTGAAAAAGAATTTTCTTTCAATAAGCAGTGATGAATTATATCTCTTTGTTTAAAAAAAAGAAAAAAAATGCTTAGATCTTCTGTTTTAACTATTATTTTCAGAGTAAAATATTGGCTTGAGAGTTACCTCCATATGAGGGTTTTTGTTTTGTTTTTGTTTTGATTTCAGTTAGGATTGACTTAGGGGTAGGTAGTTTCTATGTATAGAGGCACTACCTCTAAACCTAGGGGAATAAAGATGATATTGGCTACTTGGTAATCAGAAAATGTTGGATTGAACTTCTAGATCTATAGTGTATGAGCTTTGTTACCAAGAACATCTACTTACTTTTTCAGTCTCATTATCCACTTATCTTTTCATTGACATCTATCAAATGCTATTATGTGAATTATTTCTTTTTTAATGGCTAGAATCCCATTTAGAGCCTCATGGAATTTATTAGGTTATAGGGCCTTTAAGGTTTCTGTTGCTGATGCTGTTGTTTATTAATGGGTTAATATTAATAAAGCTTCCGGGATGGATTTACTCCTTATTGGGTCATATTTACATTAAAAATTAAATTGTGAGCTTTTATTTCCTATTCCTTGGGAAATGTTATAAATTTGGACAAATTGTTTTAGAGGAATTCTTAGCTGATGATGAAAGAAAATACACTCTTGCCATTTTTATTTAATTTATTTATTCTTTTTATAATATCATATGTGAAATGGTCAAACTGCCAGGAAATCAGTTAAATGAAGTTATGAATCTCTATGATAGTATTAACTAGTAATCACATTTATTTTCACTGGCTTGTTAGCACTCCTCTGATTATAGTCTCTTCTTGTACTTTTTATTCCCCAACTGCAGAAATACAAGTTCACTTTGTATTATTTTATTATTATGTATAATTTCACTTGTAACTTTGTTAATATACTTTGATCATTTTTTACCCCAATGGATGAGGTGATTAGGTGAATAACCACCCTCCCCCGCACACACGAGATTGATGAATTATTACCAATTGATCAACCTGTAATATTAATAAGTGATATATTAAAAAACATTTAAAACATCTCATTCTTTAGTTTCCTACTCTTACCTCAACAAATAAACGATGTTTGGGGAATGGAGTGGTCCAAACCATGCAGTATCACAAACTCCTAGTGGCAGATGATTGAATTCATCTTTTTCCCACATGAGAGAAAGATCATTATGATAAAAGAGTCAAGAATGTCCTCCATTCCCATTTTCAAAGGCAATATTTTCTAAAATCCCCCAGGCTCAAAATTAGATCATGTTTGGATTCCACAATTTTGGTAAAATTCTATATATAGGAGAGATTAGGACAAATCTCTGGTTCTGCTTTAGTCTGTAATGGGCTGTGGTGTCCATGTAGATGAGCTAAGATGTGGTTGCAACTGTTGCTCTCAAGAAAGACTGAAACTATTCAGTGTAGTATTTAGATTCAGGCTTTGAAACCTGAGAGTTACCAAGTACCAGTGTAACGTAGTGATGTGGGGTATTGATCATTTATTCATTGTGTGTACGTTGTCAAGATTCCTCATGGTCTGTATATGTTAGTTTCCTTACTGGACCATGGAGGTAATAAGAGCACGTTCGTCAGAGCTTATGAGAATTAAATAAGGTCATGGGGCACATTTGACAAATGTTAGCTATCCTTATTGTGTCTGCTGTTCTGAGGTCTAACACAAGCAGAACCTACCTAGCCCTGAAGGTTACAATTTGTTACATCTGAAAGTGGTCACAAGATCACAAGGTATCATTTCACTCTGATAGTCACTGCACTCTTCTATGTAAATCATGTCACATATTTCAGGTGAGTTTGCCATCTTGGTAAAGTTGTATTCCTGTTTACAACTATTTTGTTCCTCCTTCTCCACCCACCGGATAGACCATCTTTTAATGTTTTGTCTTCCTTGCCCAGATGCCAGAATTCCATTCAGAAATACAATTTTATTAGAGACTCCTAATTCAGGGTGTCATGCCTTTGAATTTGTCAATGCAGATGATTACCATGCAATCTTGTAAAGATGCCTCAGTTCCTGTGCCTAAAAAGGAATACTGAGTTATCATATAAATTATTGCCTAATAGATTATGTGGCCAGTACAATATTATAATTGTTCTGTTCTTGGAGTTAAAGTCTTTGTTCTTATAGGTAGTACTTCTCTGAATCTCTTTGTCCTTGTCCTTTTCTATGACTTTATTGAAATAACTCCTTTTTCTCTAGGCCATATTCAATATCCAAATACAATGATGCTTCCCTTTCTACACTCACTGCTTAATAGTATTTATATTTTTTTCAGTCTTTGAAGCAGTATCCAAACAGAAAGGATTATGGGGATTAAGCAATTCCAATACTTTCAACAGGAGAGAAAAAATGAAGTTATGGGCCTAGTGTGCAGACAATATATCCTCTTACCAGAGATGAGAAGTGAACATCTCGAAGTTAGCTGATGTCTGCAAATCTCTTCTGACAGTCAAAGATATTCTCTTAATATTTCTATGTCAGAGAGACAGAGCAAGCAAGCAGGTGTAGCGGCAGGCGGAGGCAGAGGCATAAGCAGGAACAGACTCCCTGCTGGGCAAGGAACAGGATGAGGGATTTGATCACCAGGACTCTGGGATCATGACCTGAGCTGAAGACAAATGCTTAATAGACTGAGCTGCCCAGGCATCCCCAACTAGTATTTTTTTAAATGCCATGCAACATGTAATATTTAGGCTTTTAATTTGAAAAGGTAAAGCCTTAGATGTATAATGGTTAGTTTTTATAATTAATAGTTTCTTTTTTATTGGTGAAGCATTAGGTTCAGGCTACAGTTATCTCTCCCTTTCTGTTTGCTCTCACTTTCTCTCTTTCCCACAATTTAAGTACGTGAAACTTTGAATAGATAATACTTCTACGTGTTGCAAAATTCAAAGAAGTTCAAACAGTTGAAACAACAACAACAAAACCGAAAACCTAAGCCTTTCTCCCACTCTGCTCTTCAGAGACATTAAGTTCCTCTTCAGAGATGGCTATTATATTTAGAGACGTATCTCTATACAAATGTATACTCGCACATTTTATGTTGTCCCATTAATAATGTCTGATGTGGGTCCACTATTTAGAATTCCCATTGTATATCAAAACTTTCCATGTTAATGAATATAAATTAACATTTAAATCAGCAAATATAGGGGCACCTGGGTGGCTTAGTTGGTTGAGCGTCTGCCTTCGGCTCAGGTCATGATCCTAGGATCCTGGGATCCAGCTCAGCCTTGGGCTCCTTGCTCAGCAAGGAGCCTGCTTCTTCCTCTCCTATTCCCCCTGCTTGTACTCTCTCTGTGTATCAAATAAATAAAGTCTTAAAAAAGTAAATCAGCAAATATTATCTATGGGGAGACTAACACGTGGGGAAGAAGGGGGCCAGAGGAATTTCCCTAGGTCTCCTCTAACAATGGAAGGGACAGAGAAAGCTCAGCTCTTTTGAGTACACACACACACACACACACACTCACACACACTCACACACACACATACACAGAGAATTTGCGTAGCCCTCATATCCCTCTAGCCTTCAAGGGTTTGATTTACGCTGACCTCAAATAAAGTCCAGTTTCTATCTTCTAGTAGAGATAGTTACACAATTTTTGGAGAGTGGAATCTATTACTATTGTTTCCACTAAAGAACATATTAAATGTATTTTGTGTATTTTGTCATTCACCAAACCTTCTATTTGCACAGCCATTAGATTTTTTTTTCTTTTCTTGTCCTTGCGCCACTGTAAAATGAGATTCCAGCGAATCAAATTATATCAACAACAAAATCTGATCTTTAGAAATTATGAAGCTTTCCAAAACAGACTTCATATTTATTTCTTGTTGGTATTATTACCTAAAGCCAAAAATGTCTCATATAAACTTGCTGATGTAAATTATTAATAGTGCTAAAAGCAAGACATTCATTTTACAAGCTCTACTAAGGCATAATAGTGGCAAATTGCCATTATTTCATTTACTGAATAGTGCATTTATCTAAGATATTTATAGGTACACACTCTTGATAATATGTATTATTTCAGTGATTAAGTTATTCTGTCATTTCCAAAAATATATAAGGCTCACATAATTCTTTTGACACACACGTAAATAAAATACTCAGTGATTTCCGTGTGTGCACCTATGCATATATATGTTTGAGTGATGATATTCTCCAGTGCTGAAAACCAGCACCTCATTTGCAGGCTGAAATTGACATTCCTCCCTTCCAATAAATTAACATTCCCAGAGTGAACCCATCTCAAGTCACATGGCTCAAGTGCCTCATTTAATAATACCAACAAGTTCACTTTAAAGTCAATTTGACAAAAAGCCAAAAAACAAATGGAAGGGAGAATCATTTGTGAATTTATTAATGAGCATTCATTCATCCTTTTTATTAGCAAACACCAATGAATTCACTATTTTGTGTCTACTTATATTTATAAATGATGATGTAGAGGGTAAAATTACATTGAAAAACTTCTTTGTTCATTTTAAATATTATTTCATGCAGGTCAATATAAAACAGAAGAAATTCTTTTCAAACATTCACTTATGTTTAAGTCGTTTACCAGTTGAAAGAGTAGCATATGCTGGCCATGAGGCAAGCGGTAGGTAGAAAGATAAACCAACAAGGCCAAGGCAGTAAAAGAATCCAGTGAATATGTTGGGATGCACTCATACTGGGCCACAGAGACTACCAGGTTGTATGCCTGCACAGGAAAGGACAATCTCATGTTCCCGAGGAGTCAAGGAAGACTTCCTGGAAGAGGCAATAATACATCACCTGAAAAGGCCTTGCAGTATCAGAAAAAGAGGGTAATGAAAAGGAAGTGAAGCACATATTGGAAAGAAGTAGTCAAGTAATGTTTTAATATCAAGAGAACATTTATGACTGATGGTGCTATGGTGATTCAAAGCACTTGCCTATGGAAGGTGCTGTTAGATTACAGAGGGGATAAAAAGTAGATGGAATATTAAGCTGGCAGTTTTGAATTTTTTCAAAAATATAAGGAATAAGAAATCCCTGTATATACATATACTTGAATACCCCTGCAAATACAACAGACATAGACCTGCTGGGCAATTTCATTTCTGCTAAATGGACAATTTGAAATAAATGACATTTGTTGGCAAACATATATATATATATATATATATATATATGAAGCTTATTGAATTTGTTCTAAAACTTTCAATTTTAAAGCTCTCAGAGTTGGATTAAAAAAAAAAAAAAGTGAGCTCAAAACCAAGTGTGACCAAAGAATTCTATCAGCTAGGAGTGTCTAGGAAAACTGAGCATAAGGGTTTCTAAACACCCTTGGTATTCTGGAAGTTCCAGACCCAAAGCAGAGAACAGGCACTGCAGTAATCACAATTGCTTGATAACTAAAATCTAAATATATATATATATATAATCCACATATAATACTGAAACAAAAACTTTAATAACATGTAACTTTAAGACAATTTCTTTTCTTTTTTTTTTTAAGATTTTATTTATTTATTTGACAGACAGAGATCACAAGTAGGCAGGGAGGCAGGCAGAGAGAGAGGAGAAAGCAGGCTCTCTGCTCTGTAGAGCAGAGAGTCCGATGCAGGGCTCGATCCCAGGACCCCGGGATTATGACCTGAGCCGAAGGCAGAGGCTTTAACCCACTGAGCCACCCAGGTGCCCCTAAAACAATCTCTTACGAAAAGTAATTTCTATTTACTTTTTTAAATAGTCTGTTCTTATAATGAAGTAATCAGAATATTCACTATTAATTTTGTGGTTAAAGTAACACCTTTACAATATTTCTTCCCCATGTATTAGCAGTATTTTAAGATGTTCACTTTGCTCTCCTCTTTGGTTTTATAGTGTTTAATAACTCAAATGTTTTGGTATGTTGGAGTAGTGTCTAGGAATCTAGTCTTTATTCTATAATGCTTTATATTATGTAACGTACTGGAGTAACTTTTGTTTGCCATTCACATGGCCAAAAATAGTTCATTATTTGTAAAGAATGTTGCTTTTGCCTAAGCAGCTCTTTAATGAGAATAATGGGAAACTGAATATATACCATAGATACTGGTGGTAACAAGGACTTTTTCTGTTCTCTTCAGTGGAAACCTCTTGGTCAAATTATAGCTAGTGTTATATTTATATACAGGATCTCTTTTCTTTAATTCACATATTTCTCTACTCATAGGAACCAGTGAATTCAACATGTGTTTCAAATATTTAAAAATGTAATTTCTGTAGTGATGTTACTTCATTTAGAGAAAAATAAGTGTAAATCAGCAGACCACATGTTTAAAATTCAGTCATTTTGGACAGGATTATAACTCCCCATTCCAAAGGGCAGTGTGTACTGGGACAGGGCCATGATATGGACAAATGTTGTAAACCTTATGTATTTCCTTATCAGCTCTGTTATTCTTTATAGCATTCATATTTTAGCCAAAGTTCAACTTTACATTTAGGTTACGGATGGTCCTTTCACATGCAGGATTTTTGTTGAAGCCATATGTCTTATAAGAAATGAGCCCCTGTGTCTTCCATCTTATTGAAAGACAGTGACATGTTTAAATAAGTACTTTTAATATAGTAGCAAATATTGTGTTAGTGGGGTTGTATGTGTTCATTAATTGTTTTACTTGCTTACAAGTTGACCCTTAAACAATAGGGATTTGAACTGTGGAGGTCCACTTTATATGTTTTTTTTTCATAGTATAGTATTGTAAATGTATTTTCTCTTCCCTATGATTTTCTTAATAGCATTTTCTTTTTTCTAAGCTTACTTTAATGTAAGAATATAGTATATAATACATATAACCTAAAACATATGTTAATCAGCTATTTATGTTATAAATAAGGCTTCTGTTCAACAGAAGGCTGTAAGTGGTTAAGTTTCTGGGGAGTCAAAATTTATATGTGAACTTTCCACTATGCAAGGGGTCAGCATCCCTGATCCCTACTGTGTTTTGTTGTATCTACAAACTTTAAAAATATTTGATTTCACAACTACTCAGATACTGTGTGATGTTGCTTACAGGTGAACAAAGGCATTGAGTAGATTTGGTTTCTGTTTGTTCATATTATCATTAACTAAAATCCATAGTTTATTTAGAATTTCAATGTTTTTAACCTAATTTCCTTTTTCTGTTCTAAGATACTGCATTGCATTTAATTTTCCCGTCTCTTTAGGCTCCTCCTGACTCTGGTAGTTTCTCATACATTTTTTTAAATTTTTTGTTTTGTTTTTTGATGACATTGATAGGTTTGAGGAACACTGACCAGATATTTTATAGGATGGCATACAACTGGAATTTATCTAACGTTTTTCTATGATAAGATTTGGTTTATGAGTTATTAGGAGAAAGAACACAGATATAAAGTGTCATTGTTATCACATTATATGAAGGGTACCCATTGTCAACATGACTGTTGATGTTGTCCATGATCATCAACTAAGATAGTGTTTATCAGATTTTTCTACTGTAAGGTTACTCTCTCTTCCCCCTTCCTAGACTGTACACTGTGGAAGGAAGTCACTATGCACAGCCAAAGGAGTGGTTATATACTTGAGGAAGGAGTATCTACTTAAATTATTTAGAATTCTTCTGCATGGAGGATTAGTTTCCCTCCCCAATTTATTAATTTAGTAAATAATTTATTTATATCAATATAGAATAATACTTATTCCATACTTTGAAGTTATAATCCAGTACTGCTTTAATTTTTTTTCTCAAACAAATCCAGCTTTGTCCTATGAGAGCTCTTTTAGTTGGCTCCAATGTATTTTTGTTTTGGGTTTTTTTGTTTTTGTTGTTGTTGTTGATGATGGTTTTTGTTTTGTTTTGAGCACTGTCTTATTTTCTGATCCTACCAAATATGTACCTCATATATTTCTGGTCCTAGCCCTAGAGTCAGACCTTTCTCCAAGGAGCCATGGTTCTTTTTATTGGAAAAAGATATTATAAACCAAGATCTGGGTACAAGTTCTTCTCATTGTTACTGGGGTATCATCTCTTTTGCTCTGCCCTTAGCTGACAAAACAGTAAATTTTGGGGTTTGCACTAACTTTTTGTATATACAGATATCTATAAATATTTCCATGTTTAACTATCTATGTATTAAGTAAAAAGGAGTTGATATTCATGTTTCTAACTCTAATGTATTACTAACCACAGACATCAGTTTAGCTTCCTCTCCTCTTATCTGTAAACTTCCCTCTCAGCAGTGAGGAACCTGGCTCATACTATGAAAATTCACTTAAATTTTCAATCTGGTGTATATGAATGGAAGTATCACAGTTGTTAATGTGTACTTCTGTTAGATACAACTTTATCAACAACAACAACAAAACAATAGCTAAGTGCAACTCCTTTTGCTTTTTTTTTTTTTTTTTTTTTTAACAGACTCTGCTCTTCTCTGCAGTTACTTAGGTCAGTACCTTTCCCGTTCCCATCAGTAAAGTTCTGTCAATTTGCTGTACAGTTAGATTGTCCTGTCACTGCCTGCCTTCCTTCTAGGGATACTACAGCTCCCTAAATGATTTTATTTTTACTTTGCATACATTAAGATTCACTTTTTGTGCTGTGAAGTTCAAAAGATACAGACAAAAGCATAAGGTTTTTAAATTCACCCTTAGAGTATTGAACAGAATAATTTTACTGCTCTAAAACTCTCCTGGGCTTCACTTTTTCAGCCCTCCACTCTCCCCTCAAACACCTTGGCAAGCATTCATTCCTTTACTGTCTCTATAGGTTTGTTTTTTCCATAATGCCATACAATTGGAGTCTTAGAAAATGCAGTCTTTTCATACTGTCTTTTTTTGCTTAGAGTTATTCATTTACTGTTTCTCTAGATTTTTCTGCATTTTGATGGCTCATTTTTAAATTGTTGAATAGTATTTCATTGCATGGATGTACCACAGTTGTTTACCAATACATCTTTGGGGGGGCATCTTTTTTGCTTCCATTTTTCTTTTTCGTGATTATAAATAAAGCTACTATAAATATTTATGGGCAGATTTTTGTGTGAATATAAGTTTTCAAATAAACTGGATGAATAAGTAGGAGACTGATTGATTGCTGGATCGTATGAAAAGAATATGCTTAACACTGTAAGGTACTGCCAAACTGTCCTTGAAAGTGGCTGTACCTCTGAACACTACAACAGAAACTAATGATGTACTACATGGTGACTAACTAAACATAATAAAATATTTTAAAAATAGTGGCTCTACGATTTTGTATTCTCCTCCAGAACAGATGAGCATTCCTTTTACTCCATATAGTTGACAGCATTTGGTCTTGTTTTTTTGGGGGGTGGGGGGGTGGGGGGGGCTTTTTTTGTTGCTATTTTTTTCTGTTTTTCAAAAGTAGCTTTTTAAAAATTTAAGTGTAGTTGACACAATGTTATGTTAGTTTCAGGTGTATGACATGGTGATTAGCATCTCTATACATTATGCTGTGATCAGCACAAATGTAGCTACCATCTGCCACCATGCAATGCTATTAGAGTATCATTGACTGTATTCTCTATGCTGTGTCTTTTATTGCTGTGACTTACTGATTCCGTAACTGGAAACCTGTATCTTCTGTCCCCTTCACCTATTTTGCCCATTCCCCCATTCTCTTCCCTCTGGCAACCAGCAATACTGTTTTATAGTCTAATTCTGTTTTTTATTTACTATAATTATTTTTATAATTATTATTATTATTTTTTTAGATTCCACATATGAGTGAAATCATAGAGTATTTGTCTTTTTCAGTCTTATTTCACTTAGCATAATGTCCTCTAAGTCTGGAAGAGAACACAAGCAGAAATTGTTCTGACATTGGCCACAGCAGTGGTTATCTTGATGTCTCCTAAGGCAAGGGAAACAAAAGCAAAAATAAACTATTGGCACTACATCATAACAAAAAGCTGTTGCACAATGAAGGAAATCATTAATAAAAAAAAAAGGCAACCTACTGAATAGAAGATATTTGCAAATTATATATCTGATAAGGGGTTAGTATCTAAAATATATCAAGAATTTATGGAACTCAACACTAAAAAACAAAACAAAACAACCCAACTAAAACATAAACAGAAGAGGGGATGGCTTGGTTGGTTAAGCATTGGCCTTCAGCTCAGGTATAGATCCTGGGGCCCTGGGATCCAGGCTCCTGTCAAGCCTCCAAGTCCTTGAGAGCCCCTTGTTGAAGTCCCTGAGTCAGGCCCCCTTGTGGAGAGCCCTTAGGTGGAGAGCTCCTGTGTGCAGCCTCCTGCTCAGTAGGGAGTCTGCTTCCTGGTTGCTCTCTGCCCCTCCCCCACGTGATTGTGCACACACATGTGCCCTCTGTCTCTCTCGCTCTCACTCGTGCTCTCTCTCAAATAAATAAAATCTTAAAAAAAAATAGGCAGAGGACTTTAATTGACATTTTTCCAAAGAAGACATATATGGCCAACATGGCCATGAAAAAATGCTCAACATTACTAATGATCAGGGATTTCAGTCTGTTTAGTAGGTAGGTAGTAGAATCAGGTTGTTGTTTTAATCTCAATTCCCTGATAACAAATGATGATGAGTGCCTTTTCATATGCTTATTTGCCATCTGTCTTGAGGGTATCTCGCTGGGTAAAGTTTCTGCTCAGATCTTTGGCCCATTTTAAATTGGAATATTTCTTTCTTATTACTGAGTTTTAAGAGCTCTTTGTATATTTGGATATAAATACTTTATCAGATATGTGTTTTACAAGTATTTTCTCACAGTTTGTGTATTGTCTTCTCATTCTATTAGTATTGTCTTTCACAGAGCAGACATTATTAATTTTACTTAAAGTTAACTTTTTTTGTCTTTCACAGATCATGCTTTTGGTGTTTTATCTAAAAACTCATTGTCAAACCCAAGGTTCCCAGACTTTCTCCCATGTTTTCTACAAATTTAATAGTTTTGCATTTCGTATGTAGATCTATAGTCCATTTTTCACTTAAATTTTATGAAACCTTTAAAGTCCAAGTTTTTCTTTTCTTTTCTTTCTTTCTTTTTTTTTTTTAGATAGATATCGTTGTTTACTATAATTTGTTGAGAAGACTCCTGTCGCTATTGAATTCTCTTTGCTCCTTTGTCAAAGATCTCTTGATTTTGTCAAAGATCAGCTCAGTATATTTTTGTGTATATTTCTGGGCTATCTATTCTGTTCCATTGATTCATGTGTTTATTCTTTCACCAATAACATGATCTCTTCATTATTGTAGAGTAACAGTAAGTCTTAACGTCAGATAGTGTCAGTAGTCCAACTGTCTTCTTCAGCATTTTTTTTTTTTTTTTGGCTATTTTGGATCTTTCCTCCTTTGATATCTCCAGTTTGTCGATATACAAAATACAGCTTACAGGGAATTGGATTAAGTTTGAATTGAATATATAAATCATATTGGAAATAATTAATATCTTAACAATATTGAGTTTCCTAATCCATGAACACAGAATATTTCCCTATTTATTTAATTTTTTTATTTCTGTCATCAGAGTTCTGTATTTTTCCACATGTAGATCTTGTTCATAATTTGTTAAATTTATACCTGAGTATTTCATTTTTGGTACTATTATACAATAGTATTGTTTTTAATTTCAAATTGCAGTTTCAATTGTTGATATATAGGAAAGTAATTAACTTTTACATTAACAAACTCTGACCTCATTAAATCATTTGTTAGTGATTTGTTTTAATCTTTTATTAGTTATTTCTTATCTTATTATTTTATTATCTTCTTGAACTAGCTAGTATTTTTAATGTAAGAGTGGCAAGAGGAGACATCTTTGCTTTGTTCTTGATCTTAGGGAAAAAGCAGGCAGTTTTTCACCATTAAGTAAGATTTTAGCTAAAGGTTTTTTAGTAGTCTTTTTTTTTCTTTTTTATGAAGTTGAGAATGTTTCCCTCTAATTCCACTTTGCTTAAAGTTTTCCTCAAGAGTAAAATGTTTTCTGCATCAATTGATGTGATCATAATTTTTCTTTTTTAACTTATTCATGGGTAAGATTACATTCTTGAATGTTTCACTTGATCATGATGTTTAATTCTTTTTTATACATTATTTAATTTGCTAACACTTTACCCAGGATTACATATCTATGTATTTTTGTACCTATGAGAGAGATTGGGCTATAGTTTTTTTGTTGATTCTGATTTTAGAGTAATGCTGGCTTCACAGAATGAGTTAGGAAGTACTTTCTCTGCTTCTATTTTCTGGAAGAGATTGTACAGCAGTGGTATTCTTAAATTTTTGGTAGAATTCACCACTGAAATCATCTGGGCCTGATGTTTTCTTTCTTATAAATTAATGATTCAGTTTCTTTAATAGGAATAAGCCGATTCAGATTATATATTTAATTCCTTGTGTGAGTATTGGTAGTTTGTATCTTTCAAAGAATTACTGCATTTTGTTTTAAAATGGTGGTTATAGAGTTTTTTCTTAATATTATTTTATTATTCTTATATATTCCTATAATATTATTTATTATATGGGATCAGAAGCGATAATCCCTTTTTCATTTTTAATTTCAGTAATTTTCATTGTTAGCAATTTTTGTCTTTTTTAGTCTGAATAAAGGTTTATTCATTTTATTTATCTTTCAAAAAATTTTTTTGACATCATTGCTTCCTTTTATCATTTTTCTGATTTCAATTTCTTTGATTCCTACTTTATTTTTTTTTCCTTCAACTTGGTTTTGGCTTAAATTACTGTTCTTTATTTTCCTAAGATAGAAGTTCAGATTTTGATTTTAGATTTTTCTATTTTTCTAATAAATGTATTTAGTGCTATAAATTTTCCTCTAAGCACTACTTTCACTGCATTTTACAAGTTTGAATGTTTCATCTACATTAAGTTCAAAATACTTTTAAAGATTTATCTATTTATTTCAGAAAGAGAGAATGCATGTGTATTAGGTGGGGGGAGGGGCAGAGGGAGAGAATCCCAAATGGACTCGTAATTTTTTAAAGAAATTATTTATTCATGAGAGAGAGAGAAAGGTAGAGGTGGAGGGGGAAGCAGGCTCCCCAAGGAGCAGAGAGCCCGATGCAGGACTGAATCCCAGGACTCTGAGATCATGACCTGAGCCAAAGCAGGTATTTAACCATCTGAGCCACCCAGGTGCCCAGCTCAAAATTTATCCTGAGTCCTCTATGATTGATGTTTTATTAGAAGTCTGTTGTTCTTGATTTCCAAATATTTGGGGATTTTCTGACTATCTTACTGTTGTTGATTTCTGGCTTAATTCTACTATAGTCTGAGGAAATACTTGGTATGATTTATATCCTTTTAAAATTGTTCATGTTGAGGCACCTGGGTGGTTCAGTCAGGTAAGTGTCTGCTTTTGGTTCAGGTCATGATCCCAGGGTTCTGGGATTGAGCCCCACATTAGGCTTCTGGCTAAGCAGGGTGCCTGTTTCTCTCCTTTTGTGTGCTGCTCCCCTTGCTTGTGATCTCTCTGTCTCTCTCTCTCTGTCAAACAAATAAATAAAATCTTTGTTAAAAATTAAAAAAAATTAAAATACAATTGTTCAGGTGTATTTGTTGGGCACAGAATGTTGTTTCTCTTGGTTAGTGCTCTGTATAGGTTTGAGAAGAATGTGTGTCATGCAGTTATTGAATAAAATATTCTGTGCAGGTCAGTTAGATCAAGCCTATCATCAACTGTATTTTTACAGGTTTTCTGCCTCCTTAATTTATCAATTTTAATAAGGGTATCAATATGTCCAACTCTATCAGTGGATTTGTCTTTTCTTCTTCTATAATTTTGATACCTTGTCTCTAGATGTATAAATGATAAGGACTTTTATGTCTCTAGGATAACTGACCTCTTTGTTATTATGAAATGTCTCTCCTTGGGGCACCTGGGTGGCTCAGTGGGTTAAGCCTCTGCCTTCGGCTCAAGTCATGATTTCAGGGTCCTGGGATCGAGCCCCACATTGGAGACTCTGCTCAGCGGAGAGCCTGTTTCCCCCTCTCTCTGCGCCTGCCTCTCTGCCTACTTGTGATCTCTCTCTCTCTCTCTGTCAAATAAATAAATAAAATCTTAAAAAAAAAAAATGAAATGTCTCTCCTTATCCCTGGTAATTTTCTTTGCTGTGAAATTTGCTTCATCTTAATATAGTTAATCCTACTGTCTTTTTATTATTGTTATCAGAGTATATCTTCTCTGCTTCTTTACTTTAACCTGTCTGTTTCTTTATGTTTAAAGTGAGTTCTTTGTAGACAACATATAGCTGTGCCTTGTGGGATTTTTAAATTTCTCTTATTCACTCTGACAACTTCTGTCTTTAAATTGGTATAATTAGACAATTCACATTTAAAGAGATTATTGATAGGTTTGATTTAACAACCGCTATGTTAGCACCTATTTTCTTTTTCTTGTTCCTTGTTTTTTTCTCTCATTTTCTGCCTTTCCTGCCTTGAATTGATCATTTTATATGATTCTATTTTCTTTTTCAGCATCTCAATTACCCTTCCTTTTTTTTTTTTTTAAATAAGGGGTTGCTGCAGGCTTTGCAATATGCATTCACAACTAATGTAAATCTGTTATCAAATAACACTGTTACACTTCACAGTTTGTGCAGATACCTTATAACAAAGTAGCCCTAATTCTTCCCTCCCATCCCTTATAGCATTGCTGTCATTCATTTTACTTACCCATATAGTATATTCATCCAATATATTGTTACCTGCTATTACTTTGAGCAAATAATTATTAATTGCATCATTAGTAAAAAGAAAAATATTTTATTTATCATCATTTATTTCTTCTCTGATGTTCTTTCTTTTTTATGTAGATCTGAATTTCTGGCCTATATAATTTTTCTACTCCCTGAAGAAATTTTTTTAGTGTTTGTTTTAAAGTAGGTCGGGTAGCAATACATTCCCTCAGTGCTTTGTGTGAGAAGGTCTCCATTTCTCTTTCACTCTTGAGGATAATGAAGATGGAATTCTACGTTAGTGGGTTTTTCTTTCAACACTGTATTTTACTTATTTTTAGCATTATGTCCAGACCTCATATAATAGAATTTTAAACTTAGCCTGTGAGTATATTCTAATATACTCACATTTGCTTGGCTGATGTTCTTTCTCAGAGTTACTCTTTTCCCAGAGTCACAAGAGAATGGGTCAGCTATAGAACCTGGACAAATATTCAGGTCACTTAACTTCCAGCCCAGTGTTCTTTGTAGTACTTCCTGCCATGCCACCAGCTTATTAAGCTGTTCTTATTTATCATTTTCTTTTTTACTAGTATCTGTTGTATCTTGGGATAATATAATATAATCATGTTTATAAGAATCATATTTTCAATCTATGTAAAAAAATATATAAGTAGAAAAGGCACAGTTTCACTGTTTAAATTATTTGCTTTATTAATTGAAGACATGAGGTAGAGCTTAAATTTACTTTTTGAAAAAAAAGTGCACCCATCTAAAATTATATTTTTATTTTCGGCTATGTAAATTTAATAATTTTCACCAAGAATAAAGCTAGTATGTTTCCCTCATTTTGATGGCTGGATTCTTACCTTTAAAACACACCAATATAGGGACACCTGGATGGTGCAGTTGGTTAAGTGTCCAAGTCTTGGTTTCAGCTCAGGTCATGATCTCAGAGTCATGAGATCAAGCTCCATAGTGGGCTCTGTATTCAGCGTGGAGCCTGCTTGAGTTCCTCTCCCTGTCCCTTTGCCTCTCCACTCCTCCCTCTCTCTCTTTCTCTCAGATAAGTAAATTTACCTTCAAAAACATTTAAATATTAAAAAACAAAATACAACAATACATTACCATTCTGAGGCCACTCACTTTTCAAACATTTGTCCTTTCCCTCTTTTATTAAAATAATTCCTCCAACAAATTATTTTAATCTCATCAAAAATGTGAAACAGGCAGTGCTTCCTCAAGAACTCTAGCTTAGAATGAAAATTTGGGGGGAAACAAACACGTTATATTATCTAGTGCTCTGCTAACGATCATTCTTCTGAGAAAGGTCCCTGCATCTTTAGGCAATGAGTTACTGAGAGGAGGTTCAAGAGTTTTATGATATACTTTCTCATCTAAAAGTAGCCAATACTTACAGGTTGGTGGAACAATCTATTAATATTTCAGTCACAGTACCAAAGGTGAAAATGCTCTTCTGAAGAATGCCAGGTATGAATCATCTAGGGAGCTCGGAAAATACTGTTGCCCAGATTCCAGCCCCAGTGATTCTGATTTAATTGGGCTGGACATTGGTTCCTGGGCATTGCAAATATTAAAAGCTCTCCAGGTAATTTTAACGTGCAGTCAAGTCTGAGAATCATTTCTTTCATGCTGTTAACTAGGAATTGTAAATGTGCCTTTTTCCTATAGCCAATGTAAAATATTTTTATTGCTTCTGTAACAAATTATTGCAAAATTAGTGAATTGAAACACCATAAAATTAGTATCTTATACTTCTGTTTACCATATGGCCAATGCTCAATTCACTGGTCTAAAATCGAGATGTTAGTTGGTCTGCATTTCTTTCAGGAGGCTCAAGAGAGAATGTTTTCTTATTTTCCCATTAAGAGGCCACCCACATTCACTGGAATGTGGCTCCTTTCTCTATCTTCTTAGCCAGTAATGGGGAGGAGAGACAAGATAAGTCCTTCTCAGATTGCCATCTGACGGGTTCTTTAGGCCTGGAAAGATTCTCCGTGGTTTAAGTACTCATGTGATTAGATATGGACCCCTGTGGTATACTCTTCCCATCTCAACATCTTTAATCTCAGTCATATCTGCAAAATCCCTTTGCCTTGTAAAATAACATTCACATAGTTCTAGCATTAGGTTAGGGCAGTGATTCCTAAACCAAACTGGAGGCATCTTAGAGGAAGTTGGGTGGCATCTTCCGATATTTGAACTACTGGCCCACTTGAAATATATCTGTGTCCCTGCAACTCTCAGCCCCATGGTTAAAAGACTTGGAAAAATATTTCCAAAAAATATGACAGTCAAACTACTTTGAATCAGAAACTGAACCTGTTAGTAGACTTTTCTGTTTCCTTATTCCATTAACGAGGTCAAGAGTAGGACTGCAGTATTGGTTTGGGTAATGATCCTGATAACTATAGAGGAATAGAGTTTTGCTATACCATGGAAATGTGGAGGAATATGAAAGAAAGCAAAAAAATCATCTGAGGAAAAAGTTAATGAAAAATACTCACCCATCCCAGACAGGCTCACCAAGAGTTCGTTTCCCTCAGAAATTGCAATTGAGTTATTTGCCTAATAACTTTTATTTAAAAACAAATAAATAAAAAAGGATGTTGATTATTGATTAGATAATGGTGGAGAAAAGTCCCAAATAAAAAATACCATGAAAACCCTATGACCATTTGCAGAAATGGAGAATATACCATTTACTTCTTTTTCCTTTTATTGAATACCACATGTGTGGGTACGCACCTCTTGTTTAACTTTCCTTTTAATCTTTCCTTCATATTCTATTAAATGTGTATTTATTATAATTATAATCTATAATATACAATAAATAATATTGAAGAAGAATTATAACAGAAACAAAGTATGACTGTTATTCACAAATCTGAGCTTGAAACTGAATTTAGTAGTTTGTGGACGTTAGATTGTATCTCTGGGGGATTGATTTGAATGAGGGTTTGGTTGTACAAAAATAGTCAAATTTATTTAGAAGGGATATTTTTATATAAATATGAAAAGAGGGCATATTGGTCAGGAAAGTCACAGTAAGTTTTTCAGGCCATCACATCTTTCCTATTTCAGTGAAAAGCAGAGGAATCCCTCCAACCATTGCAGCCAGTCATGTGGTTGTGAAGGAACTGGAAGACAGATGCTGTCTTTGTGCAGTTAGCAGGGTAAACACGTCACTCAAGCAAATCAAATAATACATCCCTCCCCTGGAATTTGAATCATAAGGTAGTGAGGGAAAAGCAAAGGGTCAGTTACAGACTGCGTATCACACACAGCTGAGAAAAGAGGCATAGCTGAGAGTTTCTTGGGTGTGAAGTGCAATCACATAGTGTAGGGAAGGAGGGGACTGGTGACATTATCTTCATTGGCCACTATCTGTGACCACTTGTTCCTGCTTATGCCCAGTTCCACAGTGCTTATGGCCATTAATAATATGCCTGGGGTCAGTCTAATAAATTATTTTTATTCTAAATTATCTAAAAATTGGTTTGAGTAATTTGCAACTAGAGAAATCTAACTTGTATTATGTACTGGATAGTGAATCCTTGGCAAGGATACCAGTCCTGTCTTTTTAGCACATTAGAAATACAGAGAAATGTCACTGTATTGTACACCTGAAACTAATATTACATTGTATGGTCACTAACTGGAATTTAAATAAAAACTTAAAAAAATTCAGAAAAATTAAGTCAGAATTCAACTAAACTCTACACAAGGAGGAAAAAAAGAAGTTGAGTAGGAATTGAGATTATAGCTGCAAGTTGCTAAGCCTCAGGAAAAGACCCATGGTGGAGTTTGCATAAGAATGGAATAAAGGAAGTTGATTTGGACCCCAAACAAGGGCTGCCAAATACTGGAAAAGTTCACAGTACTTCCTTGCAATTACTATAACTTGCATTACCACCATTTGCATTACAGGTTTTGCTCTAGTGTGTGTCCCAAGAAAGAAGTTTATACAACTATTCATCCAGATGGGAGCATTGTTAAGAATGAAAGCTGGCTCTGTTAATAATTACACTGTTGTAATAGCATAAACTAAGACTGTCCCTGGCAAACCAGCGTAGAAGGTCACCAGTTATTTAAGGCAGTGGTTCCTCATCAGTATTTATTGGGTGTTCTTATGTCTAACTAATCAAGGGACTTGCAAAGGTAAATGATAGGTTATACCTATCCTGGGAAAACATAATTTCTAACAGAAACCAAGCAAGTGAACAGCAAACTAATAGGAAAGGCAGAACTTGATCGAAATTATAAGAAAATTGAAATTTTAAGGAAAAAAATAAAATTAATTTTAAAATTAATTTTTTTTTACAACTGAAAATGTTTTATTAAAAAAATTCATTCTTTATGGAAGAATACAGGAGGGAGGTGGCACATTTGAACAGTAAGGAGAGAAATTACGGGGCGGGGGTTAAATTAGTAAGATAGAGAGGTGAAAGCATCCTTTGAGCTGGATTTTGAAAGAAGTTGATGTGGATATTGTTTTTTTTCTAGATCTATCTCCCACCACTTTTCACATGTTGCCTTTTTAAATATAGCTACTAGGAAATCCACACAAAACACACTTTAATGCAATTTCTTACTTTTTAGTTGCACAGCACACCGTTCTCTCTGTCTTGAATGCCTAAATAATTTCTGAATGATCGAATATTCTAACGAAGCATCATGTACTCGTGAAATCATTCTAAATGCCCCTCCCAATATATACTTGTTTACTACAGTTTCTTCTGTACTTCCCTAGTACTTTTTACAAGTCCTTTTTCTATTTATGTGTAATGACCAGAGTCGAGATATAAAAACATAGGGTTACATTTACTATGTAAAGCAAGTTGGGAATAATTTAAAGCACATCAACTGTAAAGAGATTTGAAGTTTAAAATTCACATGTCTTGTGCAGAAATATTTTTAGTGAGGCCAGGATGTTTCATACCCCTTCTTCGGTGATACAAAGTCATATGTAATCTAATTCAGACCATTTTCGCTAGTCCTCTACATAGATGTTTTTCTATTAATCATTGCTTTTCTCATTATGTTTTTAAAGTATATTTCTCTCCTTGTCAGGTTTTTATTTATAGTAATTTATAGTGTCACCAGTAAATATTTCTGTATTTTTTGGAGTCTTTAGTGTCTTAAACAAAACAAATTATTTTTCTGGTCTCCTAGGGTAAGGTCTGTTTCCTTCTCATGCATCGCTATAGAATGCTGTCTGTGGCTTTCATTGCCTTGCATCCAATGTGATTATTCAACTTGGCTTTGAGCTCCAAAGCCAAGGTTATATTCACTTTTAACTGAAGGCTAGGACAGTACAGAATAACTGTTTTTTGATATTTTTATAAGAAAAGTGTATAACTAACAAACATAAGTAAGATAAAAACAATTTCTTGACTCTTAAAAAATACATATGTAGAAGCAGAAATATTAACTAACTGGAGTTTAAAAACTCAAGTTCATTGCTCATCCATTAATTTGCACTGACTCTCTTCTTGAGCAATGGGGCTACCTTCTTTCTTGCATTAGTGCATGTAAGAAATTCAGCTATTGGGGAGCCTGGGTGGCTCAGTTGGTTAAGCAACTGCCTTTGGCTCAGGTCATGATCCTAGAGTCTTAGGATTGAGTCCCGCATCAGGCTCCCAGCTCAGCAGGGAGTCTGCTTCTGCCTCTGACTCTCCCCTCTCTCGTGCTCTCTCCCTCTCTCTCATTCTATCTCTCACATAAAGAAATAAAATTAACGGGTGACTCATCACTGGACAAAGTCCATCAAGGTAATCTCAACCCTCATGGCCGGCACTAGGTGTAGTTGGTAGTCATGAATCCTAGGTCATGTCAATGACATATAACTGGAATTTCCTGGGGGTGACATTTGGCAAGGCTCTTGCCTCTGGGATAAAAAGAGACAGACTTGTACATCATGACCCTTAGATTTCACCATCCCTACTTCTTCCTGCTTGGAATCTGAGATGATTCCTGAAAGTAGAGCCATCATCGTGTGACCAAAGGCAATGTGCTAAGTAAGGGCTTAGAGAGACTGCATCTCTGATGAAGTCAGTAATCAGCTTCATCTGGGCTTGTCCTGCAAGAGAAATATACTCTTACTGAAGCTCATTTTTTAAGATTTTCCATCGCTTGCCGCTAAATACAACATGAAATGATACAACTCTCTTGCTGGTTAGTTTTTATAGTTTTGAGCTTCTGGTACTCTCTATTTTCCTAGTCTATAATAACAGGCTGTTTTCACTTTGCAAACAATGCAAAGGATGTTTCTTCCAAAGAGTATGATGCCCTTTATTGAAAGAAGGAGGAGGAGGAGGAGAAGAAAGAAAAGTCCTACCTCCATTCTTTTTACTAAGGTGAGAAGAAAATTCCGGGACCCATATTTCCAAGTTCAGCCAAAATAGTTGGCTCTTCCTTCTGTTTTTCACAACTGTTAATACTAGAAAACCTACAAGATGACACCTGTTTCCTACTTGCTGCCACATGGTCCTTTGGTAAACACGACCATCTCGGACCCTGGGGATGGTGTGCCTCACTGGAGTTGGGAGGGCACAGAGAGTTGAAGCTCAGCCCGTGGCCGTGTCTCTGGAGGGCAAATCACTGCAGGTGGGCCCAGGTAGCTTCCTGCATCTCGCTTAACACAGTTGTTCCTGTACGGGAACTATTACAAGGCAAGGCAGGAGTTAAGAGCCCATAAATAGTTTTAACTGACGATATCTACAATGCAATCCTTTTATGACTTGGACCCTTTCAGTTCCTTACTTTTGGTCCTTCCTCTCTTTTCAAGCCCACTGAGGTGACATTTTGCTTTTGTTTCAAGTAGGCTCTAGCTACTCTTGAACCTTAGGTGATAAATTGCTTTGTCTGTGTGCTTCACGTTCCTGAGGTGAACTTCTGTCTTAGCTATTATCTCTAAATAAACAGAGTCCAATCTCCAGTCCAGTTACAGACATGTAACTCCTGCAGTTTGGTGAAATAGAAAAAAAAAATGAAGAAATGAAAATGACTTCTAATTTTTCTGGTTTCTGA
Organism: Martes martes; assembly: GCF_963455335.1. Classification (NCBI taxonomy): domain Eukaryota; kingdom Metazoa; phylum Chordata; class Mammalia; order Carnivora; family Mustelidae; genus Martes; species Martes martes. Next base: position 26,443,002 of record NC_137898.1, on the reverse strand, counting down.
TTAATGGTAAATTATATTTTTTTCATCATCATATTTTACTTTTGTGTGTCAAAGAACAGTTTCATTCGGGTTAAAAAAAAGAGAGAGCCAGTTCCTAGATGGAGTTTTAAGAAAAAAATTATTCAACTCAAAGTTATTTCTCCCTACAAAGGCATCATGTGCTATCTGGAAGTTTGGAATGATTATAACACGAAGGGCAGCATGAGTGGGAACCTTAACCTTCTCATTTTATTAGGGATAGGTTAATCTGTGCTGTGGAAAGTCAGCATCTCCAGTCCTCTATCCCCCTCACCTTGGAAATAGGCACTTTATCAAGAAGTTGATCTTTTTTATATTAGTAAATTTTTAACTGACCATCATGCTTTGATACATAACCACACTCGGGTAGAGTTAAGGCGATGAACACTGAAAACAGGAGGTGGTCTTTGCCTTGTATTTTGGGGCTTAATACAAATTTTATACCAAATTCCTGTATACTCCCTAAAGACTGTGGTTTCAAAATGGATATAATAAGTTTTTTGAGGGAATGTCAATCATCGTACACTTTACTGTTTTAAATTTGTGGAGTGTCTCATTTTATGTTCTGGGTTTATAGAACTGAATAATGTATGAGATGTCAGAGCCCTCTGAGATCAGCTAGTCTACCCCCCCTCAGTACCCAGATGAGAATATTGAGACATCAAGACCCACATAACCAATTTTGGTGTCATGATGCCCTCTATCAAATGGAAAACAAAGTCAAGCACCAGCCTTCCTCACCATACCTACTATAAATCACTGACATGGGAGTAAATTCGACAAAACCCTCTGAATTACTGAATTCGACAATGATATCTAGTAGGTCCCTTGGATGTTTAAAGTCACACAGATTTGTATCTTCTGTAATGAAACAGCAAAATATATAAAGTAAATATTTTAAAAAATTTTCTTATCCCAAATCCCTAAAATCAGACACATACATTCAACACCTGAAAATAACATATAGTACATGGTATACAGTTAAAGCCACCTGCATTTGATAGTATTATGAAACATCAGTTACTTGCATATAACATTTATTTATATAGATAATTTTTCAAAAGGAGATATTTCTGTTTATTTTGTCAGAGATTCCCTTTCTTAATTACAGGGAGCTTAGTGTATTATGTATCTTTAATATATTATCCAACCTGGTTTTTATATATGTTGCTGAAAACATAGCAGTCAAATAGTTGGATACATGATCTGAGGTTTAAATGGAAAAGTAAAGTTGTTTTTTTTTGTTTGTTCATTTTTTTTTTTGAGGCTTTATGTCTTTAAAAAAAAAAAAGGTCACAAATTGTGTTTTACAGTATAAGAGCTAAAAAGTCCTATTAGTGACACTTGAGGTTTTATAGTAGCTGCTCCTTGCCAGTGATCATTAAGTGAATAAAGCATCCATCAATGGTATGGAAATCAGTCCTGTTCATAAATCATCCTGCTCAATCTGTTACCAGAGGTGAGCTAAATGAACATTTTAGGAACATCTATAAAAGTTTAAGACCAGGAACAGGAATGATTTTCTCAATCTATTTAGTAGTCAGTACTGATAGAAGTCTTACAAGAAAAATTTTGTCAATTTCTTCCTTTTGCATAGTGTATGATCTAAACTAGTACATTTCTTCAAATGACATGAGTTTAATACAGAGTAAATTTTCTTCCCTTAAATAGACTACTTTTATGAGTGAGAAAAGTGTTCAGTTGGGGAGTAAACTTCACAGACTATGAGAGAAACACTCTCAGACAGTGAACTACATAGGCTTACAGTTTTTACTGAGAAGTCACAAGTCTCCATTTTTTATTGCTGGACTTTCCCATCACAAAACATCTGGGTTTCCTTCTTGACTCTATTTTAAAGACATTCTGCATAGAAGCTGGACTAGTCTCAACCATTCTTAGATCATTTGCTTAAACTTTCAGAAGTGCTATGATTTGTTTTCCTTTATTTTAACCAAGTAATCAAAACTTTTTTTTTTCTTTTTTACATTTCTCTTCTCCTATTTCCCATATTCTGTACCTTTTCCTCCCCAACAAAATCCCTCATGATCTTCACCTTTTCTGTCCACTAGACTTCAGAAGGAATGACAGGATATCTTGTCACCAATTCTTAGAGAGTAGAAATCACTGGGTCAGCTAGGTCCTTTCCAATTAACACTCCAAATTACATTTGTAAGGTGTGAGCTTCAGTGCTATGTTCGCTGCTGTCAGACCTGGTAAAAATATTCCATCAAAAATAGCCTCGGAGATTCACATGACCTTGGGTATCATTGAAGATGTAAATTCTTTTTAAAGTGTTTAGAAAGAAATGACAAAATGCTTCTCTGACTAAAGCTGAAACCAGTAAATCATGATTTTATTTTATTTCATTCCCCTGTTGTGATTAAAAAAAAAAAAAAAAAATCCTGGGGTAGGTGAGAGGAAATAGCCCATTCCAGGACAAGCAAGAAATGACAACCGTGACAGACAGACAGAAAGAAATATTCAAGCATGAGGCACCTCCATTTTATGAGAGTAGTTTGAAATCTCAATTTAAAAGTGAAATGTTTTCCTCACAAATAGGCAAAATGTTTTATGGAGTAATGAAGGGGAGTAGAGTATCCTGTAGCTGTTGGATTGAATTACATTACTCTGTTGCTTTATTGCTTTGAGGAAGTATTAGCCAGATTTCTTCTGTATGTCCTTGAAAAGCAAGCATGTTTTTTTTTTCTTACAGTTGGGGAAAGAAAAAATATTAAAGAAGGTTGTGTATCCAAACATAGAAGAATAAAAAAAAAAACAATATGCATGCATTTATTTAAATCTTACATATCTGCATATATTTGTAACAGGTCAATAGGTCGTCAGGTTGATCTGCATGTGATTTTCTACATGTTTCACTCCGTGCCCCTCTGTGCCTTTGCAAATGTTATTTTCTTTCTGACATTGCCTCTTTTCCTTTTATGCCCTCTGTGTTCTTTCTCTTTCTTAGAAACTGCACTCAAGTATTTTAACATCTGTGAAAGCCTTCTTTGCCTCCCTTATGCGATAAATCTCCTGCATATCCATTTCCTGGACTGCCATAGATTGTTAGATAAATTTCTATCAAAGATTGTTTATTGCATACTGTTTAATGCATTCATCTCCCCACACTGACACCAGGCTCCACAAGGCCAGAGTATATCTTATTTTCCTTTATGTGTTCATATTTCTAGCACATATTACACATTTAATAGATACTTTACTGAATGTCTACATATAGACATAGAATACAGTTGTATTATGTGACCTCATATGCAAGTGTGTGTGTATATACAAATATACATATAAAAGTCAATAGAAAGAAGATGCTAAGATAGAAATATAAAAGTACAAAAGATATTTAGAGATATGGAAGGACAAAAAGAATACATATGAATAATTTTAGATACATTTTTGTTGCTTAACTATAGCTTTGTAAAATCACAACTCAGAGCAGAATGCTGTGGTTCAGAAACATTGCAGCTTCAGGTTCATATTCTGTTTCTTAGAAAATTAAATTTCTCTACATCAAATCAAGGAACTAAATACTTGGTTTTCCCACTCAAACATATTTTTTTTCAAGTGCTGGTGCTACAATTTGTTACCACTATCTCTTCATTAATTTATCTGAGATAGAAACACATGTGTCTAACAATCTCCATAGTAGTCAAATCAGTAGATAGTATGAAAAAGAAGGAGCCTACTCAGTTACTACTGACCCACATTTTTTCCTCTTAAATTCCACCTACTCTATACCACAATGTTAAGTTTATATTTGGTTGTATACTCTGCTCTTTCAAGATGCCTTTATCCTATTTCCTCTGATGTTAATCAGGGCTCTTCGTCTATCCCGTAAGGTGTACACCTTATGTAGAATCCACACTATGAAGTTCATATGCAATATGTCATATTTGATTCTGAACTAGGAGGAAGACCATTGATCCTTGTTCCTATGTAGCACCTAGGTCATTTATATTTAGTATAATATAATAATATAATTTAAATATAATATAAATAATTTAAAGAATATAATTTAAAATAAATTATGTTTAATAATTGGTTTTTTTTCCCTACCCTTGTTCAAATGATGGTGAAGCAGAATATTTTAATGGAGATGTGTATTTATCAGTTCTCATGGTTGCTCTCATCGTGTCTTGATTGTAGGACTAATTCTTCAGGAAAATTGTTTTCAGCTATTCATTCCTATGATCTTTTTTCTGCTTGTTCAGAGAATGTAGATTGAGCACCTCATCTGGTATAAGCAGCATGCTAGGAATTAAGGAAATAGATATAGACATCTAGTCCCTACACACCCATAAGACTGCTCTCCTGAAAGTCACAGGCTCCCAGGCAAACAATTACACATAAAACGTATGATACCACCTAGTTGAGGATGTCAGTCTAGACCTCCTAGATAAATTATTTCATCACCATGGTGTTTTTCCTTACAGAGCATAATGTTCTTTCTAGTAGTGTTACTATTCATATTGTGAAAAACAAAAGCTAATGGGAGAATGAGGAAAAGCTGAAAACTATACCATAAAATCAGATGCTGTCTCATGCATTTAGTATTTGACTTTGTTATTTAAATGTCTTCCAGGTAAATTCTAAGAGTTTTAAATAAATCTTTGAAAATTTGGAAAACTACTCTTAGGACACTGATGAAACTATTGTATCAGTAGCTATAGGTACAGTTATAGCAATCTAATATATCTATATGCACATGTTTCTGCTCTTACACACACATGCCTATTTATGCAGAGTGTTATTGATTAGAATATAGAAAATGAAAGCAACATGTGCTTAGGTAGATATTTTGGCACCGGTACACCAATGCTGAAATGCTCTGACCTTCCTTGGCCTAGATCAGTTACTGTCTGATAATAATTTAATCATACCATGGGTTTTCTGTGCAGTTTAATTTTGCATCATATTGTTGATTAAAATCAATGTTAAACAGATCCAAGGCCAAGGAAAAATCTTTTACTGATGTACTTTCCAATATTTAGGAGAAGTGAATAGCAAGCTAAAACAATATATAGAAAGATTACTGAAGTATACAAACTCATATGGTCCTGGAAAAAGTGAAATTTTCAGGATATATTGAGTATTCTACAAGACACCTTGGGCTCTATTCATAAATTGTGTAAATGATCAGCACTTTATAACATATCCTAGTGTAATCTATACTATCCTGAGTGTACAATATTTTTTGTAAAGATTTTATTTATTTATTTGAGAGAGAGAAGAGCGTACACGCAGGAAGGAAGGGTAGAGAGAGAAGCAGACATCCTGCTGAGCAGGGAGCCCAATGGAGGACAATGTGGGAAGACGTGGGATTCCATCCCAGAGTCCTAGGATCATGACCTGAGCTGAAGGCAGACACTTAGCCAGCTGAGCCACCCAGGCATCCGAATATAGATATTTTAATTGTAATGTTCTGATGTATGGGTGTTGGTTGGTACATGCTTAATGGTGTTTTAAAGGAAATGATTTAAGGTACCTCACATGTATTTCTTTTTCCAGTTTGGTTTCCAATCAGGAAAACGTTCCTCTCAGAAATTGTTTCAGCCCCTTAGCATTGTAATGCTCACTAAGAGAACAGAGGATGGCCTAGTTGAAGAACGGAGTTCATTGAAGAGTTCACATTTAGAGGCATATTTTTTGTCATAAAACAGCCATTATGAAGATTATAGTCAGTGATTAGAGGCTCTAGTTTGAGTCAATGTAAAATTAAGTCTAAGACACAGCAAGAAGGACCTGAAATAATATGCTGATATCTCAGTTAGGCCACATGGTGGGGGGCAGGTAAAACAGCATGAGAAACAAATCACTATCTATAATGATCAGAGTTATCACCAGGTACTGGAAATATGCACTAGGGAGAAATGACATTAATAGGAAATTCTCTATAGGCCATTATCAATAGCTATGGATAACCAATATATAATAAATCACTTTTTAAATCAAATTCATGGATGTTTAACCAAACTTTATAATTACTGTGTCATATAAAAATCTTTGGAATGGATGGTCCCCATTATTAGAACTAGGATTCTGCTGGTCATATAAACAGGTAAGGGGAACCACTTCAGAATTCTGTCTCAGTACACCACATTATAGCATTAGTTGCAATCAAAGCAATGAGCAAGGATTCAAGTTAATATTGGAATCTTTTGCCACAATCCCTCGTGGCCAAGAATCTATTGCATAGGGAAAAAAAAACTAACAAGGGTTTAATTTGACTAAGGAAGAGTGAAAAGCTAACTAGTCTCTACAGATACTCAAACACACTTCATTTAACTGCTGTGTAAACTAAGACATCTAAGATAATTAGCAAAACATACATTAAAAATGCAAGATTGGGGCGCCTGGGTGGCTCAGTGGGTTAAGCCTCTGCCTTCCGCTCAGGTCATGATCCCAAGGTCCTGGGATCGAGCCCCACATCGGGCTCTCTGCTCGGCAGAGAGCCTGCTTCCTCTTCTCTCTCTACCTGCCTCTCCTCTCTGCCTACTTGTGATCTCTATCAAATAAATAAATAAAATCTTAAAAAAAAATGCAAGATTAATGGTGAAAAAACATATTTCTTTGGCTTATGACTTGCTTATATTTTGGCTGGTAATTGATATGCAAAATGGGAATGGAGACAAATAGAGGCTAGCATTCAGAATTTAGGTATATTCCCTATATATGGACAATTCTCACACTAATGTTTTTGTTCTTTTTTTTCTCCCATAATAATGTTCTTAAATTTTTATAGTCCACATGAGGTTAAATAAAAAACTGTGAAATATTTTGAAATGGGGTAAAAGATTACCAGGTATCCTAATATTACAGATTATCTCTACCTTTCATTATATTTGAGCTATAATAAAACTCTGTAAGTTGTAGAAAATGGATAGTAATGCCAATGATTGGTTTTCATAGAAATGCAAATAGATGTGTCCAATTACAGTATGACTGGTGCCCCTCACACCAGTTTTGAATTCATAACCAATTCATTTCTTGTGAAACTGTTCCTGATTTCCTTATGTGTGTATGCTTACTCTAAATTATCTTTCAAACCAGTTTTAACAGTTTACTTTTAACTTGAACGGGTTTCTTACTGGCTAACTAAAGAGTTAAATAAAATCTTTGATATATATTGAATTCATGTTTTGATGAGAGTCATTATTTACCCCTTAAAAATACGTATGACCACAAACAGATGATATTTAAGATCTGTTATGAAATGTATACATTTCTTCAACCTTCAAAAAATTATGAACAGCTACTATATGCCACAAACTTTAAAAATGCTATGCTTTCATGGTGCTTATTTTCTAATGAGAGAGATGGACAATAAAAATGTGCATATATAATATATTTTTATTTAGTAATAAGTTCAGTGAGAGAAAGTAAAGGAGGATAGGAAGATAGCAAATGTCAGTAAACATTATGAAAGACTTTGAAGTGGGGGGAAAGAAAAAGACTACGAAGAGTCCTATATAGTGTATTCTTCCAGATAATTTCTTCCTTTCATTGCCTTTTAGCTAATTTACAACTCTAAAATGTAGAAAACTGGTAATAATAAAAATTGCATTCATAAAAATGCAAATAAATTGCATGTGGCAGAATGCTGTTGATCACTGCCCTGTGGATAGACTGGTTTGGCATCTATTTATAAATGTATTTCAGAAATCCTTATTGCATATATATGTATGATTACTTAAATTTTCCTTTGAACTACTTACAACATTTTGCTGGTTCCTCCACTAATCAATGAATTAAATTTAATCTTTGACATGTTATTAGATTTTATACTTTCAGGAAATTTTTTAAAAATTTAATTTAATTTTTTTCAGTGTTCCAAAATTCATTTTTTATGCACCACACCCAGTGCTCCATGCAATACGTGCCCTCCATAATAACCACCACCAGGTTCACCCAACCCCCCACCCTCGTCCCCTCCAAAACCCTCAGTTAGTTCCTCAGAGTCCACAGTCTCTCATGGTTTGTCTCCCCTTCTGATTTCCCCCAACTCAACTTCTCTCGCTCTCCCAATGTCCTCTGTGTTATTCCTTATGCTCCACAAGTAGGTGAAACCATATGATACTTGAGTCTCTCTGCTTGACTTATTTCCCTCAGCATAATCTCCTCCAGTCCCGTCCATGTTGATACAAAAGTTGGGTATTCCTCCCTTCTGATGGAGGCATAATACTCCATTGTATATACGGAGCATATCTTCTTTATCCATTCATCTGTTGAAGGGCATCTTGGCTCTTTCCACAGTTTGGCTACTGTGGCCATTGGTGCTATGAACATTGGGGTACAGGTGGCCCTTTTTTCCACAACATCTGTATCTTTGGGGTAAATACCCAGTAATGCAATTGCAGGGTCATAGGGTAGCTCTATTTTGAGTTTCTTAAGGAATCTCCACAGTGTTCCAAAGTGGCTGCACCAACTTGCATTCCCACCAACAGTGTAGGAGTGTACCCCTTTCTCCACATCCTCTCCAACTCTTGTTGTTTCCTGTCTTGTTAATTTTGGCCATTCTAACTGGTGTAAGGTGATATCTCAATGTGGTTTCGATTTAAATCTCCCTGATGGCTAATGATGATGAACGTTTTTTTATGTGCCTGTTAGCCATTTGTATGTATTCTTTGAAGAAGTCTCTGCTCATGTCTTCTGCCCATTTTTTGATGTGATTATTTGTTTTGTGTGAGTTTGAGAAATTCTTTATAGATCTCGGATATCAGCACTTTTTTTGTAGTGTCATTTGCAAATATCTTCTCTCATTCTGTGGGTTGTTCAACATAGTACTATAAGTCCTAGCAACAGAAATCAGACAACAAAAAGAAACAAAAGGTATTCAAATTGGCAAAGAAGTCAAACTCTCTCTCTTCACAGATGACATGATACTTTATATGGAAAACCCAAAAGACTCCACCCTCAAAGTACTAGAACTGATACAGCAATTCAGTAATGTGGTACGATACAAAATCAATGCACAGAAATCAGTTGTTTTCTTATATACTAACAATTAAAATATAGAAAGGGAAATTAGAGAATCAATCCCATTTACTATAGCACCAAGAACCATAAGAAACCTGGGAATAAACCTAACCAAAGAGATAAAGGATCTGTACTCAAAGAACTACAGAACACTCATGAAAGAAACTGAAGAAGACACAAAAAGATGGAAGACCATTCCATGCTCATAAATATCATTAAAATGTCTATACTGCCTAGAGCCATCTATACTTCCAATGCCATCGCAATCAAGATTCCACCAGCATTTTTCAAAGTGCTGGAACAAACAATCCTAAAATTTGTATGGAACCAGAAGAGACCCCAAATTGCTAAGGAAATGTTGACAAAGAAAAACAAAACTGGGGACATCACGTTGCCTGATTTTAACATTTACTGCAAAGCTGTGATCACCAAGACAGCATGGTACTGGCAGAAAAACAGACACATAGACCAGTGGAACAGAGTAGAGAGCCCAGGTATGGAACCTCAACTCTATGGTCAAATAATCTTGGACGAAGCAGGAAAAAATATACAGTGGAAAAAAGACAGTCTCTTCTATAAATGGTGCTGGGAAAATTGGACAGCTATGTGTGGAAGAATGAAACTCAACCATTCTCTTACACCACACACAAAGATAAACTTGAAATGGATAAAAGACCTAAATGTGAGGCAGAAATCTGTCAAAATCCTAGAGGAGAACATAGTCAGTAACCTCTTCGACATCAGCCACAGCAACTTCTTTTAAGACATGTCTCCAAAGACAAAGGAAACAAAAGTGAAAATGAACTTCTGGGACTCAATCAGGATCAAAAGCTTCTGCACAGAAGAGGAAACAGTCCACAAAACAAAGAGGCAGCCCATGGAATGGGAGAAGATATTCACAAATGATACTATAGACATAGGAAAGTTTTGATTTGATTTTACCTTTTTTCTTTTTTTAAGGGTAATGGAGAGAGGGAGCTGTGGTTTGAGGATATAGCTGCGCAAAGATTTGTAAGAAATGGGTGTGGACTATGTGAATATTGAGGGAAAGAACATTTAAGGAAGAAGGGAGAAAGTGAAAAGATTTTAAAATAGGAAAAATTAGGTATGTTTGAGGAGGCATCAAGAAAGATGTAAGCCATAAGAAAGAGAAGTAGGAGGTTGCTTGAGAGAGGTGAACAGCATAGAGGCCAAGTCAACCATGGGATGACCACATAAAGAATTGGCATTTTCTACCTGTGATAGGATGGAGAAAGTGAAGAATTAGATTTTAGTTGCCTTTGAAAAAGATTACTGAGGATGCTGTGCCAAAAACAGATTTCAGATAAGAATAATGGAAGAAAAAAGCCCCCTAGGGAGACTATGTTTGTATTTCACAAGAACCCTGATTGCGTCTTAGACTAAGATGGTAACAAATGGAAAGAGGTGTCCTGATTTATGATGCATTTTGAAAGAAGAGCCAACGGTGTTAAGAAATTGGATGTGGTATGAGAGGGAAGGAACAAAATGTGACAGTGTTTCCTAAATGTTTAGACTGATTCACTAGGTGAATGATGGTGGTCTTTATTGATTAATGGAAGACCGATGGCGGGGGGGAGTTGGAGCGTGGCTTCAAGAGCTGCTGGCTCTGTTCAGCGTGGCATATGTGTTAGACTTCCAAGGATAGATGATAGGTAAGTAAATAGACACGTGAGTCTGGAGCCCTGGGCAATGACATCCAGGTTAGAGTGGGGGAAATGTGGTAATCGATTGGATATACATGAAGCATATGCCATGGGAGTGAAAGAGATGACTCAGGGAGTGAATACAGACAGCGAAGAGAAAAGGGCAAAAGATCCTGCGAAGGAGCTGACAGCATAGAAGGGGGACAGACAGGAGCTTGTAGTGTCCAGGCTGCTGAGTGAAGTGGGTATTCCAAGAAGGGGGAGGAAATCAATTGTGTCATCACTGCTGAGAGGTCCAAACGTGTTGGCAAGATAAAAATTCTCGGCTGCAGTCACAAGAGCTCTCCCCTGCTTCTCACTAGTGTTATTGGGATGAAAGTATAATGTGACTGTTGAGAGCAATTGGGCAGGTCAATAGACAAAACTTTCAGGGAGTTTTGCTACAAAGTGAACCAGATAAAGAAAGGAGCTGATGGCAGGGGAGAGGGTGAGAATTAAGAGTGTTTTTCTACCTTAGATGAGAAATATTGCAGCCTGTTTCTATGATGACAAGAATAGTCACCGTGGACATACTGATGATACAGAAGGAATGGGGAGATTACGGAATGATAAACTGAGAGATGGGAGGGGTGACTTGGGTGGGTGTTTAAAACTAAGATTGTATGAGTAACAGTGCTGTCTCACGTGGGAGCAGGTGGCTGATGAAAGGTGTTGGTGAATATTGTTAAAAGTGGCCAACTGATGGAACGGAATAACCCAGGTGTGAGATGGGTGATCCAGTTGGAATTATTGGCCATTAAAATCACAACCAAAGTAGTGCTGGAGAGAGAAATAGTGAACTGGGGGCACCTGGGTGGCTCAGTCGGTTAAGCGTCTGCCTTCTGCTCAGGTCATGATCCCAGAGTCCTGGGATTGAGCCCCACATTGGGCTTGCTGCTCAGCGGGGTGCCAGCTTCTCCCTCTCCCTCCATGCTCTCCTGCTCTCTCTCTCTTGCTCTCTCTCAAATAAATAAATAAAATCTTTAAAAAAAAGTGAACTGGATAATATAATTTTCAAGAAAGGATAGAGGATGATTTGGAGATTGCTAGATAACCACAAAACCATACAGCGTCCCAGTGGTGTAGCACGAGTTATGCCTTTTAGGATGGAAATGGTATGAATGTAGAATGAGGAAGATACCTACTTCACCCCAGGCTCCTTGGTTAGAGGAATGTTGGAATAATCCACATCAGAGGTATTTGCAGCTAGGTTTCAGATGGAACAAAATGGGGAAGGGAGCATGCAGAGTTTGGGGAAAACACACAGTCCACTGGTGATGGCTCACATACGTTCTAGAGGACATAGAAGAAGGGTTTGAAAAATGCAGAGGGTGGAGTCCCACATGCATTTAGTTTAGTGGCTGGCAACATAAGAATAAAGACCTGTTTGATGAGGGGCAGTTACTGGTAGAGTGAGCACACGCCTGTTTCCATTTGTGCTTATTGGTCCTGTTTAATTCTGAAGTGTTTCCTCCACTTTCTAAAGTGGCCTGATTTAGAAGACAAAGAATAAGATCACTCTGCTTACAAATGAGTGGGGTAAATGGGAGTAAAGACCTAATGGGATTTGTGCTGAGACTATATATATATGTGTGTGTGTGTGTGTGTGTGTGTATGTGTATATATATATGGAAATTAGCATATATAATATGCTAATTAATAAATATATATGGAAATAAGTGGCAATGAGCTAATTAATAGATTTCTTTTTTTAAATTATTTTATTAACATATAATGTATTATTTGCTTCAGGGGTACAGGTCTGTGAATCATCAGGCTTAACACACTTCACAGCACTCACCATAGCACATACCTTCCTGAATGTCCATAACCCAACCACCATCTCCCTACCCCTCTCCCCACTGGCAACCCTCAATTTGTTTTGTGAGATTAAGAGTCTTTTATTTCTTGTCTCCCTCCTGATCCCATCTTGTTTCATTATAATTGGTCCTATAAGTAGTTGGTTTGCAGTGATCGGCCAGGCAGTGCCAACACCAGGAAAGGTATGGTCCCAGCAAAAGCACTTGGAGTACTGGGGTGTCTCTTAGGCTGCAATAGGTAAATATAGGCACATTGGTGGGGGCCTATGAGGTAGTGTTACTAGGATTAAGTGAAAAAATGGTCAATTGAGGTAATGTTAACTTCTAAAATGATTTGTCTTCCAGATTCATTTTCAGGAAGTCTTTTCTTATGTATTCTACTTTATAAATGCAGATGGTAATGGTTTGAGCAGTATCTCCCCAAATTCATATCTACCTACAAACTTAGAGTGTGACTATGTGGACATTCATTCAGTTCTTGCATATACGCTTCCTTAAGAAGAGGCTGGATTCAGTGGCCCCTAAACCTACCACAGGGTCTTTGTAAGAGAAACGAGAGGAGACAGAGACATATAGAAAAGAAAGCCGTGTGGACATAAAGAGAGGAGAAAACCATGTGAAGACAGAGGCTGAGATTTAGCTTGATGTTATAAGCCAAGGAATGCAGGAATTGCTGGGAGCTGCCCCAAACCAGGAAAGGGCAACTAAATATTCTTCCCTAGAGCCTTCAGAGGGATCATGGCCTTAGAGATGCCTTGATTTTGTACTTCCAGTCTCCAGAACGGTGAAAGAACAAATTTCTGTTGTTTGAAACCACCCAGTTTGTGATAATTTGTTATGACAGCCCTAGGAAACTAGTACTGAGACCAAGAACTATTTTTTAAAACCAAATTATTTGAATTTGTATCCCTTTTTAGACATCCTTTTTCTTTCAAGGAGAAAAACAATGATCTTATTTTCATATCTTTAAAGAAATTGCCAAACTGTTGTTGTGAATATAGTTTCCTTATCACTTTGCTTTTCTTTAGAAAATGATGTACGGTGTAAACACGGCATATTGCTAGGTTAATTCAAAACATTCACTAGGTTTCTTTCAGAGGTACATTTAAAAGTAAAGAAACTAGGGATACCTGGGTGGCTCAGTTGGTTAAGCATCTGCCTTTGGCTCAGGTCCTGATCCCAGCCAGGGTCCTGGGATTGAGCCCCATGTTGGGCTCCCTGTTCGTGGGGAGCCTGCTTCTGCCTCTCCTTGGCACTCTTGATTTCTCTTGCTGTCTCTCTCTTAAATAAATAAATAAAATCTTTAAAAGGAGAAAAGTAAAGAAACTCACCATCATTAATTCTTACAGAATAGACACTACAGTGAAATTTTAGATAATCTAAAAGCTAAGTACTATAGAATAGTAATATTTTGTTACTCCACACATCAAATGGAATTATAGTATGTATAAGTCAATAAGTTTTGAAGCTCCAGTCCTAAATTAAAAGCTATTCCTTGACACAGCTGTGTGAGGATAACAGAGAGGTTTCCTTTAATTACAAGAACATTTGCTTCTAAAAATCAGAACATACTCACTTATCAGGGGGTGGAGTTCTCGGGGCTATAATCAAGTATATTCAAGAGCTAAGGCAATTTAGTATGCTATGTGTCAATCAAATCAGGAGAAAACAGAAATTTAAAGTATGCCAATGCTAGAGGTGACATAATGTAGTTGTCAGGAAAAATTAGATTCCTGATGTGTTCAGTCCCTTTAGCATGCAACCACATGTGTCTGAATTCAAAGGATATGACAAATTACTGAGGGTGGTAAGATTAAGCAAAATGGAAAAATAATTAATGATATATGAAATGTCAGGAAAGTCACTTTGCCAAAGTAGCAGCAAGTTGGGGGTTAGCTTTAAAAGTAGAAGTGAGGAAACTTGCCTCTACAGGGCATTCCAGTGCTTCCTTGGGTGGCAATGACTTATTGATAGGGTATTATTAATAGGACATGGAGTGAAAATAATTCCTAAAGTGGTCTTTGAAAATATAACTACATTTTTTTGGTCCTTTAACTCCATTTTGAGCTTTCTCATGTATAGCCATGAATAGAAAACAAAAAGTCTGATGGTTAAAATCATGATTTCTTATTAGTACATTTCTGTACCCCGGCAAATTTATTTATGGGAATAATGTGTTTTATAAACTGGCACATATCTTTAAGAATTAGAATTAAATTTACAACAGTTAGAACTAAAAGTGAATAGATTCAATTCAACAATTACAAATGACCAACTAACTACAACTCATTTTGGATTGTAACAAACCCAAAATAAATATTACCCAATAATTCTATTGAAAATGTATTGGGTAGTAAACCATGGGGCACAGTTAAAGGAGGAAGTGATGAAGGGTATGGGGGAGCAATGGAGAAATTGAGAAATCATAAGATTCATCATATGCTCTGTATTCTGCAATTTTTTCTCATCTAACACTCAATTAACTGGTATTTTAGGAAGTTTTCTCATACTCTTAAGAAAAACACCACCATATTTATGTGTCTAGACACCCTTTCACGCTCAAAGATGCAAATGAATTGTATTCTAAATGAGAAGAAAGTCCTACACACTTTGTCTTGGTATCTGTTGATACATTAAACAAACCATATTATTTTATAAATATCAACTTCCTCAACAGTACAGTTCTACAAACTTTTTCTATGTTTTCCTTTACTTTTGATACACTATTTAATTAATGCACCAGATATTTCTTGGGCCCTCACTGAGTACATTGCATTCTTCTAGGCTGATGAATACTAATGAAACGCAGATTTCTGCAACCTGTATCATGTGGATCTATGAGTCACTCTATGGAGAGGGCTCCATGGGAGGGCAGTCTGATCTGCCTTAGACATGACCAAGAAATAAACTTTATTGTGATACTTCAGGTTAGCTTATTTTAACAATGTACGATAGCTTTCTCTGGTTAATATGGGGATGAAAAAGAATTTGTACATTCTACAATTTTATAACCATCTAAATTTTCATTTAAATATGAGAAGGTAACAAAAATGCCCTAAGGCATGCTAGATGTTTGAAGGTTTGACAAACAGAAAGCTGTTTTGAAAATACTCTTAAATGAAGTTTTATTTTTTAAAGATTTTTTTTTTTTAGATTTTAAAGATTTATTTTTCAAAGATTTTACTTATTTATTTGTCAGAGAGAAAGAGAGAAAGGGAAGGCACAAGAACATGGAGCAGCAGACACAGGGAGAAGCAGGCACCCTGCTGAGCAAGCAGTCTGATGCTGGACTTGATCCCAGGACCCTAGGATTATGACCTGAGCTGAAGTCAGACACATAATTGACTGAGCCACCTAGGCAAACCTTGAA
Organism: Martes martes; assembly: GCF_963455335.1. Classification (NCBI taxonomy): domain Eukaryota; kingdom Metazoa; phylum Chordata; class Mammalia; order Carnivora; family Mustelidae; genus Martes; species Martes martes. Next base: position 26,427,100 of record NC_137898.1, on the reverse strand, counting down.
TGAAGTTTTAAAAATAGATAATTAAATTCAGGTGTGAAAAATGGTATAAGATTAAAGGTCAATCAAATAATTTATGAAAATGCATTACTATCTGAAAGTATCTTATTCCAAAACAAGAAAGTATGTCTGTAAAAACACAGAAAAAATTTTTTAACAATATTTCAGAATGATACTTATAGGTGAAATGAGAGAATATTCTAGTAACTATATTATTGCACAATATAAATATTGAGGAGACAAATCAGTGGGTAAAATGACTGTAAGCATTAAGAGAGTAACTGAGAGAAAAATAACATAATCTCAAGACAGAAGAAAACTTAATAGACAAAATCAAAACAAAACAAAACAACAAGGAAATAGAAATCACTGCTCAAAGTGAGTTTTGATACACTAGTACTTGGGAAAATATAGGGAAAAAATCATGATGCAAAAACAACACTTTTTCAAATTAATTTTAAAAATTTCAACAATATGTTGTCAAAAGATAAAAAAAGAATAAAATTTGAAAAAACTGAAATTTTAGAAAATAGGATAAAGATGAAAAATATGAAACAAAACAATTGTTTTATAATTGTATCATGAGATATTGTTTCTAATTGTATCATGAGATATTGTTTCATTCAGAAAAAAGGAAAAAAATCAGGAAAGAAGAAAATAGAAACCAATATAAGAACAACCGAACAAAACAAAGCCATCATAAAAAGAAATACAAATAACAAAACATCAACAGACAAACCTCCAGGGAAATATAAATAAAGAACTTTGAAATAGTTTATTTTTTTTAAAGATTTTATTTATTTGAGAGAGAGAGAGCACGAGTGGGGGTGAAGGGCAGAGGGAGAGGGAGAAGCAGACTATTTCCCCCACACCCCCACCATGTGGGGTTGGATCCCAGGACCCTGAGATCATGACCTAAGCCGAAAGTAGACAGTTAACTGACTGAGCCACCCAAGTGTCCCAGAACTTTTGAAATAGTTTGAAATTTTTAACACAACATTCTCAGAAACTAGTGGATAGAGAAGAAAAAGAAAAGTCAGTGGAGAAGGGTAAAAATCTGAATAGCAATATAGCATTAAGATTTTATTTTTATTTAGAATTCTGCACTTGATAATATGCATCCTTTTGAATACTCATGGGATGTGTTAAAAGATCTTACGTTACTCTCTGATAAGATAAAAAAGTATAAATAGAAAAAATATATAATGTAAATAGTAAATCAAGAGACCTAGAAACCTGTGTTATAAACCAACTATTATAACTTACACAGGAAATTATGAAATAAATTAAGAAATACATAGAATGATACATATATTACCTGATAATAAACATGTCAATATATTGTAGGACACAGCTAAATAAGCTAGACATAAATAAATGGTTTATGATCAGAAATAATAGGTTTTTTTTTACATTTATTTTTTAAATAACTTAAGCACTGAAATAAAGGAGCTGGGAAAAAGGCAATAGAACAAAGTAAAACAAAAGAAATGAGAAGGAAAAGCATTGGTTTTATCTATATTATTTATATTATCAATGAAATAAAGAACCTCCCACCCTGAAAAGTCGTGAAGGTTAATAAACTAAAATGGATCTCTACAACACATACTTCAACTACCTTAAATGCCAGTAATGAGTAAGAGGAAAAGGTGGAGGAGATAGATGGTTAAGTAGGAAGAACACTCACAAACGTAAAAAAAGGTCATTCATTGAGTCAGTAAGGAAGGAAATGCTGAACCACAAAACCACGGGAAGGGCAAGGAGTAAGACCCTGAAAATACCTGGGAACAGGGATTCGACTGGTAACAACATATTCTTCACTGTTGACGTATTCTTATTCCATTATCATATTTTCAGCTCCCTTATTTAGCATTAAATTACTTTTGTTAACTCTCAGCTTATATATTCAGTGATTTTTTTTCCCTACCCAAGAATCACATACACAGATAATTTTTCCCCCATTTTCCAATTTGAAAAATTCAAAGACTGATTGCTCTGGTTTTAATAGTCATTCCTTGATGACCATGTCCCAGTTTTTATCTGAGCTAATCAGATAAAAATAAAGGAGAAGGAACACCTGTGTGGCTCAGTTGGTTAAGCATTTCCCGTCACCTGAGGTCATGATCCCAGGGTCCTCGAATCCAGCCCCAAGTTGGGCTCCTTGCTCAGTGGGGAGTCTGCTCCTCCCTCTGCCTGCCCCTCCCCATTTGTGTGCTGACTTTCTCTTGATCTCTCTCTGATAAATAAACTTACAAACTTAAAAAAACTAAAGATGTTCTCAGAAGAGAATAGGTAGGTGTTGGTAAGATAATACTCACATGTCTGTTCTGTGACTTTTCATTTTCTTCAAGAGAAATTAAATTGGGTGAATCAGAGTATTATTCTTTGTATAAAACCATTCAAAATAGCTCTATCCACAAGCCTCTTTTATTCTCATTCTTACTCATTCCTTTTTTCAAACTGAATACCTATGGAGTGTATTTTCCAAAATATTTTGAATAACGGTCTTATTTTTTCCCTTTTTCATTGCTCTGCAATCATTGAACCAATGTTGCCCTCTAACCTAGAGGTTAGCAATATTAAGAATTTCCTCACCAGGATGTTTACTTGTGCTCGCTCACCCTTAGAAAATTTGTCTTGCTTCCCTTATGACTCTGGAATTATGCAGTCAACACTTTCAAAGATGAAACAGTGTTTTCTATCTAATTCTCTTCAAACTAAATAGCTCTAGAAGTTCCATGGTCTCAAGTCCAAAAAGATAGGACACCCAGAAGCTTCAATGTCTTTCCTGTGACCTCATCAGCTTAAGAAATGAAGCAAAATGAATGAAATGACAAAACTTCAAACATAAGATCAATTCAAATCCAAACTCAGTTTTACAGCGTAATTTGTTGGATGGGTGCATCTCTGAAACTGAGTGCTCACTTTGTTTACCATTATTCAACATGAGAATTCTAAACAAAACTGTAACACGCTTATCAAATGAGAGAGCGATCATGAAAAAATTACAAAAGTCCCCTAATAATTTTTCAAAAATTTTGTCTTCCTCTAAGCAAATTTGCTTTATATTCTTGATTATGCAAAACTAAGTTTTAAAACACAATTTTCAGGAAAGCATAAGTTGATTATATGGAACTACATTTAAAACTAATGAAAACAAAATTCTGCTTTGATCTCCATCAGCAAACTGAAATATCTTAAAAGCAGCTGGACGTAGATGGGAGACTGGGATGTTTCACAGTGAACTGAAGGCTATGGTTGATTTTCCCAGTCTGCCCAGTTTAGGTAGCTTCCTTTCCTTCCTCCGGTCTTGGTCTATGGTCCTTCAGAATTCAATGCTCTTACAGGGTAAGAAAAAGCCTTCTAAAAGGAAAGGAAAAAAAAAAGTGAACATTTTTTAGAATCTATGTAGCTATGCTTCTAAAATATATATTAAAATATGCTAGAAAGTGTGAAAGAGTAAAATACATCCTAGAGAACTAGTAAGAATGAAAAAAAAAACAAACCCACATTTCACACATCTCTTTTGTTTCTGTAGAGGGAAGAATTACCATTCACATTTGCTTTATCTCCAGGTTTGTTACAATTTCATTTCTGTGCTTGTTTTCCCAAACTGAAATGAGGACCCATGTACCAGCTTTTCCCACCCTGTTTAAAACAAACTCATGTGATAATTGTCTGTCTCTGCTTGACTTACTTCTCTTACCATAATCCCCTCCGGTTCCATCCATGTTGATGCAAATCATGGGTATTCACCCCCCCTTTTTTTTTTCAAGATTTTATTTATTTATTTGACAGAAAGAAATCACAAGTAGGCAGAGAGGCAGGCAGAGAGAGAGAGGAGGAAGCAGGCTACCTGCCGAGCAGAGAGCCTGATTCAGGGCTCGATCCCAGAACCCTGGGATCATGACCTGAGCTGAAGGCAGAGGCTTGAACCCACTGAGCCACCCAGGCGCCCCGGGTATTCACCCTTTCTGATGGCTGAGTAATATTCCATTGTATGTATGAACCACATCTTCTTTATCCATTCATCTATTGAAGGGCATCTCTGCTCCTTCCACAGTTTGGCTATTGTGGACATTGCTGCTATGAACGATGGGATGCATGTGCGCCTTCTTTTCAGTACATCTGTATCTTTGGGGTAAATACCTAATAGTGCAGTTGCTGGGGCGTAGCGTAGCTCTATTTTGAAAGACAATTATCATACGGTTTCATTCATATGTGGAACATAAGGAATAGCATGGAGGACCATAGCAGAAGGAAGGGAAAAATGAAAGGGGAGAAATCAGAGAGGGAGACAGGTCATGAGAGCCTCTGGACTCTGGGGAACAAACTGAGGGTTTCAGAGGGTAGGGGGTGGGGGTAAAGGGTGATGGGTATAGAGGAGGGCACATGATAAGATGAGCACTGGGTGTTATATGCAACTAATAAACCATTGAACACTACATCAAAAACCAATGATGTACTGTATCTTGGCTAACTGAACATAATGAAGAAAACACACACACACATGAACACACCCAGGGACAATTAGAAATTTATTTACTGTATCTGCATCTGCAAATGCACTGGCCCGTTACAGAGCTCCCAGACTGTCAGAGTTGACAAGCAAGCTCTGTCATTAGGGCTGAGGGGTGGCTGCAGGTGGGGGAAATACAAAAAAAGGAATAAAATTTGGGTCACTATAAAGCTTACATGTAGGTGTTTTGCCTATTTCCTTCACAGGAACGATCACTCTATGTGATTATTTTTTTCATTTATTGGTTTAATGGCTTACTGTCCCACCATCCCACTAGAAATGTTAAAGTTCCAGGAGGATGAGGAACACGGTGCTTCCTGCATGGGCACAGTCACAAAGGAAGGCAGTCAGTAAATCATCTTTGAATTCACGTCTCTCAGTTTATGCTGCAGTATATCTCCCTTAAGATGCTTCATTCCCACAGTTTCCTTCTTTTAGTTTCTCTTAAATGCCATTTTTAATATAACATATAGGACAGTTTTATAGTTTTACAGAATTATATGGATAGTACAGAAAGTTGGTGGCTATCCCACACCCAGTTTCTGCTATCGTTATCTGGCACTAATATGGTACAACTGTCACAATCAATGGACCAATATTGATACACTGTTATCAACGAAAGTCCCTATTCTATTAAAATGTCCTCAGTTTCCCCTTCATGTCCTTTTTCTGTTTCAGGATCCCATCCAGGGTAACACACTGCATTAATAGTCATATCGACCAAGACTCCTCTTGGCTGACATAGTTTGTCAGACTTTTCGTGAGAGTTTTGAGGAATGCTGCTCAGATATTTTATAGAAGAGCCTTAAGTTTGTTTTTTTGATGTTGTTGTCATGGTTAGTCTAGGACAATGGGCTTTGGGGGAGGAAGACCACAGAGGTAAGTGCCATATTCTTCACATCACATCAAGAGTACATACTATCAGTATAATATATGGGTGCAGATTTAAACCTAATCACCTGTCTTGAGGCAATATTAGTCTTGTTTTTCCACTGTAGGTTGTCCCTATTTTTTCCCCCCTCCCTTTCCATACTCTAGTCTTTAGAAGGAGGTCACTACATACAGCCTTCACTTAAGTAATGGAGAGTTACGCTTCACCTCCTTAAAAGCAAAGTATTGACATAAATTATTCGGAATTCTTCTGCATTAGAGATTCATCATTACTTATTTATGTATCCTTTATATCTATCACTATGGACTAATGGATTTTTTTTTTTTTTTACTTTGGATTTAAATACCAATCATAGATATATGCTTTTTCTTCCTGTCTCTGGAACTTTATATAACCTCTTGCTTTTGCCTAAATATCCTGCCCACCCTCCCTGATAAACATACGTTGCTGAATTCTATGACGTTGGCTTTCATCTCCTCAGAGAGATACTGTCTCAATTATAGGATTGCTAAGGAGCCTAAGCTTCAAAATGAATTTGAATTTCAAAATTTTAGATTCAAAACTGTTATTTGAGCCATATTGATATGAGAGATACATAGACCTGAGAAAAGTTTGGACCTTTTAGACTAACTAATATATAGGGCAATGGATAAGTTCACCAAGGGCTAAGGGATTCACATATAACTTAAGCAAATGCATACTTTTCCCAAAACAATTATATTAACCAAATGAGCAATATAATTCTTGGTTTTGAAGTGCTCTGATATGTATATAGGCATTCCTAGGATAATAAATAAAAATTTATAATTAACAATTGTTTATATTGAGATAGACACTTTCAAGACTTAAATGAGACCTTTAGTCTGAGGCTATATATTCTCCAAATTTACTTTACTTTTTTGTTGAAAAAGATCCCCAACTGATATTGAATTCTTCGTATCATTTTAAGGAACAACACTCTCTGGATCTACTATCATTTTTAGAAGCCCATTGTTGGCTTTTTTTTTTTCTCTAAATAAGGTGTGATTAACATCCTTATACCTGCATTTTATGCAAAGCTTATACCTTTGTTTCAGAATTTTTTAAAATGCAATTTCTTGGGCAAAAGTTTATTTATTTACACTTATGTTCACCATTGCCAGATTTTCAACCAGAAGATTTCATTCCAATCCACACTGTTGATAATGTCCTCCACATTGAATTATGTACTTATCTGAACTCTGGGACTTCAGAGTAAACACATTTTGGGGATTTCATTCCAGCTTACAATGCCCTCCTTCCCTGTTTTCTTACCATGACTCGTCTCCTGTCAAGGATGATGGTCCAAGTAACTAAGCCCAGTATTGACATTGGACACAAACTGGGCAAATGAAATTATCCATCTTGGGTATTTGCAATTAGGAATGAGGAAATTCTCATTTAGTTTGGGACAGTCTCTTGAGGAGAGATGGGCAGTCTTCTTTTACCTGCTGTGTATAAAAAGAGCGAGGCATGGTCATGTTCTGGAAGAGATGTCGGGAGCACTGCAGAGAGAAAGAGGTGAATCAAGGGTTGAAGAATTCAGCCAACTTCTCATTTTTCATTTTTATTCCCTTGCTGAAGTTCTAATGCCATCCTATTGTTAGACATCAGGAATCAGCCTTCAAATCCTTAAAATAAACTCCTCTTTTCTGTTTCCACGTTATCAAGTTGGTTTGGAGACTTGCATCCAGAGAATCCCATTGAACGGGGACAACTAGTTCCTCCTATACTACAGCTGAATTTGTAGATTCAGAGCCCTTAGAAATAACCCAAGACATCTTGGCTTGTGTTTAAAGTTCTATCTTCTGAGTATTACTATGTACTCTTATGGATATTTTAAGACATAATTTTTGGCCCAGGTTGAAGAGCTATTTCTGTTTCTGATTCTCTTCAGTTGGACTCTCCAATTGACTTTACCTTGTCCTTTGCTGCCCTTAATGGCTCCTTCCCCCCAAGCCTGTGTGCCTAAAACACACTAGACATGAAAACAAATCTCATTTTCACATGACTAGCAAAAACAAAACTTTATGTAAATGCAGTTGCATTTTCATAATAGTAGGGTGCTGTAAGAACTAGGGTTATTTTTAGGAAAAGAAAAAGTAAACGGAGAAAAGAAAAGATAAATGACAGAATTCCTGAAAGAAAGCAAGCTTGGGGAAATAGGCTTTCCCATCAAAGGATTGTTAAGTCCATGACTTTCATGATGTTCTTTTAACGTACCCACCCCCTTTTTTCTTTTAATCGAGTCTCTTATTGAGTTAAAAATTGAGAAAGAACTGATTAATTTGTTAGTGGGTAAACATAGAACATTGGAAAGAATAATCTAGTATTTATTTGATAATTTACATTTTTCTATGGTCTAGTTTCATATTCCCCCCAAATAATAGAACTATCTATGATAATTCTGAAATGCAAATAAAATACCTGTTTAGTAACTTAGATGTCATTAGAAGACAATCATTCATGTTTATTTAAAATGCTCTTTGTATGTTTACACAATACTTTGAATTCATTAGAGAAACTAAATGATGTCCTAAAACTAGTGGGTCCCTTTGGATAAATGACAACAATTTCTTATTCAAATATATGGTGTCAGTTGCCCAAGATTCAGCCAATTTTGGAAATTTTCAATATGGTAAGCTATGCAGTTAAATTAATATGGAAATAAAAATTAAATGACTTGTGGTTTACGTGAAATGTTCTAGCCAAATTGATCCCATGACATTGACCTTAAATCTTTTTCCTTTCCTTTCCAAATGTAAGTGCTCATTCAGGCATTTATCTACTGAATAACTGCTTATTGAACATTTCATGCAAAGCACTGTGCTGGTCAGTTTAAGGGGCAAAAACTCTGAAAGCCACTTATTTGAACGCATGTTTATAAACCATTATAATGCAGATAAGAAACTAAGAGTGTCCTGAGAAATCTGCAGATACCTAGTTTTAAGAGGTCAGAGGAAGAATGATGCAGCTGAGAGAAGATGGAGGCAAGTTTAAAGATAGCCTTTATAGTATGAATGAGATTTCCAGGTAGAGATATGTTAAGACAGGAATTCCTGGGAGGATCAATGTTCCAAATGCCAGAAAACGCAGGCAGTTCGAGGATGACTCCAAGAGCATTCTGTGACTAGTGCATAGAGTGATCACAAGGAATGCAAGAAGGAAAAAAAAATAATGCATTTAAACAGGCAGTCTTTTATCCTAAGAACACTCTTCAATTTACGGCTCAAGTGCAAATAAATGTTTTAGACTAAGGGTTGATAAAGTATGGCCCAACCAAATCCGCCCCCGCTACCTGCTTTTGTAAATAAAGTATTATTGCAACACAACACTGCTGATTAATTTACTTATTGTTCATGGCTGGTTTGACACTCTAATGCCAAAGTTGAGTGATTGTGACAGAGACAAAGTGGCCTGCAAAGCTTAAAATATTTATAAGCTGGCCTTTTACAGGGACACCTGGGTTGTTCAATCAGTTAAGCATCTGCCTTCAGCTCAGTTCAGGGTCCCAGGGTTCTGGGATCAAGTCTCACATTGGTAATCCCTGCTCAGCAGGGAGTCTGCTTCTCCCTCTCCCTCTGCCTGCTGCTCCCCCTGCTTGTGCTTTCTCTATCTCTCTGACAAATAAATAAATAAAATCTTTTAAAAATAGAAAATAAAATAATAAGGTGTTCTTTTAAAGAAAAAGTTTGCTGAACGCTATCCTGGATTTCTGTGCAAATATTAATGAGGGGCTTGGTATTAGTTGGCAAAATAGCTACATGGTATGCTAAAGTTAGGGCCTATTGAATTCACTATAACGGTATCATAGATCCCTTGGCAGATTTCTTACGTTTTCAGCACTGAATGCAAAGGATGATTTAGAAGAAGAATCACATAATTGTATTCTAATGTATTCTTAAGTCATATTTGAAGTCTGAAAAGTTGTCTTCTACATGAGAAAATATTGGATTTTTACTTTCTGGACATCAGAAATCACAGAAATGCTATTTTTTTCCCCAAATGGTTAGTTTCTGATGTTATTAATTCAAATATATTAAATGAATAAGTGAAAAAAATAGCCACTAGAACTGCTCTTTGTCTCTTCACTCACAGTTTAGGTTAGGACTGTTTTGAACTCTAGATCCTCTAAGGTACAATTTGCACTGGTTGCCTTTACCTTCTTTGAAAATATATCCTTTCCCCAGTGCCGTCAGCTCTTTTTTATCAGCAATTCTCACACTTCTGAAAGTGCTCATTCTCACCATGTGGCTGTGAATCTTATATGTGTATCACGTAGTTTGGGGGCAGCTAGCAGTGATGCCCTGGGGTTATTTTCTTTGTGATAGAGAGTTATAACTCTACAGAGCCCATTTCCAAGGTGAACTTGGTTCCTGTGGTTATCTACCTGCCTCCTTTCGATGACTTCTAAGTCATACATATGATTGCTTCTAAATCCTTCAGAAGACCACTGTGGGTCTGCAAAGAAGGGTTTGGAAACTTAAAAAAAGAAAAAAGAAAACTTAAAAAATGTTATTGGTAAATGTTTTTTAGGAAATTTATAAATATTGTATATTTAACAATGGATAATAACATTAAAAACAAAACCAAATGTCAATTAAGTACAAATATCTGAGAGTGACATGAAATTAGAGAGAAATCACTCTTTGAAAATTTAACAAAATTAGATGATACCATTGTTTCACAAGACTGATTTTAAGTTTTGAGAATTGTTCCTTTGGCAATTTGTAGACTCCTGGCAAAGGCTAATAGACAAATCCATATACAGGTCTTCCTCAACTTATGATGGGGTTACATCTAATAAATGCATCATAAAATGAAAATAACCTAAGTTGAAAATTCCTAACCTACTGAGCATAATTTCCTAGCCTAGTCTACATTAAACATGCTTACAACACTTATATTAGCCTACAGTTGAGCAAAATTATTTAATATAAAGCTTATTTTATAAATTCATGTTGATTATATCATGTAATTTATTGAATACTGTACTGAAAGTGCAACAGAAGGTTGTATGGGTACAGGATAGCTTTAGGTATATCCTTGTTTACACTCATGATGATGCTGTCCTGCATCATGAGAGAGTATCATACTGTATATTGCTACCTTGGAAAAAGATCAGAATTTAAATTTTGAAGTATGGTTTCTACTGAATGTGTATTGCTTTTACACCATTATAAAAGTAAAAAAAAATTCATAAGTCAAAGAACATCTATGAATATTATATTAGGAGATACAAATATATATATATATATATATATATATACACAAATACACACACATATATGTACACATACAAACAATGGTGTATTTATCTATATTTACTTGATTGTACTTTTGAAATAGACTTAATTTCTTTTAGATCCTTAAAATGCCTAACATCCATTCTGACCTATTTTATATTTTATATATATTTATACTTATATATATTTTATATTTTTAAAACATATATGACACATTTCTTTATTATTAAGTGAAAGAGGGATGTATAGAGATAGTATGTACTTACATTTCTTAATCTACTTAAAGAAAATTCAAAGAAATTTAACACATATATGTTACTTTAATCTTTTAATTTTTATACTAGCATTATAAGTGATTAATCCACTACCTTTACTATATATTTATCTTTCTAGTGAGATTATTCTTTCATATGTCTTGTTACCAATAAGTACTGTTTTATTTCAGCTTAAAGAAGTCTCTTAAACATTTCTTTTTAGGCCTGCTTAGTAGTGATGAACTCCTTTAGCTTTTGCTTGTCTGGAAAACTTTTTATTATTTCTTCAGTTCTGAACGATAATTTTACTGGGTAGAATATTCTTGTTTGGATTTTTTTTTCCCCTTTAAGCACTTCAAATACATTGTGCCATTCCCTCTGGCCTGCAAAAATTCTCCTGAAAAATCATCCAGTATTCTTATGGGGGTTTCATTATATGTAACAAAAGCTTGTTTTTCTCTTGCTGCTTTTAATATTCTCTCCTTGTCATTAACTTTTGACATTTTCATTATAATGTCTTTTGATGTGGGTCTTTTGGAGTACATATTATTTGGAACTCTCTGAACTTTCTGGGTCTGAAGATCTGCTTTCTGCCTCAGGGAGTTTTCAGCCATTATTTCTTCAAACAGGATTTCTACTCTTTTCTCTTTCTCTTTTCCTTCTGAGGGTCTTATGTTGTAATTTTTTAAAAAAATTAATTTAATTTTTTCAGTGTTCCAAGATTCATTGTATATGCAACACACCCAGTGCTCCATGCAATACGTATCCACCTTAATACCCACTACCAGGCTCACCCACCTTCCCTCCCCCAAAACCCTCAGTTTGTTTCTCAGAGTCCACAGTCTCTCATGGTTTGTCTCCCCCTCCAATTTCTCCTAACTCACTTCTCCTCTGCATTTCCCAATGTCTTCCGTGTTATTCCTTGTGCTCCTCAAGTAAGTGAAACCATGTGATAATTGACTCTCTCTGCTGGACTTATTTCATTCAGCATTATCTCCTCCAGTCCCGCCCATGTTGATACAAAAGCTGGGTATTCATCCTTTCTGATGGAGGTATAGTACTCCATTGTATATATGGACCATTTCTTTTTTATCCACTTGTCTGTTGAAGGGCATCTTGGCTCTTTCCACAGTTTGGCAACTATGGCCATTGCTGCTATGAACATTGGGGTACAGGTGGCCCTTCTTTTCACAGCGTCCATATCTTTGGGGTAAATACCCAATAGTGCAATTTCAGGGTCATAGGGTAGCTCTATTTTGAATTTCTTAAAGAATCTCCATAGTGTTTTCCAAAGTGGCTGCAACAACTTACATTCCCACTAACAGTGTAAGAGTTCCCCTTACTCCACATCCTCTCCAACACTGTTTACTGTCTTGTTAATTTTTGGCCATTCTAACTGGTGTAAGGTGGTATCTCAATGTAGTTTTGATTTGAATCTCCCTGTTGGCTAATGATGATGAACATTTTTTCATGTGTCTGTTAGCCATTTGTATGTCTTCTTTGGAGAAGTGTCTGTTCATGTCTTCTGCCCATTTTTTTTTTTTTTTGATGTGATTATCTGTTTTGTGTGTGTTGAGTTTGATGAGTTCTTTATAGATCTTGGATATCAGCTCTTAGTCTGTAGTGTCATTTACGGATATCTTCTCCCATTCCGTGGCTTGCTTCTTTGTTTTGTTGACTGTTTCCTTTGCTGTGCAGAAGCTTTTGATCTTGAAGAAGTCCCAAAAATTCACTTTCACTTTTGTTTCCTTTGTCTTTGGAGACATATCCTGAAAGAAGTTGCTGTGGCTGATGTCAAAGAGGTTACTGGCTATGTTCTCCTCTAGGATTTTGATAGATTCCTGCCTCACATTTAGGTCTTTTATCCATTTCAAGTTTATCTTTGTGTATGGTGTAAGAGAATGGTTGAGTTTCATTCTTCCATACATAGCTGTCCAATTTTCCCAGCACCATTTTATAGAAGAGACTGTCTTTTTTCCACTGTATATTTTTTCCTGCTTTGTCCAAGATTATTTGACCATAGAGTTGAGGTTCCATACCTGGGCTCTCTACTCTGTTCCACTGGTCTATGTGTCTGTTTTTTTGCCTGCTGTCTTGGTGATCACAGCTTTGCAGTAAATGTTAAAATCAGGCAACGTGATGTCCCCAGTTTTGTTTTTCTTTGTCAACATTTCCTTAGCAATTTGGGGTCTCTTCTGGTTCCATACAAATTTTAGGATTGTTTGTTCCAGCACTTTGAAAAATGCTGGTGGAATTTTGATTGCGATGGCATTGGAAGTATAGATGGCTCTAGGCAGTATAGGCATTTTAACAATATTTATTCTTCTGATCCATGAGCATGTAATGGTCTTCCATCTTTTTGTGTCTTCTTCAATTTCTTTCATAAGTGTTCTGTAGTTCTTTGAGTACAGATCCTTTACCTCTTTGGTTAGGTTTATTCTCAGGTATCTTATGGGTCTCGGTGCTATAGTAAATGGAATTAATTCTCTAATTTCCCTTTCTATATTTTCATTGTTAGTACATAAGAAAGCAACTGATTTCTGTACATCAATTTTGTATCCTGCCACATTACTTTATTGCTGTATGAGTTCTAGTACTTTGGGGGTGGAGTCTTTTGGGTTTTCCATATAAAGTATCATGTCATTTGCGAAGAGAGAGAGTTTGACTTCTTCTTTGCCAATTCAAATACCTTTTATTTCTTTTTGTTGTCTGATTTCTGTTGCTAGGACTTCTAGTCCTATTTTGAACAACAGTGGTCAGAGTGGACATCCTTGTCATGTTCCTGATCTCAAAGGGAAGGCTGTCTCCTTTTCTCCATTGAGAATGATATTTGCTGTGGGTTTTTCATAGATAGATTTTATGAAGTTGAGGAATGTTTCCTCTATCCCTATACTTTGAAGTGTTTTAATCAGGAAGGGATGCTGTATCTTGTCAAATGCTTTTTCTGCATCAATTGAGAGGACTATGTGGTTCTTTTCTCTTCTCTTATTGATTTAATTCTGTCACATTGATTGATTTATGAATGTTAAACTACCCTTGCATCCCAGAGATAAATTCCCCCTGGTCATGGTGGATAATCTTTTTAATGTACTGTTGGATCCTATTAGCTAGGATCTTGTAGAGAATGTTGTCATCCATATTCATCAGGGATATTGGTCTGAAATTCTTCTTCTTGATGGGGTCTTTGCCTGGTTTGGGGATCAGGGTAATGCTGGCTTCACAGAAAGAGTCTGGAAGTTTTCCTTCTGTTTCTATTTTCTGAAACAGCTTCAGGAGAATAGGTATTATTTTTTCTTTGAATGTTTGGTAGAATTCCCCAGGGAATCCATCAGGTCCTGGGCTCTTGTTTTCTTGAAAGGTTTTTGATCACTGCTTCAATCATTCTTCTCGAGCGCACATGGAACTTTCTCCAGAATAGACCACATACTGAGTCATAAATCAGTGCTCAACTGATACCAAAAGATTGAGATTATTCCCTGCAGATTCTCAGACAATAGTGCTTTGAAACTGGAACTCAACCACAGGAAAAACTTTGTAAGGAATTCATACACTTGGAAGCTAAAGACCACCCTACTTAAGAGTATTTGGATCAACCAGGAAATCAAAGAAGAACTTAAACAATTCATGGAAACCAATGAGAATGAAGATACATTGGTCCAAAAATAATGGGATATGGCAAAGGTGGTTCTAAAGGGGAAATACATAGTCATCCAAGTCTCCCTCAAAAAAATTGAAAAATCCTGAATACACCAGCTCTATTTATACCTTAACAAAGTGGAGAATCAACAACAAATTAAGCCAACCCCTCACACAAGAAGGGAAATAATCAAGATTAGACTAGAGATCAATGAGATAGAAACTAGAGATACAGTAGAACACATCGACGAAACTAGAAGCTGGTTTTTTGAAAGAATCAATAAGATTGATAAGTCATTGGCCAAACTAATCCAAAAGAAGAGAGAGAGGACCCAAATTAATAAAATTATGAATGAAAAGGGAGAAATCACGACTAACACCAAGGAAATAGAAACAATCATCAAAAATTATTATAACAGTTTTATGCAATAAGTTAAGCAACCTAGGAGAAATGGATGCATTCCTGAAAACCTATAAACTTCCAAAACTGAATCAGGAAGAAATTGACAACCTGAATAGACCAATACCTAGTAACGAGATTGAAACAATGATCAATAACCTCCCAAAGAACGTTTAAGCTCTATTTAGACTTTGCTAGCTACTTTGTAAATTTGATTTTTTTTTTCCCAAATAGAATGCCAGTAGTAGGAAGAATGAGAAAAATTACTGGGCTGAGTGATTTTTCAAAGTTACAGTGATAGGTGGTGTGACATTCACCTGTGTCATTCCTGGTACCTTAACTTTGATCTTTATCTAGAAAAAGGAGAAATAATGCACCACAGATCCAAGAAGGCAGGGGGAATTCAACTTCCTGAATGTCAGAGAGAACTGAGATTTAGAAACTCAGGTATCCATGGATTCCATTTGACCAATAGGAGATTCTCATTTATAGAAAGGCATATGGTATCTATGTGAACCAGCATCAGAGAATTTCATTTTGTCTAATAGCCTGTTTTTATTTATTTTATGGGCAAGAGCAGTCCTCTCAAAATATATCTTAGTGATGTGGGAAATGTATTTTGTACCTTAGGATTCCGACTGGCTGAAATGAACTGGTTACCCAGAGCAACTTCATCACAAATCAGGGTGGGTAGAAAGATTTCCCCTCATAGTGTGCCCTGTGGTGCGTCAAATCTATCCTCTGCCACAGATTCCTTTGGGGAGTAAGAGATGCTCAAAACTACCCATGAGAACAAATGGACAAGCCAGGGTTTGCTTAGCAGTGAAATGCAGGATCACAAGAGGGAATCAAGACTGTAGATTCTTGGGGCCCCTGGGTGGCTCAGTGGGTTAAGCCTCTGCCTTTGGCTTAGGTCATGGTCTCAGGGTCCTGGGATTGAGCCCTGCATTGGGCTCTCTGCTCAGCAGGGAGCCTGCTTCCCCCTCTCTCTCTGCCTGCCTCTCTGCCTACTTGTGATCTCTCTCTCTCTCTCTCTGTCAAATAAATAAATAAATGTTTAAAAAAAAAAGACTGTAGATTCTTAGTGGGGTTTTAAAGGACGTTCTAATGCTGTCCTATGAAAAATTCAATAGCAGACTCAGGAGGGAGCAGGATGGTAGTATCAGTGATTGTAAAAACAATGTCTTGGAGACACGGTTTCCTTTGCAAAGAAATTTAGAATAAAAAAATAAAAGACAGATACTGGGTTTGGAAATGTGTTTTATGGTGGGACACGTACTTGCAATGGGTCTCGTATTTCTGCATGTGATTTTGCAAAGAGGCATTGATGTTTTTCTCCAAACTATCTTTTTAAGGATATTTTTTTATAGCAAACAGCTTTCAAATATAGAGATAGTATCTCCCTCTGTGGCAGAGGGCAGGTTTTTTCCCTGAAGGGTATGGTAAAGATAATGTCACCCTTTGGAGACAAATTTTGGGCGAGTTTGCTAGAAGCTTCCAAAGATCTCAGTTTTGTGAACTCTGGGTCTCTGGGCCAAAGCCACATTCTCTGCCTCATGCCTGTGGGACCCTGAGGGGCAAGGGGACTAATGTGAATATGATGCTTGTGCTGCCTGCTGGATCATGAGTAATAAAGATCTTTGCCTCTGACCCACAATCATGCGTCTTCTGACAACATCTGTGACGCTATGGCAAGCTAATTGCTTAGCTTACAGTAGAGCAAAATTTTAGTCTCAACAATTTATAGTTATTAATTTTTAAAGGTGTTTTTCTAATGGTAAAAACAGTATTTTTTTGGGTCAGGAATTTGAAAAGTACAGGAGATACTTAGAAGGAAAAAAGTCCATAATCTTCATTCCTATAGAAGGGTAATATTTTAATCTTAGCAAAAATCTTAGTATCGCTCTATATGTACATACAACATATTAGGTATATTTGCAAATAGCATAAGTTGCATTCTGCCCACTCCTTTAGTCCCCTAAAATTAGGATGAGTATTTCATTCATTTTTTTAAAATTTTTTTTATATTTTTTATAAACATATAATGTATTTTTATCCTCAGGGGTACAGGTCTGTGAATCGCCAGGTTTACACACTTCACAGCACTCACCATAGCACATACCGTCCCTAATGTCTATAACCCCAACCCCCTCTCTCGACCCCCCTCCCCCCCAGCAACCCTCAGTTTGTTTTGTGAGATTAAGAGTCACCGATTCGTTTTTTAAGCATGATTTTGATTATCTGCCTTGTATTCTCTTTTATTATAACAAAACCATTATTTACATAATCATTCTCATATTATTGAATCTTTAGGTAATTTGGAGCTTTTACTTATTAACCATAATAATTCTACAGTAAGGATCTTTTCATACTCATAGTGTAGTTCTCTTATTTACATGTAAAAAATAAATCTACAGGATAAAATCACTAGGTCCCAACAATTTTTCATTTAGTATTTTCTCATGTGTGCTTTGGTTCTCTCAGAGCTGAGCTGAAAGTTTCACATAATCAGACTTTGCACAGGAGGTGGTTTCTGTAATCCTTAACTTTGTTAGGCTCTTTATCTGGGTAAATGGCTTTTGTGGTTTACTTCCTTCTGATGGTTTGTTCCAGAAGTGTTGATCTGTTCGGTAGACTCCACTGAAGTCATACTTCTCACCCTTCACTTAGTGAGTCACACATCAAGGCTCATCCAATTTCTCTCTGCTGCTCTGGCCTCTGTTGAAGATTTTACTTCATCCTTTCAAAATAAAGGCACATGGATATGGGGTAGTAGATTTATTACAGGATCCTATCAAAATCTACTCTTCAGTTCATTGAGTTCTTAACATTTTTAGATAGCAATCATTGATAGGAGTTTGTTTCCTCATGGCTTTAGAATGGATAGGTTGTTTCTTATTCTAGAATTAATGTCATAGTGAATAAGCCTTACCAAATTATTCATTCTAGATAATACCATCTTTAGTTAAAAAAAAAAAAAATACCTGGAGAGTATTCTCATTTTGTATACCTCTCGATGCTGACTACATCCTCTAAAGTAACTTCTGTGACTTCTCTAAGAAAGTTGACTTATCATTTTGCTAATGGGTGGTCCATCATGATAGCTTAGGTCACGTATTCTAGAGTCAAGTTTAGGCCCTAATAGGATCTAATCTTATAGTTGGACCAAATTCAAAATAACGGTGACTTTGCCTCTTCCCAAATCAGAATGAATGGCGATAGGGTCATGTGGCTGACATCATTCGGGGGCAACATACTGCTGTTCCATCAGCAACTTACCTGTAAGGCTTAAATTAGATTTCCCTCTCCACGAAGTCATGAGCAGAAAGACAAACCACCTATTCAGCATGGTGTTTGCATGCTCATATCTGAAAGGAATATATAGATACTTTTTTTTTTTTTAAGATTTTATTTATTTATTTGACAGAGAGAGAGATCACAAGTAGGCAGAGAGAGGCAGAGAGAGGAAGGGAAGCAGGCTCCCTGCCTAGCAGAGAGCCTGATGTGGGGCTCGATCCCAGGACCCTGGGATCATGACCCGAGTGGAAGGCAGAGGCCCCAACCCACTGAGCCACCCAGGTGCCCCCCCTGAAAGGAATATAAATGAAGCAAATAATTAAATGACTACAAAAAGAAGTGAATAAAACTCCTCTCTTTTCCTGACACCAAAATTATGGTAAAAAAAATAATAAAAAATAAAAAATAAAAAATAAAAAAAAATTTAAAAAAGCCCAGTACTCTGAAATTTCTGTTTGCAGCCTTGCAAAGAGGGTTTAGGTCCTTTTCAGGCTTCCAGCTTAGAGAAGAATGAATAAGCAAAAACAAACAAACAAGGTAAATAAATTAAAAAAGAAAAGAAAAGAAAAGAAAAAACCAGTGAAATGCTCCTAAGTAAATCATGAGGCTCCAGTTTGGGTGAAGTCTTCTTCTCTCAAAGGAATCTTTACTTCCCACATGTGCTTTATAAAAGCAATTTAAAGATTTCTGGCCGTTTGACATAGAGGGAGCAAGAATATTGCATCTTTTAATCCCGGGACTCCAAAAAGACTCTTGCATGTACCAGATATCAAACACACATTTATGGGATTAATGAATAAATTAGTGTTCTGAGTCAAGGAATAATGAATGAATAATGGCTCTATTTTCTTATGAAGATGCAAAATATGGATGCATGTGTCAAAGCAAAAACTACAGTGGACAAAGTTAAATAGGCAAGGAAACTTAATTCAAGAATATTGCAATAACAGAACAGGGCCAGAACTCAGTCTGGCTCAGTTCTATTGAAACAAAAAGTGAGAGATTTGTTTTCTCTCCCCTCTCTCTTTCTCTTTCTCATTGTCTGTCTCTGTCTTTTCTCTCTCTTCACTCTCTCTTTCTCTCTCTTCCCTTAGCACTAGGGTGAGCTAGTATAAAGGATAGAGGAGGTTAACTAGTGGAATGTGTCCACCATGTTGAATTTTTCCTGAGTTTGCAAATGATTTTCTGTATGAGTAGCCTTGCTCACTGGCACTCACAGCAGTCAGGCTCCTACTTTCTTTTCTTTTCTTTCTTTCTTTTTTTTTTTTTTTAAGATTTTATTTATTTATATGACAGAGAGAGAGAGAGATCACAAGTAGGCATAGAGGCAGGCAGAGAGAGAGGAGGAAACAGACTCCCTGCTGAGCAGAGAGCCCCATGTGGGGCTCGATCGCAGGACCCTGAGACCATGACCTGAGCTGAAGGCAGAGGCTTAACGCATTGAGCCACCCAGGCACCACGGGCTCCTACTTTCTTAACAGATGTATGATACAGATTCTAATCTTCCTTGATGATGACATTTCAAAAGAATTACTCCCAAATTCTTGATAAAGACAGCCCTGGGTTATAGTACTGGCAAGATAATTTTTTAAAAATCTGCATATACCTGAAAGGGGCAGAGAAAAATTTACCTGTTTTCTAAACTAAATGCTCTACAAAAAGGGAAGTTTCTTTGGTTGGGAAGAAGAGTGTCTAAAGTTTAGTCGAGGGGCACTTGGGTGGCTCAGTCGTTAAGCTTCTGCCTTCGGCTCAGAACGTGATCCCAGTGTCTTGGGATGGAGCCCTGCATTGGGCTCCCTGCTCAGCTGGAGGCCTGCTACTCCCTATCCCCTGCTTCTGTTCCCTCTCTTGCTGTGTCTCACTCCATTGAATAAATAAATAAATCTTTAAAAAATGTTTAAAAATAAAGTTTAGTCAAACTGAGAAGAATGTTAAGGGTTTGTCGTATGTATCTTCTTAGTTTGGTAGAAATTGATTACAAGGGAATCCCAAAATGGACAGCCTGTGAGCATGCCCTTCTGCCTTATACACGGGGTATGAAACAACTAATTGTTAGTGTTAACCAAATGGATTCCACTGAAACATCCTACAACCAGAAGAGATATGGGAAACTCATTAAGGAAGTCAGCAGCTACATTAAGAAAATTCTCTACAACCCTGACACAGTAGCATTTGTGCCACTTTCTGGTTGGAATGGTGACATGGGCTAGAGCCAAGTGCTAACATAACATTGGTTTGAGGGATGGAAACTCACCTATAAACATGACAAAGCCAGTGCAACCACGCTACTTGAAGTTCTGGATTGCATTCCATTGCCTAGTGGTCCAACCGACATGCCCTTGCATCTGCCCCTCTAAGACATCTACAGAATTGATGGTATTGACACTGTCCCTGTGAGCCAAGAAGAGACTGGTATTCTTAAACCCAGCATGGCGGTCAACCTTCTCTCCAGTCAGTGTTACAACTGAAGTAAGTCTATTGAAACACCCCATGACACCTTGAGTGAGCCTCTTCCTGGGGACAGTGTGGGCTTCAGTGTCAAGAATGTATCTTTCAAAGATGTCCGTTGTGACAGTGTGGCTGGTGATAGCAAAAATGACCTACCAATGGACGCAGGTGGCTTCATTGGCTCAGGTGATTATCGTGAATCATCCAGGGAAAATCAGCGCGATTTTCACACAGCTCACATTGCTTGCAGGTATGCTGAGCTGAAGGAGAAGATTGATCATTGCTCTGGAAATAAGTGGGAAGATGGCCCCAAATTCTTGAAATCTCGTGATGCTGTCCTCATTGATAGGGGTTCTGGCAAGCCCATGCATGTTGAGGGCTTCTCTGACTATCCTGCTCTGGGTCATTTTGCCGTTTCTGACACGAGCCAGATGGTTGCTGTGGGTATCGTCAAAGCAGTGGACAAGAAGGCAGCTGGAGCTGGCAGGGTCACCAAGCCTGCCCAGAAAGCTCAGACGGCTAAGTGAATATTACACCCAATAGCTGCCACCCCCGTCTTAATCACTGGTGAAAGAACGGTCTCAGAATTGTTTGTATCAATTGACTGTTTAAGTTTAATAGTACAAGACTGGTTAATGTTAACCGTGCATCATAAAACCTTCAGAAGGAAAGGAGAATGTTCTGTGGGCCATTTGGATTTTTTTGTGTGTGTATGTGGCTGTTTTAAGGTATTATTTTTCAAAATCAGTGCTTTTTAATGGAAACGATTTGACCAAAAATCTGTCATGTGAATTTTGAGACGCGTTAAAACAAAAGTTTAATGAGGAAAAATATATAGCTATTAAATAACAAATCACTTATGTGTTATTTAATACAAAAAGAAGCTTTGTGCGTGATTCTGTCTTTAATCAGCTGGTATTAAATACTACTCCCTTAATCTTTGATTTATTTATTTTTTTATCCCATCACTTCAGTTGGATGACAGCCCTGCTGGATTGTAGCCCCTGCTGAGTCTCCCTGCTTCAAAACCTTTCCTCTGGTTTGAAGGCTGAGGCATCAGAGGTAAGTGAGAAGTGGGTTGTCATTTATGTCAAAACTCTTCGTCTTTGTCACTGTTACATTTCACACGTTGTCAGCTCATGTTTCAGCTTTTCCTGTCATGCCTTTTGCATGGCTCTTCTGCTTTTCTCTTTAACAGAAACTGATTTGTTCCTGCATCTTCTTGGCCATAAACAGACATGCCTAAATACATAGTGGATGAAGGTGAAACTAAAATTTCTGATTGTCCCAGATGGGTTACATATTGCGTAGAATATAAGAGAAGTACTTGAAAGACAATATACTTTCTAAGAGGATGACAGTTGATTGTATGCGTGAGATTTCCATTTGAGTTGAGTGGACTGTTCTTTGCACATGTGAAATTAACTTAATTAGCATATGAATTTGTTTTAAAACTGTAATTGATATAAATTTCAAAAGTGTGCTCATTTTGAAGTAAAATGAGCACACTTTTTAAATTTATGAGACAACATACTGTCATTGACTAGGGTTTATTTTTGGAAAGGGAGGTTCTAGAGCCTCAGTTTTACCTTCTCTATAACAGAAATAATGTTTTGATGATAAATGTTGATTTAGAACATAGTGGGTGCCTTGTATTAGGAAAATGCAAGAGTATATGAGAAAGAGACTATAATGAAATTTTAGAAAGATAAGGATTTTTATTTAAATGTTAAGTTTTCACAATGATACCTTTTAAATATTAAGACTATAAAAACAACATCTAAGAGTGACTTATTTTCAAATGCACTTAAATCATTAATCAAGTGGCACTGCATTTATTGTGTGATTATAGATGCTACATTGGAGGAAAAACCGCTTGCCTCCCTCAGATAAAAATATGTGCTCTCTCCATTCCATGAAGACAATTGCTTCTGGCTTTGTTGTAAATAATCCTATGTTACTTGTCTTTTATAGTTATAAAACATAAGTAACTTCTCCCTTTAATGTAACTATAAACATATAACCCTAATTAAATTGACTTGCAAATATAAAGCTGAACTTGAGTATTTATGGAAAGATTTTCAGGACAGTTCTATATGGATAATGGAACCTAATTGGAAATATACATTAGCAACTGTAACACAAATTGGGGATTCTGATAGAGTCATTGGTGCAACAATGTGGCCATAATTTCCTTTACACATATCCTTACACTGGGTCAGAGAAAATGCATTCCTCCTAACATAGCCAAAAAGCACCTACCTGATAAGAATTCAAATCAGAAGTAGACAATTATACTACATCCAAAATCAAATTTCTATCAAATCAGTTTCAAATTAAGTTGAAGTTATTTAGAATCTTTAATTTGCTCTATAGAAAAAATTCATTCATTTTATTCTTTTTTTTTTTTAACCAAAAATAGAGAACTGAGAGTTCAAATAGAATTAAGATATCCTTTGGGGTGCCTGGGTGGCTCCATTGGTTAAGTGTCTGCCTTCCACTCAGGTCATGGTCCCAGGGTCGTAGGATGGAGCCTACATGTCCGCGTCAGGCTCTCTGCTCAGCTGGGAGCCTGCTTCTTCCTCTCCTTCTGCCTGATGCTCCACATGTTTGTTCTCTCTCTCTCTTTGTCAATTATATAAATAAAATCTTGGAAAAAAAAAAAAGAATTACATACCAGCATATGAAATTAGAAAGTTCTACATTTGAATTATAGCTCTGTATTCTATAAATTGAGCTAGTGTTTTCATGATAATTACATGACCATTCACTGTCCGCTGTTATCTGCTGAGATGTTTTATTTGAATATGAATAAGTCAAGGCTTACCTGTGACTGACTCTGAGTCACAGTTTCAGTCTTTAGGACGTCTTGGGCCCTCGGTAGCTGGAATGTATTCTACTGTGCCTTGGCACCTGGTATTCCTGTATTGTGATGACTCTTTATCATCTTCATGTTGTCTTTTGGAACATAGAAATTATTCTACTCTCTCCACGTCTGGCTAGAGTCATAGGGATCGAACCAGGACCATGCAGTCATTCCAACTGTGAGGTTCTTGCTTCCTTCCTGGGCCTTACCTGACAGAGGCAGTAAAAATCCCCTGTTCTTGGATTTTAAAAACACTAGTTCCAATCATTACCTTACTCTGAGCTTGCGTCAGGATGGAAAGGGGCATTGGGAGAATAGGCATAGCTTGGGGAAAGTCCCTTTTTAGAACCCTCGTAGCATTTATTTACTCCATATTTCAAGTCCTAGGAGAAGAACTAGTCAAAGGAGAACTAGTAGTTCTTAATAGTCCTCCAAGCTGTAGCATAAACAGTGAAAAACTGAGAAGCATAACCCATTAATAATTTTGTGTTTATGACTATGTCACAGGTAACACAGAATTAATTAAATAATCATTTTAACTGCTTACTCATGAATTATTCTTTTGGTGGCAAAATCACTGAAGACCAGGAGATACTGGTTAAGCTAATTTCTGCAGCTTGTGATTGATCTGATGGTTACAAAGTGATTCTTAAAAAAAAAAAAAAAATTAACTTCTCATGAAAGACAGTACTGAGCAAAATGAATCGCTCCTTTGAGGAATTACTGTAGCCTAGCATAATATTCTTAATTTCAATAAGATACTTTGTTTACAGCAAAACATGGAGATTTTAACATCTCTCTCGAAGAAATGGACAACCCACGATAATTTTCAATGACTTGTAAAGTTTAGTTTTGTTGAGCATTCTTCTGAGTCTTAGATTTGGCTCTTTGGTATCTGACTAAAAGAATTCTTTCAAGTAGCAAGTAGTCCTCCCCTGACACTAGGCAGAAAAAATAGACATTTATGTCAGAATAGCCAGGAAAAAAATGAGGTAAGGTTAAAAAAGGGGGGGGGGAGATGGTTACAGAGAACTCTGGAGTAGAAGTTGTCTGTGGCATTGTTCCATTGTTCCATTCTGTTGGAGGTTGCTTCAAGTTAATTAATGCCACCAGGTAGATGGCCAAGTAGCAGAACAGCAATGATCACCTCCCCCCACACCTACTCCATCTCCTTTGTTGGGTTCCGTTATCCATACTCGTCACCACCCACTCCTACTTATTCACTGAGTCACCTCAAACATTGCATCTTTGAACACAAGGCACATATTACAAAATCAAGGGGTAGCATTCATATGATTAAAAATTGGGGTGACAGGATTTTGAATTGACATTCTCCTCATCTCCAACCCCCCAAAAAGCTAACCAACTAGACATAAATTCTTAGGAATGAATATAGGACACAGTTATTTTTAAAGCACCTAATACTTTGGTATTTCTAATTTTAACATTGAAAGATAATTTGTTCCTAAAATATTCATCAATGTGTCTTTTTCTTTAACTATGCATTTCTACTTGCAGCATTTGATGATGTTATTCTGACATGATTTTGAATGCCCAGTCTTCTTTCTTTTTATATTCTGCTTATATTATCATTTTTATACTATATGATTTATTTCCTCGGGTTGCATACACATTTTGACATAAAAAAGATTAGAAAAACAACAATCAAAAAATTTTTTGAATCTTGGAACATGACTCAGCATATTTTCCAAAACCTTTAGGGTTTTATCATATTAGATTTTGGAAGTCAGTTTTTGAGATAGATACACCAAATTATTGGTGTACCTGTTTATTTCTTCTTCCATTTATATAGGACCCTTGAGGCCATCCTGAAGGTGCTAAGCAGTTTGAAGTATGATGAAAGACACAGGGTGAAAGACATAGGGAACAGCATCTTTTTATCTGCATGGATATCGTTGCCATTAAGTTGTACAGACTTTGGAAAGTCAAGGTTAAAGCTAATTTAGCTAACGTAAGGAACTATAGCTTTCATTAAGTCTTGAATTTTCATTCCTATCATTTTACAAGTGGGACAGATAGCTTTGTGACAATTAGGCAAGCAAAATGTATGTGTTTATGAGTGAGCTACTTATCAGAAGACAGTGAGCATTTGTTTTATGAAGGACACATTGCTGTCAAACTAACATTTAAAAAGAATAAGTTTATGAGTATCTCTTTTTTTCAACAATGGTATAAACAGTGTCTAATTTCTTTCTACCCAAGGGTCTGATTTATCAGCATTGTCCTCATTGGTTTTGCTGTTGTTGTTTGTTTTTCATAGTTTTGTTTGGTACAGCTTTCAAACAGCATTTAGAGAACTCTAACAAAGACAGGGTATCCAGAAGAATCGTTTGGGGGCGTTTCTGCTGTCACAAAGTTAAGAAAAGCTTCATATATTTGCTGCTAACAATTAGTACTTACCCTGGTAAAACCACAAAATCAATTTGCTAACCCAATATTTACTATAAAGTTTCCACTCCAATAAGGAACACGCCTTGTATTGTTTATGTTCCTTGGCTCTATCCTCACCCTCCCCACAAAATGCTCCCAAATCAACGTCAGAATAATTCTGCAAGAAAAGAGTTATATGGGGATTCTATAAGCCCCATGCCATCTATCCATTAAAAAAATAATAATATGCATGCTGTTTATACTTCTATCATGTTAAAGGAAATGGGCTGAAAATAAAAACATTGAGTATTTGTGAGATTTGCTTTTCTGAATTATGAAAACCGTCAGCTTCAATTTTTATTTGTTCTTAAGACACAATTTGGAAAGTATTCAAGGCCTATAATTTTCTTCTAGAACACCTTTCTTTAAACACATTGTATTTATTTCATTTTATATTTGTGGAGGTAAGACACAAGGTAAAGTGAAGAATCGTATAAAACAACTTTTCAAGAGAAAAATACTTGAAAGTAGTTCTCTAATATAAAAGAATTACATATAATCACAGTTTCATAATGATAATATAAATTAATTTTCATTTATAACATATGCAAGGTAAAGAAATTTACTTTTAAAATGTAAATAGGGGCACCTGGGTGGCTCAGTCAGTTAAGCGTTGGACTCTGGATTTTGGCTCAGGTCATGATCTTAGGGTCCTGGGGTCAAGCCCTGAGTTGGGCTCTGCACTCAGTGGGGCGTCTTCTTGAGGATTCTCTCTCCCTCTGCCCCTTCCCCTCCCCCTGCTCATGCATGCTCTCTCTCTCTGTCTCTCTCTAAGATAAATCTTTAAAAATAAATAAATAAAATGTAAATTAAATCTGACTTAAATCTTTCAGAAGACAGAAATATTAAAATTTGAGCAGTAAAACTTTTGGACACTGCTGGCCCTTGCCATATTAAAAAGGCACAGTGTAAAAATTTGTTAAGTGCTTTTGATAAGGAATTATAAGTATATACTTTTCACTTTCCAAATAAATGTGACACTGAAAAGTTTCTCATATAGGATATAGAACAGTCTACTTATTACAGACATGATTAGAGTTATAGTTTATATGGTACATTTTAAAATATTTTGTTTCTGGTAAGTTTTATTTCTTTCCACACACAATATGCTGTAGGGTATAGGATAAGGTATATATTCTACTTGATTCTCATTTTCATTTCTTAATTATTTCCACCACCACCTCTGCACCCCTGCTCCTCAAATAAATGAATGATTTATTTGAATACCATGGCATAAAATTATCCATTCAACTTACCTCCCAGTCACACTCTCCATCACTGAAAATTTTAATACATGTCTCACTGTCTTCCTCAATCACTACTTTTGTCCTTATTCTTGTGGAGTCCACTATCCATATAATCCATCCATTTTCTCTGAGTTTTTATTAATGTTTTTACCTGCAATCTGATTATTATTTTTACCCTAGTGACTACTCCCACAAGAGTATTCTCCAAATATTACCATTACCAACAACCATGCCATTCCACTCTCTGAATTTTTTGTTATCTTATTTTTTGCCTATGCCATATCTTTGGGGCTTACTTCCTCAAATACATCAGTGAAGAGTGACTTCGCTACTCTCCTTTTGTCCCACTGTAATGTATCCTCCCTCTTATCCCCACTTTTCTTCTTACCTAATTTAGAATCCAGTGTTTACCACTACCCCTTTCTTCACCAGCCTTGCCCTATCTTCTAATGGCACTGCCTGACCAAATACTTGTGAAATTCATGCATGTCTCCACATGTACATCCAAGCAGTTGAATATAGCTGGAGGGAAGAAAAAATATGGGAAACCTACTGATTGACATTTTTTCTTAAGATCACAGTACATCTGAGACCCAACTACATTTTGCTGGCTTACTTACTTTTTCTATTATCCCCAAGAACTTTCCCAAACCTTCTATCTCCCCCTTAATCCATTCTAAATCTGTTTTTCTATGTGTTTCTTACTCCCTTAATAAACAGTTCTACTACTATCTTCCCTTGTTCCCATTACCTAAATCTAACAACTCACCAGAATTTATACCCATATAATTTTTCTACATTACTTTTTTTTTTTCTTGTTGTAATGTACTGACAAGCTATGCAATACAATGGCAAATAGAAGTGATGACAGCAGTTATTCTTGTCTTGCTCTTAATTTTTTTTATTTTATTTTTAAAGATTTTATTTATTTATTTGACAGACAGAGATTACAGGTAGGCAGAGAGGCAGGCAGAGAGAGAGGAGGAAGCAGGGTCTCCGGGGAGCAGAGAGCCCGATGCGGGGCTCGATGCCGGGACCCTGGTATCATGACGTGAGCCGAAGGCAGAGGCTTTAACCCACTGAGCCACCCAGGCACCCCTTGCTCCTAATTTTTAAAAAGGCAAAAATGCTGTGTCTAATGTGTCTCCTTTGAGATTTTTATTTTCTGTAGTCTTTTTGTAAATATTGTTATTTCAGTTAAGGGAATCATTTGAGTCACCTTCAAATGATTCCCTTAACTGAATTAACAATATTTACATAAAGACTACAGAAGTTTCTGTATCTTTGCAGTTGACAAGTCATTCACCACTTCCCACCCCAGCAACATCAGCAAATAAACAATCTAGAATAATAATAATAAATATATTATATATTTGTATATATAAATATAATAATAAAAATAATAAAATAATAATATAATTAAAAATAAATAAATAATAAAAATAATAATAAATAAACAATTTAGAATAATAATGGCTTCAATTTCATGACTGCTTCAAACTTTAGGCAGGTACCTCTTGTGAGCAAGCTAACCAAGATCCACATTGGGAAGGGAATTCTGGAAAATACTGGCCAAAGTGATGACACTAGGTTAAAGCAAAGAATTTATTATAATGTATCTATTTGCCAGTACAGCATTCACACATGTCCCTTGTAAATATATGTAATTTCTGAGTAAAGACACTGATTAAACAAATTTTCAGTTTAACTGAGCATAAAGAACTCTGCCACATAAAACTAAAGACATGTCAACACTCTCCTCAAAAAGGGAAGTGCAAAGACCCATAGAATCTCCAGATATTCGCCCTTTTTCTAGTTAAGTTACACTTTCCGTTTCATGTCCTTTAATGTTAACGTTAGTCTGAGATTTAACCTCTAATAACACATATTAGAGTTAAGAGAAAAATAATGCTTAATATATACAGATACATCAAAGCAAAGAAGAAAATGCATAAATAATATAGCAATTAATAAAGTGGTAGCAGATAGTAATTGCAAGTTTCTTATTCTGTTATCTGTTCTTTATCTGTATTCTGGTTGTGGTGTCTCACCTATTAGGGCAACTTAAACTTCTTTGTCAAAATGCCTACAGTGTTAGTTGTCTCTCTTGTATTTGGTTACTGTCGTTTTCAACTCATGATAAGCATAAGGCATGGGATACTTAGAGTACTCCCAGAAAAATCTCATGGCTGCAGTCATATTCTAGGCTTATTCTTTCTCCTTGTGGGGCAACAACCCAATTTCCCCACTACAGACAGGATTAATCATCATAGTCAGCCCAGCCATCTTTTGCTTTGTGCTGCTTCTGCTTCCAGTCAGGTGGACCATTGGTTTTACTCGTTTGAAGTATTTCTTCCTTAGATTATGATAGGTATAGCAAAGCAAATGTGATTTCCTTGTTTTGTTTCCTGTAATTCTGTATCATGGCTATGGTATAAAGGATACTACTATATAACAGAGCATATACTGTATCAGGCAGAACACTACTGTAATATCTCAAAGTGTGTTCATTGAGCTGGTGCCATGACAGTCTTCCAAAAGGCTATGGCATCTTTTTATCAAGACAGCTGCTTCAGAGTTATGGGCAAAAATACCAAGATCTGTGAACATGTCAAGCATGAGAATCTTGTTTTTGAATTTCTGTAAAATTAACTCCCTGGAGATATGCTGTGGGGTCTGGAATATCATGACAAAGTATCATGACAAAAAAAAAAAAAAGGCGTTCTGTTAGCTCTCCAGATGATAGTTTGGGCAGAAGTATTAGTAATACTAAACATCAGTTTATATCCAGATATAGTCCTATTCCAGAAAGTACAAACAGTTCCCCTTTAGTCAGGTGGCTGCACCATCTTCTGGAAAATCATGCCATATCAGAGTCTTAGTGTTATTCTCTGCTGATGACATATTGTCACTGAAGACTGTATTCTGATGGACTATATAGTTGGTAGTAAGTCATATGCCGTATAGCTTAGCCCATGATAATTTCCATACTTGCTACAGTAAGTCAAGTGGTTAAAGACATGGGTGGCTGGGGAAAGAGGCTCACCAACCTCAGCTGAAATCAGTCATTTTGTTCACATGATTTTTGACCGCCTCCTATACTGAAGATATTGTTGGTGAATACATTTACATTAGATGTAAATATCCTCATACTTTATGCCCATTCAGGGAGTTTCAGCCAACATCTCTTCCTGACATCTTGACACTTTTCAACTTTATTCTGTTGCATTTTTTAATCTCCAGACCAACCACTAGACACTACTCATGAATCAATGTGTATCAGCATCTCTACCCATTTCCCTTTAAAGAGAGGGAAACAACCATGTACTTTGCCCAAAGTACTGCCACTAGGAGGTGTTCTCTTTACTACCAACTTTTAGGGATAGGGCTACAGTGCTGTATCCATTTACTTTTTTTTTTTTTTTAAAGATTTTATTTATTTGACAGAGAAAGACATGAGAGAGGGAACACAAGCAGGGGGAGTGGGGGAGAGAGAAGCAGGCTTCCTGCCGAGCAGGGAGCCCAATGTGGGACTCGATCCCAGGACCGCGGGACCACCACCTGAGCTGAAGGCAGATGCCCATCCACTGAGCCACCCAGGTGCCCCTACACTCACTTTTGAAAAGCTCAAATGTTTTATTAGGTCCCACAAGGGCCTCCCAAACTCTGCTTTCCAACATTTCTACTGACACAGACACTTTATATACCACTCAACTTTCTGAGTTATATGGCCGAAGTGACAAAGAGACTTTTACAGCCATCTGAATTTGTTGAAAAGCCTCCTTTTCCTCTTGTCCCTTTTCAAGTAATTCCATAAGTGCATTTAAGGAAGATGCAACAATGAAATATAGTTGCCTCTGAAACCCAAAGATACCCAACAGTAACTGTGTTTCTTTCGTTAGTGGTAGGCATGTCACATGTACCAATTTGTCCTTTCATTTGGAAAGACTGCCCGGCTTTGCTCCAGACTACTAGACCCTTGGCGGTGCAGTGAAATGGCATGTTCTTTAATTGTGTAGAATTCTCTTTCCACACTTGGGCACACACGTATGTTTCACCAATGTCTAATCAGTATGGTGTCATCAATATAGAAGACAAATATTTTGTCCTATGGAATGAAAGGTGGTCAGTGTCCCTATAGCCTACATTAGGACAAAATGCTAGAGAGTTGATATGACCCTACAGTAAGGCAGTAAAGTATTTCTCATAGACAGGTAAGAGAAAACTGTGTCAGGTGGACTTTACTAAGAAGTAGAACTAAGCCACATAAGATCATGGTTGAATATCAGATGAGATTTGTAGAAAAACCAATTCTGGAGTAGCAGATGGAATAGAATAAAGATCTGATTAAGTTCATGATAATCCACTATTGGTTTCCAAAATGCATCTGTTTTTGTACAGACCACTTAGCAATATTAAAGAAGGATATAATAAAGACCGCTGTCTTTGTAACTTTTCTGTGTAAGGGGAATTAAGCTCTGAAATTCTTCCAGAATATATTATTGCTACATTGCTACATTGGTTAGTAGACCAATATATGTTGATTTCCGCAGTACCTTCTGGAACCTGGAAAACAAACATAGAATGGGCCATGATATAACACGGTTCTTTCTCAAGAGAACCTATTTTTTTCTCTTGCATTCACAGGACTCTGTATCTTTGAATTTGTTAAATCTGGGAATTTTGTGAGGGATCATGATCTTTGATTATAGTGATTCAAGTTCACCAGACCTGCAAATGTTGCAGGATTTTTTTTCCTTTAGTGCCCGTATTCTTTGGTCATGCTGCTTCGATGAATGAAGAGGTAGACCTGACTAAGAGTGGTTGGCAGCAGAGCAAAGTTTATTGAGCAATGGTACAAAGCTCCCAAAGAGAGAGGGGGCCCAAGAGGGTTGCCCCCTGGAGTTTGTTGCTGGGGGGGAGGGGCCTCCCTGTGCCTGTCATCCAATCATGTTTTTGTCACCTATCACGTGGGAAAGGGTGACTGGCTCCTTCCAGGGTAGTGTAAAATCCTTTTAAGGATCGTTTCCTCTTAGGGTGGGGTCCCCTTGTCCCTGTCTGCCTGCTTTCCAAGGATCCTTCATCACTGCCAATATCTCTCTGTCTGGACTAGTACTTTTGCAAGAAGTGACTTAACTTTGTCATATGATGCTTATGAGTCTGTGATTTCAGTTTTCCTTTATAATCCTCACCTGAAAGATACAGTTTGAGGTTGGGTTTTCAGAAATTTCAACTTTGTGGCTATAGGTGATCAGTGCTCATTTTTTTCTGTTTATATCTGGATTCTCTATAGTTTGCTTATTTGTTAATTTGGAGAAAAACTTTATAGAGGCTGACAATCTTCCAACAAGGGCTTATCCTTTGCAATAAAGAATGGAATGTGACTAATCATTTTAAAGCAAAAAGAGACAGAACCCCATTGAGAATGGGTGGCCAATTTATTAAGGATCAGCATATTCTTAGACCACAATGCTTTGAAACTGGAACTCAAACACAAGAAAAAGTTTGGAAGGAACTCAAACACTTGGAGGCTAAAGACCAACCTGCTTAAGAATGTCTGGATCAACCAGGAAATCAAAGAACAACTTAATTCATGGAAACCAATGAGAATGAAGACACATTGGTCCAAAACCTATGGGATATGGCAAAGGTAGGAAATACATAGCCATCCAAGCCTCCCTCAAAATAATTGAAAAATCCAGAATATACCAGCTCTCTTTACACCTTAAAGAACTGGAAAATCAACAAAAAATTAAGCCAGCCCCATGCACAAGAAGGGAAATAATCAAGATTAGAGCAGTGATCAATGAGTTAGAAACTAAAGATACAGTAGATCACATCAACAAAAATAGAAGCTGGTTTTTTGAAAGAATCAATAAGATCAATAAGTCATTGGCCAAACCAAGAAAAAAGAGAGAAGACCCAAATTAATAAAATTATGAATGAAAAGGGAGAGATCACAACTAACAACAAGGAAATAGAAATAATCATCAGAAATTATCAACAGTTATATGCCAATAAGTTAAGCAACCTAGACAAAATGGGTGTATTCCTAGAAACCTATAAAATGTCCAAAACTGAATCAGGAGGAAATTGACAACCTGAATAGACCAATATCTAGGCAGGAGAGTGAAGCAGTGATCAAAAACCTCCCAAAAACCAAGAGCCCATGATCTGACAGATTTCCTGGAGAGTTCTACCAAACATTCAAAGAAAAAATAATACCTATTTTCCTGAAGCTGTTTCAAAAAACTGAAGCAGAAGGAAAACTTCCAGACTCTTTTTATGAAGCCAGCATTACCCTGATCCCCAAACCAGGCAAAGACCACACCAAAAAGGAGAATTTCAGACCAATATCCCTGATGAATATGGATGCCAAGATTCTCAACAAGATCCTAGCTAATAGGATCCAACAGTACATTAAAAAGACTATCCACCATGACCAGGGGGAATTCATCCCTGGGAGGTAGGGGTGGTTCAACATTCGCAAATCAATCAGTGTGATAGAATTAAATCAGTAAAAGAAGAGAGAAGAAATACATGGTCCTCTCAATTGATGCAGAAAAAACATTTGACAAGATACAGCACCTGTTCCTGATTAAAACAATTCAAAGTATAGGGATAGAGGGAACATTCCTCAACTTCATAAAATCTATCTATGAAAAACCCACAGTGAATATCATCCTCAATGGGGCAAAGCTGACAGCCTTCCCTTTGAGTTCAGGACCACGACAAGGATGCCCACTCTGACCACTGTTGTTCAACATAAGTACTAGAAGTCCAAGCAACAGAAATTAGACAACAAAAAGAAATAAAAGATATTCAAATTGGCAAAGAAGAAGTCAAACTCTCTCTCTTCGCAGATGACATGATACTTTATATGGAAAACCCAGAAGACTCCACCCCCAAACTACTAGAACTCATAAGGATCAGTCTAATTCTGTTTTTTTTCTCTAGTTCTTAGAGCATAAGCCTCCAGGGCTTCTGACCAAGAATGTAGTTTATGTGTTATGGCCTTTCCTTCTGGCCTGTCCTGAACATTTTCATCTCTCATCTTCCTAGCAGTGCAAGACTATCAAAATCTGTCTTCCCTTTTTCACATGCTTTCACCTTCACATTCTATCTCCCTTCCTGTACAGCTACAGATTTCAGTCAATGCCTTGAGGGGAGAATTGCCCTGTGTCAGGCCCAGTTAATCCACTTTTCTCTTTTCTTCTGGATGTCCACTGATGTTCTAAAAAAAAAAAAAAAAAAAAAGAAAGAAAAAAAAAGTGGGTGTGGGTGTGTGTTTCTCCATCCTGATCTGGTCACCACAATTCTAGCTGGTTTCCCTGTGCCCCTGAAGTAGACCTCTCCCAAGGGCCAGACCCAGATTCTCAACCTGTTGAATGATGCCAGAATCAGAAAAGTATCTTCAGGCAAAATGCTCCATGATTATCCCTTTCTGTAATCTTGGTCTATTTAACCCATTGTTTTGGCAGCTCTCTGATGAATTTATATAGATTTTTGTTGTTGCATGTTTTGATAAGTTTACTTTTTTTTTTTTTTTTTTAAGAATTGTCTACTGCAAGCTACTTTAGGAAAATGCCAAGCTTTATATCCATCTTTGATTTTTGGTCAATACTTTCAGCATATTTCCCCCAAGTAGAGTCTATATTCATATCCCACCAGGATTACATGAAAGTACTCATTTTCCCTCAACATAGTTAGCTCTCGATATTACTAAAAGATTGTTTGCTATTTGCCAAACAAAAGGATAAAAAAAGTCTTATAATTATTTTCATTTGTCTTTTATGTATTCAAGTGAAATTGAACATCTTTTAATATTATTTACTTTTCATTTTTTTCTCCCCTCTTTCTGTCCTTCTAGTCCTCCCTCCCTTCCCTTCCCCCTTCCTTCCTTCCTTCCTTCCTTCCTTCCTCTTTCTTTCTCTCTCTCTTTCCCTTTTGTGTTTCCACTTCCTTGCTCTTTGCCCCAAATTCATTTTGATTGTTGGTTTGTTTCTTTTGTTTTGGGTTTAATTTTTGCTTTTTAATATCAGTATGCTGGAGTTTTCTTTATATTACATATGTTAACAGTTTTCCATATTGCTTATTTATTTTTATTTTAGATTTCCTCCTGCTCTGTCTTTGGATTTTGAATTTATCAGTGGTATCTTTTCACTCAGAAAATTTAATTTTTATGTTTTTTTAAATCTGCCTTTTTTTCCAATTATAGCTTGAAGTTTCTATGTCCTTTAATTCATCAATAATATTTTGTTACTGTGAGCTGCATTATATATTTTTACCTACTATGTAATGATTTCTGAAGTAGAGAATCTTTATGTGTAGATGTGATCAGTATTTCATGAACATTACATGGATGTTGCAAAAAAGCAATGTAAATTGAGACAAATGTTTTATCTTTTTTTTTTTTTTTAGTTTAAAGAACTGAGTGTATGCATGAAATCAGTGTAGTGTATGTATGTGTTACTGGAAAGAAGTATATGGTCAAATGATGTCACATTTTCCTACATCAGTTTAACACATACTATTCTCATGAAATAAAATTAATCAAGAAAAAGCATCCACCAGTTATGATCTTTCTGAAACATCCCTTACTCATTTATTACTTGGAAGTGGAATATGGCAGTCTCTCATCATCAGTTTTCCTATAAATAATTGGTAAGGGATTACATTGAAAATAATATCAATGAAAGATAAAGGTCAAGAAGTGCTTCTTTATACTGAGCCAATATTTTAGATCTAGATATTGTATTTTGACTCATTAAAAAAACCCCAAAAACTTAGAAATGTATGAGCTCATGTAAGGCAATATCAGTGTGTAGTAAAGTAGGCTCTGCACGGTTAAAGTAGTTTAGACCTAATTTAGGATAATATATCTGCTTTTACCTGATTATTGTTTTAGAGGGACCTCCCTTGAATCTTGAGCTGGAGTTGGCCATAGGCTTTTAGTAAGCAGTGGCAGAAAGAGTGTTTGTACCTTGGGGTTTGCTCTCTCGTGCTGGTGTTATAGAATTTCACCTGAATGGACCAAACTAGCTAGAATTATAATGGTACCTATGTGGTCAAGTTACCGCTTTACTTTAGCTGGCGTTGAGCCAGTTACCAGACCTTCCATGAGGCGACTTGACCACGCGGAGGTAGTCATATCCCGGGTCCATATCCTGGAACAATTAAAAGTGTTTGTTAAGTCACTAAGTTCTGGGTGAGCTTTTTTGCATCAAAAGCTGATACAGTGTTCTTACTAGGCAAATGGTTATTATATTTCAGACACTATGCAATGTGTATACAGTTTTAGAAAAATAGTTCATATATGTTAGGTTTTGCCTTGTTTAAGATTTCCTTCCTTGAAAGAAAAAAAAAAAGCCATTTTGCTCTGCAGGTAAGATTCTTGTTATTCTCCAAAGCTGATACTTTTCTTACACTCAAAAAATGGACTCACTTCATGCTTCACTAATAAAATAGAAACTACCTCACAGAAACTTGTTTTAGTGTTCATTAAACTTATTTTTTGTTCACTAAAAACACCTTTGTACTTTTCATTCCTTCCACATATGATTAGGTGATCACCTCTGGTTAGACATATGCATTGTATGATCACATTTATGGGATCTTTAGGAAAAGTGAGTAGTGATTGCCTTCCCGTATGTACTTGAGTATTTGAGTATTCATGTAGTACTTGAGTATTTTTTAATGTTTTAATTTTTAAATAAGATTTTTTTCATCACACAAACAATGGAACTCAGAATTTTGAAAAACAAAAAAGGTGGTTATGGATTACAAGGGACAATTTAAAACTATATGAAGTCCCACATAAAGTGAATCTAATACCTACAGTGAGAGTAATAATTTCTATTGATCCCTAAAGTGACCCTTTGTTTGAAATTCTGGGGAGGTGCTTGGAGCAAGGACAAGGCTCTATTGTCACAAAGTTTCAAATATCTCAGGGTTCACTTGTTTATTTATGAATAGTAAAACTCTTCTCTTTTAGTGCTTAAAAAAAATAAAGTACATTTATTAACCCATCTAGTGGCTTTATAAGGAAAGTAAATAGCAGCCTTCCCATTCCTTCTTCATGATCTTTTTCACCTTTGCATTTCCTGTGATTATCCCTCTCAAGGACCATACTCTTACATCACTGTCACTGACCAACCTTATGGCGTGCTGCTTACGGATTAATTTGCCAAGCCATCTGTCTGATTTCCATAGTCTAAGTATTACTACATCCTATGCCCTGACAATAAACCGCATTCATTCAGTCAGAAGCATTAGTTTAATGTGTGAACGATGCAGTGATTTGTCTGGAAATTCCAGCTGGTGTAATGCAAACATCAGCACCAGGCAGTTGATTTTTGATCCACATAGATGAAAGTAATTCTCTTTTTATTATACTTATTTATGCTTTTCCTCTATATTTTATTGTTTTATTACCACTATTCTTTGTTCCTTTTTTTTTGTTTTTATAATGCTGTGACATGGCAAAACCTTTTTTTAAAGATTTTATTTATTTGACAGACAGAGATCACAAGTAGGCAGAGAGGAAAGCAGAGAGAGAGAGAGAGGAGGAGGAAGCAGGCTCCCTGCTGAGCAGAGAGCCCAATGTGGGACTCCATCTTAGGACCCTGAGATCATGACCCGAGCCGAAGGCAGAGGCTTAGCCCACTGAGCCACCCAGGTGCCCCCAAAACCTTTTATCTAGTGAAATTATTAGCTGTTACTGCTGACAGAAAGTCGCTATTTTGATGGGCAGATAAAGCTGTGGATAAAGATGTGAAATTTCTGAGTTAAACTCTTGTCCAATGGCTTTGAATATTGAGATTTTCATGATAAACTCAATAGTTCAATGGATTTGGAGCTTTATAAGCATTACTGCTATTAAACACTCTTCTCAAGTACCAACTACTCTCTTTCCTTTTCAAATTATTTTCAACATAAGGCCATTTATTCCATGGGGATATGGTTGAAACCCAAGAAAATTCATTACTAGGCCACTCACTATTCATCATTCTCAGAAATACTGAGATTCGGAGCTAGGAAATTTTTGTCACAGTGACAATCCTGTGCATTGCAGAATGTTTAGAAGCTCACCTGACACTTCCCCACGGCATGGTGCAAGCACCAACAGCCCAGTGTGATAGCTAAAAACATCTGAGTTGCTGCCAATTGTCCTTTAGCAGAGCAATGACATCAGCCTAGTTGAGAGTTTGTGGTCCATTGGGTTAAAGCTGGCTTAAATGATTGTGAAAGAAAGTGACCTTAAATGGGAGAGGGGTAGAGGAACACTGAAGAAAAACTGAGATGTTGTATCCTTTTAGCTGAGTACAAAAATGTGAAAATGCACTGGGGGTTGCTGTTGCATTTAACTAGTTACAGTTATTCTGTACATGAGATTTAGAGGTATGTGTTGGTATATACATTCAAGATACCTTCTGAAGGCCGGCCTCCCTCTCTTTTCTTTCATTCTTTTCTTTCTTTCTCTCTTTCTTTCTTTCTTTCTTTCTCTTTCCTCTTCTTTCTCCCTTCCCTCCTTCTTTTCTTTTCTTTCTCTCTTTCTTTCTCTTTCTTTCTTTCTTTCTTTCCTTTCTTTTTCCCTTCCCTCCTTCCTTCCTCTTTCCTTTCCTTTCCTTTTCTTTCTCTTGTCCATTTTATTCCACACATCCTGTGCCCATACTCATTTAGGTAAAGAGCTTCTGCCTACTCATAAATCCCAGGACCCACTGCGTATCCAGTGCTACTTATTCCAGTTTCTCCTTTATCTTCTGTGAATGTCTCTGTCTTTATCATCTGCTTCCAACTTTACCATCAATAGCTGAGGAATCTGCAGTTGTGTCCCCCCAGTGGGGACACAGTGGCTGGATTCCTAGAACCTGTCATCAGAATTTCCCTGAGTGCCTATTAAAAATTCCAGTAAATAGTACTCAGAAATTAGCTAATGTTTTCTCAGTCTTATATACAGTTGCACGTGAAAACTGTTTGCAGGGGCCACAGCAAGCTTTATTATAAGCAACTGATGCAACCAAGCCAAGAATTCATGGTCTAGTGATTTTTACCAGATACATAGATGTGCTTTGGAAAACCCCAAAGTAAATATGCTTCCCACAAAGCTGCCACGTTTCTCTGGACATGTTTGATGCCAGGTGCCAGCTTTCACTAATCTATCATATTGCCACGTACTTCATTCATTCGTGGATCCCTAGGTCTGAAAGCATAACATATAAACAATGGGTGTTTTTGGAAAATGCTGTTCTAGTTATGAAATTAACTTTTTGCTGCAATAACTGTTAAATGTCTCCTCCCTCCTATATTTATGGAAACATCTCCTCAGTTTCTGACTTACTCCAAACTTATTTATTTTTTCTTTTTAGATTATTTATTTATTTATTTGACAGACAGAGATCTCAAGTAGGCAGAGAGGCAGGCAGAGAGAGAGAAAGGAGGAAGCAGGCTCCCTGCTGAGCAGAGAGCCCGATGCGGGGCTCGATCCCAGGACCCTGAGATCATGACCTGAGCCAAAGGCAGAGGCTTTAACCCACTGAACCACCCAGGCGCCCCCAAACATTTTATTTAATCTTTGTATGGTTCAGGCACTTTGAATCCTGTAGAGTTAAGTGTGGAACCAAAAAGACATCCGTCTTACTGTCATAAAATTTCCAAGAAAGATACAACTAAGTAAGTATTACGATGCAGGATAACGTGGGAGTTAGTAGCGGGAATATAAAGTGTCAGAAATGTAGATGAAGGCAGAATAAACAAAACTGGGGGAAGGGAGAGCACTTCTTTTCCTGTCTTTCCCTTATTGATCTCTTATTTCAAAACAAAATTGATGTCTAAGCTTGGCGAGAAGGATAGAGTGTAGCCGAATAAAGAAACCACAAATCATCATTCTATAGCCCAAAGAATAGAGTACCCAGAGGCTTGAAAGTTACAAAGGGTATGATGCATTTTTTAAAATGAAAGAACTTCTGTATGGCTAGAGTTTAAAGCACAGAGAGGGAAGTGTGAGAAGGAGTGCATGGAAAAGGATAAACCACCAAATTATGGAGTCTTTTCTATTTTATGAAGGAGAATTTGGATTTTGTCTTGAGGAGGATGGTGAGCCATGTAACTGAAATGGGGACAGAATATTTTAGAATTCTAACTCTGTTATGGATGGTGGATTGTGGAGCTTGTAAAACTGGAAGCAGGAAAACCATTAACAATACTGTTTGAGTGTTCCTCATTACAGAGCGGTTCCCAAAATCTTCTTGTGCCAAGTTCACATTTTCGCAAATTATGTTCATCTATTCCCTTAGGTAAACACTGGTTTCTCCCAACTGTAGACATGTTTTGGACATCCTCATTTTTAAACATATTCATTTTAAAGGTATCATGTTTGCAAGGGTATGAGGTCTTTTTCCAAAGTCCTGTCTTTTCCTCCCAGGTGTGGGAAGCTCCACCATTCATGACTTCTGGCCCATCTGTTGCCTCCGAAGTTCTGAATGGAGGTCAGCTATGTAAACAAGGGGATTATATTCTGGATGTCTGTGCTAGACAGCACATTTCCCTCAGCTTTGATCCAAGTTCCCAAATACCAGATTCAGGAGAAATGAAAGTGGCATTTCCCTTTCACATGATTTCTCTAGGTTTTCAATCAGGCTCATGTATTACTTGTTTTAGAACTTAGATGGTATACTTTCAGACTCCCCATGGTCACACTTTCCAATAAAATTTAAGATAGGATCTTGTTGGATGTCAAGTACTCAAATACTTGACTTAACTTTCATTCACACACACACACACACACACACACACACACACACACAGTTATTTTAAATTAATCACCTGACTGAAAGGCTTTACTTACATCAGTCCTTCTTACCAATCCCAGACTATCAAACAGAAAAAAAGTCACCAGACTCATTTCTTACTTGTTTTATAAATGTACATGAAGTGTAATGCAGTATAAAATATAAAATGCTTGTGAGTCCTTAAAATATGTAGATTTGTGGACTATGTTTCCCTTAGTCATTTTCATGGGAACTTTTGAGTTTAATGTTCTATATGAGCAGTCCGATTTTTTTTTCAAGATGGAACGAAGTCACTTATACTATCCAAATAAAGTGGTAGGACCCTCACATAAATGCACTTAATCTTGCAGATATAATTATGAGAACTTAATGAGAAGAAAGTCAAATTAATTGCTTTACTGTTTCTCCCCCCCTGCCCAATGCCCTTGAGAGGCCTTATTTTGGTATTGATGTCATTCAGTAAGAGTAATTGCTACAATTTTAAACTGTTATTCATTTTTTTAAGGCAAAAACATTGCCACTTAAATTCACTTTTTTCCCCTCCTGTTTGGAATACATGACCAACGTCCTGTAATTCTTATATGTGAACTGAGGCTTGATCTGTACTTATTTGCTACATTACAACCTGATAGACTGGTCTTCAAAATGCTGTGTTTCTTGTAAAAGGTGTAGGGTGAACCGCATTGGAGAGAATTGTGTTTCCTTTTATTCTTACAACTACAGTCTTCCTTGGTGTGATTACTTGCTCCCCCTGTGAATTAGGGTGCCGTCCCGTGCCTCTGAAACATTCTTTGCTATAACAATTAAAAGTATATAACATATGTGCTAAAGTCACAATGCAGACTTTCAAGTATCATGATCATCCTTAAGATTTGTAACAGAGGGGGCGCCTGGGTGGCTCAGTGGGTTAAGCCTCTGCCTTTGGCTCGGGTCATGGTCCTGGGGGTCCTGGGATCGAGTCCCACATCAGAATCTCTGCTCAGCGGGGAGTCTGCTTCCCTCCCTCTCTCTGCCTGCCTCTCTGCCTACGTGTGATCTCTGTCTGTCAAATAAATAAATAAAATCTTTAAAAAAAAATTCGTAATGATGGCTTCATGGTTGTGTAATTCCTCTGCTCCTGGGCACTTTTCCTTGTTTTAAAATAGGTTGTCTACTTTTAGGTGCTCAGTGATCCACGTTCTTGTTACATATATCATGAGCTATGATGAACCCAGCTGAACTTTCCAGTTTGACCATCCATCCTTTTATCCGAGAGAAAAAGAACATCCCTCGAGTGTTTGGATCTCTTTCCTCTGTCAGGAATACCCTTTTCGAAATCTTGTGTTCCAGGCTTGTGTTCACTCATTTTATTATTTTTTTCATATCTCAACATGAATATTAACTCCTTGGTGATTTTGTACTTGAGTTTTAGTCTTACACTTACTTGTGGCTTTTCTTCTGCAGTTTCTACCTGATCTAATTAATGACAATGCTTTCACAATACAATGCAATATGACTTCATTGCAAATCTGTCTTTTCTAGATAGTTAACTTCATGGAGTACAGATAGTTCTGTATTGTATTTTGAATTCAAAAGATTACATATATAAAATGCATAGACATTGTTTATTAGGGGGAAAAAAAAGTACCTAGAATTTTCTTACTTTCTACCAGATGTCTGGTATCAGGCACTGTATGCCTCAAAATGAATGTGCTACCATTCTCAGGGATATTTATATTT
Source organism: Martes martes (assembly GCF_963455335.1). Classification (NCBI taxonomy): domain Eukaryota; kingdom Metazoa; phylum Chordata; class Mammalia; order Carnivora; family Mustelidae; genus Martes; species Martes martes. The sequence goes on along the minus strand of NC_137898.1, from coordinate 26,384,320 downwards.
GAAACCATAGGTCTAGATGTATTTAATGTTACAGTCCAGTCTTAGAAATAGCATTCTTGGTGATTGTCTTGTAACCTTTACAGGTTATTTTAAATGTCTATATTAAGCTTAGAGTGACTTTATAATTGGTCCTTGTGAGCAGGTCTCATTGATAGTAAATCCTTCCCTTCATATTTAATCCTTTGTATTACAGCCTTTAAAAATATTGTTTTGGGGCACCTAGGTGGCTCAGTCAAATAAGCCTCTGATTTCAGCTCAGGCCATGATCTCAGGGTCCTGAGATGGGCCCTGGATTGAGCTCTGTGCTCAGGGGGGAGGCTGCTTGAGATTCTCTCTCTCCTTCTCCTTCTCCCTCAGTCCTTCCCTCTCACTCTAGAATAAATAAATCTTTTCAAAAAGTGGGGGGAAAAAGTCATTTTATCGTTTAACACTGAGTAACAAACATTCCCCGAATCAAATGTTATCATTAAAGACCAATGCCTGCAAAACCTGTTTATTTTTTATTTCTTCCCTCCAGTGTCGTCACTGAAATAACTAATTCTTCTATCAGTTAGGATTGGTATAAATCAGCTGTTCTCAATCCGTGTACATTGTATACCATATGCAGTGTGATGGGGAGAGGGTTCACTCTCTCCTGCTGGTAGACTAGAACCCGTCTCATCACCTGCTGCTGTGCTGAGATCATAGGTCCTCAGGCAAAGCTACCCCAACCCTAGTTCTGTCACTTATAGAGGGTCTGAGCAGGAAATCATTAACTTCTTGTGCAATTATCTGAACAATTAAGTGGGGACACAGACAGTACTTCTCTTGTGTAAGTGTTGTCAGAATTAAACGAGGAGGGGCACCTGGGTGGCTCAGTCTGTTGAGTGTCCAAGTCTTGATTTTGGCTCATGTCATGAACTCAGGGTCATGGGATCAAGCCCCATGCTGGGCTTTGTACTCAGCAGGACTCTGCTTAAGATTCTTTCTCACCCTCTCCCTCTGCTCCTACCCCCCACTGCGTGCTCTCTCTTTCTCTAAAATAAATAAATGAATAAAATATTTCAAATGAAATTAAACAAGGAAATGGATGCAGTCTGCCTAAATAGTTGTTAATTGTTTGGAAACTCTTACCTCTGCATGACCATTATTTTTGCATGAATATTTTATTATTTTCATCATTATTATTATTATTAAATTAACATCTAACATGGAGAAGATGAAGCCAAAAATTAGGTTGGAAACCACCAGACAAAAATCATTATTTAACCTATTATTTTCTAGAGTGAACAATGGTACTTGAATTTATACAGTGAGAGGCATATTTCACATAACTAAATGTATAATTTTAGAATTTTAAAATATATTTTATAGCAAAATTCATAAAAATATATATTACATTCACAGTATAGAAGATAAATATTTTAAAATAAAATTAACACAGTATTCATTCCTATCACTTTTTAAAATATTTTACTATGGTTCCATCTACTTTCAATGCATATACATAATTGATTATTTTATTTTAATCAATTGGACCACATACAGTGATTTTACCTCTTGTATAAGTTTTTGGGAATTTATTTTTAATTTTCCAAATGTTTACTTATACTTTTGTTGTATGGCTGCAATATAATCTATTGGGGTTGAGGTACTTGAGTTGTTTTTAAACATTTTATTATTAGAAAGATTATGAGTCAACATATCTGTACATGAATGTTTGTGTATTATTTATTTATTTATTTATTTATTTATTGAAGTTTTTTTGTTTTGTTTTTTCTGTTTTTTTTTTTTTTTTTTTTTTGACAGAGAGAGAGATCACAAGTAGGCAGAGAGGCAGGCAGAGAGAGAGGGGGAAGCAAGCTCCCCGCTGAGCAGAGAGCCCGATGTGGGGCTCGATCCCAGGACCCTGAGATCGTGACCTGAGCTGAAGGCAAAGGCTTAACCCACTGAGCCACCCAGGCATCCCTGTTTGTTTATTTTTAAACTTTTGCTAATTTTTAAATTTTTGCTTATGTTAAAGTAGAGGAAAATCATATTTAAAAGGTTTTTTGGGAGGCCAATTTTATATTGTTAAATTTCTCTTCAAAATATTGTGCATTTTACACTCCTATTGTCAATATTATAAGATGGGCATGACTTTATTTTCATGCACCATCCAACATCTGATGCTACCAAAAAAAAAAAAAAAGAATGAGGGGTTTCTTTGGATCCTATAGATGGAAAGAACAATTTTAAATAATAACAAATTAATAAAAATAGAGTATCAACAAACATGGTGCAGCAAGTATGATATAACAGTCTTACCACAGAGCAGTTTATATATGAAATAGCCATTACCTCAGTGGAGAAAACTATAGTCAATAGCTTTTTAGAGGGGATAAACTAAGAAAAGGGTCAAATTGTCCTCTGTCAGTAGGTGTAGAACATGGAAGTATCAGCTACAGACAGGATAAGGTTGAGGTAAAGACCAGGACACGTGGTATTAACTGGGAGTTTACATGCAGGAAAAAAGTTGCTTCATCTTTTTCTTCTTCAGCTTTGCACACCTAATCGCGGGGTAGTTATCCATTAGATAAAGGATGAGGAGGGTCATCTCTGGAAAATCTGACTCGACCAGAGAAAGTACCTCTTTATGATTATATTGAGCATCCCAGTGACATGATTGCCTCCCTGAACAAGCTCTTACATAATGATGCACCCATCATTTGGCATAGCTCCAAGTAAGTAACTTAGTCTTCATCCTTACGTTTAAAATGTTAGTAGATAATCAAAATAAAGAGAACAATCCACAGAGAAAAATCCAGTATCAGTGAGGTTCCCAAAAGGAAAAGAGAAACTGAAAATATGGGTTGTGCAGGTTCTACAAAGTAGTGGAATGGCCAAAAGGAAGCACTGATGTCATACAGGCAACAGTGATAGAAACAGCTACCACTTCAAGGGGTAGAGTAAAAAGAAAGATATTGAGGTTATGAGTACCTAGAATTTTGGAGGAGGCACTCTAACGACTGAAGAGAGCCTGTTCGGAGTGAGTGTAAACTCAAGAGCTCAGGGCTGCTTAGAACTGGGACTCAGGTCGCTTAGTAAGCACTGTCTAGCTGCTGGGAAAGAACAGACTGGTTATGGGTCTAATGGGGCAAAACAAAACAAGAAAAAAAACGTGGGCCAACTGCAGTTTCTAGACATTGCTAAGGTGATGCCATAATGAACATCTAAGACCCAAGGACAGTTTTAGTTTCTTCTTTTGTGCTCTGGTCCGGTTTCCTCTAGCGCCTCATCATGGTGGGTCAAAGAACAAACCAGAATAATCAGAAAAAAGAGTGTACAGGGGAGGTTCTGGAGCTGGGGTGGGGGAGGTGCACAAATAGCTGGTACATGATGGAACATGGCAGAAGGAAAAGTAATCCAGAAGGATAAGGGAAAAAAAAAAAAAAAAAAAGAGCTCGAAGATGCCAAAACAGAGCAAGGAAATGCCTTCATAGATCAAAAGAGTTGTTATATATACATAAATAAGAAGATGCTAATAAAATTAGTGAAAGGGAGCAGAATTTGCCACCCTAAAATATGTCTCTTTGGCATAAGGATTTTTTTAGGCTGATTATTTTTAAGTCACACCAGACACAGGAAAAGCTCTGTAACCCCAGTGTCCCTTTAGGCTGATAATCAGTGGAAACTCTTATCTGTGGAGAAGGCAGTGATCTAAATCTACGTAACAACCTTAGCCCTGTTTACAGTGCTTTTCCAAAAGCCTTCAATAACTGCCCCCCATCTTCTTTTGTCTCTATATGGAGGTGATATTTAAAGTGGTGGCTTGGGACCCGTAGGGGAGTTACTTAGTTTTCCTAGGTCTCTCCTATATAAACATGAGGTATATTTTTGTCCTGCTAATCTGCTTTTCTCCTGTTAATTTGTTTTTTATTACTGAGGGGTCTCAGCCAAGAAGAACCTGGAAGTGTACAGAGAATATTATTTTTTCTCTGCTATATTACTACGTATAAACAGAATATCCAAAATGCATTACATGCATTTGTTTATTTTTAATGATTTAGTTGAAGAAGTTTCCCAGAAAGAATAATGAAGGAACAGAAGGAAAAGAACAAAAAGCAAATAAATAAAATCATAGGACTTGGGAAATGAATCCAAGAGATCCAAAATTTAATTGAGATAATAAGGAAACCGGGGTTTGAAATTATCAAAGAAATAATCAGAGAAAACTGTCCTCAAATAAACTATCTGTTCTTAGTAGTTTTCTGAAAGACAACAAGTTTCTTCCATTTTTCTGTGTGTACTCTTTCTGACCTCCAGGGTTGTTTAATCAGTGTTACCTATCTATCTGTCTGTCTGTCTATCTATCTACCTATTATTAAGCTTTTCTAATGAATACCTTGATATTCTTTCAAACTGGCATATCTTATCACTTAATTTATATATTTTATAATTCCTACCTTTTTAGATGATATAATGTAAACCACATCTGCTTTATTCTCTGTTTTCTCCCCAGCTTTACTGAGCTATAATTGACCAAAAATCTATATATGTTTAAGGTGTATGTCTTGATGATTTACTATACGTATATATTGTAAAATGATCACCACAATCCACTCTCTTAAGTATTTCTTCAAAATTTCCTCTAAACCTTCTTGATTACCTTGTATTCAGACCATAAATAGTATTGAAAGGATTTTGAAACACGGCTTAATTTTTTTGAGTAGCCCTTCCTATTGTTTTTTTTTTTTCTCTAAATTTCATCCCGGCTTGACTCTTTTGTTGTGACCTTGGGGAAAACCATTAACTCTCTCAGTTTCATCCTCCTCTGTAAAGTTTGAAATTGAAACTGGGTCTCTATTGTTTCTTTAACCTCTAACAGTCAGATTTCTTTTGTTAGTGGATCATGTGTAGGTCACATTCTCTATGGAGTGCAAAAATATATCCAGGAAAGTTAATAAAATATGGAATCAGAAATAACTAATGAAAGGCAAAGTGAATTATTCATAAGGTTTAACTCTGCAATGTACAGAGATATGTCACTCATAAATGAATGATCCCTTGTGGCAAATTATTAACTCTTATGGAAGGAGGGGGTATATTAATTGTTGAAATGTGTTTAATCAATTTGGAAACAAAATTATATGAAAATTAACATATGTAAAAGTAATAACATATTTTAGTAGATAAATGGAATATACTTAAGTAAAAGTTGTTATTCTCTGACTCATTAAGATTAAAATGTTAACCATTCCATTGTGCATTTATCTCTCATTTGAATTTTGGGGCAAAGATCATTATTTACACAAGTAAATTGCTTTAGTCTCTTATATTGAAGCAAATTTTCAACATAACTATTATAAATGAATTGCTTTTTCTCTTTTATATATGACATGTTTTCTCCACAATTAAGTGTGATTTTGGTTTCTTTTTGAACAAAATTTTCAATGGAAGTTTATTTCCTTTATTTCCCCTTTATCACTTGGAAAAGAAAGATAAGCAGGGAGGAGAAGGAGGAGAGGAGGGAACAGGAGAGAGAGAGAGAGAGAAAACACGGTGATAAGAGACCTGGACATAAACCTTGGGCTCAGTTAGGTTCTTCAATATTTTGAAACTTAAAAAAAAAAAAAAGAAAAAGAAAAAATCATTTCTAATAATAAAGAATTTTATTTATCTTTAAAAAATGCAAAAATGCTTTGGTCTTTAGGTGGTCTTTTTTCAGGAGAGATCTAAAGGATGACAGGTGTCCGAAGGTGGTAGCCAAAGAAGAAAGCCTTTGCTCATCACATTAAGGATACAGATTCAGGATGAGCTGTGAAGTTGGAGAAGATTCAGATTGGACTAAAGATATTAGCAAGGTAGAATTTTTTGCTAATTAGGAAATGAATTCTTTCCATTCTTCATCTGTGCTTTGCTTTCAGAGAGACTGTGGCTTTGCACTTTGGTCAATCCAGAACAAGTTATCCTGTTAGTGAAGAAGCAGACAGCTCACTTCCACATATGTTCTCCTCTGACCAAAAGTTGATTACTTGCAATTTATCAAGAATATTAACCAAATAGAGGAAAACATGTTTCAGCTAATTAGTTCAAAAGAAATATGCTTAATGTGCAACTAAGGATTTTCCCCTTGAACCTGACACTGTCTTATGGTGCAGAGCCACGTTTGAAGTTGACTTAATTACCTGTCTTATTAAAACTAGAAAGCTGTATTTCAAGGTCATCAGTATTAAGCAAACACACAGTTGCTATTGAGGTAAAGAGAAAAACTCACTTGGAGTTTCTGTGTGAGGTCGTAAAACTGTTAATCTCGGTGAATTCAACGCCTGCTTTTCTATGATGTGAATGAGGAATAATCGATACTATTTTAAAAAGAATATGTTTGCATTTTCTTTTATTCCTAACACATCCACTAATACTTATTAGCACTCTGCTGCATACTGTATTACAAAAGCAATATAAAAAATAATCTTTACATAGTATATGTTCTAGCTGAGAATGCAATGCACCCCCTATAGGTATATAAGAAAATAAAATTCTCTTTAAATTGAAGTCAGACAGGAAGATTCTCCTGGAGGTAACAACATTTATTCTGTGTGGCAAAGAAAACGCAAAGCTTAGCTCTGATGAATGATGGTGAAACAAATACAGGAATAAATTTGGTATATGTGATAGGATTGCTGTTGAAGAACAAAGAAATCAATGTCTTAATGTATCCAGGAGGCCATCTTGAAATTTTGTGAATGATAATTTGAAACGTTTCCCCCAATTAAGTAAAGTTCCTATTATATAAGCACATACACACACTTGCACATACATACAAATAGGTACGCACACAGCCATGTATATAACCAGTGTCATAAGGTTCATAAGGTAATATAAATTACTTCCTAACTTCATGGACATAAAGCAGTTTGATAATAAGACTCTGTACGGCTGCATCTGATGACAAAGATGCATTGTTAGTTCCAGTTGCTGCATAGGTGAGAATTGGGAGTAATGTATTTTTTTTTTTAATTTTATTTACTTATTTGAGAGAGAGCAGGAGCAGAGGGAAGGGGCAGAGGGAGAGGGAGAAGCTTACTCTCCGTTGAGCAGGGAGCCCAAAGCCAGGCTGAATCCCAGGGTCCTGGGATCCTGACCTGAGTGGAAGGCAGATACTTAACTGACTGAGCCCTGGAGTAATGTGATTAAAAACTGTGGTAGAAAAGTGAATCTCTCATGGAAAAAGAAATATACAGACCCTTGTTTATAAAAGTAATTTCAACACAGTACAAAATAGCCCTAGAATAATAAACACTTATCAGATAAAGCCTTACAAAAGATGAATTCCTTACTTCCATAAATCACTGGTCTTCAGAAATAGCACATGTATTTGTATGTAAAGAATCATTTAGGGGCGCCTGGGTGGCTCAGTGTGTTAAAGCCTCTGCCTTCGGCTCAGGGCATGATCTCAGGGTCCTGGGATGGAGCCCCGCATCTGGCTCTCTGCTCAGTGGGGAGCCTGCTTCCTCCTCTCTCTCTGCCTACCTCTCTGCCTACTTGTGATCTCTTGTCTATCAAATAAATAAATAAAATCTTTTTTTAAAAAGATCATTTAGAGATAAATTCCTAATTCTATCTTTAAGTTTTACTCTTTTGGGGGGTGGGGTTGTTAAGAAAGGAGTTACAGATAAGTTGGAAGGGCAAGTCTGAGTAAGAATAGAAAAGAAACTTGAAGCAGATGAATTCAACGAACATAATAGTGTTCATAAAGTTTAACCAGCATTCCTTACAAAATGGAATCAGAAGACATGCTGGCTTAAATGAGTTTTAAATACAATAATGCACATATATTTCTTTCCATGCACTTTGAATTGAGAAGTTTGTATTTTATATGTTAACTCTTGCCTTACTAAGTACAATAATCTAATTTCCTATACACATATTCAACAGAATAAAGGGCTAGTTCACTCATACTGTATCCTAAAAGTATTATTATCATATGGAATTTAAATGCCTAGCTCCTAATTTGTATTCTTGCAATGTAACAAAAAGCGGAATTTAGTAAATACATTGATTTTCTCCAAATGATGCTTCTCCCTAAATATTTCTTTTGACTGTCACGCACCTTTTACTTGTCAGAGATGTAGCAGAATTCACGAAATTGTACCATATATGCAAGAGAGTCCGTGAGTTGCTTTTTGGGATTTCATCCACTGAAAAAATCAAGAAAAAGACCCTGGTGAATCATTTAGACTTTTACTTCCACTCTTAATAAAGACTCCAAAGAAAGAATCAAAACCATAGCCCATGATTTCAGTTATTAAATTTTAGATGACACAGGTGATAATTAGAGGGTTGGGACATTAAAGACAAATTGAATTAATAGAAACAGATGGAACAACTGAGTGCAGATTTGCTGACCGTTCTTACTTTTCACAAATATTAACAGGACTGCAGTTTCTTTCATAAATGTCACCTGGGGGAATCGATTTCCATGAGAAGTAAAAAATGATAAGGAGAACACTTTCCCTTTCCGTTAACCTTCTATGTAGCAACAAGAAATGATATTCCAAAGAGCGGCTGATTTATAACTATGGTGAAGAGCTGTGTTATAGCTCATCCACAACCGAAGCATGCATATTCATAGCTTTGACAGTGACAAATGCCTTTGCAAAGGCTTTGAAAAGACACAAAGAGTAGGTGATCTTCTCTACATCCATAAGCCATCATCTCAGTAACATTATATTCTATTCCTTGACTTAGCATCCTAGCAGATGCAAGGTATGGAGCTTTATGTATATGTATATAGATATATATATATTTTTTTTTCCTGAGGAATGCCATTTGATTTGATTTAATTTTTGTGACATTTTCTTCATCAAATTATAATCAGGAGAAAATTTGGTTGTGTAAAAAGTTCATAATCATCAAGGTGAAATGAGGAAATGAGCCCTTGCTTCATTCATAGAGAAAGCAAGTGTTTCAGATGGATAGTGAATGCAAAGTAGGTTACATTACTTCCTCCCCTTCCCGTCTGCATCATTTCAATATAGGTTATCTAAATCCAGTGTTTTAATTTTCAAAGGCATAGGATGGAAAGACAGGTTTTCTTTTCTGTTCAGATACGCTATTGAAATAAAGCAGTACTAGGTGGCTACACTATGGGTGGTTATCAATAGAAAGCTACTTCAATTTTCTAAATAGAACTTTAAAAAAAAAGAACGATTACTAAGAATTGGAAGAAAATTCACTTGCTGCGGAGTGGATAATGATATGATTTGCCTGTACAAAAGAGAACCATGCCAATAGAGAAAATATATATATATATTTTTAAAATTGTGCTCGTCTCTCAGTTAATTTTATAAGTACTCATAAGAAAATGTGAGAGGCAGAAAAGAAATGATGATTTTCTCCAATCTGTTCAAACCTGAAATTTCATCAGTGGGTGACAAATGGACGCTATTCCCAACTCTTTGCTTGTTGATAAAGGTAATCCACAGCATAGAGTGTTTCCAGATCAGATAATATAACTTTATTGGTGCTGTACTTAGGGTATAAGAATATGAATTTGGTAGATTCAGAGTTAGGGCTCTCTTATCACAACATAGCAATACATTGGCATTTTAAACAAAGATAATATTGGGAATGAATACAAATTTTAACATTAACCATACACAAATGCCTCCTATCTTTCAGGTTCCTATTATGGAAGGTCAAGTTGATCTACTACCTGAAATACAATTAGAGGTTTTAGTACTTCTCATATTAAGGCCAGAGTGTTACTTCAAATTACTTTCCTAAACACATTTGGTATCTCATAAATTTCACAGACAGGGAAAATAGAAAAACTTTTATAAAGTGTAAGCTTAACTGTCATTGATAATGAAATTATTTCCCTTGAAGTTCCTGCCTATAAAGTTGTCTTGGGGAGAGAAATAAAAATAACAGGGACTTTGGCTCACAGGATGTGGTTATTATTCCAATATTTATTAAGTTTCCCAGATTTACCAGACTATACAGGAAACAGAGGAGGCTGCACAATTCTCAGAAAAGAGAGAGAGAGAAATGGATAAAGCTTGAAAATAAGCATTCCAAGTCAGGAGTATAGATTGATACATGAGAAAAATGGAATTAAAATTTAATAATCAAAACTATGTCATCAAAACTATGTCATCAAAATGCATATCTTCTACCGAATACCATGGAAGTTTTAGGTCTTTGTGTAGTTCATGAGAATATGAAGTTAAGTTTGCCAGTTTCTATTCTCAATAGCTTGTGATAGGTAAACATAACAGGTAAACATAATAAAATGGATTTATTGATAGAAGTCTCTGAAGGAATATGGAAGTGAGTATGATTGACATTATGCAAGGCAATCAAAGAAGGCATCCTACATAAGATGAGATCATACAGAACTAATTGTGAAAATGTGTTTACCGGTAGGAAAGGACTATGGAGACAGAAGCTACATCACAAAGGAATGGGACAGCAAAGTGGGTTTCAGCAGATACTCATATTTCAATATTCTGGAGGAAAAAAGTGCTACAGAGAGAAAGTAAATATAAGATTGCAGGGCTACTGGGGCGCCTAGGTGGCTCAGTGGGTTAAGGCTCTGCCTTCAGCCTGGGTCATGATCTCGGGATCCTGGGATCGAGCCCCGCATCGGGCTCTCTGCTCGGTGTGGAGCCTTCTTCCCCCTCTCTCTCTGCCTGCTTCTCTGTCTACTTGTGATCTCTGTCTGTCAAATAAATAAATAAAATCTTAAAAAAAAAAAAGAAAAAGATTTCAGGAATACTATTACAGTAATGGAAAGTATCCTTCATTAGATTATGGCAGCCTCAGTTGCATTAAAAAAAAAATTGAATATACTTGCTTAAAGAGGTGATCCTATTTTAGATGGATGGATACACGGATAGAGGAATGGAACAATGACTAGACTGATACATGAGTATTTATAAACAAACAAATGGAGTGGATATTGGATATTATCAATTAGTTAATGGTAAGTAATTGACTTATTTAAGGAGGGCAGATATATGAATAGACATGCAATTTTGGGAAGGGTCACTCAGTTTATCCGTAAGAGACTTAAAAAAAAAAAAAAAAAAAAGAAAGAAAAGATAAAATGAGAGTGGAGCCAAGAACACCAAATTTAAATCCGTAGACATAGCTTCAGATAGAGATTACAGAAACCTAAACACAGAGTGTCTGTTAGGAAATAGAGAAGTCATTTGTAGGACCTGTAGGACATACCATGCAGTGGAATTGGGGGTCAAACTGAAGAGAAAAAAGAGGAAAAGTCTGACAAGCCAATTTCTGGCCTGAGAAATTAAGACATAAGTAGTAGTGACATTAACAAATATTAAGAATAAAAACAGGTATGTTTGGGAAGGTAACAAAGCAAACATTTTAGATGATCTCATTTAATCCTGACCATGGTCCTCTGCCTCTTTATTTATTTATTTTTCAAAAGATTTTATTTATTGGGGGGCCTGGGTGGCTCAGTCAGTTAAGTGGCTGCCTTCAGCTCAGGTCATGATCCTGGGGTCCTGGGATCGAGTCCTGCATCAGGCTCCTTGCTCAATGGGGAGCCTGCTTCCCCTCTGCCTGCTGCTCCCTCTGCTTGTGCTCTTCCTCTCTCTCTCTGTCAAATAAATAAATAAAATGTTAAAAAAAAAAGAATTTATTTATTTGACAGAGAGAGGGAGAGAGAGAGAGAGAGCACATAAGTTGGGGGGAGACAGTCAGAGGGGGAAAGAGGTAGAGAATCTTGAAGCTGACTCCCTTCTGAGCACGGAGTCCAGTCTCAGGACCCATGAAATCCTGACCTGAGCCAAAACCAAGAGTCTGATGCTCAACCAGCTGAGCCACCCAGGTGCCCCATATGCCTCTTTTATAGGGGAGTCTAATGCCCTCTAGGGTCCAAGCTTAGACAGTAATAGAAAATGATTTGAAACATGTTAGATCTAGCTCCACATCTGCATTCTTTTCCTAATGTCTTGTATGATGCACATAGGATAAAAATCTTTATAATTTTTAAGTTCTTTACAATTTGTAATTTTATTATAAAAATTTACCCTAAATATCAAAAGTATATAAAATATGTAGGTGCAGTTGAAGGAGTTATTACATAGTAAATACTCAGGTGATACCCCGGTTTTTAATAGATTATTGCTAATACTTTAGAAGCCCAACGTCTGCCTTTTCCAAACCACATGCTCCCTATCCAAAATAAGGTAACTGCCATCCTGACTTCTGTGAAAGTAGTAAAAATGCATTATTTGTTATTGCCTCTCTTTGAACTTTGGATGTATTAAATCATGACTATTTAATACTATCACGCCTATAGGCTTCATCCTTGTTGATATTTGGATTGTACTGTTCTTGTGGGAGAGATATGCAAGACATCCATAAGTGAAATTGCTGAGTGATAGGACACATGCATATTTAATCTTATTAGGGTTTGTCTTAGTAGTTTTCACAGTGGTATACAAATTTATCCCTTTATCAATTGTCAAGGAAGTTTTTGTTGATCCATGATCTTACTAGCCCTTGTCATCTTATGCTTTTAAAATTTATTTTGGCTAAATTGTGCAATAGTATCTCATTTTTATTTTAATTTTTATGTATGTGGTTACTGATATATTGGAACATCTTTTAACTTCTCCATAGACCACATAGATATCCTTTTTGCTGAGAAGCTTGTGTGAACTTTTTACTTTCTTTTTTTTTTTTGTTTCAAGTTATTTGTTTTTTCTAACTGATTCTTAGTAGTTTGAATATTTTAGATACTTCTAGTTCTGTGTTCTGCAAATATTGTTTCTTGCTTCATGGTTTATCTTTTTTCAAAAATTTTTGTAGCATTTACTGGGCAGAATTTCTTAATATGGTTAAGTTTATCAATCATTTTGTTTTTAGTAGTGTTTTTCTTAAAGTTTTGTTTAAGAATTTCTTTTTTACTGGAGAACATTTAATGGAAAAGATATTCTTCTGTTTTTTTCCCCAAAGATTTTACAATTTCTTCATTTATATGTTAGTCTTGAATCCGTCTGAAACTGGATAGTGTGAGGAAAGAATTTCATTTTCCATGGAGACAGCTGTTTTGTTTTGTTTTCCTGCATGGATAAGCAATTTTGCTAGCAGTATTTATTGAAAATTTCAAATTCTCATGTTGATCTGCAGTTCTCCCCACTTTCTGATCTCTTGATATTTAGTATTTTTTAAATTTTCTTGTTTGCAAAAATTGCTTTTTTGGTTTCCATTATAATTGTTTATTTTACAAATTAGTTTTTTTTTTCCTTGTTTGTTAGGCATGGTAGTTTTCTCCTTATATTTCATTATTTGCTTATTTTTTTACCTTGAGTTCAGATTATGAATTAAAATATTTCATCCTTTGAAATTTGTTATCACAGGTTTTAAATTTTGTGGTTCCATTTATGTAAACTTTCAATGTATGTGAAATAAAGCATATATTCTGAAATTTTTGCTTTTGTTTTCCATTGATTTTTGTCAACCATTTTGTTCAAAGTCTCTGTTCATTGATTATTTTATAGGCTTATCCTATCAATTACTGAGAAAATTATGTGAAAATCTCTTATTACCATTTTTTTGGTATCTATTTCTCCCAGTAATTCCATTAATTTTTACTGTACATATTGTGGAGCTATTTATCAAAAGCACATGAATCTAAAATTATAATATTTTCTGGTTTAATTAACAATGTTGAAGTAATCTTCATTATGCTTATAATAGCTATTATAGGAAAGTCCATTTTGCTTGGTATTATTATAGTTACATTTACCATGTTTAGTTAGAATTTACTTTGTATATTTGTTTGTTTTTCTTTTAGTTTTATCCTTTGTAGGTCTTTATGCTTTTAATGAGTCATTTGTAAGCAGTGTAGAATTAGGTTTTATTTACTCTCTTTTCCTTTCCTTTAAATCTATCTTGATGACACTTTTTCAAAATTGCTTATCTATTTATATCACACATAGTTACTGCATTTGAATTTCATATTTATGATGATAAATTATTTTTTATTTTATTTTGCACCATTTGGTTCACTTGTTATGTTTCTTTTTATTTCCTTTCTGTTCTTCACATTTTTTCTTATTCCATTTTTCTTCTGTTTAAAATCAATAGGTTTTACAAAATCTAATTTGTAAGTAGTAGATAGAAGAAGTTTGCATTTGTTGAGAAATATAATGTTTATTAAAATGCAGTCAAGAACAATAACTTTTCATTTGCTACAAAACTTCTGCCTCTTAAGTGTATCTTTCTTTCTACATTGAATTATAGACATGGGGGAGTTATTAGAGGCCATAATGAGATAGGCATATAGATAAAAGTCATATTTTAAGAAAAGTTTTTAAAAGCGTGTCTTTGATAGCAACATGCAACTACTGTGTCAGACTTGGGACTATCTGTTTAAATCTTTTTTTTTTTTTTTAAAGATTTTATTTATTCACTTGACAGAGATCACAAGCAGGCAGAGAGAGAAGCAGAGAGAGAGGGGGAAGAAGGCTCCCCACTGAGCAGAGAGCCCAATGCTGGGCTTGATCCCAGGACCCCGGGACCATGATCCGAGCTGAAGGCAGCGGCTTTAACCTGCTGAGCCACCCAGGTGCCCCAGGGGACTATCTGTTTAGAAATTCTTGCTGTGTAGAAAAATAAAACTCCCAGTTATTCAAAAAAATATGTAGCTGATACCACTCCCAATTGATACACTAAGGAATTCATTTGCATACTGAATTAATATTGTTAATATTAGTTATTCGATTTTGTCTTCTAAGTTTCTTTTGTTTTATTGTCTAAGTGATGAATCATAACTACATTAAATTTGGAATCAGAGAGCTTATAATCAAATAGTGCCCACACACAATTTTGGGTAAGCCCGAATATCTGTTGTAGAGTATATTATTGTCTGAATCATTTCTGCCCCTCACTCTTGGTTCTGCCCTACAGAACCATGGTCTGTGTGGGAGTTGAAAGTCCTGCCCATTGACAACAGATGCACTTGTGATTTGACTTTGCTAATGCAAAACAAGGGGAAGGTGGCATATGTTCTTTCTCCAAAAGAACGTTAAGAGGCATCACATGCTTCTCTCAACACTTCTTTTTTTTTCCCCCACTACCAAGACCAAAGCAATCTCCTAGATGTTCTTGCAGCTAGTTTCTTAAAATTAAAGAGTCAAAGCCACACACTCGATTATCCAGGAACCTGAGAGAAAAATGAACCTGTACTGTTGTAAGCCACTAAGGTTTGGATGCTGTTTGTTATCACAGCTTGACTTGACTTTATGCAGACATACAACCTTTAAACCCTGCTTCGTGCAAGGACCACAGTAATGCCTGATGTTCTAATTTCCAGGTCTGTGGTCAGGGCCTGATGAAATAAGATAAGCGACCACATATTGTAAGATCCAAAATACTACTAAAATGTGAGGCAACATCATTTTCTGCATATCTTATTTCATTTTCAAGGCATCGTTATCCAACTGTTCACAACTAATGTAGAGATAAAAAGTTATGCTGGCAAGATACTAGACTTCACTAACCTTTTGAGTTCTCACATTTCCGCTTGCATTATGCATCTGTTGCTGAATGTCGTCTACTGTTTCCATTGGGCCTTTAATTTATTAACCGTAGTCATTTTAAATTTCCCCTCAGATAATTCCAACATCTGTGTCCTATGTCTGAATTTGGTTCTAAGTCTTCCTTTGTTTCTTCAATGTTGTTTTTTTTTTTTTTTCTTACAAGTTGGTATGCCTCTTCATTTTTTTGCTAATAGCTGGACATATTGTATCAGATAATAGGAACTGAGGTAAATAGGCCTCTAATGTGAGAATTTATGTTAATCTATGAATTGAACTATCTTCAAATATTTGCTGTAGCTGTAGGTCTCAGAGGCTTCTAATTCCTCTAGTGTCCTTGTTTTTGTTTTGGCTCTTGACTTTGAGTTTTGCTGTATCCTCTTCCAGGGAGAGAGCCTCTGTCTTGCAACACTATTGGTAATCCACTGTTACTAGAACAAGTAACAGTGTGTTATTTATTTGTGTGTGGTGCTCATGTATTGAGAAGCGTTCTATATTATGATGATTATATCATTGTTTTTAGTGGGTTTTGTCTCTGGGTTGTGATGGCAAAAGTATTTGTTTCTTCTCTAGTAGAGCATTTCTTTCTTCACGTGGTGAGACAGAAAGATTAAAGGGGGGCTGAGGTGAGGCTCAGTTCCCTCGCCAGCTGGGACAAGGCTATGATGAAGACATTTGCCCTAGAGAGCAGACCTTTGTTAAGGAGAAGGTTTTGGGCTTATTTCACAAAGCTTGTTCTTTCTTTTCTCTGGCCAGGGCCTAAGGGGATCTTCATTTTGGGAACTTGGTAAAGATCCATGAAGGTAAAACCCATGGATAGATGGGACCCTTCTTACACTGTGGCCCCACAAGTTTTTCACTCTGAGGGTCCTCAACATTCAAACTCCAGCGATTTGTTTAGTTACCATACAAGCAGACCTATCAGTTTCTGCTCCGGTTAAGTATATTGTGATCTGACCCTGGATTTTCCCCTCTCTTGATTTTATTTGTTTGTTTGTTTGTTTTGTTTTGTTTATTTATTTATTTGACAGAGATCACAAGTAGGCAGAGAGGCAGGCAGAGGGAGAGGGGAAGCAGGCTCCCCGCTGAGCAGAGAGCCAGATGCAGGGCTCCATCCCAGGACCCTGAGATCATGACCTGAGCCGAAGGCAGAGGCTTAACCCACTGAGCCATCCAGGTATCCCCCCTCATAGACACTTAGTCTACTGAGCCTCTCAGGCACCCCTCTTCACCTTTTTATTATGAGGATGGAATGATGACTTCTAAGTTCTTTACAGGCTATAGCTGGAACCAGAAGTCTGTCCCTAAACTTTGGAAGTCCTAAATTTTTCTCAGGTGATTTAAGTGGCCATTTGGAACTTTTCTTTACATGCCAGAGTTTGCCTAATTACTACGTGAGAATGTTTCTTATTTTTCCCTGTTTGAAGCATTTAGCAAATTTTCTGAAGATTTTGGATATATATTTATAATATACCTGTCCTATATCATATTGGCACACGGAAACTTTAAAGTATAATTAGATTTACATAAATTGTGAAAGCATAAAATATATCATTTAGAAATGCCAATTATGCCTTTATTTACTTACTTATTGACATTTTTGTTTAGGAATAGACTTTTCCATACCATGTACATGTTATGGAACTGGGCAACTAAGTAATAATACCTTTAAAAAGTAGCATCCAAGTTAGTTCATTCCTGTGACTCAGCTTCAACTTATCACACATATTCTCTTCTCCACAACACCCCCCCCCATGAAGGTAACTTACCTTGAATTTGAAAAGCAGGATGGATGTTTTCTGGAATGTTCCATCCCCTGACTCTTCTCCCTGTTTTCGTAGCATACCATCCATTCAGTCCAGCAATGAAATGCTGGTTTAATTTGTCATTTCCTTCAGAACTACAACCTGTTTTTATCCTTGTCTCATTCCATCTTCCTGTTTCAGGGAAAATGCCCTACTTTATAGTTAATCAAAAAATATCTCAGCTGTTGAATTAATTTAAAAAAAAAAGGCAAGCAAACAACTCTTCTCAACTCTCTGAAACACACTTGTAGGGCTTTTTTTGTGTGTATTTTTGTTTTAATTTTGCTATTTTTACTGAAAATTTATATTTTGCTATCTTCCTTTGGATTCATGTAATTTGATCCTCTTGGATATCCTGACAATAATATATACTGAATAGTGATATTTAAAGTCCCAAATGATATAAGGTGCATCTCTTTAATATAGCTCTTTCTATTTATAGAAGCCACTAGTCCTATAGGTATACATTTTAAATTACTTAAAATGAAATAACATTATAAATGAATCCCTCATGTTACTTCACACATCCCAAGTGCTCACGTCCCTAGTGCCTACCATCTTGGACAGTCCAGAGAACATTCCCTTATCACATAAATGGAACAGCATTCCTCTAGATGAACCAGTAGATCTATAAACGAAACGATGTCAACTAAGAGTTTTATTGTTTGCGTGAAGAACTCAGACCCATTTTCTGGAAAACTAAATATCAAAACTTCTGTTTGAAAAGGAGAGAATGTGAAGATAACAAATCTTTTCTCACTGACAAATCCCAACAAATGGGATCATAATATGTTATAACCACAAGACAAAGTTATTTTAAATATGGTATGAATTGCTAGCACTTTCTCTAGGGAATTTCAAGAAGCCCACAAAAAACATGACCAAAGATAAGATTCTGTTTGAGTGCCTTCAATATTCATTTTTCTTTATTAGAATTTAAGAGGTCATGCTTATCATTTTAATAATTACACAAATCTAACATTTTGCTGTTTTTTTTGAGGTACATAATATTGAGTAAATGGCGATGAAGTCAAGTATGTTTAAAACTTTTTACTGTAAATAATAAAGCGAAAGGCTACCATTTTACTTATCTGAATCAAATTTGGAGGTTTCTCACCATTAGACTTTTCTTTAATCCTATGAAAGGAAATTTAGAATTAAATTAAAAGTAGAGTAATATCTTTACCAATGATTAACCAGTGTGAAATTTAGCCAAATGTACTATTTGAAACAGAACAGAGGAAGATCAACTCGACGTTGTAAATGACGATAAGGTATATTTATACAAATCCTGTAATAACAGAATTTGTGACTAAAGTAACAGTAGATGAATTTAGCAAGTAAAATGTACTCAAACCATTGTTTAGAAGCTGGTGAAGTTAAGAGTAAAACTCTGAAAATATTGTTTCACTGAAAAGAGTGGTAAGTAAATGCGAAGAGGCATAAAATGAGCAATTTTCTCTATAAGAAATTGTGTGTGTGTGTGTGTGCACAGGTGCGCATGTGTGTGTGTGTGTGTGTGTGTGTGCGTGCCTGTACTGAACAAGTATAAAAGAAAAGGAAGTATATGAAATCAGGGAAACACTATATTGTAAAGTACTATTAGAAGAACCAGAGCCTTAGGAAATCAAATTGAGAATAATATAAACAGATGAGAAATGAATAAAAAGGGTAATTGAATTCAAGATAACAGGAAATAAAAGAAAACAATTATAATTGGACACACAATGACTAGTGCCTGCTTTAAAATGATATGAATTAGATTTGAGATGATGAAAATGTAGCCCATAATGATCGAAATGAAGTGAAAGAGAATATAAAATGATATTGTAATGTCATAATATCATAAGTGAATCAAAATATTATTAACTAAGGTAAAGACATGGAAATGAAGTAAATTGGGCAATGAACCAATGCAGAAAACTTAAAAAAAAAAGGAAGGGGGGAGTTTGACAGAATACCTGAGAATGAATCCAAACTGAAATAACAGAAATAGATGATATATTTTTGGAATTACATACATAGATAGTGTTTTATCTAAATAATGAGAACTCTGATGCTAAAACTGTGCTTGATGGCAATAAAACTAGAATAAAATATTATTTACCCCAGAATAAACTATTCTCACAATTTTCTAAATAAAATGTGATAAGCCAAACACAATGATGAAGAGCATTCAATTTAAAATGATTTGTGTTGGCATCGTCAAAACCTTAACTTGCATACAGTAGATTGCATTGGGAAAATGTGAATTATTATATTAAAATATCCACTAGAGCAATTTATTGAAATAAGGAAAATTGTGATAAACCATGGAAAGTGAGGTTTGAGTATTTTATAGAGATATTGTACAGGTGATAATACAAATTTTGTTTTGTTAATCAAGCAAGTGCAAATATTCTTGGTTGATCTGACTTAGTTTTAAATTTACAATATCTTAAGTTTCATTTACAATGAAAACCAAAAAACAAAAGAAAGAGAAGAAGAGGAGGGGGAAAGAGGGAGAGAGAGGAAAAAAAAAAGGAGGGATGGAGGTACAAAAGAAAGGAGGGATGGTAGGAGGAAGGATGGGAGGGAGGGAGGAAGGAAATTAGTTTCCTTTCCACGTGGTCAAATCTGTCAGAATTTATGTTAGAAATTTAAATCTGCACCCCTCACACCCCACCCCTGAGATATCCCTCCTGGATCCTTCTGACCACTTTCTAGACTTTTCACATGGCTACGTTATCAAGACCCTTCTTTGCCTCTGTTTTGTGAATTAGTTTACATCTTTCCTTTATTGGATGCCTTAGGTTTTGGCCGCATTAATTCATCTTTTAGTCTTCTCTCTTTGTTGCTGTTGAACAGCCTCCATACCTTCCTAAGAGTGTCTACACAGGAAATCATTTTTGGCATTTATAATACTTATTTTCTGAGATATCAGATTCTCCCACACATTATTTTTGCACTCATAAACTAAGCTCGTGCTAAGTTTACACAATGAGCAATTAAATATTTTTTATTTATTTTTTATTTATTTATTTTATTTTTTTTTAATTTTTTTAAATTAAATTAATTTATTTGTTAGAGAGAGAGAGCGAGCGAGCACAGGCAGACAGAGTGGCAGGCAGAGGCAGAGGGAGAAGCAGGCTCCCCGCCGAGCAAGGAGCCCGATGTGGGACTCGATCCCAGGACACTGGGATCATGACCCGAGGTGAAGGCAGCCGCTTAACCAACTGAGCCACCCAGGCGTCCCGAGCAATTAAATATTTTTAAATATTTAATATTAATATTTGATATTTTAAAATTATTCTTTACTTCTGGATCTGCCTTTAATCTTAGGCTCTCTGGATTGCAAGAACACTTAGAAATTTCATGTTAATATTCCATCATTAAAAAACAAAAATAAAAAATAAATAAATAAATCTTGCAAGAGAGGAAAAGATACCTTTGCAAACTACATTGCCTTTTTTTTTTTTTTTTTTTGCAGTTATTGCCAAATAGGGTGAAAGTGTATTACTGATGAAAATATAGGGAACTGTTGCTTGGGTTATATGATGTGATGGGCAGAGCCCATGCTGTTTCTGGATATCACTGCCTCTCTGTCACTCGGCCTCTCTATTAAATAACTGCAAATAATTCCAAACAACTTCTCAAAGTGACCTACTATCACCAGAGGCAACCTTCAGTTTGGCCAGGATTCACATGGACATGTGGCTAGGAGTAGTGGGTCCAGTTAACACTGGTGTGAAACCAATATAAATATGTTTTGCTACAGGAGGGTGAATGAATTGGCTTATAAAACCCGTAGTTATTAGAGATGCTTAGGATAGTCACAGGAATAGGGGCTCAGCTCTAAAGTTAAAAACAAAATAAGGATCTTACACCCACTTTTCTTTAAAAAATAGGCTTAACAGAATTTTTCTGGGGAGATAAATATAGCGGAGTGGAATCATTTTGGATGGACATTTGTTTGAATTGACAGTCACTGAAGGAATATTCGACAACCCTTCTAAGACCTAAGCCTAGTTTCCCCAACTGAAAAATGTACACAATATATATTTGTTTCAAGCACCATTTAAAAACACCAGTACATGTTGCTAATTAATATTATTTTTTACTAATTATTATTTGACCAATATTTTTTATATCTTGATTTCTTTTGATTGTATGAATTATCTCTACAAATGTAAATAAGTGGTAAAAATCTCTTATTTTTCTATGTCCCACAGTGAATATATACTGTACATGTATATAAATAAGGTATGTCAATCAATACACATACAAATATATGTGTGAATGAATTTTTTATCCTATAAACTGAATCAATAATAGAAAACATGGGCTAATTTTGTATGTATATTATTTATGAAGAAAGTAACTTTTAATTAAATTGTGTACATCTAATAATGAAAAGAATTATCTTTTTTCAGAGAAAATATGGTTTTGTAACTATTCTCAAGTATTTTAGAAAAAGGAATTATTAAAAAAATAAATTATGCAGATAACAGTTCGTAAAGTCCCCGTTAGATATTTATTTTGCTTGGTATTACTTTATATCATGCAGTGCATCAGGTCTTCATGTTCTCTTCTTGAGCATTTCACTAATGTAGATATTTATTCTTTTGAAAAAAAAAGATACAATTTAATGAATGCTAAAAAAACAAATCACAGTATCTGGAGGACATTTTAAAACCCAAACACCTTAGAGGTACAAGTGGACCAAAATACAATGAAAGCTACGTGTTCCTAGGATATTTGTTTGATATTCGAGTACCCGAGCACCATGCCATAAGACACAGCTACCTGCCACCTTGTTGTCATGTACTTTGTCCAACTGCAGTATATCACGATTCTAGATCCTACCATCCTGCTACCTTGGTAATCATGGGTGATTAGGGAAGAGTCAGCCTATGGAAGGATCCTCTTGTCCTAAATCAGAAAATGTATGTTTGAGAAGATTACTGTTATCCTGGTACTTTATCCCTGTTATTTTGAGCTTTTGCCACCTAGGAACAATCAATATGACATTTTTCTATTTTGGTATTTTCTAGTGACCATTATCAAAAGGTCAGACAAATATTTATAATTTGTATAAATCTAACAACACAATTAGGAGAAGTAGAAATATATATGATGGCATTAAAATAAACACATATTCTCATCTGACACTGTACATTGCGGTTTTAAACATGCTTCCTCATCCTTTGCCATTTTCCTTTTGAGATCTAGTGTAATTCCTTTCGTCTTGCATCTGGTAGTGTATTTCTTCTCCCTTTGACCATCTTAACACCTAGCTTCTAATGAATAGAGCATCTTAGAAGTGATATTTTGTGATTTCCAGGGTAAGATGACACATGGTCATACATCTTACCCCTTACTCTTTTGGATTCCTGTCCATGGAACTCAACTTCTATGTTATGATAATGCTCATTTCACCTATAAAGTCTGAATATAGCTGCTTCAACCAACAGACTCCACAAAAGCCAAGCTGAGAGTCAGCATCAAAAGCCTTTTTTAAATGAGGAAGCCTTTGAGATTATCCAGCCCCAGTTACCGTCTGACTATAATTATGTGAATAACTTCCAAACGAGAACTGACCAGCTGGACCCAGTCCATCCTCAAAACCATGAGAGATAATAATTTAAAAATCCACTGTCATTGTATTCCACCAAGTTCAGCCTTGTGATGCTTCCTTTTTAGCCTAATAAAACCTGGCCACTCTTCCATAAATATGAAATACAGGGGAATAGCAAATGCTAAGTGAAATAAAATGGTCATAATGCTCTATGATTTTATTCATGTACCATGTGCCTAGAGTAGTTACTCTTACAGATAAAAAGTAGAACGACATACACACTCCCGTGTCCAATGCACCATTATTCACAATAGCTGAGATATAGGGGCACCTGGGTGGCTCAGTGGGTTAAGCTTCTGCCTTCGGCTCAGGTCATGATCTCAGGGTCCTGGGATCGAGCCCCGCATCGGGCTCTCTGCCCAGCAGGGAGCCTGCTTCCTCCTCTGTCTCTGTCTGCCTCTCTGCCTACTTGTCATCTCTGTTTGTCAAATAATAAATAAAATCTTAAAAAAAATAGCCGAGATATGGACACAATCTAAAAATCTGGTGACAGATGAGTGGATACAGAAAATATGTCATACACATACAATGGAATATTATTTACCCTTGAAAAAAGAAGGAAACCATGCCATGTCCAACAACACA
This sequence comes from Martes martes, assembly GCF_963455335.1. Lineage (NCBI taxonomy): Eukaryota > Metazoa > Chordata > Mammalia > Carnivora > Mustelidae > Martes > Martes martes. The sequence goes on along the minus strand of NC_137898.1, from coordinate 26,360,774 downwards.
GATGAACCTGGAGGACATTATACTAAGTAAAATAAGCCAGTCATGAGACTAGATCTCATGTTAAGTGTTCTGTTAATAATAGTAATTATAATAGTAGCAGCAACAACAAAAAGTAGGTGATGGTTTCCAGGGAGGAGAAGAAGAAGGAAATGGGGAGTTGTTATTTAATCGGTATAACATTTCAGATTTCTAAGATGAAAAAGTTCCAGAGATTAATGGAAGAACAATGTAAATATAATTAACATTTGTGAACTATACACTTAAAAATGATGAAAATGATAGATTTTATATTATGTGTATTTTATCAAAATTAAAATAATATTTTTATTGACATATAGTTGACACACAATGTTACATTTGTTTCAGGTGTACAACATAGTGACTTGACAACTCTGTATGGCACATTGTGCTCATTAAGTGTAGTGGCCATCTGTTACCATGCAATGTTATGGTAACATCTGTTACCATAGCTGCCATCTGTTACCATACAAAATACCATTGACTGTACTCTTTATGCTGCAGCTTTTATCTCTGTGACTTATTTCTCCCATAACTGGAAGCCTATACCTCCCACTCCCTTTCACCCATTTTGCCCATCCTCCCCCTACCCCGAGGCAACCATCAGTGTGTTCCCTATTTTTTTTTTTAGGTCTATTTCGGCTTTATTGTTTGTTCATTTGTTTTGTTTTTTTTTAGATTCCACATGTGAGTGAAATCATATGGTATTTGTCTTTCCCTGTTTGAGTTTTCCCTTATCACAATACTCTCTATATCCATCCATGTTGTTGCAGGTGGAAAGATCTCATCCTTTTTTTCTGGCCAAGTAATGTTCTTGTGTGTGTGTATGTGTGTATCACCTTCTTTATTCATTTGTTTGTCAACAGACACTTGGGTTGCTTCCATATCCTGGCTGCTGTACATGATGCTGTACTAAACATGGGGATATGTATATCTTTTCAAATTAGTGGGCTTTTTTTGTTTTCTTTGGATAAATACTTAGTAGTAGAATTACTGGATCATATAGTATTTTTATTTTTAATTTTTTGAGATAGCTGTGTACTATTTTCCACAGTGGCTGCACCAATTTACATTCTCACCAACAGTACACAAGGGTTACTTTTTCTCCACATTCTCACCAACACTGTTACTTCTTGTCTTTTTGATTCTGGGCATTTTGACAGGTGTAAGGTAATATCTCGTTGTGGTTTTGCTTTGCACATCTCTAATAATTAGTAGCATTGAACATCTTTTCATGTGTCTGTTGACCATCCATGTGTTTTCCTTGGGAAAATAACTGTGTCATCTGCCCATTTTTAATCAAATTCTTTGTGGGTTTTTTTGGTGTTGAGTTATATATATTCTTTATATATTTTGCATATTAACTCCTTATGAATATATCATTTGTAAATATCTTCTCCCAATCAGTAGATTGTCTTTTCTTTTTATTGACGGTTTCCTTCACTGTGCAAAAGTTTTTAAAAATAATAATTTAAAAGAGGGTTTTGATATTACTTAATCTGAGAGAATAATGGTGTAGAAATAAGAATAACATAAAATTCTGATGGATCCAACCATTAGACTTATGTATTTATGTAAATGAAAACTATATAGAAACTTAAGGTATTAGAACCAGAAGGAATCTTAGGAATTGGGCTCCCATTTTATATACTTAAGGAAAATTACATCCAGATTGAGTTAAGGAACTTGTTAGAGACTAAGTCTGACTCCAAGATCTTTTTTTCAATAAATATTAATATAGAATACATCTATGATATATTTAACAGCTGGCTTTACCTACATGTGCAAACTACTGATTGCTATTCAGAACAGTAAACAGCCCCAAACAAATTTTTTTGCTCTTTACATCAGTGAGACCATGAAACTGCTTGCTTTGAATCACATTCTGCTGCTGCTTTTCCCGTGATACAGCAAAGCAGTCAGACCATATTTCAGCAACAAGACTGTGGAAGGAATGAAAAATAAACCTTGATGAAGTTGTTGACGTGATGTCTCTTTTCCCACTCTGTTTGAATCATTCCACTGCTGCTGACTCCATTAAAATGAAAGCTTCAGTTCGGGGCTCTATTGATAACTTGTAGCAAAATAGCACTGCAAGAAAGAAATGAAAACAGTAACAAGACTCTCAGACCTTGTTGTTACAGCCTTGATTTACCATGGGAGATGGGGCTGCTTAAACCATTAGTTAATGTTTTTTGCAGGTACTATTAGCAAAAGATTAAAGATGCAGATATATCATGAAAAACAATGAATTTCAGTTATCATTGTAGTAGCATTTGATATGATAATAATCTCTAAGAATTTCTTCGCTCTCATAGGATGCTAACAATTTCAGAGAAAACTTAGTTCCTCTTTTTCTTTTGCAACACATTAAATTAAGCCTCTAAATAAAGATACTTGAGGAGTTCCATTTCAAGTTATAGTTAACCCTGTGACTTTTCCCAGTTCTTATACTTCTGTGGGTTTTCTAGTTATGAGTTGTTGATGCAGGTATCCTGTATTTATGATTACTCAGATTATGCAAGTGACGCTTGTCCTTGAATGCATATTTCAGATGTTCCTGATGAACATCAAGGACACTAAAAGAATCTTAAAATAAATGGTAGTTAATATTACATAAATAGTAGAATTTAGTCAGGACCTGATAAACATCAAGGACACTAAAAGAATATTAAAACAAAATAAATGGTGGTTAATATTACATAAATAGTGATATTTAGCCAGGATCATTTCAAAATAACTGAGAAAGTCCCTTTGGATTAACAACTCTTAGATGTGGAACATTCTTTTAGCTGCATGTGCCTACAGTTAAGAGTATTTGCCAGCAGATGGATTTCCAGATTCTGTGGGTAGATTATAAATTCTCTTGTCATAGACATTGATGGACGAGGGGACTGGGGACCGAGATAGTTGGTTAAGTTAAGTTAAGACACTTAAAAATATGTGTTCACTTGTTTCAAATATGCATTTGTGTGTATACATACACATTACAATATTACTCAGACGTAAAAAATAATAAAATCTTGCCATTTGTGACAACTATAGGGTATTGCGCTAAGTGCAATAAATTAGACAAGAAAAATACCATATGATTTCACTTATATGTGGAATCTAAAAAAGCAAAACGAACAAAACAATATAGAAGCAGACTCATAGGTACAAGAAACAAACTATTGGTTACCAGAGCGGGGGCAAGGGGAGAGAAATATATGAAAGAGATTAAGAGGTATAAATTTCCAATTATAAAATAAATAAGTCATGTGGATGTAAGGTATAGCATAAGGAATATAGTCAGTAATATTGTAATAACACTGCATGGTGATGGACTATGATGAAATACACCTGAATAGGTGTATATTAGATGATGTACACCTAATAGGATATTGTAAGTCAATTATAGTTTAATTAAGAAAAATCAATTCAAGCATGTATTTACAATGGAGTATTTCCTAATTATTTTGAAATGATTCTCACTAAATTCTACTCTTTGTCTAACATTAACTACAATTTATTTTGCTTTAAGGTTGCTTTATGTCCAATGTGTATCAGGAACATGTAGAATTCAAAGGACAGACTGGAGTCCTATAACCCAAGTAATCATAAATACATGATACTAGCATCGATTACTTGCAAACTAGAAGAGAAAGCTCACAGAGGTAGAAGAATTGATATGTAGTCAGAAGACTTGAGTATAAAATGTACCTCTCTCACATATCTATTATATTTTCTTGGCTAATAATACAAAGCTCTTAGCCTCAGTAACTTCATTTTTAAAATGTCGGTAACTATTTTACTTGACATGTTTGTGATAAATAAAATATCTGTAAATACACATTTAATTCATAAAAGATACCACAAAGATATATATGCATTATTAAATACCAAATGCCAGGGATATTCTTCCTTATTTCATGGGTTTATGGAGAGGAGAGTAGACATTCTTCCTAAGTGCTTTCCTTTTTTTTTTTTTTTTTAAGATTTTATTTATTTATTTGACAGACAGAGTTCACAAGTGGGCAGAGAAGCAGACAGAGAGAAAGGAGGAAGCAGGCTCCCTGCTGAGCAGACAGCCCGATGTGGGGCTCGATCCCAGGACTCTGGGATTGTGACCTGAGCCGAAGGCAGAGGCTTTAACCCACTGAGCCACCCAGGTGCCCCCCTAAGTGTTTTCCTTTTTAGAACAAGTGACTGCCACTCCTCAAACTGTCATTATAGTTTCTCTTAATTGCACATATCATCTGAGTTGTGTCTGACGTTACTTCTATCGCCTTTTGTAAAATTAGAGAAAAACATACGTTTTTAGGTGTGAGACTGTTTCAATCACTTTGTGTGCCTAAGAGGGCCTTCATGTCTCTGCTTCTTTCTTAACAGCCAACATTTCTATAAATTCTGTGGTAACTTTGCTGTCAGCACTTGTCTGTAAACAGGAGCCACTTCTAAGGCAACACATGTTTAAAATGGTATCTTTTTCTTAACCATGAAACATTTAAACTTTCAACAGAAACCACTAAGGTTTTTGTCATTTAATATCCTAGATAACCCATTTCCCATCCCATGTGACTTGAGTCATTCTGAACATTTGGGGAAATGTCTGATATAGTTCCAAACCCTACCAGTGGTTTTACTATATTCACTCATTAAATAAATATTTATAGGATTCCGAACATGTCCAATTGTTTTTATGGCCCTTAGAAACTGGGCAGGGAACCAGACAATTCTCTGCCTTCTTGAAGCCTTTATTCTAAGGGAGGATCTGAGCAATGTATAAAGACTAATGAAATAAATTTTTGAAGTTGCAAGAATGTAGATATTGTAGCACTCAATATATTTGAAATATAGAAACAAAATGAAAACCAAACCAAACTCAACAAGTAGCAGCTCTGGACAATACGATCCAGGCAAAAGTATATGAATAACAAAGATCTTAATAATAAACTCATCAAGGTAAGAGATAACTTGAGTATCCTATCTACATAAAAATTGAAATTAAACAACTGGGGAATTATGGTTACAAAAGCACAAACAGAACACAGTAAAATTACTAGCAGGAAATGGGTAGTTTGTGAAGAAGGGGAAGATAGACATTAATATCTAAAATTTAAAACTTCGGTATAAAGTCTATGATGACAACCGTATCTTTAGGAAAATTTCTTAGAATTGCAGAACTCGTTCAAATTCATTAAATGTTCTTCATCTTTGGTTAAATTCATATATATTTAAGTTTGATGATATTAGCTAAAGTGTAGTATGTAGTACTTTTTTTTCTAGTACTACTAGAAAAGTAGTACTTTCTAAAATTATTTCTATGTTACAAATTTATGTATCTATATATCACCTATCTCTCTATATTACATACCTATAAGGTGGTGACTACCAGAAAATATTAGTTGTGTTTATTTTTATGACTAGGTTTTTCTGTAGGATGAAGTAGTATTTGCACACCATCTGAGAGCATGTTTGAAGTTCATAATTATGAATTTGTAGTAACAAATTGTGACTTATCCAGTAGTTCCTGCTATTGAAACATATACTTGAAGAAAGAGTAGAGAATAGTTGAGTCTTGGTTTGGTATTTTGCTAGGTGGGTATAAAAATTAAAAATATCAAAGTGAGTCATAGTACTGGCAAAAGTCTTAATGAAATAGCAGACCGAAGGATCTTAGCTGAAAAAAAAAAAAAAAAAAAGGAAGTAAAGAGGGATGCGGAATCATGGAATACAAGGAAACAGACTTCAAAAGACTCTGAGTTCTGTAGATACAGACTGACAATCGAGATAGTGTGGAAGAAATACAGTGTGTGGTCAGAATGTTGCATGCTTAAATCAGTGATTATTGATGATGACAAGATCCGGGATGAGCACCAAATGAAACACAGCTGATACGGAGTGACAAAGAAAGCAATTGCTAATGATGTGGGAGAGAGGAACCAGAATAGAGTTTGAGATGACTGTCATGGAAAGTAAAGTCCCTGGGGATAATGGGTGTCCTTAATGGGGAGAGGAAGTTGAATAGGCACTTATATGTTCAACAAAGGAACACTATGAAGAAGTTGGAGGAGGTGCTTTTACCCTTTCTAATTTGCGGATAAGCAAGTTGAAGTTCAAAGCAGATATGTAACTTATCATTGAGTAACTTAGCATACAACTAGCTAACCTGGGATGAAAGCTCTCATTTTCTAGTTTCTACTATCTCGTGTATCCAGCAAGCTTAGAACTTCAGTACTTTCTTAGACTTATTGTGTGAAAAGGTCTTTATACATTTAAAAGTTAATTATGTAGAAGAGGCTGTCGCTCCCACAGAGTGATACAGAGCATTGGGTGGATTGGAGAACAAGTAGAGTATATTATCTTCTCTGTGGCTCTTTGTGCCCCACCTCCCATAAAATATAGCAATAAATTCAGAGTTAACTTTATAAAGCTATATTTTAATTGTAGTCACAAATTAAGTAAGGGCTGCTTAATATTATGGTGTAACCTCTCTTTCGCTCAGGATAAGCAACAGGCTCTGAAGGCTAGGAGCATAGAACAAGCACCTAGAATACATGTGCCTGCCTTGTAGAGGAGCGATGTCGAGCAGAGAGTTTATGAAACATGGTGGCAATGCATTCAGACAAAATTCACAAATCAGACACTCAGGGCCAACTGCAGTCCATGGGGATCTAGAAATAGATGTCAGAAAGATCTCTGGGTATAGTGGGCCAATGACATACAGCCATATCACAGAGTTATCATGGGTGCCATTCCAGACCACCCCAATAAAGCAAATAGCATAATAAAGCAACTCAACTGATCTTTTGAGGGCTTTCCCAGTGCAAATTAAAATTATGTTTACATTATACTTAAAAGTTTACTTTTAACTTTGCAATAGCATTTCATCTAAAACAATGTATATACTTTAATTTAAAAATACTTTCTTGCTAAAATATGCTAACCATCATCTGAGGTTTCAGCAAATAGTTAATTTAAAAAAATTTTATTTTTTTTTTGCTAGTGAAAGGTCTTGCCTCCATGTTGATGGCTACTGCCTAATCTGGGTAACGGTGGCTCAAGATTGGGGTGGCTTGTGGAAATTTCTTAAAGAAGGCAACAATGAGGTTTGTTCTATTAACGGACTCTTTTATTTATTTATTTATTTTATTTATTTATTTTTTTAAGATTTTATTTATTTATTTGATGAACAGAGATCACAAGTAGGCAGAGAGGCAGGCAGAGAGAGAGGGGAAGCAAGCTCCCTGCTGAGCAGAGAGCCTGATGCGGGGCTCGATTCCAGGACCCTGAGATCAGGACCTGAGCTGAAGACAGAGGCTTTAACCCACTGAGCCACCTAGACGGCCCCTGACTGACTCTTATAAACAATTTCTCTGTAGCATGTGATGCTGTTTGATGACATTTTAGCCACAGTTGAACTTCCTCCAACATCTGAGTCAGTCTTCTAGAACCCTGCCTCTGGTTTATCAACTAAGTTTATGTAATACTCTAAATGCGCTGCTGTTAACAGTCCTCGCAGCATCTTCATCAGGAGTAGATTCTATCTCCAGAAATCACTTTCTTTGCTCACTTGTAAGAACCAGTTCTTCAACTGTTAGCGTTTCTGTCATGAGATTGTAGCAAGTCATTCACATCTTCAGGCTCCACTTCTACTTTCGGTTCTTTTGCTGTTTCCACCACATCTGCAGTTATTGCCTCCACTGACGTCTTGAAACTTCGAATTGAAAAAAAAAAAAAAAAAAGCAACATCTGTGAAGTGCAATAAAGCAAAGCAAATAAAATGAGGGCGAACTGTATTAATCACTGTAAAGGCTGCAGGAGATTAATTGAGAGGAAGGAATGAAACAGAGGATTAAGATGAACAGCTAACATTTATTAAGCCTACTCTTTCTCCAGCCAGGCACCATCCTAAATCACTTCCTCAATTATTATTTAATTTTCAAACATTTGAAGATGTAGTTATTATTCCACAGATAAAGACACCGAAGCTTGGAAGGTCAAGGAGCTTCTGCAATCACCGGCCTCGTAGGAGTCAGAATGAGGCCATCACGGTGTAGGTGTGCACTACTTGACACTGAGTTATCCTGCGGACTCGAAGCTTTCTACCAATATGACATGATTTCATCTTCTTCGATTCCCGGGAGGTTAGATATTACAGTCTTCATTTTATATTTGAATGGAGGCTCACAAAACTAATAACTGGTTAAGTCAGAATTCAAGATAGACAGAAAATGTCATTGTTGCCACCTTTTGTGGGCTAAGGGATGTCATGATTCATTTAAATTTTGACACTATTCACAGAAATTAAACATAGTCATATATGAGAAGAATGTTCTATCACATCCCTCTTGAATGCAAATGTAATTTGCATTAGAATATACTATTGTCAGCTCCTCTTAGGTGTCTCAATAGCGTTCTAGTTGCTGCATGCTTGCCCTGAGTTTGACAGTCTACATCAAAGGTAATAGTCAGATAAATGGCTGCAAGGCATTACTTCATTTTGGGGCATCTAAAGGTAAAATAGAATGTCAGGACAATCTGGGTTCTCAAACAACGGGAATCTCACTCACCACATCCAGAGTAAAAAGAAAACAATAAGCTGAGTACAGGGAAAAAAATAAAAATGAATGTTCATGCTCTAATTATTCTTTAAGCTTATATATTATTTGTTGAAAAAGGGAAAGAGAAGATGAAAAGTAATTCACCGTTACGCCATTCACTGTGTTAGCCGCCTGCCCTAGGGTATCACTCAGACATAGTAAAGGATGGGGGCAAAAGTTAATAGCAGACCTGGCTTTCAGAATTGATAGAATTCTTCCCTTAGATTTTCTGATTTGAGTTGAGAGATTCCAGATGGCAATAGGGATATGCTTTGCCTTTTCTCTGCCTTAAGAAGATGCAGCCCAGCATCCACGACAACAAAGACACAGATGATCAGCAGCTTCCCGCGATGTTTAGAAGGAAAGGTCAGAAGTTCGATAACTGAGCATATTGGACTTTTCCCAGGAAATAAATATCACCTTCGGAAATGGCCCACCAAATCTAATAACAGGTTGTGTTTTTTATTTTTTCCCAACACTTTTTATCTCCCAACTCCATCAAAGCAACTGTTGCATTTTAAATCTTTTTCCATGCCAGTTCTGCCAAACATCTTTTTTTTTCATTATTTTCTTGTTCTTTCTTTTCTTTTCTTTTTTTAACAACAAAAACTCCAAGAGAGTGCATTTCGTTATGATCTGTGTAAAAGGCAACACATACTTTTAAAATCATTTTTCAAAGTTAATTTTGCTTGACTTAACATTCTCCGATGAGAGCTCAGGGGTTTGGTGCATTCTCTATGCTTCCCTTAGAACCGCCGAGAGGGTAAGAAACATAAGCTTGGTACTTATGAAACAGAGCGGATTCTGCAGCTAAAGCATTTCCCAGTTATGATGGCTACAGCCACATTTGTCTATGTAAAAGCAAACAATCTAACTCATCACATCTGCTCCCTATTTGTCTTCAAGTCACATCTGCTGACTTTACCAACAAAAACAAGTTGTGCTTTTTTTCTTTGCAGTTGGCATAGCAGAATTGGTGCAGACCTGGAAGGCTCTGAGACTTGCTTTGTCTCTTCCCTCCCAGAGCATCAGCAACATTGTCATATAAATCCCATTGCAATTCCTCATTATGAGAATGGAGGGATGGGGAAAGGGGAAGGGGAAGTTGCATTTTAAATGGTAATCTGTTTTTGAGAATTATTGCCATTTTTTAAAAGAGATCTCCATTACTTCTGAAACTGCTGATAAATTTACAATTACACAATATAGTTAAATAACTCTGGGGCATGGCTTGCCTTTAATCTTCTCCAACATATAAAATGTCAACTTAAAGAGAACATTACTCTGAGATTAAAAACAAATAAAAAAATTTCCTAAGGGAGTTTCTTTGTACATATTCTCTTTAAAACAGAATTGCTAAAAATACCACTACTTGAATGGGGAAATTGGTATATTGATTCGTAGAATCTCCTGTTTTTGAAATATTGCTTATTTTTATTTCTACCAATATTCTTTAAATTATTGATGTTCATATTTAATTTTATAGTGTCAATTCTGTATAAATGTACAAATGCACACGCATCATTTCAATTGAATTTTCAAAACAATATTGAAAGATAAATATTATTTTCTGTGTGTACTGTGGAAAAATGTCGGGTTTAAAAGGTGAAGTATATAGACCAAGATTATATAGTTTAATGGTAAAGCTGGTCTTTTGCTTCAATTTTCTAAATCTTAGTCAGTGTTCTTTTTGTCTTTGCCTTAATTTTTCAGGTTTGACTTTGTACAGCTACCTTTCTGTGCCTAATATGAAATAGTGCTATCAAGTAAAAAAATAGCTGTGTTTTGTTTGTTCTGTTGAGAAAATAAAATAGGTCCTTCCATTTAATTTAGGAGTGTAATTTTTAATATATCTTAATATAATTAGCTTTCACCTGACATTTTTATTTGGGACACGTTTTATGATTATGGCATAACCAAGAAGGCATAGAAATAGATAACAACTAGAATCTGTGATACAGCAAAGCAGTGGCTAGAGTCTGCCGCTACAACAGGAAATGGGTAAACATTGAAAGTATGGGCTTTTTTTTGCTATTTGTCTACTTTTTCTTTCATCAGTAGTCTTTTCGTTCTGTACACAAAGGACTATGCTGTAAACGGAGAAACGGAGAAAATACAAACTCCATCGATGTCGGTAATAATAAAAAAAGCCAACTAAACCCCAGTTCTATCATGTTTCACCCTACACACATACTTAAACCACAGAAGAAACTTGCTCCAGCTCCTGACGTCTATTTTTCTTTCCTTTTTTTTTTTGTATTTAAGTACTGATTATATTTAGGGAAATGATATATCATTATATATTTTTTAAAAGGTTGTTTATTTGAAAGAGAGAGAGCAAACACGTAGGGATAGAGGCAGAGGGAGAAAGAGGATCTCAAGCGGACCCCCCACTAAGCTGGGAGCCTGACACGGGGCTCGATCCTCTGACCCCGAGATCATGACCTGAGCTGAAATCAAGAGACTTAACCAACTGCACCATTCAGGCGTCCCTATATAGTAATATTTTTAAAGTGAATGAACAAACATATAAACGTGAATGAATGTTTGACTGGAGTGTTGGAACTTGTATACTATCTTTACTTATGAGAGGTTTATTTGTTCTCTTGGGTAAATGGTCAACAAGGAGGTTTAAGCAGACTTTTTATAAAAATTCATTAGTAGAATTAAAGGTCTCATTTTATATTATGATAAACATATATATAATTATAAAAATAATATATAATGATAAAATGGTATCTCATTTAATTATATAAAAAGAATTCAAAATAGATGTATCAGAAAATTTGACTCAAAATACTGTCACTGAACAATATTTAGAACCATACAATTTATTACCCATACTGGGACATTTCTTAACCTGAAAGCTTAGTCTTAAATAAAATAATATAACTTCTGAAAAAAAGCTATTTATTGAATAACAAAGAATTTTTATTATGTTGATAGCCTCCTAGAATAGTTCTTTTCAAAAATTTGTTTCCAAATGATATGTGCATTTAAAATATAAAAACATCCATATATCATAATATCATAAACACAAAAAATTATTGATTTTTTATAATTTTTCTTATAATTCAAAGTTTTAATTCTTTCTCCCTCTGCTTTTTTTTTTTTAGCTGCATCATTTAGTACTGAATCAGTGGTATTTTTATGATGGTGTTTTTTTAGCTTCTGCTGTTATTAATTTTTAAATTTGTTGTGAAAAGTTGCATTTTATAGCTAACCAATTTGAGATGTTTGATACTCAATTGCTTCTCTTCTGTGGATGATAATATTTTGACTTAAGGAAATATTCCTTCAACAGATATGGAGGTCTTATTATAGTGAACATTAGTACAAATGTAGGATGTACATATTCTAGCTTATTTGCATTTTGGAATATACATATATATTATGCACACCTATATATTATTATATATACACAGACATATAATTGTAAGCCTTGCCAAATATAGCTACTATGTAAACACCCAATTATGAGATTGTTTTTCTGTCCTCTCTCAGAGTTAGATTTGACTTAGTGACTATGTTCTGGCAAAGGAAATATAACTGGAAGGGTTTTTGTTCATTTGTTTATAATTTCCAACAGGAGATTCCTTAAAGAGAGAGAACACATGATTCCTCATCTTTATTATTATTTTTTGTTATCATTTCAAAAGCCATATTTCACTATGAGATGGCTTTCAGGATAGCAGACTATGATATTAAAAAGAAACATCCCTGTTGCTATTATTGAAGTGCTATGCCAACCTCTGACTGTCTATCACCTATGCCAGGGAAATAAAATTTCATTTTGTTTATTTTAGAGTTTTCTGGTACATGTAGTCAAACCTGGTTTTTATTTACATACATAACAAATACGTAAGTCCCCTTTCTCAAATAAAAAGATATCAAAGTTAAATTAAACAAAATATACATATACACAGGAATAAAGTGGTGCGAGTAGGAAGGGAAATAGATTATTACTGTCAATTTTCAGAGATGAAAACCTGTTATTTTGGCAGAAGTGGCAATAAGAGGAAGGTATACCACTATTGGTGCCAGGTTGGCAAATAATAGCCAAATCTTATTCCAAAAGCTGGACATATATGGAGAAGTACAACCCCAGCTGCCTGATCAACTTTTCTTACTCTCATCTCATATTCCAGAACTGAGTCGGCCTTTGTATCAACAATAAGATCAGGATCGGACCCAAATTCCTGTGTATCTTCTTGTGCAACCAAGCAGAGAAATACCAATTTCTTTCTGGTTTGGTAACCAGAAACCCTATATACAGGAAACCCTGGTAACCCTAATAAAGTTATATCCTGAAGATACTTGGCTTATAGCCAACTCTTCTTAGCTGAAATGCTTCTTTCTCAATGACTTGAGGAGAAAAAAAGAGGGAAGGACTGCAGGTGGGAAGAGAGTGAGAATTAGGGGAGGAAGGGAAATGTGGGAGGAGGGGAGACCGCAGACTGTAGGAAAGTACACAGTTCAGCTGTTGGACGTCTAATGAAGTTCACGGTTGATTCTGTTACTTCAAAAGCACTGGTTTGGTTTTCCCTTGCTTCCTGAGTGAGGGATGTAACTGTAGGCACATACTCTACAGAACGCAGTGTAGTGATGAGCACGTGGATGTACTATAATAGGGCTTAATTAAAAGTTTACTTTGAGGGGCGCCTGGGTAGCTCAGTGGGCTAAAGCCTCTGCCTTCAGCTCAGGTCATGATCCCAGGGTCCTGGGATCGAGTCCCACATTGGGCTCTCTGCTCAGCAGGGAGCCTGCTTCCCCCTCTCTCTCTCCACCTGCCTCTCTGCCTACTTGTGATCTCCATCTGTTAAATAAATTAAAATCTTTAAAAAAAAAAAGTTTACTTTGAGTTGAAAGCCTTGCCATCTACTAGCCTTGTGGCCTTCTACATGTAATCTGTTTTCTCAGCTGTAGGATATACATGATAATAACGTGAGGCAGCAATAAACTGATTTCTTTCCTTTTTTCTATTTTTGGGGAGCAAAAATCACACTGTGAGAGACAAACTCTGAGTATAGAGTTTAAAAAAAATGAATTTTATCAAATTCCGTTTTGACATTTATAACTTTCTGGGGCTGAATGCCCTACTGAGAACATAACAAAATCTTTTAAGATGGTTGAGAAATAATCAAAAATACATTTATAAATTGTTTAAGATATGCCTAAATGTCCATTATCATTTTCCTTGTTATTCTTTATTAGTCACTCTTGCTATATCTCAGGAAATTTTTGTTTACTAAAAGAAGTATAGTTCTATTTTATACCAGATCATTGTGATATATTTCATATATTCATGCAGGCTTTAGCGGGCTAGTAAGGGAATGTTTAAGTCATTTACAAATGTCTTTAGATGTTTTATAGAGGATTTTTGGATTTATCAATCTCTGGTATTAATAAATGGGGCTATTATTTCTATTTGGAAAAATATAACATGTGTACTAATCAAGGTAGTCGAGTACTGAAATAAAACTAGTACAAAATACCTGTATCTTTAAAAGAGCTATTAGTCCCTCTTTTCATGAGAGAATGTTCTGCTTTTATGTGTGTGTGTTTTGTGTCGTGCTTAAAATGTAAATGGTTGAAATAATTTTACCATGAAATAAGAGCATGCAACACCTAAATGATCCCAAATCCCATTGTATGTAATGCTATTCATTTTGTCTCTATAAGACAAATCTTCTGGGAAAGGTCTGACTTCTTCTGGGACCTGTAAATGGGACATCAGATTGTGATTAATGTAAAAGTAGTCCCGTGTGCAGAATCATTTCGAAGTGTTTATAAGAATTCCCATTTTCATTGATGTTTTTGCACAGCCATAATTCAGCCATGTGGAACACTGGAATTAAAAAAAAAACTACAGAAACTCTATACTCTCTTGCACATACAAGAATGGTTAAAATTAAATAGACAAAGCCAAGTGTTGGTGAAGATATGGAACAAAGAAAACTTTCATTTATGACTGGATAGCCTGTGAATTGTTACAGTCTCTGATATAAAATTGAGAAACAAACTTTATGCTATTGGAAAACAGTACAAGTGTTACACTGGGGAGAAGACACAAAGGAACTTTTTGGAGGAATTATAAGGCACACCTCTAGGCTGCTGGTATATTGTTCTATTTTTTGACCTAAGTGGTAGTTTTATGAATGTGCTCACTTTGTGGTGATTTATTGAAATGCATATTTACAACTTCTACACTTCCTTAAATTATAATATCTCTCCATAGGAAAGTGTATTATAATGTTTTTCTGATTGTTGTTATTTATAAATACTTAAGATATGATTTTTTACTTGTTATTTTGAACTAATTTGATATTTACAGAATCTTACAAATTATTACAATGTCATACAGAGGGTTTCCATATACCATTCTCTTAGGATTCCTAACATTAATATATATGTAACTATAATATGATCACAAAAACCATAAAATCAATATTTGTACAACCATATTACTTAAACTACCTAACTTATTCACATTTTAGTAGTTCTTCTACCAGTGTCCTTTTCTGCTAATTTCTTATTCACATTTATATTTTTTCTAATAATGTCCTCCTTTGTCTTTAAGATTTATTTCAGAATCCCACATTGTATTTCATTACCCATGCCTTTGTTTCCTCTACTCTAGGATAGGTTCTCAGTTCTTTTTGTCTTTCATGACTATCACACTTATGAATAGTATCAGTCAAGTGTTGTGTAGAAAATGGGTTTGTCTGATTTCCTCATGATTTGATTGAATACACACAGAAGTGTTATGTCCTTCTCAGCTCATCAGATCAGGGTGCAGATCATGTCTATATATCTTACTACTGCGTGTATTAACCTTGGTCACTTGGTTAAAATGGTGACTGCTGGCTCTCTCTATAATCGAGTTGCCATTTTTTTTCTTTGTAATTAATATGTATCTCAGAGGAGATACTATGATAATATGCAGTTGTTACTTTTCTATCAGACTTTTCATCTCTAGATTTGAGCTTCCATTAATCTTCCCTGCATTATCTTGACAGATCAGTCTCACATATAATAATTTTTCCTTTGCTGTTGGTCTAATAGTAATTTTGTATTTCCAACAATATTACGAGATTTCAAAATGAGATGAAAAGAAAAAAACATTAAAAAATATGTGTTAGGTTTTTTTTTTATGGAAGTATACACTCCATATATTTCTGACTTTATCTACCTGTGAGTTCACAATATACTGCTTTTATTTTTAGACGTGCCTGTCTTTTTATGGCATGAACCCATGGTACTCATTACTAAAAATGAATCACCTCCAGGTGATTTGGAGATCTATCAGAGGGTCCCATGACACATTGCTCTATGTGTATTTTAGAACAAGTCATCTATCTTTTGTCCTAGTTTTTACATGTCTACATCTGGAAACCCAACTGCATCAGCTAAATGATGATCCTTATGAAACTGCTTTTCATTTGAAAGTTTTCAATTTTAATGTCTACTGATAAACTTATCCCAATATTAGCATACACCTTCCAAAGTATGGGAATGGGTTTGTGACTGCTACCACAGGCTGAAATGCAAAAAGGGAATAGACTATCATGAGTGGATCTTGAGTAGTATTGTTGTCAAAGGGAGAATGAAGAAAGAAATGTCTTTAAGATGCAAAGCAATTTAATTTTATTTTGCAGCTTCTGTGATATAAGGGAAACTATGGTAAGAGTATGCGATCTTGTGTTTGTTTTAATGTGTGCTGAGGTCTGTATGTGCAACCTTTTGTCCTTTTATATCTGTGGCTCTCTGTGGTGAAGAAAAAAAAAAGTACAGAGATGAATAAAAGACTAGCATAGGGTTAGGGGCACCTACGTGGCTCAGTTGAGTGTTTGACTCTTGGTTTTGGCTCAGGTCATGATCTCAGGGTCATGACATGGAGCTCAGCTCTGGCTCTGTGCTTCACAGGGGAGTCTGCTTGAGATTCTCTCTCTCTCCTTCTGCCCCTGCCGGGCTTGCACTTTTGTGCGCTCTCTCTCTCTCTCTCAATCAATCAATCTTTAAAAAAATAAATAAATAAAGACTAGCATAGGGTTATTTTTCCTTTGAGCCATTCTAAAATTCTTTTTTTTTTTTTTTAAGATTTTATTTATTTATTTGACAGACAGAGATCACAAGTAGGCAGAGAGGCAGGCAGAGAGAGAGGAAGGGAAGCAGGCTCCCTCCTGAGCAGAGACCCCGATGCAGGGCTCGATCCCAGGACCCCGGGATCATGACCTGAGCTGAAGGCAGAGGCTTTAACCCACTGAGCCACCCAGGCGCTCCTCTAAAATTCTTTTTTTAAGTTCCTTAACACATAGTATTTTCTAACAGGAGTTGGAATCTATCGAAAAATATAAAATATATGGATAGAGGGCAGTAACAACCCACCTTCATGTACATTTGAATTTTATAACACCTCAGAACCCAATGCAAGACCTTCTGGACCCACCTGTTTTCAGTAAGTATAGGTTTATTCAAGCTGACTTTAAAGAATTCATGGACAAATACCAAGCATGACTTACAAATATTATGTATAGTCAGATTAATGAGTGATGAAAATATACAAATGACTGAATTTTCTTTAACAGAAGGGGAAACCTGAGGTGCTGAGGCCACTACTAGTTACAATTTGTCTTGCTGGAAGTCTGAGTTGGGGACGGTTTAAGCTAAACCTAAAATGGGTTTAATTGCATTAATTAATTAATTAATTACATTTAATTGGGTTAAAGTGGATGGAGCTAAAGAAGAAATTAAAAAAAACAGCAATCGGGGCACCTGGGTGGTTCAGTGGGTTAAGCCTCTGCCTTCAGCTCAGGTCATGATTTCAGGGTCCTGGGATCAAGCCTTGCCTGCCTCTCTGCCTACTTGTGATCTCTCTCTGTCAAATAAATAAAATATTTAAAAGAAACAAACAAACAAAAAACCAAAACAGCAATCCAGGGGCGCCTGGGTTACTCAGTGAGGTAAGCCTCTGCTTTCAGCTCAGGTCATGGTCTCAGGGTCCTGGGATCGAGCCCCACATCGAGCTCTCTGCTCAGCAGGGAGCCTGCTTTCCCCTCTCCCTCTGCCTGCCTCTCTGCCTACTTGTGATCTTTCTCTCTCTGTCAAATAAATAAATAACATATTTACAAAAATTGAAAATAAAAAATAAATAAAAAACAAGTTAAATGTCCGTGAAGATGATCCAGATAAAAATGCACCTTGTAAAGAGAGGAGAAAATAATAAGTTAAACTAAAGTAGTTAAAAATGTTTGCCTTTGAAGAACAAAGCTGCCATGAGGGAGTGTCAAGGGACCGTAATTTTTAGCATTAAGACTTTTTGGTGCTTTTTGATATTTTTAACCCTGACTTTGAAAATATTTGCTATTTTAGAATTTAATTTATTGAAAAATGTCAGTGTGTATCTAAGTTTGCATATGTGTTCAACATTACAAATCAATAAGGAGTCATATTTGATTACTTAAATTAATCAGAATAGAGTTACCATTTTATCTTGAGATAGAGAAAGATAATAGAGTATAATAGCCTGAGATTTGAGCCCAAAGGACACAGGTTCAAGTTCAAATTCTGTCATCACCCAGCTCTAGATATTCTTTTATGAAAATGGTGATAAGAAACTGCCAAGCTGTCATTGGACAATTTAGCATCATTGTGTGGATCAAATGTGATAACGCAGATTTTTATTTGGAAAGTGTAATAACTACTGTGAATTATCATTCTAGCCAGTACTCCACAGATATTTTTAAGTTATGCAAATGTTAAGTTATGATGACAGCCATTGCTGGAAGTCATTACGTTCCTATCTCTTGCTAAGTTCATTCATGCTGCTTATGTGATTGATGTCCAGATTGTCCTTTCCTTGAATAAAACCATTGATTCCATACTACTTTATTTTCAAGGTTTTAACTGTTTCAGAAAATGGGACTAGGTCATTATACATGCTTATCTTCTTCTTCTTCTTCTTCTTTTTTTTTGGATAGTAATTCTTATGTATATGCTAATACATTTTGGTCAGTTTCTTGTAATTTGCAAATGATGCCTACTGTCTTTAGTTTCTGGAAAATTTCCCTAAAATAATGACCCAAAATATGAAGTATCTTTTTCCATAAATGTTTAAAAGCCAAGATTATACCAAAATCCTATAAAGTGCTCATAATGGTGTGCCACACTTTACCTTCTCCAAAATTCTCTCTTCTGCCAATAAAGTGATTAGCTGCCTTTACAGAAAATGTGATTTGCTAGTCCATGATTTGGTTTGCAAATCCAGGTTTGCATGCCTAGCTCCTATCCCTCACTTATCAGAACTTACACAGAAGTAGCATATTGATAAGTGTTAAATCTAAATTTTACACATTACTAACTACAAATCACATAAAATGCCACAGAATAGAATAGCAGACCCTGGATACTATGAAGAAAGGAGAGGAGGAAATGAATCTCTAATTCCTGACTTTGTTATGATCTACAGGCATCTGGGGGAAATAGGCACAATGAAGCCACTGAAATCTAAGTAAGTTAAAACTGTCACACCACAAGAAGTGTACTCTAAATGTTCTTAGGAATTCTGACTCTGAAGTAAGCTCATAGGTCAAAAATATAATAGGCATTCTATAAGAGCCTTTCTTTCTTTCCCAGTTCCCATAGATTTTGGCATAATAACAGCCAAGACATTGGAAAGTGGGGAAGTGTTTATAGACTTTGAAATGAGAAAGACTGCTTTTACTTTAGAATAAAGAATGACTGACCTAGAATCTCAAAAACAAAACAAACCAAGAAATAAAAAATAAGCTTAAAGAACTCATCTTTCACATTAACTGTGATGGCTAGCTAGATCAGCGCCACATCTTATTGACAACTTATATTTCCTTTGGATTTTGGAAATATGTTTTAAGGGGCAACTGAGTAACTTAGTCAGTTAAGCATTAGAGTCCTGGTTTTGTCTGAGGTCACGACCTAGGGGTCATGAGATTGAATCCCTAGCCGGGCTCCATGCTGAATCTGGAGCCTAATAAAATGCTCTCTCTCGCTCTGCCCTCCCCCCAAAATATGTTTTAATCATCATTATATATAATAAAAATTGTCATTAGATAGAGTTTCTGACACTGGAAAATGTTGTTAGACATTAGATTACACAAAAATTACCTAGAATTAGGGGCACCTGGGTGGCTCAGTGGATTAAAGCCTCTGCCTTCGGCTCAGGTCATGATCCCAGGGTCCTGGGATCGAGCCCCACGTCGGGGTCTCTGCTCCGTGGAGAGCCTGCTTTCTCCTCTCTCTCTGCCTGCCTCTCTGCCTACTTGTGATCTCTATCTGTCAAATAAATAGATAAAATCTTTTAAAAAAAATACCTAGAATTAGTTAAAATCTAGTAGCTCAATTTTCATATTTGCTCATAACTAGTTGTATAACTGGATAAGTCAATTAACTTGCCTGTTTCCTCATGTCTATAATGAGAAAGTTGGATGAGATAATTCTTGGGAGATGTCCAGGTGTCATCATGTGTACTAGCTTGAGTAAAAAATATGTCCATTTTACTACAATTATAGCATAAGTAATAAATATCTCACCTTTACTGTATCAACCTTCCAAACTAAGTGGCATGTTGGTTACAAATAAAAAAGTAAGGAAAACAACATTAAAAGCATATTAATAGCAAAATTAAATGTCTAAAAGGCTATACTGTAAGCCTTATGCTCTTGGCATATATAGGAATATTTAAACTTGGAATCCATATAATATAGGCAATAGTTTAAAGATTGATAATCTGGTTTGTGTGTGTAGAGAAGATTACAAGAAAAAATTGATCATGAAGAGCAAAGACTGAAGTATGCTGTGTATCAATATAATAAAAGTAATAGTGCATGGTCAGAGAAAAGACAGGAGTAAAAGCAAAGCAGGCAAAGGGCATCAAAGACCCCAGTGAGCATGGAGATATTAAACATATTAAGTAAAAAACAGTCTTTCACAAAATACTGGAAGAATTCCGATAGGGACTCATTAAGTCTAATGAACTCTATATAAGAAAGCAAGAAAATGCTTAATATCTTTTAACAACTTTAAGATGGTTAAATTTTAAAATTTATGGTACTTAATTCAAAAATAAAGAAGTAAATCCCTACTGAAAAAGTTGCTCCATACCTCAAGCAATTCACAGACCAGTTGAGGAGAAAAATAAGTGAACAATTACAAGGCAATATAATGATTCTTTGACAGAGGTGATATGATATTAGTTGTTATATATTTCATATGTATGTTGTGCTGGTCTCCATGGTCATTGGTTTATTCATTATATCATCCTCTGCACAGCCTTATATGATGGATGCAATTTCTTTTTTGTTATAAACATAAGGATACTTAGGCTGAAAAGGTTAAATATTCTGCCATATACCACACAAGCAGTCACAGTTAAAGTAGGCTTTGTTCTTCTTTTCTTTCAAATCCGACAGTCTTTGTGTCTAGGAAAGTCACCTATTCATGAGTCAAGAGGTATAGAATATGCAGACTTAGGAAAAAAAAAATCTCCTCCAGAAAAACATCCTCTAAATTTTGACAACTGAAATTGTGTGAATATTTAACTGTTTGCAACAGTGAATTGTGCTATACTTTGGAAATTGACAACTCACTGATGTTTCAGACAACTATACAAATCAAAAGGAGAGGACTAACAGTGCGTGTGGTTGCTTGTAGGAAATTTGTAATTTGATGATTTGCATTTCTGTAAAATAATTTAAATATTTACCCAGATTACAAAACCTACACTTGTTTATGACGTGCTTCAATATGATTAGCTTTAATAATGAATGTTCCATGCTTTCTTCAAAATATTTTGTTTCATCAGTTGCCTGAATACTTAGTGTGTTTGTTCCTAGCCCCATTTGTATTTAGAATGTCCTTAACCTACCATCTAAATATACTTTCCAATGTAATTCTTCTTCATATCACTTGGGTATTTCTCAAACAACACATATCACAATTTATAATTATGAACTTATACACTTAGTTGTGAGTTTCTCTTTCATGTTCTATACTATAAGCTACGTGGGGACTGGTTTTTTTTTTTTCCCCTTCTGCATTCCTGTATTCTCTGTATTCTTATATTAAATATACCACAAAATTCATGCCTAAAAATATTTGTTGAATGAAAGAATGCTGAACACATGAATGAATGAATGAAATGTTCAGGAAATTAAGAATTCTAGGATTTTTAGGGAAAGAAGAACAAAACCCAATTCTGAAAAGTTCTTTGTAACAGAATCCTCAGCAATGTGTGAAGTAGAGATGATTAATTTTGTGCTTTTCTAAATCCTGATATTCTTAACCTCAGTGTTACAGTATCAAAGGGGCAGCTGCTCAAAACCCAGAAAGAATGAAAACTAGTATAGTAGAAGAAAGTAAGTATATTTTTGGGTCTGTGTCTTTCCCAAAGATGATCTTATGTTCTCAAACTCAAGAGGCCTCTCTTACCTCCAAGAGATAATTGGTTATAGCAATGTTTATAACTTTAATTAAGTAACAGTATCACTAAAAGACAGACGGTGTCAGTACAAATGGCTGCTCCAATGGATGCATATGCATGCTGTGTCACATCAGCTTGTACACAATAGGGGCTCCAGTCTGGAGACCTGAGTTCAAGTTCCACAGTGATTATACAACTAGCTGTATGACCTTGAAAAATGGACTTAACCTTGACAAACTTCAATTTCTTCTTCTGTAAAATTGTGCTTAGATGGACTGTAAATTTCTTTTTAATCTTAAAAAACACTCAGATGCTATTTTTTCCCCCAAACACAACTACCATATTCAGTTAAAATCTGTTATAACACATTGATCTGCTAACAAGGTTGGCTCCTGCTACTTATCTGGCTGGAACATCCTTACCTCAAGCACTAGCATTATAAAGGGATTTATATACAGTATTATTCCTGAGAAGTGTGCCTTTGGCAGAGGCAAATAGAAATTGCAAAGCAAAATTAGGTTTATGCATATTTTTCTAGAGAAAGAACACCTTCCTTCCCCTGTATCCTAGCTTTTAAAATTTCAATTTTTGCCTCCACTAGCCAAAGGAAACTAAACACTGTGCAATTATTCAGTGAAAATGAAAGTGTTGAATAGAAAAATCTGGACAGTGCCATGATTTCATAAAATGTGAGGGTTTTTTTTTTCCTTAAAGTAATATAGGTTTAAACTTAGGATGGTATCTGTTTGTCACGTTTGAACAGCAGTAAAAGACAAACATAAGCTGAATTAAAGGGTGCTTTATCATAAGCACATATACAAAAACATTCTCTGTACCCAGATGAATCAATAAGATATAGAATTTAAACTATTTTCAAACACTTAACATTGAGTTGCTCAGAGAATCATCATGTGTTTTCTTTTTCTAGCCCTTTTCAAAGTGATCTCATCTACTCATGAATAAATAATCTCTTAAACTCATGTTACTCAACTTTATATCTGAGTTACAAAAATATGCAACTCTATGCTATTCTAGTTGATGTTCCAGAGTCATCTCAAAATTAAATGGACTGTAAAATGACTTTGATTCCAATTGGCTCTGCTTTAAACTTTCCAACCTTGGGAAATGGCGCCACCGTATCTGAATGACATATGGCAGAAATCTAGGCATTGTTCAAATTAAATGCAAAATGGAGACTGCACTTGAGAATTTCAAGGAGACAAAATCATCTGAACCATATAAGCAAAGCTAAATCTAGATTATTTCATGAACATAGTCAGAATTTAAGTCATCTTTTGTAAATGCCTCTGATAATCACAAAGAAACTTAAGTCATCTTCCTAAAGATATCAGAAGATAAACACTTGTAACCAGTCCCCTGCCATCTGCAGAAACTGTAACCAGTCATTGTGAAGATTAACCCCCCCCTTGCAGTAATCGATCACTGTAAGGGTTAAACATCTTCATTTTCACCTTCTAAGCTGTCCTGTAAAGCCCTGCTGGTAAGCTTCATATCACTTCTAAATTGCTAAACTCCTAGTTCACAAACCACTCTTACTTTATAATAAACTCTTACTATATACTCGATATTGATTTGGTGGTTTGTTTTTTTTTTCTTTTAAGTTTATTTATTTTAGTCATCTCCATACCGAGGGTGGGGCTCAAACCTACTACTCCAAGAGTTGCACTCTCCTCTGGCTGAGCCAGGCAGGCACCAGATTTAGTGGTTTCAATTTTACTATTTCTGAATTTTTTTTTCTATTTCTGAATTTTTATCATTTTATGTATTTATGTATTTATTTCGTTAGTACTTATCACATTATTTTCCTCATTTTTACATCTAATCCAGTGGCAAATTTTACCAATTCACTTTCCAAAGTAGGTCTTGAATGTGTCTTCCTCTCTGTACCTCCACTAGGATCACAATGCAAGCCAGAATTTTCTCACACTTGAACTACTCTTCCCCAAATCTCACCCTAATCTACTTGCCATGCAGTAGCAAGAACGGGTTTTTAAAAATCGAAATGGAAATTTCACTTCCTGTTTAAATATTTCCTTTGTCAACCAGCGTAATAAGTATGAAATTTCATTCCTAAACATTCAAGTCGCTGCCCCTTTGTGACATGACCCATTATTTTTTCAACCTCATGGTGAATAATTTCCCTCCTCACTCATGGACTACAGCCTTATTGGTCTCTCCCCACCCCCTAGCCCCAGTTTTTGGAGTATACTAAGCTCTTTCCTGACTCAGCCCTTGTTTACCTCATGTTACATCTGCTTGGAAGGATTTCCCTACTACCTCTCTTGTTAACCTGCTTTGCTCTTCCTACTTTATCTGCTTAATAAAAGTTACCTTTAACAAACTTTTAGTGAGCTCCTATGTGAATCAAATCTTACCCAATGCAAACCATTATTCTCTATTCTAGTGCTTTGTTTTCTTCTCTGTAATATTTGTGAAATGTGTAATCACTCTATCAGTAATCTATTCATTCATCATCTATTTTTATCTTTAGAATATAAACTTTGTATTGTTAGATTGTATTTGTTTTATTCTCTGTTGTAACTGTTATGCCAACCTGTTTGGTTGTCTGGTAGTTGCACCAAAAAAAAAAAATGGGGGGGTGGTGGTGTGCCTGGGTGGCACAGTTGGCTGTGTTGCACTCTTGGTTTTGGCTCAGGATCCCCCCATTGAGGTCAGGCTCTGCACTGAGCCTGGAGTCTGCTTCAGATTCTCTCTCCTTCTTCCTCCCCATCTACACAACCCCCTTCACTCGCATGTGTTCTCCTTCTCTCTAAAATAAATAAATAAAATCTTTTAAAAAAATGTTTTTTGAGTGTTGAAAAAAATTAATGGATCTCACAAAGGGTGTGGAGTATTCATCCTGAAGTGAAGTTCCTGTAATGTTTTCATCTGACTATGGGCTAGGGGACAGTGAGAGAAGAGATCCACACAGATGGAGTATGAAATAAAATAAACAACTGGATTTACAAATAAGAGGGCTACTGTTTAACATCCCAGAAAACGGAGGGCTAGATGGTACCTTGCAATACCATCAAGCTATTTGCAAATCTAGTGTCCATGCCCAGTTAAAAATGAAAAGCTGACCTCCTCTATAAAACACGCCAGCAACTGCTATCATTTTTCACAGACTGTGCTTTCAAAAGTAGATGCGGGTAATAACAGTGGAGAGAGGAAAATGACAAAGAAGACACATCAGTTTCCTCATCAGTATAAACAGACTAAAATTATTTACCGTTTGTAGTGTCAGAACAAATTTCCTTGTAAGTTTCCATTTACACATTTTTACTGACAGCACCACAATATCAACATTATTTCCATGAAGAGTAGAAAATGAAAGTGGATATTAGACGCGCAAGGCATCAGAATTTAGAAAATAAACTGGCTCCGAGAAGTCGATGGCTATCAATAGTTCACACGCCTTTTGGAGAGGATTCAGTCTATGAAAAGAAGCTTATCTAGATTGCAAAATCTTTTTATACTGTTCCCGGAAATGAAAGTGTTTGACCACCCCGGGGTTGAGCTTCGCCTCTCGCATGCTTTCAGTCATCCTAACCCCTCCATTTCTCTGAAGCCTCTGTGAATAGAAGAATGGCAGGAACTGATTTCACTATGTTCACATCTAGTGGAACTGTGAGGTGTTTTGCATTTTCAGAGCGCCTGGTTTACAACCTCCTGCTACAGCTGATTGTGTAAGAACTGAGGGCGTTGAGTCTAACTTAACTACCAGCACTTTCATATTGATCTATCTGATCCCCACTTCACCTAAGGGCTGTGCTTTTGTTCCCTAACCTCAGTGCTGAAACTGTTAAGACACAGAAGTTTGGATTTGGGTGTGAAAGTGCATGCCTGCGTGTTTGAACATACAGAGGAGCAGTGAAAGGAAGCAAGACTGATCCCCTTACCACATACTATTCAGATACATCGTTTCCACTTTATTCATTAAAGTGACTCTGCGAAGTAGATAGTATTATATCTCCCTAGAAAACTGAAGCATAATTATTTATTTACATAATAAAAAAAATCTTTGCTCATAATAAAAAAAAATCTTTGCTCATACCTGATAAATTATGAAGATTTTTTTTAAAAGAAAGTAGTATTCTCTGTAAAAATAATTTCAAGTTTGAATTTTCACATTTCAGAAAACCCCTAGCATATTAAATACATTTTAAAAATATTTATTTATTCATTCATTCATTCATTCATTCATTTATTTCTTTATTATTTTAGAGAGAGAGCACATGCACAAGAGAAAATCCCAGGCAGACTGCACAGGGTGTGGAGCCCAATGTGGGGCTCCATCTCATGACAGTGAGATCACACAGGATCCAAAGCCAAGGGTCATTCACTTAACGACTCCACCACCCAAGTGCCTCCCCCACCTTAAAAAATATATATATATATTAGATTTATATATTTATGAAGTGCCTTTATTACAATGGAGGGATTTAAGATAGTTGCTCCTCTTTCCAAAAATTTAAATAATTTTATTCTATTCCCTTTAGGATAGAACAAATGACATTCTTTTTCAATTAGTTATTGAAGGAAATCTTGGTTCTTTCCAATGTTTGACAATTACAAATAAACCTGCTGTCAATATTCCTGGACAGGTTTTCAACTCATTTGGGTGACTATTAAGGAGTATGATTATTGGATCCATAAGGTTAAGAGTATTTTTAGTTTTGTAAGAAACTTTCAAAATATGGTGCATGGGTAACTCAGCCAGTTAAGCGTCTACCTTCAGCTCAGGACATGATCTCAGGGTCCTGGGATCAAGCCCCATGTCGGGCTCTCTGCTAGGTGGGGAATCTGCTTCTACCTCCCTCTCTGCCCCTCCCCCACTTGTGCTCTTTCTCTCTCAAATAAATAAATAAAATCTTAAAAAACCCAAAAAGCTGTCAAACCGTCTTCCAAAGTGGCTGCACCATTTGGATAAGTATTGCCAGAATTTTGGCTTTTAGCCATTGTAATAGGTGTGCAATGGTATGTCATTATTGTATCTATTAGCAATTTCCTCATGACATATGATATTGAACATCTTATCATCTTAGATGTTCATCTTAGACGGCTTTGTTTGCCATTTAAGTATCTTTAGTGGTGAAGTGTCCATTTTGCCCAATTTTTAATTAATTTATTTTTATTTTTATTTTTAAATTTTAAGAGTTGTTTGTAGATTTCAAATAACAGTCTTTTATCAGATATGTGTTTTGCAAAGATTTTTCTCCCACTCCATAGCTTGTCTTTTTGTTCTCTTACCAGTGACTTTCACGGAGCAGAAGTTTCTAATTATGATGAAGTCTAACTTACCATTTTTTTTTTTTCTTTCATGGGTCATGCATTTGGTATTGTACTTAAAAGTTAATTACCAAACCCAAGGTCACCTAAATTTCTTCTTATGTTATATTCTGGAATTTTAAAGTTTTGTTTCAGAGTTAATTTTGTGAAGAATACAAGGTCAATGTCTAGATTCATTTTTTTTTTAAATTAACCTGTGAATGTCCATTTCTTTCAGTAGCACTTATTGAGAAGATTATTCTTCCTGTGTTGGATTGGTTTTGCTCCTTTGTCAAAGATCAGTTGACTGTATTTGGGTGGGTCTGCTTATGGATCTCTATTCTGTCCCATTGAGTTGTCTGTTTTTTCAGCAACACCACATTGTTTTGATTACTGTAGATTTATAGTTGAATTTGGGTAATGTCCATCCTCTCTTCTTCTCCTTTATCTTCATGTTGGCTATCCTGGGTCTTTTACTTTTCCATATACATTTTAGAGTCTGCTTAGTAACTTACTGTGGTTTTCTATTAGGAACACATTGAATTTATAGATCAAGGTGATAAAAACTGACATGTTCACAATCGTATTATTTCCTATCCATAGACATGGAATACCTCCCCATGTACTTAGTTCTTCTTTGATTCCTTCCTCAATGCTTTGTATTTTTCCTTATATAGATCTTGTACATATTTTGTTTGACTTTATGTAAGCTTTTAATTTTTAGAGTGCTAATATAAATGGTATTTTTTTTTTTTTATTTCAAATTCCAACTGTTCATTGCTGGTATGCAGGAAAGCATTTTTTTTTTTTTTTGGTATATATTAACCTTATATCCTACAAACTTTCTCTTATTACATATTTAATTCCAAAATTGTATTTTTGTTTTCTAGTTTTGTTTTGTTTTGTGTTTGATTCCTGGGGTTTTTCCACATAGGCAATTATGTCATCTGCAAGTAAGACATGTTATTTCTTTCCTTCCAGTCAGTGTAACTCTTCTTTTCTTAGCTAGAATTTTCAAAGTCGAATAGGAGTGATGAGAGTGATGGTCTCTGTTTTCCCAGTTTCGGGAGAAGAACATCTACTTTCTCACCATTAAGTATCATGTTAGCATCATTTTGGTTTTTGTTTTTATTGATGTCTTAAATGTAGTTGAGGAAGTTTTATCTCTGTTGCTAGTTTGTTTACAGATTTTGATATAATCCAATAGCCATTCATGACAAAAACATCTATTAATATTATAAGATTTTTCTTCTAGAGCCTGTTGTGATGGATTATATTAATTGATTTTCAAATGTTGAACCAGCCTTGCATACCAGGAATAAATCCCACTTGGTCACTTAGTATAATTATTTTTGTACTTGTGGGGCTCAATTATGCTAATATTTTTTGAGGTTTTTTGCATCTATATCCATGAGAGATATTGGTGTGTAATTTTCCTTTCTTGTAACAGTTTGCTTTATTTGGTGTTAGGGTAATGTTGGCTTTATAGAATGAGCTTGATGTGTTCCCTTTGGTTCCATTTTATATAGAAAATTGATATCATCTTCCTTAAATCATAAAATTCACCTTTGAAGCCATATGGGACTGGTGCTTTGTGTTTTGGCAAGTCATTATATATTGATTCATATTGTTACAAATTCACATTTTTGAAGTGTTTCACACTTTCAAAACCTTTTTCTTTTTTTCATTTTTTAACTTCTCTTTTTTTATTAACATATAATGCATTATTTGTTTCAGGAGAACACGTCTATGATTCATCAGTCTTACACAAATCACAGTCAAAATCTGTTCTAATAGGAAAGGAAATAATAATGGAGTTTTAAAATGTGAACAGAAACCAAAAAATTCATTATTTTTGAATGTATTAGGAAGAAACATATCACCCCATTGAAACAGAAATATCTTTTGCATAAAACAAATATTACAGACACATACAAATACATATGCTCATATAAATCACCCCAAGTGGACCCTCTGATTCAAACCTCTCAATACCTTCTCATTACTTACAGGATAAACAATATCCTTGCCATGGCCTGTGAGTTCTTATGTCATTGGCTTTCTGTTACCTTCTCAAATTCCATTATGGGTAGTATTCCTGTCTCTGAAGCCCTACACTAGCTGTCTATCATTCTCTCAAAGCTATCAATGCTCTTCTATAGGACATTTAAAAATACAAGTCTATAGGAGTTCTGCACATTCAACGTAGTCTTCCTGTTCTGACTAGCTTCTCCTTCCATCCTTTGATAGTCCTTGTTTTTCTTCAGTAAACTTTCTCGGGCCCCAAGCAAGCTCCTTTCTTAAATCCTCCTTTACAGTTGACTACCCCTTCTTCACAGCATTTTCTACCGTCTGTACTTAAATATATCTATGATCACTAGATTAATATTTGTATACCCTACCAAAGAATAAGACCTGAGGAGAATATGAACAATATTTCCCTCATTGCTACTTACCTGGGCTTAGGATCTTGTGCAGCACCTTACACAGGTTAGTCATTGAACACATAATTATTAAGTGAATAAATGAGTGAAAAATGAGTAGACATTTCAAGGGGAAATTTAGGCAGAGATAATGATAATATTAATCAGCAGTAACTTACCCATTAGTATTGTAGTAATATTGCCTTCTTAATATCATAGTTTGTGGGGCACCTGGGTGGGTCAGTGGGTTAAAGCCTCTGCCTTCGGCTCAGGTCATGATCTCAGGGTCCTGGGATCGAGGCCCGCATCAGGTTCTCTGCTCAGTGGGGAGCCTGCTTCCTCCTCTCTCTCTCTGCCTGCCTCTCTGCCTACTTGTGATCTCTGTCTGTCAAATAAATAAATAAAATCTTTTAAAAAAATCATAGCTTGCATAAATAGTGAAGCTTCTAAATCCATGAATGTATCTGCAGAAAATTGAACACCCAATATGTTGAGGAGTAGGATCTATTAACTTTCTGTATGGACGGATGTTTTTGGGATTTGTCCCACATAACTGACCACCTGGGCCTGCATGTGTACCCAGGCAGGCTAAAGAATGTTGTTTGTGAGACTCGTGCTGCGTGAATAACCTTGGGAGCCTAGTTGTTTGAAGTATATTATCTGGCCTCTAGGTCGGAACTGTCCCTTCCAGTCCTGATGCCAAGAGCTACAAATCTTGTCGGATACCCCCACCTGCTCCCCCCTCTGGCTGGCCCTCAGGATTGGAATCCAGGAGGGGAGGTAGAACAGGTAGCCCAAACTCCTTGAAATTATAGAAACGTAATAATATGAAAATGCAGCTTGTTCCAAACTGCACATTGGCGAACAGACGTTCAGTTTCAAAACGCCATTATTTGCCCTATAAATATGGCCCTTATGGGCATGGTCAGTTGGAAGTCTCACCTGAGGGGAGAATGCTCTGCCCAGGCCTCTCAATAGGGACTCCAGCCTAGCTGTTCCCACAGGACTTGCCCGGCTGATGAAGTTGGATGCTGTAGTACCCGGTTTGATGTAACTTTGCCTTATTCTCATTTATTGCCTACCTTTACCTTCATCGATGTGTAGATTCCATTTTTGTTTCTATTAGGATTCTATAATACTAATGATGATAATAATAATAATAACAATAAAAATAAAATTTTCTTTCCTTTTCGAAACTGATACACGACTGTTGTGAATCTTTCGTGCGGAACATCAATAAAGCAAAATGTTATATGTTGTGTGCGTGTGTGTGTATACGCACATGTGTGCGTGTGCATGGGATTATGCCTAACTTCAGTTATTATTCTCCTTTCCTTGAATTATCCATTTTTTTTTTCCTCTGAAAGATTCAGTTCTTTTGAGGAATATTTTGAATCACTTGCTAGTAGAGTCAAGGTAAAAATGCAGCTGCATCTGGAGGGGGAAACAATCAAAATCCCTTTTTGTTAAAGGCCAAAAAATGAAATAAAACTTATGAGGCATGCATCAGTAGAGAAGTGAATCGTAACAGACACAAAAAAATTCAATATTGCCTCATTCCATAATAAGCTGCCGTGTTTCTCCTCTTGTGTCGAGGTTTAAGATAATACCATAAGGTATTAAACCTGCTCTATAGGTATTCTTGATAGAGGCTGATATAAAACAGACAGTAAAAGCATTTCCAGAATTGCAGTGATGTTTGTTAAGCACTCCTAGACCCATCGTAGGGTATTTTTCTTTTCTAAATCATACAGTGCAGTTGGCTGAATCAGTAAATTTAAAATGAGAAAGAAATAGATAGTGGTTTGCCACAGCTGCTCTCATCAACCTGATATATCCACTGTGGGTTTGGTATCAATGCACTACATCAAGAAGAAAAAATAATGGGGGCATAGTGATTGCTTAATGAATACATGAAAAAATGTAGATCTAGACACACTAAAAATTCTGTCAAAATATATGTCTGGCCTGAAGTTACAGAAAAAAAAATGTTGTGAAAAGACTGAATAACTTCCTAATCAATTTTTTTTGTCATGTTGGTTGATTCAGCCTTATGTTAACTGGGTTTTTTTGTTTGTTTGTTTTGTTTTGTTTTGTTTTAAATTTAAATTCAATTAGCCAACACAGAGTACATCATTTGTTTCAGGTGTAGTGTTCAACAATTCATCAGTTGTGTATAATGCCCAGTGCTGTTATTTTTTAATGTGAAGGATTCAGAACTCATGGTGCTATACTCAATAGGTATTTTGAATAAGTCAGCTTTCATTCATTTGGGGAAGAAACTTCAGGGCAAGTTAAATCAGACTAGATCTACAAAATTCTCTGAAGTGTCTAGCAAAACTAAAACATACACATACATACATACATACATACATACTGGAGAGCAGCTGCTAAATGAGGTACAATGCTGATACTGTCCTTTTAACTTGTTAACACTTCTTATGTCCTAAATGACTAAACAATTATGTTATAAATCTAAGAATCCAAAGTCTTTTTATTGTGAAACATGATATTTGAAAGTTATCGTCCGTTTGCTCTAAAGTAGACTTGTTGGTGGAAAGTCTTTTTATCAGTTGTTGGATAGCCCATTTCAGTTTAGTAAGTGTGATCATTCTCATTTTTCAGATTCAGAAACAATATCAGAATTACCAGATATTTTGTCCAAAAAATACACTGCCTGTGATAGAACGAAGTGATTTTAGACTTTTGACTATAGCAGAGCAGACTCTTTTCAAAAACTCAGTGGATCTAGCATGGAATGAAATGCTACCAATGTGCTATGATTCATGTTCAAACATTCAATAGCATACCATGCTTTGCAATGTCCATAATAGTCAAACCGTGGAAAGAGCTGAGATGCCCTTCAACACACAAATGGATAAAGAAGATGTGGTCCATATATACAATGGAATATTACTCAGCCATCAGAAAGGATGAGTACCCAGCTTTTGCATCAACATGGATGGGACTGGGTAGATTATAAGTGAAATAAGTCAAGTAGAGAAAGTCAATTATCATATGGTTTCACTTACTTGTGGAGCATAAGGAATAGCATGGAGGACATTAGGATAGGGAAGGGAAAAATGAAGAAGGGGGGGATTGGAAGGGGAGATGAACCATGAGGGACTGTGGACTCTGAGAAACCAACTAAGGGTTTTAAAGGGGAGAGTGTTCGGGGATGAGTTGGCCTGGTGATGGGTATTAAGGAGGGCATGTATTGCATGGAGCACTAGGTGTTATATGTAAACAATGAATCTTGGAACACTACATCAAAAATTAATATGTTGTATGCTGACTAACATAATAATAAAAGAAGTGCTTTGTCAAGATTCATGAAATGATCACTTGAGTAACCACAGAAGATTAGAGCCAAATGCCATTTCTGTTATATCTAGATTTCCATTTTTGGGTGATGCCTTATTGGAGGGCAGGTTACCGCAGCCGCCCTTGAGGATGTGTAGTGCATTAATATCTTATGACTAGTTGGCCATACAGAACTCACAAAACATTTTATGGTGTTGATATAATTATCTCCATGTACAGAGGGGAAAACTAACATTTGGAATGTTTGAGTAACTAGTTAAATTATACTATTAATAAGTAATAGAGGAGAAGTTAGAACCTATACGTATCTAACTTCAAAGCCTGAACTAATTACTAATGTCTTGCTTTCGTGCATTTCATTTACCATTCCTTTTTTTCTTCTTTTCTTTTTGCAGTAGTGTTAAGAGAGTCACTACTCAGTAGATCCCGAGAGTCTATTTAATGTGATTTATTTTCTCTATTCCACTAAGAAAAATGTATCATAATTGCAAGGATAAGACATAGTAAGAACAGGTGATTGTAAGAAAGTTTAAATCCCCTGAACAAAAACAACAACAACAAATCCAATGAACTATGCTTTAAGCAAACACAATAATTATGAAGATTTTAATCCTTTGACTTTGTTAAGTCAATGGGTAAAATTGGATACAAAGACCTGAAAATGACATAGATAAAATATGTGGATAGCTTCACCCTAGAGTAGTACAACATAGTTTGCCATAGTTAATTCTAAGCATAATTATATGAACACACATGTTTTAGAAAACATATTTAAAATATTGCCTCAGTGATTTTTAAATTACCTCTCCACTGAGAACTTCTGGTTTATATTCTTAATGTTCTAAAGCTTGAACCCCTATTGCTCAAACAGTCATTGCCCCATATTTTAATATATGGTTAGTTTTGGGCAGTGATATAACTCACCCATGCCCCCAAACTAATTGAACTGATTTAGAAATGTACTTCTCTCTCTGCAACAAACTCTATAATCCTCAGGCTCCTCTACCCTTTTCTGTTGATAGACCTGTTAGAAATGAGTTGTTTAAATTATAGATGGCTTAATATTTGAGGCAGGTTTTGGAATAGTAGACAAGTCACACAGACACCCACTATCATGGCCACTGATGAGAATTCTAGTATCTGTCTTATAAGCATTCTTCTACTTCACATTTTTGATAATTAAATGCTATACCATACATGGAAGAAAAATGCCTACAGTATAACAAATTGGTGCACATGACTGTTTATGATTAGAAATAAAAACAAAACAAGATGAATCTTTGAAGAAAGAAAAAATCATAGTTAATTGAAAAGAAAATATGGCTATCTCTTTGGAAGCCATGTGGTCATTCTTTACGCGTGTCTCTCCACTTCTGTCACGACTAGTCTCTAAGTTCCTTGAAACAAGGGGACATGGCCAACTTGTCTTCTCCCTCTCCCTCTCCTCTTCTTCCTCCTTCTTTTTATTCTAGCACCCTGCATATTTTGCATCAGCGATTAGTTTTAAGTAAATATTTGTTCACTAAATGAACAAGGTTTACTAGAATGAAGCAAGTTTCCTAGAATGAGATGCACATTTTAAATTAGAACATTCCTTCAATCCTATTGCGGAAAAGAAAATGAGTTTTGTTTAGATTGCCTTTTTTCATTGATTTGCAGTGAATGCTGGGAGCAGAACATTTGGAAACACTGTAAGACTATCTCTGGCCTCAGAGGGAAAAGCTTTTGAAGTTGGTGTAACTGCTACTTTTGGTCTGAAATTTCAAGCTCTCATTTTACAAGTGAAGAAATGGAGAACCACTGCAGTTAAATGAGTTGTCCAGAGTCTCGCAACCATTAGGAACAGTCCTAGTATGGAAACTCGGCTCCCCTGGTTACTTATATAATATTTAATTTATAATACAACATTATTTTCCCTATACTTATGAACCAAAATGGATTCATTTGGAATCCTTCTCCTCTTGAAGACAGTTTCACACTTTCCTTTTGAATCATCATCGTTTAGTCCCAAAGGATTATGGAGACCAAAATTAAAAGGGATTTTAATTTACCAGAAAAAAAAAAAGTATGTACCTACAATAACATTTCTACACTCTAAGGATATCTACCTTATTTGACAAAGGAATATTGATTAAATAATTACACACTGAATGGGGAAGAGATAGTAACATAATATCCAGTTTCATCCTTTTCAGTGTACAGAAGATATTGGATACAGTGGGTTATGAGCTAGAATTTTTGAAAATCCCTTCTAGTAAACACTCCTACAGATTTATATTCCTAAGTACATGCAACTTCATTAAAATGGCATGAAGATGAACATTTTATAACTCTTATTTTAAATGTTTTCTTTCTAGAACAATGGCTCTCTAAAGAAGATTCATTGTGAAAAATAACCTAACAGATAGTCCAACCTTCAAATACTAAACCATCTTCCACATTGCTTTGGGAGATGCCATTCCAAAATCCAAATTGAATTACATTATCTCCCAAATTGAAGTCTTCTGAATGTAGATCATTTTTCATTATTACCAACAAGAAAATTAATTTTTAAAAACTTTAAAATATTTTCTCATTGCCTTCAGTATTTATGCCTAGTGTTTTATCATCTTTGTTTTTGTTGCTGTTGTTATTTTATTTTTTCTTTAGGAAAAATAAACAATCTTTCCCTCTCCACGGGACTGAGCCATAGCCATATTTTTTAAATTTTGGCTATTTTATATACATGTTATATATATTATTTTTATATATACATATATCTGTATATAAAATGTACAATTCTATGTTATGTAATATATTTAACTCCATTTCATAATTATGAAAGCACACAAAATTTTCCACTTATCTGAGAGAAGAGTGTAGTAGTAAAATGCCTTAGCATGGCATGAAATTGCATTACTATCTGACTCTGACCTTCCCATCCTGACTTTTCTTCACATCCTTAAAATTTTCCATCCTTACCCCTCTGAGTCACTGTTTCCTAGAACTTTTTGATGCAGTCACACAGAGTTTTGTCTTTATCCTTTAAACCTCCATCTCCTAATCCAAAGTGCCTTTAGTTAAGAATATCCTTAAACCTTGTGTGTGTGTGTGTGTGTGTGTGTGTGTGTGTGTGGTAAGACACTTAACATGAAATCTACTCTGTTAATAATTTTTAAAAATTTACTGTGATAGAAGTACTATTATGAAATCCACCCCCTTAAATTTTTAAAAATGTACAATACAATATTGCTAACTATAGGCATGATGTTGTATAGAAGATCTTTAGAAATAACCATTGTGTATGAGTGAAACTTTAACAGCAACTCCCCTTTCTCCTTTCCCCAGCCCCTAGCAAACACTACTGTAATCTCTGCTTCTTTGAATTTAGCTATTTTAGATATTTCAAATAAGTGAAATAATGCAGAAATTGCCCTTCTATGGCTGGCTTATTTCATTTAAAATAATGTCCTCCAGGTTCATCCATGTTATTTCATATGGTATAGTTTCTTTCTTTTTAAAAGTTTTTATTTTAAAGATTTTATTGACTGATTGATTGATTGATTGATTGGCAGAGTGAGCAAAAGGGGAGAATGCCAAGCAAACTCCAGGCTGAGTGTGGAGCCTGACCTGGGGCTCTATTTCATGAACCTGAGACCATGACCTGAGCCAAAATCAAGAGTTGCATGCTTAACCAACTGAGCCACCCAGGTGCCCTTCAAGTTTTTACTTTAATTTTTTAGTTAGCATACAGTGTTATATAGTGTCAGGTGTAATATTTAGTGATTTGAGAGTTCCATACATCCCCTGGTGCTCTTCATGATAAGTACACTCCTTAATCCCCTTCACCTATTTAACCCATCCCCACCCCCATGATGTTCTTTTTAAAGGCTGAATAATATTCCATTGTATGCATACACTACATTTTTATCCATTCATTTGTTGATGGACATTAAGGCTGTTTCCACATCTTGGCTATTGTGAATAGTGCTGTAAATAATATGGGAGTTCTTTTATCTCTTCGAGATTCTAATTTCAATTCTTCTGGATAAATATCTAGAATTAAGATTGCTAGAATATATTTTAGCTATTTTTAATTTTTTGAGGGACCTCTATACTGTTTTCCATAATAAATGCACCATTTTGTATTCTCACCAATTATGTACAAGAGTTCCAATTTCTCCACATTCCTAACACTTGTCAGTTTTTTTTTTCTTTTTAATTCATTTATTTGACAGAGAGAGAGAGAGATCACAAGCAGGCAGAGCAGCAGGCAGAGCAGGGGGGTGGGGGGTGAGGGAGCAGGCTCCCTGCTGAGCAGAGAGTCTGATGTGGGGCTCGATCCCAGGACCCTGAGATCATGACCTGAGTTGCAAGCAGAGGCTTAACCCACTGAGCCACCCAGGCGCCCCAGTTTTGTTTTTATAAGAGCCATCCTGATAGGTGTTAAAATGATATCTGATTGTGATTTTGATTTGCATTTCTCCGATGATTAATGACGTTAAGCACCTTTTCATATACCTGTTGGCCATTTTTAAGTCTTCTTTGGAGAAATGTCTATTCAAAATCTTAGCTCATTTTTATATCAAGTTATTATGTATTTATATGCATACATATATATTTTCTATTTTGTTGTATGAGTTTCTTACATATTTTGGAAACTAACTCTTTATTAGATGATTTGCAGTTTCCCCCCCATTCTGTAGGTTTCCTTTTCATTTGTTGATTTTTTTTTTTTGGCAGAATTTTTTTAGTTTGGAATAGTCCTGCTTATTTATTTTTGCTTTTGTTCTTGTGACTTTGGTGTCTTACCAAAGGAATCATTCCTGAGACCAATACTTTCTTCTAGGAGTTGTACAGTTTTAAGTCTTTAAATATTTAGTACATTTTGGGTTGGTTCTTGTGTGTTGTATAAAATAAAGTCTTTATTTCATTCTTTTGCATGTGGATATCCAGGTTTCCCTGCACCATCTGCTGAAGAGACTAACCTTTCCCCACAGTGTATTCTTACCATCCTTTTGAAGACCAGTTTACTGTATATATGTGGATTTTATTTCTGGGCTCCCCTATTTTGTTCCATTGATTTGCATATCTGTGTTTATGTCAGTATCATACTGTTTTAATACTATAGCTTTGTAAAATAACTTGAGATCAGGAAGTGAGACACCTCCAGCTCTGTACTTCCTTCTCAATTGTTTTGGATATTTGAGTTCCTCTTTGTTTCCATATGAATTTTAGGATTGCATTTTCTATTTCTATTAGACACACTATTGGGATTTTGATAAGAATTGCATTAAAAATTGCATTGAATCTAGGTTGCTTTGGGTACCATAGACATTTTAACAATACTAAGTCTATCAATTCATCAATGCAGGATATCTTTTCACTTGTTGATGACTTTAATTTCTTTCATCAGTGTTTTACAGTTTTCAGTGTACAAGTCTTCCTTACCTCCATAAGTATATATCTAAGTATTTTATACTTTTTGATGTCATATTAGATGACATTGTTTCCTTAATTTCCCTTTTAGAAAGGTTTTTGTTAGTGTATAGACAAAAATTTTTGTATGCTTATTTTGTATCCTACAACTTTACTGTATTTATTTATTAGTTCCAACAGTGTGTGTGTGTGTGTGTGTGTGTGTGTGTGTGTGTGCACGCGGGTGCATGAATGCATGTGTGGCCATTAGGGTTTTCTACATATAAGATTATGTCATCTGCAAACAGATGATTTTATTTCTTCCTTTCTAATGTAAATGTCTTTTATATTCTTGCCTAATGGCTCTGATTAGAACTTCAGGACTGTGTTGATTAGAAGTGGCAAGAGTGGCATCTTTGTCTTATTTCTGATCTTAGAAGAAACGCTTTCAACTTTTTACTCTTGAGTATGATGTTAACTATGGGCTTGCCATACATAGTTTTCATTACGTTAATTTCCTTCTATCCCTGTTG
The DNA here is from genome assembly GCF_963455335.1 of Martes martes. Classification (NCBI taxonomy): domain Eukaryota; kingdom Metazoa; phylum Chordata; class Mammalia; order Carnivora; family Mustelidae; genus Martes; species Martes martes. The sequence goes on along the minus strand of NC_137898.1, from coordinate 26,321,746 downwards.
AGAATTTTTAATCATGAAAGGATGTTGAATTTTGTCTGCATTTTTACATCTATTGAGATGATCATTTGATTTCTATCTTTTGTTTTGCTGATGTGATATATCACATTAACTGGTTTTCATGTGATACCATCCTTCCATCCTAGGGACAAATCTTCCTTTATCATGGTATATGATCATTTTACTCTGGTGCTGAATTTGTCCTGCTAGTATTTTATTGAGGATTTTTGCATCTGTGTTCATCAGGAATAGTGGACTGTAGTTGTCTTTTCTTGTGGTGTCTTCATTTGGCTTTGTTATCAGGGTAATGCTGGGCTCATAAAATGAGTTTGGAAGTGTTCTCCCTCTTCACTTTTAGAAGAGTTTGAAAAGGTTTGGCATTAATTCTTTAACATTTGGTAGATTTCACCCGTGAAGCCATCTGGTCCTGGGCTTTTCTTTGTTATTAGGTGTCTGGTTAGAGCTTCAATCTCTTTATTATTTAGAGGTCTATTCAAATTTTCTGTTTCTTCGTAATTCAGTGTTTGCAGGCTGTATCTTTCTAGATTTTACTGATTTCCTGGAGGTTGTCCAGTTAGTTGGGATATAATTGTTCATCATATTGTCCTTTTTATTTCAGTAGTATCAGTTGTAATATCTTCTTTTTTTTTTAATTTACTTATTTATTTGACAGAGAGAGATAGATCACAAGTACGCAGAGAGGCAGGCAGAGAGAGAGAGGGAAGCAGGCTCCCCGCTGAGCAGAGAGCCCCACGTGGGGCTCGATCCCAGGACCCTGAGATCATGACCCGAGCCGAAGGCAGAGGCTCAATCCACTGAGCCACCCAGGTGCCCCAGTTGTAATATCTTCTTTCACTTCTGATTTTGAGTCTGCTCCCTCTTCATCTAGTGAAGTTTTTGTCAATTTTATCTTTTCAGAAACCAACTCAGATTCTGATTTTTCTCTAGTTCCACTATTCTCTATTCAAGTATTTCTATAATCTTTATTATTTCCTTCCTTCTGCTAAATTTGAACTTAGTTTGCTCTCCTTTTTCTAGTTCCTTGATGTGTAAAATTAGGTTGTTTGAGCTTTTCTTTTTTAAGGCAAACATTTATAGCTATAATCTTCCTTCTTTTGCTGCTTGCCATTAGTTTTGGCAAATTGAATTTCGTTTTCACTAGTTTCAATATATTTTTAAACTTCCTTTTTGGTTTCCTCGTTGATCCAGTGTTTGTTAAAGAGTGTGTTGTTTAATTTCTATATATTTGTTTATTTTTCAGTTTTCTATTGTCACTGTTTTACAGTTTTATTCCACTGTGGTCTGAAAAGATTTTTGGTTATGGTTTCAGTCTTCTTAAATATGTTAAATTGGTTTTGAAGCCTAATATGTGATCTATCCTGGATATTATTCCATGACACTCGAGAAGACGCTATTCTGCTGCTTTCAGGTAGAATGATCTATGTCCGTTAGGTCCATTTGCTTATAGTTTTGTTTCCTTATTGATTTTCTATCTAGATGAGCAATCCATTATGAAAGTGGCTATTACTGTTATTATATGGCTATGTATTTCTTTCTACAGATCTGTCCATGTTTGTTATATGTAATTAAATGCTCTGATGTTGAGCATATATATATTTATAATTTTCATATCTTCCTGGTGAAGTCACTCTGTTATCATTATATAATATCATTCTTTGGGCCTTGACACAGTTTGTAACTTAACATCTATTTTGTATGATACAATTATAGCTACCCTTGCTCTCTTTTGGTTACCATTTACATGGCATATCTTTTTCTATCCCTTCGCTTTCAGCCTGTGTGCTATTAAATCTAAACTAAGTTTCTTATTCATAGAAATGAATAAGAAACAGTTGGGTCTTTTAATATCTTTTCCCTTCAGCCTCCTTATGTCTTCTAATTAGGGAGTATAATCCATTTATATTTAAAGTTATTATTGATAGGTAAGGATCTATTATTGCCATTTTGTATTATTGACATTTTTTTGCTATTTGTAGTTCTTTTGTGCCTCTTTTCCTCTTTGCTGTTTTCCCTTCTGTTTTACTGATTTTTTAGTGATCTGTTTTTATTTTTTCCTCTTTTTTTGACTATCATCTATAGGGGTTTTTTTGTAGTTACCATAAGGCTTATATAAAATATGTTACAATGATAAGTCTTTTTTATGATAATAACAAAAATTCAATTGCATAAAAATTTTTATTTTTTTATTTATTTTTTAGTATTAATTATTTTATTAACATATAATGTATTATTTGCCCCAGAGGTACAGGTTTGTGAATCATCAGGCTTACACACTTCAGAGCACTCACCATATCACATACCCTCCCCAATGTCCATAACCCAACCACCCTTTGCATACCCACCCTCCACCCAGCAAACCTCAGTTTGTTTCATGAGATTAAGAGTCTCTTATGGTTTGTCTCCCTCCCGATCCCATCTTGTTTCATTTTTTCCTTCCCTGCCCCCAAACCTCACACTTTGCCTCTCAAATTCCTCATGTCAGGGAGATCATATGATAATTGTCTTTCTCTGATTGACTTCTTTTGCTCAGCATAATACCCTCTAGTTGCATCCACGTCATTGCAAATGGCAAGATTTCATTTCTTTGGATGGCTGCATAGTATTTCATTATATATATATATATATACATATATATATATATATACACACACACATATATATACATACATACACACACACATACCACTCTTCTTTATCTATTCATCTGTTGATGGACATCTAGGTTCTTTCCATAGTTTGACTGTTGTGGACATTGCTGCTATAAACATTCAGATGCATGTGCCCCTTCAGATCACTATGTTTGTATCTTAAGGGTAAATACCCAGTAATGCGATTACTAGGTTGTAGGGTAGCTCTATTTTCAACTTTTTGAGGAACCTCCATGCTGTTTTCCAGAGTGGCTGCACCAGCTTGCATTCCCACCAACACTGTAGGAGGGATCCCCTTTTTCTGCATCCTCTCCAACATCTGTCATTTCCTGACTTGTTAATTTTAGCCATTCTGACTGGTGTGAGTTGGTATCTCATTGTGGTTTTGATTTCTATTTCCCTGATGCCAAGTGATGTTGAAAACTTTTTTATGTGTCTGTTGGCCATCTGGATGTCTTCTTTGCAGAATTGTCTGTTCGTGTCCTCTGCCCATTTCTCAATTGGATTATTTTTTTCTTTGGTTTTCGAGTTTGATATATTCTTTATAGATTTTGGATACTAGCCCTTTATCTGATATGTTGTTTGCAAATATCATCTCCCATTCTGTCAGTTGTCTTTTGGTTTTGTTAACTGTTTCCTTTGCTGTGCAGAAGCTTTTGATCTTGATGCAGTCCCAATAGTTCATTTTTGCCCTTGCTTCCCTTGCCTTTGGCGATGTTCCCAAGAAGAAGTTGCTGCAGCTGAGATCAAAGAGGTTGCTGCCTGTGTTCTCCCCAGGGATTTTGATGGATTTCTTTCTCACATTAAGGTCCTTCATCCATTTTGAGTCTATTTTCATGTGTGGTATAAGGAAATGGTCCAGTTTCATTTTTCTGCATGTGGCTGTCCAATTTTCCCTACACCATTTGTTGAAGAGACTGTCTTTTTTCCATTGGACATTCTTTCCTGCTTTGTTGAAGATTAGTTGACCATAGAGCTGAGGGTCTATTTCTGTGCTCTCTATTCTGTTCCATTGGTCTATATGTCTGTTTTTGTGCCAGTACCATACTGTCTTGATGATGACAGCTTTGTAATAGAGTTTGAAGTCTGGAATTGTGAAGGCACCAAATTTGGCTTTCTTTTTCAATGTTCCTCTGGCTATTCAAGGTCTTTACTCGTTCCATATAAATTTTAGGATTATTTGTTCCATTTCTTTGAAAAAAAAATGGATGGGGTTTTGATAGGGATTGCATTAAATGTGTAGATTGCTTTAGGTAGAATAGACATTTTCACAATATTTATTCTTCCAATCCATGAGCATGGAACATTTTTCCTTTTCTTTGTGTCTTCCTTAATTTCTTTCATGAGTACTTTATAGTTTTATGAGTATAAATTCTTTGCCTCTTTGGTTAGGTTTGTTCCTAGGTATCTTATGGTTTTTGGTGTAACTGTAAATGGGATCGACTCATTAATTTCTCTTTCTTCTGTCTTGTTGTTGGTGCAGAGAAATGCAACTGATTTCTGTGCATTGATTTTATATCCTGACACTTTACTGAATTCCTGTACAAGTTCTAGCAGTTTTGGAGTGGAGCCTTTTGGGTTTTCCTCTTATAGTATTATATCATCTGCAAAGATTGATAGTTTGACTTCTTCTTTGCCAATTTGGATGCCTTTAATTTCTCTTTGTTGTCTGATTGATGAAGCTAGGACTTCTAATACTATGTTGAATAACATTGGTGATAATGGACATCCCTGCTGTGTTCCCGACCTTAGCGGAAAAGCTTTCAGTTTTTCTCAAATGAGAATGATATTTGCGGTGAGTTTTTCATAGATGACTTTGATGATATTGAGGTATGTGCCCTCTATCCCTACACTTTGAAGTGTTTTGATCAGGAAGGGATGCTGTACTTTGTCAAATGCTTTCTTAGCATCTATTGAGAGTATCATATGGTTCTTGTTCTTTCTTTTATTGATGTATTGCATCACATTGATTGATTTGCAGATGTTGAACCAACCTTGCAGCCCTGGAATAAATCCCACTTGGTCATGGTGAATAATCCTTTTAATGTACTGTTGGATCCTACTGGCAAGTATTTTGGTGAGAATTTTAGCATCTGTGTTCATCAAGGATATTGGTCTGTAATTCTCTTTTTTGATGGGATCCTTGTCTGGTTTTGGTATCAAGGTGATGTTGGCCTCATAAAATGAGTTTGGAAGTTTTCCTTCCATTTCTATTTTTTGGAACAGTTTCAGGAGAATAGGAATTAATTACTCTTTAAACGTTTGGTAGAATTCCCCTGGGAAGCCGTCTGGCCCTGGGCTTTTGTTTGTTTGGAGATTTTTGATGACTGTTTCAATCTCCTTACTAGTTGTGGGTCTGTTCAGGCTTTCTATTTCTTCCTGGATCAGTTGTGGTAGTTTATATGTCTCTAGGAATGTATCAATTTCTTCCAGATTGTCAAATTTGTTGGCATAGAGTTGTTCATAATACGTTCTTATAATTGTTTGTATTTCTTTGGTGTTGGTTGTGATCTCTCCTCTTTCATTCATGATTTGATTTATTTGGGTCCTTTCTTTTTCCTTTTTGATAAGTCTGGCCAGGGTTTTATCAATCTTATTAATTCTTTCAAAGAACCAGCTCCTGTTTTGTTGATTTGTTCTATTTTTTTTTTTTTTTTTTTTTTAGTTTCTATTTCATTGATTTCTGCTCTGATCTTTATGATTTCTCTTCTCCTGCTGGGTTTAGGCTTTCTTTGTTGTTCTTTCTCTAGCTCCTTTAGATGTAAGGTTAGGTTGTGTATTTGAGACCTTTCTTGTTTCTTGAGAAAGGTTTGTACCGCTATATATTTTCCTCTCAGGACTGCCTTTGCTGTGTCCCACAGATTTTGAACCATTGTGTTTTCATTATCATTTGTTTCCATGAATTTTTTCAATTCTTCTTTAATTTCCTAGTTGACCCATTCATTCTTTAGAAGGATGCTCTTTAGTCTCCATGTATTTGGGTTCTTTCCAAATTTCCTTTTGTGATTGAGTTCTAGCTTCAGAGCATTGTGGTCTGAAAATACACAGGGAATAATCCCAATCTGTTGGTACCAGTTGAGACCTGATTTATGACCCAGGATGTGATTTATTCTGGAGAATGTTCTGTGTGCACTAGAGAAGAATGTGTATTCTGTTACTTTGGGTTGAAATGTTCTGAATATATCTGTGTTGTCCATCTGGTCCAGTGTGTCATTTAAGGCCTTTATTTCCTTGTTGATCTTTTGCTTGGATGATCTGTCCATTTCAGTGCGGGGAGTGTTAAAGTCTCCTACTATTATTGTATTATTGTTGATGTGTTTCTTTGATTTTGTTATTAATTGGTTTATATAGTTGGCTGCTCCCATGTTAGGAACATAGATATTTAAAATTGTTAAATCTTCTTGTTGGACAGACCCTTTGACTATGATATAGTGTCCTTCCTCATCTCTTGTTATAGTTTTTGGTTTATAGTCTAATTGATCTGATATAAGGATTGCCACCCCAGCTTTCTTCTGATGTCCATTAGCATGGTACATTGTTTTCCACCCCCTCACTTTAAATCTGGAGGTGTCTTCGGGTCTAAAATGAGTTTCTTGTAGGCAGCATATTGATGGGTTTTGTTTTTTTATCCTTTGTGATACCCTGTGTCTTTTGATTGGGACATTTAGCCCATTAACATTCAGGGTAACTATTGAGAGATATGAGTTTAGTGCCATTTTATTGCCTGTAAGGTGACTATTATTGTATATTGTCTCTGTTATTTTCTGATCTACTACTTTTAGGCTCTCTCTTTGCTTAAAGGACCCATTTCAATATTTCCTGTAGAGCTGGTTTGGTGTTTGCAAATTCTTTCAGTTTTTGTTTGTTGTGGAAGCTTTTTATGTCTCCTTCTATTTTCAATGGTAGCCTAGCTGGATATAGTATTCTTGGCTGCATGTTTTTCTCGTTTAGTGGTCTGAGTATATCATGCCAGTTCTTTCTGGCCTGCCAGGTCTCTGTGGATAAATCCACTGCCAGTCTAATATTTTTACCATTGTACGTTACAGACTTCTTTTCCCAGGCTGCTTTCAGGATTTTCTCTTTGTCGCTAAGACTTGTATATTCTACTATTAGGTGATGGGGTGTGGACCTATTTTTATTGATTTTGAGGGGGGTTCTCTGCACCTCCTGGATTTTGATGTTTGTTCCCTTTGCCATATTAGGGAAATTCTCTACAATAATTCTCTCCAATATACCTTCTGCTCCCCTCTCTCTTTCTTCTTCTTCTGGAATCCCAATTATTCTAATGTTGTTTCATCTTATGGTGTCACTTATCTCTCTAATTCTCCCCTCATGGTCCAGTATTTTTTTGTCTCTCTTTTGCTCAGCTTCTTTTTTCTCTGTCATTTGGTCTTCTATATCACTAATTCTTTCTTCTGCTCCATTTATCCTAGCAGTAAGAGTCTTCATTTTTTATTGCACCTCATTAATAGCTTTTTTGATTTCAATTTGGTTAGATTTTAGTTCTTTTACTTCTCCAGGAAGGGCTTTTATGTATCCAGAGAGGGTTTCTCTAATATCTTCCATGCCTCTTTTGAGCCCGGCTAGAACCTTGAGAATCATCATTCTGAACTCTAGATCTGACATATTACCAATGTCCGTATTGATTAGGTCCCTAGCCTTTGGTATTGCCTCTTGTTCTTTTTTTTTTGTGGTGAGTTTTTCCACCTTGTCATTTTGTCCAGATAAGAATATATGAAAGAGCAAATAAAATACAAAAAGGGTGGCAAAGACCCCAGGAAAATGTGCTTTAACCAAATAAGAACAGACCCCATATCATGGGGCAGGAGGAGAAAGGGGATAAAAAGAAGTTCAAAAGAAAATTAAAAAAAAGAAAACAAATAAAAAATATATGAAAAAGAAAAAAAAATATATATATTAGACTGCTGACTAGAACAGGGTCAACCACTTAATTTTGCGAGTATTTTGGTCTCTTAGAAGAAACTGCCTCCCAAAATTTTAAAGAATGAAGAACATATATAAGGGTAAACACAACGAAGGGATGGAATATGCCTATAAAGAGGAAAAAATTTTTTTTTTAATTTCTATAAAAGGAGTTGATAAAATAAGTTGGTTGGGAGAATAAAGAAAAAGAAAGTGGAGAGGTTTTGCTCGGGCTGGAGACTAGAACAAGCCCGGAGCTAGATTTAGGGTATATTTTGATCTATTAGAAGAAGTTGTACCCCAAATTTTTTCGAAGAGAAAACCCTATGTGTATACAAAAAATAAAGTTAGATACAATGAAGGATAAAATATGACTATAATAGTGAAGGTTCAAAAAAGATTATTATTTTTTTATGAAAGATTTTGTTAAGATAAACCAGTTAAAAAACGTTGAAAGAGGAAAAGGTAAAATGTTAAAAAAATTTAGAAAAAAAATAAAATTGAAAAAATTAAATTAACTACAAGACTAAAGAATCATGGGGAGAAAGCCATGAATTCCATGCTTTGCTTTCTCCTGCTCTGGAATTCCGCTGTTCTCCTTGGCAGGTGAACTTTGTCTTGGCTGGATTTCTTGCCAATCTTCTGGGGGAGGGGCCTGTTGTAGTGATTCTCAAGTGTCTTTGCCCGAGGCTGCACCACCCTTACCAGGGGCCGGGCTAAGTAATCCCCTCAGGTTCGCTTTTGGGAGCTTTTGTTCCCTGAACGCTTTCTGTAGATTTCCGGAGGACGGGAATGAAAATGGTGGCCTCCCAATCTCCGGCCGGAAGAAGCCTAGAGTTCGGGGCCCCACTCCTCAGTGCGCCCTCAGAGAAAAGTGCTCAGTCACTCCTGTCTCCCTGGCCTCCAGCCGCACTCTGAGCCCACCCAGCCTGCAACCAACTCAAGGTAACCCTGAGCTGAGAGCTCACTCCTTGGCTCTGTCTCTGTAGCTGGCTTCCCTGCTCTAATACCTGCAAGCTCTGTGACACTCAGACACCTCCCGATCCTTCTGTGACCCTGCGGGACCTGGGGCTATGCTGACCCCGCGTGGGCTTCACCCCAGTTTAGCCTCTGGAGCGATGTCCCTCAGTGGAGCAGAATTTTAAAAGTCCTGATTTTGTGCTCCGTTGCTCCACTGCTTGCCGGGAGCTGGCTCCTCCCCCTGCGGTCTATCTTCCCATCACTTTGGATTCACTTCTCAGCTGTCCTACCTTTCAGAAAGCTGTCGATTTTCTGTTTCTAGAATTGTTGCTCTTCTTCTCTTTGGTCTCCTGTTGGATTTGTAGGTGTTCACAATGGATTGATAATCTATCTAGCTGATTTCCTGCTACCTGATGTAGTCTCAGCCTGCTACTTCTCTGCCATCTTGACTCCTCCCCCTCCCCCCCCCCCGTCTCTTCATCTTTTTGAGGGATCCTTTGGAATTCATGAATCTAGATTTTCTTTTCCATCCCCAGATTTGGGAAATTTGTGACCATTATTTCTTTAATTAAGATTTCTTACCTGGACTCTCTCTTTTCTCTTTCTGGGACTCACATATAGATATATTAATTGGGTTAATGGTGTCCTATAGATGTCTGACTTTCTTCACATTCTTTTATTCTTTTTGCTTCCCTAACTGGATAATTTCAAATGACTTGTCTTCATGTTGGCTGATTCTCCCTTCTACTTAATCAAGTATGTTGTTAAACCCCTCTGAAGAATTTTTCAGTTAAATTCTTCAGGTCCAGAATTTGATTTTATTCATTTTTTTGTTACAGTTTCTATTTCTTCCTTTGTATTCTCATTTTGTTAATATTTCATTTTCTGGGTTTTGTTTAGTTTTTTAATCCATATTCTCTTCTAGATCACTGAGCTTCTTTGAGATGATTATTTTGAATTCTTTTTTGGGCAATTCATATCTCTCTATTTCTTTAGGGTCAGTTCTTGGAGATTTATTTTGTTTCCTTGATCATATCATCTTTTCCTTATTATTCATGTTCCTTGAAACTTTGCATTTGTGTCCAGGCATCTGAAGAAACAGTCCTTCTTTCCAGTCTTTAAGGACTGGATTTTACAGGCAATATCTTCCCCAATTAGCCTGGCTGGAGAAGCTGAGAGCCTTTCAAACATTTTCTATGAACTTACCTTCTCTGAACTTTTGCATTTACATTCCTAGTTACTGGAACTGGTTGAGTCAGTTTAGACTGACAAGGCAAAAGTGAAATTGCTCTTCCTATTCATTTTCTCAGTTTTGTGCTTGCCTAGTTACTGAAATTTCTTAACTTGATTGTGAACTTCTCATAAAGGTGTTTTGCTTTGTTTATGGTTATTAGGTTGGCATTTCTGTGAGGGTAATGATAATTGGGACTTCCTGTTCCACCATCTTGCTAATGTCACTCCTCTCTACCTCTTTTTTTTTTTTTTTTAATAACTAGATTCTAGTTTTCTTCCAAGATTCAGTTCAAGTGCACTTGCCATTTTGAAAGATCACTTTCCTCTCCTAGGCATACTTACTCATTATGTCTTCTGTTTTCCCATCCTAGGTTTTCATGATGCTAATCTAGCCTATCATCTACCTAAATTGTAATTATTTCTGTGTGAGTTTTCCTCTTGCTTAAGAGTTTGAAATACATACTCTTCAACTATCACAATTTCTAGCCTTGCACAAAATGAAACTTTCTTTTGGATGAATGAACACTCCAACTGGGCTTACTATACTGTTTTGCCAGTTGTCTTTTAAGAATGAAAAGAAATCCCATGTGGACACTTGTAATGAGCCAGGCTTAAATTATCATAAGGCCAAGATAACAGATCTATGGAATCTCAGAAAGAAAACTAAATCCATTAGAACAAATCTTTCTCAGGGTGTCATAAGGTAGGCTTAGATTGTGTCACTGTGTGAGTAGATATCACCACCTAGATCATTTGTGTGGGTGTGTATGTGTGCGTATTGTCAGAAAAGCCCTCTACCTTTCTTAATAGAGCAGGAAGGAATAAACAGGCCTTTGTAAAACAATCATGTATGCACACTCAGCTGCAACCCTGACTGTTAGAGAAAATGGTTGGCAATTGCAGTGCAAGGTTGTAGTTGACCAACCTCTGAGCCAAATTTCCTTTGTATCCTTGGAATAATAGGGCTGTGATAGCAGAAAATACTTTATCAGACTGTAACAAAGATGTGTCATTAGAACACAATGTTTATATGCCAGTGTTCATTATGCATATGAATAATGCCTCTGAGATGCAGAATATATTTTTACTTTTGTCAATGGAAAGTTATCCCATTTTATTGCTGACTAAACCCAAATTAAACCCTTTAGTCATCTTCATTTAGGCATAGTCATTTGGGACATGAGCTTGAAGGTGCAGCAGCAAATGGGGGAACATGAGGATAAAATACACATGGGGAGAACAAAACATAGAAGGATCCTGTATCACTCTCCAGATCATTGAACCATGACATCAGCATTGTTATGCTTACTTTTAGACTTCTCATTACATGGGCAGAAGACACTCTGTTGTCCAAGGTCTAGTTCTTAAAGCTTCTAAATCAGATATATTCTGATCAACTACTTATTCTAAGTTAAAATTTAGAAAATCATAATATACATACTGGGCTCCATGAAATTTTGTTTTCCTGTAGATTCAAGCACTTTCCTTTTGATATGAAAATGTTGTGCTTCCAGCACTGTAAAAGAATTCAGTGACCATGTATAATGGAAAAGGTGGGTCAGCTGGTTGCCTTTTGCAAAGCAATAGCACCTCCAAGGCTTCAAAATGTTTGCTTTATAAACTACCCTCAGCCTGTCACTTACAATTTCCGTTTTCATTATAAATAAGCAGCAAAATGTGCAGACTGCCTGTGTTGCAGTAAAACACAGCTGTTTCCATTTGCTTTCCCATCAGTTTCATTTTCACATCATTCTGCAGTAGAATTGAATTGAATCATTTCATCTCTAGTACAAGGCGTATTCTGCAGTTTAGTAAGCAGGCAGTGCTTAATCCTTAATTTCACTTCCTTTTGTTTCCCAATAGCCTGAAGTTAGGACTTTAGTTTCCAACTGTGACATTGATAATATGGAATTTGGTGGTCTTGGTTGCTAATAAACAACTGACCCCACCTTATTCCCACACAAATGTAAAAGAACTTTTTCTAACTCAGAGTATCAAAATCTAGTAAGATTCTTTCAATTTCAGGTAATTGAGGAGGAGAGTGTGATTTCACTAGGAAAAAAATGGAGTTTGTCTGTATATTATACAGGTTAAGAAAAACAAAGATTAAATGTGGGTTGTCTGTACCACAATAGAAGACCTGGCTATTATTATTTAATAATAATTATCATGTTTATGATAAGTGTTTTTCAAAGATTGACAACATATTATATCACTTAATTTTTTCAACTATGTCGAGTAAGAATACTAAAATATTCCCACATACAGCAGTATTTAATATGTCCAAGGTGTAGTAAAATCGAAGTACTTACTAGCCACCTGTCCAATACATAAGCTGGGGCATCTTACTCTAACCAGAGCACTCACCTGATCAGCGGTTTCCCTGGAGTGTGAGTCATGTCCAGTGGCCTTACTTTGTAACTGTATGCCAACCCCTGAGAAACAATGTTCCTTGGTGTCCTCTTGTCAAGTGTCATATCAAGGGCATCCATGAATAGTTAGTGACAGACCCCATACCTGTCAGTGGGAGTTCACCTGAGAATTCTAGAAAACTCTGTACTGTCAGTATGAATACAGAAACCAGGTGAATAAACAGCACAGAACCTAAGACAGCACATAATACAGCCAACTTGACATGAGGAAGAAACTACTCCAAAAACTGATGATGTAAGAAAATGTGCTCTTTGGGAAAAGAGTACTGTATGGACTGGAATTCCAGCTCCAAGACTTTTAATCGATGTCTCTATTTATTGACTCAGTCAAGACAGTATGTTCAATATCCTAGCCACTGGATTATATGGCTTGTTCCCTCCACTTTCTCTTTGTCTTCCCTTGGCTTCCCATTGACATTATTTCTCATATCAAATATTTATGGCACTGTACATTTTTTTGTCACACTAACAATTAAAGGCATATCAGCAAAAGGCCAATTGCCCATTCAAACCATACAAATAATGATCAACAGAAAATTCATAATGCCTTTTTGATACTAGAGATCACAAAAGTTTCTTAAACTTGGAAAGACAATTCATGTTGGTGGTCTTTTTCAGAGAAAATCAGAATCTCTTACTTCCTACCAACAAATGAGCCAAATGATACTTTCTAATTGAAAGTTTCAGTATACCCACATAAAAACAGAGCGGTCTTCATATTCCTTTTGTTCCCATACATACACAGCCTTCCCCACTGTCAATATCCTATACCAAAGTGGTACATTCATTACAATCAATAAAGCTGTATTGATTCATCATTATTACTCAAAGTCCATAATTTCCAGTAAAGTTCATTTTTGGTACAGTCTATGAGTTTTGACAAATGTATCTTGACATGCGTCTACTATTATAATGTCACATAGATTAGTTTCACTTGGCAATCGCCAGTCTTTTTATGGTCTCCATAGTTTTGCCTTTTCTAGAACATCATATAGTTAGAATCATACAGTATATAGTCTTTCAGATTGACTTCTTTCATTTACTGATATGCATTAATGGTGCCTCATGTCTTTTTGTGGCTTGATGGTTTACTGCTTTTTAACACTGTTTAATATTAAACTGTCTGGGTGTACTACAGTTTATCTATCCATTCACCTACTGAAGTATATCTTGGATTCTGAGTTTTGGCAATTACTAATAAAGGGACTATAAATGTTTGTGTGTCGGTTTTTGTGTGGACATAGTTTTCAGCTCGTTTGGGTACATATCAAGGAGCATGATGGCTGGATTGTTTGGTAAGTGTATATTTAGTTTTGCAGGAAACTGCAAGCTGTCTTCTAAATGTCTGTGCTACATTTTGTATTCTAGACATCAGTGAATGACTGTTCCTGTTGCTCAATGCCCTCATCTATATTTGGTGTTGATTTATATTTTGGCCATTCTAATAGGTGTGTAGTGTAGTATCATTGTTGTTTTAATTTTCAAATCCTTAATAACATAGGATGTGGAGTATCTTTTCATGTGCTTCTTTGTCACCAGAATATCTTCTTTGGTGAGATGTCTATTCAGATATTTTTGTCCACTTTTAAAATTTTTATTTATTCTTCTTTTTTTTTTAAAGATTTATTTATTTGAGAGAGAGAGAGAGAGAGAGAGAGAGTGAGCAAAGTGTGTGAGGAGAGGGAGGGGCAAAAAAGGAGGAAGAGAGAATTCTCAAGAAGAGTCCTCACTAAGCAGGGATCCCAATGAGGGGCTCCATCCCAGGATCCTGAGATCACAACCTGAGCTGAGATCAAGAGTCAGATGCTCAATTGACTAAGCCACTCAGGATCCCCCACCTATTTTTTTTTTTTAATTGAATTGTTTGTTTTCCTGTTGTTAAGAGTTCTTTGTATATTTTGGGTAGCAGTCCTTTATTAGATATGTCTCTTGCAAATATTTTTCTCCCAGTCTGTGGCTTATCTTCTCATTTTCTTGCCAGTGTCTTCTACAGAACAGAAGTTCTTAATATTAATGGCCTCTAGTTTATAAATTACTTATTTCATAAATCATGACTTTGGTGTGTACTTAAAAATCATTTGCCAAACTCAAGGTCATCTATATTTTCTCCTATTATATTCTGGGAATTTTATAATTTTGCATTTAGGTCTATGGTCTACTTTGAGCGAATTTTATGAAAGGTCAAAAGTCATAAAGGTATAAAGTCAAAAAGATATAAAGGTATAAAGTCAATGTCTAGATTTTTATTTTTATTTATTTATTTATTTGCAGTGGATGTCAAGTTTTTTCGATACCATTTGTTGAGAAGACTATCTTTTGTCCATTGAATTTCCTTTACTTGTTTGTTAAAGATCAGTTGTCTATATTGTATGGCTCTATTCCTGGGCTCTTCATTCTATTCCATTAATCTTATTACAGGAGATTATGCTTATTATGCTATTATGCTTATTTCATGCAATGTTAATTGCAAATATATAAAATAGCCATGTTACAATCATTTTGTAGATGAGAAAGCCTAGATTTTTAGAGGATAATGATTTTACTCAGTATCTGACCAAACTATTCAAATTCAGCTCCACATTGATCCATAACCTCTGTTTATTCCATGAAATCAAAGATAACACTTACACATAAGAGTTTGGGTAGAATACCCAGAAAAATGATGACTACAATGAGTTTAACACTATTTAATACCAGTGAAGTTGTTCTTACTTTCTTTCTTTTCCCCCCAACTTTAATATTTATTTATTTATTTATTTATTTGAAGAAGGGAGAGGGAACAGGAGCACGAGGGAAGGACAGAGGCAGGGAGAGAAGCAGGCTCTTCTCTGAGCAGGGAGCCCTGATTTGGACTCATCCCAGGACTCTGAGATCCTGACCTGAACAAAACCAACCACTTACCCAACTGAGCCACCCAGGCATCCCATCTCTCTTATTTTTTGTGCTCCTTTATGCTCTCTTATTTTTTTTTTTAAGATTATTTATTTATTTATTTATTTGACAGACAGAGATCACAGGCAGGCAGAGAGAGAGGAGGAAGCAGACTCCCTGCTGAGTAGAGAGCCAGATGTGGGGCTGGATCCCAGGACCCTGGGATCATGACCTGAGCCAAAGGCAGAGGCTTTAACCCACTGAGCCACCCAGGTGCCCCTCTTATTTTAAATCTTTATCTGGTTCTGGATCAATGCAAAAGAAAAACAAAAAGTTGAGAATTTTAATGCTTACCCTGAGTATTTAAATCATAAAAGTGGTCATACCTGAAATTATTCTATATTTAGGGCAAAAGTTATGTGAATAACTTGACTTATTTTTATATTAGCATGGTTTTATACCCAAGTCTTATGCATGAGCCTAAATAGAGATATTAATGCTCTTAAGAAATCTCAAAAAGTATAAGGCCAATTATTTGCTTTTATAAAGCTTTTTTAAAAGCCAGTGAAGGAAGGAAAGTTAGTTAAAAGGAAGCCAGTTTGCAAAAAAAGGCATTGCATGTGATTTTACTTCTGGTCTGTTTTTAAGATATTCGGTGTACATGCCATCACTGGAGATACTGCTTGACAGATGAATCTGTCACTAAGAAAAAAGATAATCATGTTTTTTAAAACTATCCTAAGAGAAATCAGAAAACTCTTTGCAAGTAATGGAAATTTATCTGAAATAAGATCTGGTAGAGACCCATTAATATTTTTTGAGATAAAGTTCTTTTTCCTTATCCTAAATTGCATAGCAATAGAGGTTTAAAGGACATGCTATTTATTTGCAAATAGTATTTTCCCCAGTGTGAGGGGAGTAATCTCAACAGGAAAAAATGGTGTTAATGGCTTAGAAAAAAATGTCAAATGGTAAAATGGCTTTATTATTCACACTCTCTCTTATATGAATTGGAAACTATAATGATTGCAGGGAAATTAAAACATTTAATAATCATTTAATTGGGCATTTAAAAAAATTCTTCCTTCGGCAGATACTAAATTAGCTTCTCTTTTGTGCTATTTGCAGGTCTATTTCAGCTTATTTAGAAATATTACAACAGAATCAAGGACTAAATACATCAAAATAGAAGTGATTGTTGCCTACTAAACTTGAATAGAATATTAATGAGTCTTAATTGAAGTCTTTTTTTTTTTTCAAATTTTATTCTCCTTAAGTGTAATTGTAGTTTGAAAAGTGATTTTAAAATAATGTACTAGAATTTTGAAGTGATCTTTCTCAAGTACTCTGACATTATATTTACTCTCCTCTAAAGTAAATGGATACTTTTCCTTCATTGCTAATGGTGAAAATTCCACTTGGACTTTAAAGCAATTTTGATGGCCTTCCTAAAAAAAATAGGCATTCTTTAAAAAAAAAAAAAAAAAGTGTTATTCTTTGTCTTCTTGTCAGTGTAAAGTGGAAAATTCTCAACAAGTTTTCTCTGTCAACATACAGAGTACAGTAGTTTTTTTTCCCATTAAAATCTTTATTATTACTAATACTACTATTATTGCTTATTACTCATTACTTACTACTACTATTATTATAATTACTACTATTATTACTACTTTCTACTACTCTTACTAGTATTGTTAGTAGTAAGGGTAATAATAATAGTTTATTACATTATTACTTTGTTTTAGGCCTTTTGTGAAGCCAGTTTACATGGGCTATTTCCTTCTTTGCTTGGTTCGGCAATTTTCTAAGTCATTCTATCAAGAAAAAAAAATATATATATATGTAACTACATAAGAAAATAATAGACAAACATTTTATAAGGGTTCACTTAAATATAGACTATTTTTTCAAATACTTTTTTTTAAAATCTTCAAATATTGGATAAAGTTAAAAATTTAATATTGTTAAGAAAGAGCACACAGAACATTTGTGGACAAATAATGGACCTGAAGTAGGTTGTAATACAGGCAAAATGGATTACCCAATGCAGATTAAGTGAAAAGGCTAGATTTTGAAATATACTCTGATGTGTTGGGATTGTTAATTTTGTGTTCACTTGACTGGACTTAGTAAGGCTCAGATAGCTGGTAAAACATTACTTCTGGGTATGTCTGTGAGGATGTTTCTATAAGAGGTTAGGATTTGAACTGGTAGACTGAATAGAACACAAATGTAGAAGAAGAGTGTATTTCTCTTTGTGTCAGCTGGACATGCTTCTTCCCCTGTTCTCAGACATCACCTCTCCTGGTTCTTACATCCCCACCTTGTATTTGGACTCATATCAATTGGCTCTCCTGGTCTTCTGGCCTTTGGACTCAGAGTGAATCATACCCCTGGTTTTCCTGGTTCGTTTGCTAGCTTCCAGATATGGAAATTTGGGGCCTCCATAATGAACAGGACTGAGTGGTCTCTAAAGGCACAAGTTTAGTTACATGAAAAAGTGGCCCATATGCTTATAATTCCCACTCCTGCTTCTCTCTCCCAGCTTGCACCTACTGTCTTAGGGGAAATTCCCTATGATCACTTGACAAAGGAAGAGAAGGCCCATTTTATAGATCTGTAAAATGTGTACATATTACACAAAAGTATACAGCTGTACCACAACAACCCCGCTCTGGAACATCCATGAAAGACAGTGATTTGGGGCAGAGTTTTGAGAACTGCACCTGGTTCACTTTGCTCAGAAGGAGAAATGGCCAGATATGTGATTATATACTAATTCATGGGCTGTAGCCACTCTTTGACTGTTGGCCAGGGACTTGCAAAGAACATGATTAGAAAATTGGTAATGAAGAAATGTGGAGAAGAGATATGTAGATAGACCTCCCTGAATGGGCAAAAAACATGAATATATTTGTGTGACATGCCAGTGTTCACCAAAGGATAACCTTAGTAGAGGAGGGTTTTAATAACCAAGTGGATAGGATGACCTGTTTTATGGATAATAGCCTTTCCTCACTTACCCCTGTCATTATCCAATGTGTTCATGAACAAAGTGGCCATAGAGACAGGGATGGAAGCTATACAGGGACTCAGCAATATGGACTTCTGCTCAACAAGACTGACCTGGTTACCGCCACCACTGAATTCCCAAACTACTAGCAGCACAGATAAACATTCAGCCCCCAATATGGCATCCTTCCCTTGGATGATCACTCAGCTAACCAGTGGCAAGTTCATCAGATAGGACAGATTCCCTCACAGAAGGGGCAACATTTGTCCTTACTGGAATAGTGACTTACTCTCAATGTGGTTTTGCTTTCTTTGCATGCAAAAGACTTACAGAGCATCTTACTCATTGTTATGGTTTTCCATATTGCATTCCTCAGGATAAGGAACTCATGTCACCACAAAAAAGATGCAACAATGGATTTATGCTCATAGATTCACTGTTACTATGTTCTTCATCATCTCGAAGCAGCTGGCTTGATGGCATGGTGGAATGGCCTTTGATGAGTCTGTTATGGTAGGAGCTAGGTAGTAATACCTTGTAGGGCTGGGGGGGTTATTCTCATTTTGTTCATATTTCATTTTCTGGGTTTTGTTTAGTTTTTTATCCATATTCTCTTCTAGCTCACTGAGCTTCTTTGAGATGATTATTTTGAATTCTTTGTCGGGCA
Organism: Martes martes; assembly: GCF_963455335.1. Lineage (NCBI taxonomy): Eukaryota > Metazoa > Chordata > Mammalia > Carnivora > Mustelidae > Martes > Martes martes. The sequence continues at coordinate 26,302,981 of NC_137898.1, read as the reverse complement.
ATTCATATCTATTTCTTTAGGGTTAGTTCTTGGAGATTTATTTTGTTTCCTTGATCATATCATATTTTCCTTATTCTTCATGTTCCTCTGGTTCTCCTAGCTTTTCTCCTTCTCCAGCTTGCAGATCATGGGACTTCTTGGCCTCTATTATCACATGAGCCAATTCCTATAATAAATTACAACATATATTTTTCTTATATGAAATGTAAATAATATACATACATATGTATAGATGTACATATATATGAAAATTATGAAAGCATGGAAAAAGAAAATTAATATATACATGTGTGTGTATGTGTGTGTGGGTATGTGTGAATTTTCTTTTCAAAAGCCTAGGCCCTTTGGAGAATGAAAAATGTCACAGAAGACATAAGTAATGTTAGAGGAGATCTGATATGTATGATCAAGTCTTTATTACTGCCCATTACCTATATATTCAGGCTAGAATATAGATCATTTTTTGGGAGTAAACTAGAGTTGGAAATAGAGACTAAGTGGAAGTAATGAATGTGTAAGAAAAAATGTATCTGCCTATAGATATAGATGTAAATATATAGATATATCTGGCTTTGTTTTTTCTTTTAAAGAACCCTAATACATGTGTATGGTAGGATTTAAGGGATGATGAAACCAATAGTCTTTCTGAAATAAAAAGGCAAAGCTAATTTTATTGTTCACTATAATAAGGGAGAGCAATTCTGGTCAGGCACAGTCTTTCTGAGCAGAGCAGACTATCTTATACAGGGATTCAGGAAAGCATGGTGTTTAGCAATGTGGTTGACTAGTTGGAATTCAGGCACATATGTGTTAGAACCAGTTGATTGTTGATTGGCCGACTTTCAGAAGTGAGGGGCTAAAGTCAATTGGTTGGATGAGAAATGTGTTTATTGAATAGATTGTATTTGTCAGGGTTCGACTAGAGAAGTAGAATTGGTATATGTGTGTATATATGCATGTATGTGTGTACATGTATGTGTGTGTACGTGTGTGTGTGTGTGTGTATCTCCCATATCTATATCCATGTATCTATATCTCTATCTATGTATCCATCCATCCTTCCATCCATACAACCATGCTGATCCTGCTTCATAAGTGGAAGTGTCTCTCTCTCTCTAGGGAATGCCTAAGCCCTCTTTTGAGAACTTCTAATTCAGTCATTCCCACCCAGAATAATCTCTCAAATTCAATGTCAGTTGATTATGTTTTTTTTTTTGTTTGTTCTTTTATGTTAATTCAGTATAGTTAACATAAGTTGTTATATTAGTTAAATGATTATAGATTGTAATTACATCTGCAGACTCCCTTCACAGCAACACCTAGATTAGTGTTTGATTGGATAAGAGGAAAAAGTGTGTGTGTGTGATATAAAATATCTGTTTCTTCTCTTCCCTCTTCTAAATTTTGTGAAGTACTATCTCTTATATCCCATGCTATCCAGAAACATACTAGGAAGGGAGTTCTACGGAAAGAAGAAGTTTGATCTATGCAAGATAAACCAATATTAAGTTATCACAAGGGTCTGTTGTGATGATAGAAAAAAACTCTTTTCATTTGTGGGAACATTTATTGTTCTCATCAGTCTTTTCCACTATTTCGTTTCTCTCACTCTCTCCTTTCCTTATTTCTCACAGTTTTGTTATTCTACACTTACTGTATCAAGGAAAGTATGTAGCACAGAAGAAAGTCAAAGGAAAAACACTTTGTTCTTGGTCTTTCTTTTCAAATCCCTAGGTCCTTTGGAGAATGAACAGCACCACAGAAGACATAAGTAATATTAGAGAGGGTATCATGTTTAAGACTAAGTCTTCATTACTGTCCATTACCTCTGTCTTCAGGCTAGAATGCAGATCATTTGTTGGGGGTAATCCTGAGATGGAAATAGAGATTAAGTGGCAGCGATGGATGTGTAAGCAAGGTAACTGCAGGACAGAAAGCGTGCTGGGTAGTGCACTGAAGAGCTGGCCTAACGCTTTATGAGTTTAAGATGAAATCTAGCTTCAATTTAGGTTAATGCTATACAGAAGGGTTGAAACATCTGGTATGGGAAAGCACTCTATTGTATATCTATTTAGGTAGATATGGTTTCTTATAACCAAAGATATATCCTATTCCTTGTTAGAGATAAGTAGATGACCCCTATGCACTCGAACAACGCAGAGTAGCAGAAGACTTTCTTGGACCTGAAGGGATATCTCAGGTTTGACTGCTGGGACCTATGCCTGAAGTCTGGATGGATTAAAATATCTTACTGGAAGTCTGAGTTAATCTTTGGCTTTAGAATGATACCAAACCAACAGCCCCAAATCAAGTTAAAAAGTATAAACTTAGATACAATCTCCTGGAAGTGTGGGAATGACTGTCAAAATGATTAATACCAAATTTCTGCCACCCTGATAGAAGGGTGGATCAAAATAGAAATGAGAGTTTATAGAAAATAAACTTGTTTATATAAATTAAAATTAAAATACACCATCTCTTTGATTTTTCTGTTTTTTTTTTAATGGTTTTATTTATCCATTTGAGAGACAGAGAGAGAGAAAGCATGAGAGGAGAGAAGGTCAGAGGGAGAAGCAGACTCCCAGCAGAGCTGGGAGATGGGTGTGGGACTTGATCCCAGGACTCCGGGACCATGACCTGAGCTGGAGGCAGTCACTCAACCAACTGAGCCACCCAGGCGCCCTGATTTTTCTATTTAACAATTACCAAGTTATGAACTGTAATCCTACTTATCCTCCCAATATTTTAAATACTTTTTATTTGGTACTTGGACTGTGGCTTTGGTCTTGATTTTTTCATTTCTTTGCTGTAATACCATCAATGGGGTCTAAAAAGTTGCCTAAAATAGACCCCCTTTTCCCATTTCTTTGAATGATTTACTTCTTATGTATCATAAGGATAAAAATTTAGAACTTTTACCCTTCCACATTCTGCTGGTCAATGAATATGTACTACAGTATGTAATAATACTGAAGTCATTCCTCTACTCTGAACCCAGGCCAATTCTATTATTTGATTTTGGAAATGGATTTTGAACATGGGCCTGTTTGACTAATCAGATGATCATTTTCCCATTCTTTTCTATTTAAATGCTGCGTGGCAGAGCTGTATTTGGGAGGGCCATGATTTCATTACACCAACCAGGGGAACTGCCGTTCCGGCAAAATAACAAACGCCAAGTTGGCTACGGGAAAATGTTCCCTATCACGCTGAAGGAGCCACAAGAGAGATGCTGACAAAATGTCACCTCAGACACAATGACTACAGGATTACAGAAATCTAATTAGCCATTTCATTAACTGAGTCTTGTCTGTGGAGGTGGCAAACAATGGGGATTTGGAAGCATCTTTTCATTGAAAATATATGGAACTGTCAAGGAGATTGTTCAATAATTTGCTCCCTGTATTTTTTCAGGTGGTGGAGGTGGGACAGACAAGGTTGAGTGACTGATTTAAAAGGAAGCATTTCTGAAGTCTTTTTTTTTTTTTTTTTTTTTTAAACTGAGAGTACTTTCAGGGGGCTAAATCTGCCATTGTGGATATATTGACACTGATGTTTTAGTAATTTCATTTCTTTATCCCACACAAGCTAATTAGGTAAATTTATGGACATGATGTACTAAGGATTGCAGCTGGCAAAAAATCATCAGAAAGATGCTATCTGGCACAATTGCATTTTCATATAGCCCTTATACTGTCAATGGATTACCTGATTAGGTTAAAACTCATTGAAGGCAGGTGCCTGATCTTATTAGTTCTTATATCCACAGGCTTAGTGTCTGATGCATTTGAAAAAATAACAGAAAGTGAATGAAACAATTTTAAAAAGGAAGAAAGGATTTTAACTTCAAAATAACAAAGCGGAAAAAAAAATAACAAAGCAGAGTGAATCCAAGAGGAATGGAAAGAAATTGATGGCAGTGTTACAGTTTCAGATTTATTGAACAGATTACCTGGTCTTCAATTTAATTTCCGAGTAAAATGTTAAGAATTGACATTGAATTTTGATGAGGTTGTTATCATAGAGAAAAACCACTGAAATAGACAGTGGTCTAGCTTCTGTCATTGGCACCTTTTTATACTCTAATGTATCCCAATGGTTACCACACATTAACAAAGCACACAGTACGTGATCATTCAGTTACTGTTTCTCTGGTGTCCTTAGCACTGTTGCTTTGTGACTTTGCCTCTCTCACTTCAAATTTTTACATTGGGTAATGGTGAGACCGTAAGACTTTATCCAAGCTGCCTTCCAGGTGTGACTTCCAATGCTTCAGAGAAGGAGACAGTTGTATTGTTCCTACGGAAAGATGCATAGAGAAAAGTGAGGGAACATTCTTTATATTAACAACAACACAAAACAAAACCTGTTAGGTAAAAGGCAATGGGAAGAAAAGGAAGACCTAGTCAGAACCTGAAGGATGTTGGGACTGGCCCTTCAAGATAATTATGACTAGTCAACAGAAAGGGCTTTTATGCAGTCTAATGTTCTTTACATAATTGAAAACATCCCTCTCTCAGTACATTAAAGAACAATTTGTTTCCATAAAGTTGTGAGGAGATTCTGAATTTTAGAACAACTTAATGTTGTTCTAAATGATGCCAGCGTTCTGATTACACTTTAATTCAAGGAAGATTCTACGTATAAAGTGTGTGGGCTGTTTCAGTGACTGCCAAGACAACAATTATGCAATGAGATGTTCAGACAAGCAGGTTGGCTGTTTTATTCACAGAAAGTTCTATAGCTCATGTGACTGACTTTGGGGGGCAATAGTTCAGGCATCAAGAGCGTAATGCAAAAGTTTCTTCTCTTTTAGAATGAAACTTTTAGTTGCCTATCGTGTTGGCATTTCAGAATATAACACAGGATAAAACAAAAGGCCAAAATTCTAACTAACGAAGGAGCTCTTATATTTCTATGAACTATATCACTTTACAGTTGGAAAGGTTGTGATTCAACCCCCTATGTTCTGGACATTGGCGCTTAAAAAGTTCATCTGCAGGGAAAAAAAAAAAAAAGTTCTGCAAGAATAACCCAGTGGTGATTTATGACATTTAATTTTTTTCCAGATGTATTGAATTTGTTCAAAAACTAATTTTCTACCCAAAGCAGGCACCAGAGCAAACAAACAAACCTAATAATAGAATATTGGTTTAGAATACTAAACAATGAGATTAATGAAGTAATGCATTATATTGGAGAAAAGTACATTAAAGAAACTAACAGAATTGGTTACCTTAAGTTTAATAGTAAAGAAAAATATGTTTTAAAGCTTTCTTCTCTGGTCTTTATAGATTTTCAGGAGAAAATGCCATTTCAAAGACAGAATTTGAGGTTATCTTTAAAAAGGGCTAATGCCACTTCCTTGACTAGGATTAACTATAGCCTCCCTCAGTTAAATGGAGTTAGTGTGTTTGAACTGAGGTATATATTTTACCCACACTGGTGTTGATCAGTAAAAGATAATGAGTTGATAATTGTAAATTTTATATTTCTTAGTGAAAATAGACCTAAAACAATATATTCCCTGAATTTGAATTCTCCTGTGAGAATTCATTAAAAATTAAAACATTAAAAATTAAAACATTAAAAATTCTAGTCATATGAACTGAAGTCTATTATCTCCACCACACACAGTGTCAGTTTCTTAATCTGTGAAGTGAGGTTAAAAATACTTACCCTTTAAACTGTTATACAAATGCTACAGAGAATTAAGAATGAATTTGTAAATAATCACACTTAAGAAAATATACTTTTCTATATTACCATATAAGTAGGAGAGACTCTCTTAACCTAAGTCTAGTTGAAAACTGAGAGCTTACGGCAAGTTACATGTTGATGACCCTTTAGAACAGTGATTCTCAGACTGTGGTCTAGAACGCTTTGGATATCCTTAACATGCTGCGGGGCTTCTGTGAAGTCAAACTATTTTCATAATAACTAAGACATTAATGACCTTTTTTCACTGTGTTGGCTTTTATACTGCTGTTACAAAAGCAAACATAGTAAAATTCTTAGTGCTGTAGAAAGAGTCAAGGCAGTGACACCAGCCTGCACTAAGGAATCATTGTGTCATCCTTCACCATCACACACTGACAATAAAAACAATGCCAGTTACACATAAGAATGTCCTTGTTGAAATAGTGCATAATATTAACTTTATTAAATTTCCATCCCTTAGTATACTTTTACTTCACATTCTGTATTACAAAATGGGAAACACTCATCCTACAAATGAGAGTAAATTGTTATCTCTAAGAAAAAAGCTTATATAATTGGTTGATTGGTGCTCAATTAACTACTTTTTTTTTTCAAGCAATACTATTTTTACTTGAAAGAGTGCCTGTCTGATGAAATATCATATTAAGACAGCACTTGTGGACTTTTCCCCCAAAAGAGAAAATGGAAGCTTATCACTGTAAGGAAAAGTAGATAATTTTTTACTAATGATAGAATTTGATCAGAATTTGATCATTTCAAGTGAGAATTAGAATTTTGGAAGACCTGTATCTCCCATGTGAGATTGACAACTCCATTAAATATGTGTCTGACATCTGTGGGCTTTTAAACAAATGCAGTTTTTGATATAATGAATTGGATCAACAATTTTTTTAAGATTTTATTTATTTGACAGAGAGAGAGAGAGATCACAAGTAGGCAGAGAAGCAGGCAGAGAGAGAGGGGGAAGCAGGCTCCCTGCTGAGCAGAGAGCCCGATGTGGGGCTCGATCCCAGGACCCTGAGATCATGACCTGAGCTGAAGGCAGAGGCTTAACTCGCTGAGTCACACAGGTGCCCCAAATTGGATCAATGTATGAAAGTTCTCCATAACTTAATGAACCAGTGTTTTTCAATTGATGAATTTGTGTCACTACAAATCCATTCAAGAGTAAGAGATCTTTTCAATAGATTCTAATGTAATATAGTAAGAAGATTTCATGGATGTGAACTGAGATGCCAATTTGAAATGAACCTTAAGAAATTATCCCTTGGTGTGTTTTCTTATATCATAAAAGATGACATCCAAAATTATAGTAATAGGTTTTCAAGTACTTTCCAACTATATATCTTCAGGTAAAGTTGGATTTTTGTTTTTTTGACCTCAACCAAAGTACCACAACACAACACATTACATGCATAGCAAATATGAAAATCTGGCTATCCTCTGTTAAGTCCTTGAAAAGATTTGTAAAAAAGAAAAAGAAAAAAGAAATAAAAGAATGCCTCTCTTTTCACTAATTATTTTTGTTTTAAAAATGCAAGTATTTTTCATAATATACGTTATTGTGCTAATCATGAATGGGTTTATTATTTTATTTTATTTTTTAAAGATTTTATTTATTATTTATTTGACAGACAGAGATCACAAGTAGGCAGAGAGGCAGGCAGAAAAAGAGGAAGGGAAGCAGGCTTCCCGCTGAGCAGAGAGCCCAGTGCAGGGCTCGATCCCAGGCTCCTGGGATCATGACCTGAAGGCAGAGGCTTTAACCCACTGAGCCCCCCAGGTGCCCCTGGTTTTATTATTTTAGATAAATCAATTAGTATTTTAAAAATTCTCCATTTGGATTTTAATACAGATAATATTAGTAGATATAACCACAAAAAACAAGGCCTTTGGGATCTTTAATCAATTTAAATTAATTTAATTTAAAATTTAATTAATTTGATCAATTGATACCAAAATGTATGAAAACCAGAGTTCTAGTACATGTATTTTTTTTTTGTTTCCTCCGAAAAAGAACTCCATTAATTTATAAACAAGTTAATGTATATTGTACGTTTCATTATAATTAGATAAGTAGTAAAACATTACTCGTGTTGAATTTTATGTGTCAAGAGTTTTAATTTCTGTTGTTTCTATGAAAACCAAGTTAAAAGTAAAGAGATTTTTTAAAGAAAAGCTTACAAATTAGATGTAGGTAAAATAAATATAACATAATAAGGGAAGTATTATAAAAATTTGGAAGGATTCTGTGCATAGTTTTTAACAACCTTAAATTCTTACTACTTTTTGAAAAAAGTGAAATTAATATCTTATGATACATTACAAATTTATACCATGCAAGGAAGTGAAGTCAAACTTCAGTCAGAAGTACCATGTACAGCAGAAAGGTCTTATCCCAACAATAAAAAATACTGTCCAATGAAAGACTCTTTATGTATTTTAAGTAACAAGATATTTGAAGTATATATGCATTGTTTTTAGTGATAGTGTATTTTGATCTCTTTTGAAATCAAATGGCTAAATACTAGTTGTGCTAATACTAGTACTGAGCTTTTAGTTTTGTATAATTCCCAGAATTCAATACTCTTCTATAATAGGTCTTGTGATTAATATATCATAACTTACATAAGCCAGTTTCTTCTTGCTGCTTATATCAACTTAACTGAGAGATGATTTATGTAAAATAAAACCCATTCATTTTTAGCATATGTTTGTTAAGTTTTTGATAATTATTCCCCAGGTGTAACTATCCTCCCATCTTAGAATAGTATATGCCCATTACCTAAGAATAATCCTCTGTGTATAAATCCCTTTTAATCCCTATCACATAGGAAACCTGCATTCTGATTTCTATTGACAAAGATTAATTTTGCCTTATGCTGATTCCCATATAAATAGAATCCTACAACACGTATATTTTATGTCTCACTTCTTTGATTCAGCAACTCCTTTTGTGTAATTAGTGGCTTATCTCTTTTGTTGCTGGGTAGTATACATTGTATGAATGTATCTGTTGATTTGCTTACCCATTTACTTTTTGGTAGATGTTGAGTACCTTCAGTTTAAATCTACTAAGAATAAAGCTGACATGAACATTCATGAACAAGTCTTTTTATGCACCTATTATTTTTTTCTTTTCTCTTTGAGTATACCTGGGAGTGAAGTTGTTGGGTTTCTGATAAAGGTATAATTAACAAAGGAAACTGGTAAACTTTCAAACAAAATGACTGTACAATTGTACACTCCCACCAACAATGAATAAAAGTCCTAGTTGTTCAATGTTCTTGCCTAAATTTAATATTTACAACTTTTAAAAAAAGGTTTTTTCTTTTATGTAAGTAGTCTTATCTTTTTGTGTTTTTAATCACCATCTCCCTGATGATTAATGATGTTTAGCATCTTCTCATGAACTTTTTGATATTCTTATATTTTAAAATCCTGTAATCCTTTATTATTTTCTTCTTATTATTAAGTTAAAAGATCTTTACTTACATATTATGGATGTGTCTTTGTCATATATCTCTCATACATGCATATGTATTTTTTGTGGTTTGCCTTTTTAATTTTATTAATAACATTAATGATACTTTATTCATCACATCCTATAAAGACCAGAGTTATATTTTGATGAAGTCTAAATTGTTATTATTTTCATTATTTTTATGTTTGTTGTGTTATGCTCTTTAAGTGGTCTTTGCCTATGTCAAATTTATAGAATTCTTTTCATATATTTTTTTGCAAAAATCATATCACTGTACTTTTTGACATTTAGGTTCACAATCCATTTATGTTACTTTCCGGATATACTATATCATACTAATATAATATAATATAATATAATATAATATAATATAATATGGTCTGAGTTACCTTGGCATCATTGTTTATGGGTCATCCGTGTGTAGAACTCTCCCTTTGGACTCTCCATTCTTTTCTATTATTCAATATATCAACCTTTACCTCAAATAACACCTTCTCTACTAATCTTTCTATAGCACTGTTTGTTCACAAACAATAACAACAACAAACAAAAACCTATCCTCTCCCCATAGAATTCCTTGAAATGTTTGCCAGAAATCAATTTAGTATATAACTGTGAGTTGATCTCTAGATACTTCAAAATCTATTCCACTGACCTACATATCCATCTCTAGGCAATTATCACACTATATTAAAAAACAAAAAACTCACACTTACTTTATTACTTTTGCTCTCTAGTAAATCTTGAAATACAGTAGTTTTAAGTTATTTGCATCTGTTTTCTTTGCAAATTTGTTTTGGCTATTACAGAAGGTTTGTTTTTTTTAAAGAATTTTTTGTTGTTTTTTTTTTTTTTTTTTTTTTAAGAACAGGTGGAGGTTTACAACAAAATTGAGAGGAAGGTACAGAGATTTCATGTATACTCCCTGTTCTCCTGGTACAAAGTTTTTGCAATGTGTGTGTATGTGTGTGTATATGTGTGTGTGTATTATGTAACAGGTGTTAATGAGAGTTACATTATATCTATAGATCAATTTAGGAATCATAGACATCTTAATACTGAGTCATCAATCAATTTGTCAAAAATATTTTCTCATCTTTTGAAAATCCTGTACTCTTTTATATTTTTGATATAATAAACTACACAGATTGATATATGGATTTAAAGTCAATTTTGCATCTCAGGAATAAACCACTATTAGTCATGAGACATTTACTTATATATATAGATAATTACACTTTTACAAAAGAATTTTGTGTCTATTTTCTTGAGAAATACTGGTCTTCAGCTTTCTTTTATAGTTTCTGTGTGGTTTTGTTATCGAAGTTGTACTTGTAGTATATGCTTTGTGTTATTTTAAGCACTTCAATATTTTGAAACTTGTTTTATGGCTCAGAATATTATCTACCCTGTTGAATGTTCATATGCACTTGAAAAGATAAGTTATTATGCCATTTTTAAGTATCAGTTGCCTCAAGTTACTTGGTAGAATTTTTCAAGTATTGTATATTCTTACAAATGGTCTGTAGATTTGCTATTCGCTCTATCAGTCAATGGAAGCAAATGTTAAAATTGCCAACTGTGGTTCTCTTTTTTCTTATAGTTTTCTCAGTTTTGCTTCATATATTTTGAAACTTTGTTACTAGATGCATATGCATTTAAAATCATTAAATATTCTTTGTAAATTGACCCATTTATCATTATAAAGTGTTTCTCTTTATTATTATGATCCCTGTTTATCTTGTGGCATATATTTTTCCTTCATATTCTCTTTGAGTACTTTTATTTGACATCATAGATACCTGCTATAAAGCACTAAAATGGGATTCTCAATTAAATCAGGTGATGATTAATTAATTCAGCTAAGTGTCTTTGTGGACATCTGATGGCCAAGAAAGTATACCTCTCTGACTGAAATTATCATTGTGTTACCTGATGTACGCAACTGTTAGAAATAGCTAAAATTCTTGTATCCTGTGTTAAAGGAACTCATGTCCTTTGGTGATGTTTCATCACATTGTTCTGTCAGTAACTCTACGGTGACATTTAAGGTTTTTCATTTTTAGTTCATTGTTTGAATAATTATTTTGGTAAGCACTTTTGACTACTGCTAATTCACCTTCAGCTGAAGCTTAGTTTTCTTTCCCTATTTTGTCCATTTTTAATTTATCCTTTCTTGATTTATTTTGAACATTCATAATAATGACCTTAAATTTTAAAAAAGGCAATATCCTGAATTTTCTGTACTTAGTAATTTCATAAGTTCTAGTAATAGCTCTAGTAACCTTTGCTCAGTCACATTTTCCAAAGGTTTTTTTGTCTCTAATTCACTCCATTCACTCCATTAAAGCATATAGTTGTTTCTGTTTTCCTGATTGATTAAAGACTGGTATTATATTTGCCACTATAAATGGTTTTAGAAAATATATTCTTAATAATGGGGATCTGAGATTAGTTTTATATTAAGGAGAATATGTGATACTAATAGTCACTACTATACAATGGATACAAAGTAATGGCACACAGTTGTTTAGAATGGCATTGGCATACCTATTGAAGATGAAGTTTGGGAGACCAAGGTGCTGACATAACAGAATTTTAGGATAGAAATGAGACCAAATGACAGCTGACTAAATGGCTGCCTCTGACTTCTCTAAAGATATTGCAGGTATAAAACAATTTTAGAGCTTAAAAATCTTGGCTCCAACCCCATTAGAGAATCAGCAAATTCCTCTAAAATAACTGTTTATCTTATAGAAGGTGTCAGTTATTTATAAGCCATAAGCAAATAGTTCTGTTGCTTAAATTAAAACATAAGTTAAATTCATAACTTCATTAAGAATGATATGTAAAAGTGAGAGTGGAATTCAGTACACTGTAATGGGGATATTTCAGTGAATGAAGATGAATGAAAATTCATGAACTCACAAATACTTTGAGACATCCTTACTAGCTGGGCAGCCTTTCATTTTATCTTTGAGTTTAGAGACTATCATGTTTTCGTCAGAGGCAGAAACTTTTCAAGAGAATACTCTTCTTCATAAGATCCACAACCAAATCCAGACACATAACTAGGGTCAGATAACAGCAATCAGAATCCCTCATGCAGATAAGAAGAAATTCCGGATTAGGTGAATACAGAAGGCACACTTAAAGAATTGTAAGATTGTGTGTGCGTATCATACGTGTGTGTGTGTGTGTGTGTGTGTGTGTAACCTGGAGAATGTATTTAGGGATTGACTGAATAAATTTTAAGGGTTTATATTACTAATAAGAGATATTGCATTGAATTGGACCAAATTAATCAATATGGGTACACTTATCAGATAGTCTGGATTCACTGTGTTAGCTTGAGCAGCCGTCAATGGCTTTAGTAATTTATCTGTGGGTTGACTATAAACCGGACTCAGTAGCAGCCTCTAATAAATTTTGCTGTGTCTAATCCATCAGATAGCTTCTCAATTTCATGCATTCCTGTTTTTTTTTTTATTTTATAGATTTCAATCCTCTTGTAGGATTCTTCAATTATCATCACTTTTCTCCTTGTTTTTCTCTATTTCTTGAACATAATAATCATAAATGCCTAAAGTCCTTGTCAGTTCTTTCAGTATCTGGACCATTTGTAGGGATTTTCTATTTTCCCTTTCTGTTTTGATTTTTTTTTTCATTTTCACTTTTGATCAGGATACTTTTTGTTTTGTTTCGTTTATATGTAATAATTTTTAAAGGAATTCCAGATATTGAGTGTGGAAAGGATAGTCACTCCAGATGATTTAACTCCTCTAAAAAGAATTCATCTTATTGGCCACTAGCAAACTGTAGTAGTGGACAGTTCAAGAAGGAGCTATGCCAAGTCACATTAGGGTGTAGCTCTGGTTAGGCTCAGTTCACTCAGTTTGCCTCTGTGTTGCTCTGACATTCTAGGGTTTCCAACTAAGTCTGATGTATTCATCAGGGTTCTTCTTTCTAATCGATCCTAAATTCTAGATCAGTAAATTTCATTTACATTTAATAAGTATCCTAAACTGGAAACCTGTTATGTCATTGAAACTACTCCAGATTTATTAAAAACAAAAACAAAAACAAAAACAAACAAACAAACACTTCTCCAGGCATCTCTGTCCTCATAATTCCCTGGGAATTTTCTTCAGGTTTTGCATACAGTTCTCAGAATTTTGTCCAAGCCCAGAACCAACAAGTGTCCTAAGGATAGAAGTTGTTGAAACTGCTCACCTCTCTCAGATTCTGAGTTTCTGATATTCTTTCCATTCTGTCTTAAGCCCTTTAGTTATCTCTGAAGCTTCCCACTGCTCTCAAGTAGATCACTGGTGTAATTTGTCCTATGTTCTGTGAGGATGCACTGGTCTGCTACCTAATACTTCCTAACTGAAAATAGAATTTGGAAATATTTATTTAATTTGAATATATCTGAAGGGAACTTTAAGAGAATAATAATAGTATCAAAATAAATTAGTATCAAAAAATGAATATAGTGACTAATCAGGTTTATGCTTCTTTTTGCAGAGAGAAAGTGAGTACATCTAAGTACAAGAGACAGTTACATAAGGTTTGATGAAAGCACAATACGGTTCTTGTATTGTTCAAGAGTTAATTACCGTTAGACCCAGTACAGATGATTGCAGGAGAGGGCACCTCTGCTTATTTTGCTCTCCATAATAATTTCCTTTTGTTTGTTGAACTTCTCTTTTTTGTACTCATCAGAATCATAGGTGCTAGAAACTATATTACCCAGACTCTTCTGCCAACAGATTCAAATTTAGGTTATACTAAAAAGAGGTGCTCGCAGAATAAGAGAAAAGTAGAAGAGAAGCAAATATGGTTATTTGCAGGATTATGCATTTCATATTTATCAGACGTTATATTTTGATGGAAACATTGGGGTGTCCTCTTGAAAATCACACGATTGTTTCCACACGACCAGAGATCACTGTGTTGTAGTTTCTTGAATTTCTTTTATTAATTTGCTAGGGCTGCCATAAAAAAGGTACCAGAGACAGGATGTCTCAAACAACAGAAATTTAATTTCTCATAGTCCTGAAGGCTGGGAGTCCAAGATCAAAGTTTTGGCAGGTTTGGTGTCTCCTAAGGCCTCTGTCCTTGGCTTGCCCACCTTCTCGCTGTGTACTCACATGGTCTTTCTTCTATGTATGTACATCCCTCTCTTTCTTTGTGCCCATATTTTTTCTTCCTGTTAAGGACAACAGTCAAATCATATTAGAACTGACCCTAAGCACCCAATTTCAAGCCCAGATTGATTTTAAATTCAAATATAAAAGGAAAATAAGTAAGATTTTTAAAGAATTTTATAGGAAAAATTTTAACTCCTAAAGAACGGAAATAATTTAACAAGAGAAAGAAGGCACTGTTCATAGTGGGAAAGAGTAACAAATAAGACTGTATAAAGTAATCTTGTCCACTAGATACCTTTTATCTAATAAGGATGTTTTAGTTACATTTTGGAAATTAGTTCTAATCTTTTAGAAATGGAAGCTGATACTTCTTTTACAAGTAAAAAAAGATATACATTTGTATGGATATATATATATATATATATATATATATATACACACACACACACACACATCTTGGAATTTCTACTACAAAATGATCTAATTGTGTGTGAAAATGGATGAGGTAGAGATGAAACTAGATTGTCCATGGAGCAATAATTCTTGGGATAATGATAGACATAGGTTCATTATGCTCTTTTTGCAAATTTTCACCTAAGTGCTTAAAATTTTTCACAAGACAATACTTAAATCAACAAAGTAAGAAAAATCATTTGCTACACATGTAGTTGCCGATGAACTCATACCCTGACTTGGTAAAGAATCCCTATGAGCCAGTGGTGGGGGCGGGGGGACGTAACAGAACAGTGGCTAAGAGACTTGAACAGATACTAGACAAAAAAAGACATTCAGATTTCCAATAATTATAGGGAAGGGGATCAATATCAGTCGTCATTGAAGTAGTACACTTCAAAGGAAGTATAAATTTAAATTGCAGTGATATACCACTGCACACCTTCCAGAATGCTAAAATTAAAACAAACCAAAGAAAGGACTGATCAGACAAAGTGCTGGCAAGGATGTGGCACAAACAGAACTCTTCGGTATTAAAGGTTAAAGTATAAATTATTACCAATATGTCTTTGAAGTCTCAGTCAAGATTACCAAGCCCACAAACAAGAAAGGTGCCATGGGCTGGATCACAGATCTTATTAGACAGAAAGCCAGAATGTCAAACATAGTTACTGTGTAATTCCCCTCTTCCCTGTGGAGGAACTCTCCTTGCATCATCAAGAAATAAGAATCATAATGGCCATTTAAAAATTATCTACCTTCAAAATAATGCCATTGGGAAAGTTTTAAATGTTAGCAAATTCAAGAAACATGATTATTTCAATTTAGCTTTTAACAACCCTGAAAAAATGGAAAATGTGGAAGGATCTGAAGGTTTGACAAAATTTAACTTGACTGTAAATTTCCCGGGAGAGCTGAACAACAGTAAAGCCCACAGCACAGCCTCTATCTGAAGGAGCTCTTTTGCATGGGTAACCTGAGTGCTGACTTTGAATGAAACAGGCAGTTGGTGGTGCCAATTCTTCAACAGTTAAAGTGTGGGCTGATGAAGAAAGCAAGTTCAGAAGGGATTCAAGAATTGCAGAATTAGTCAGTAATTAGGCAGAAAAAACATACTGTCTCAAATGTGCCAAAGACAGAAACATGTGGCTCAGAGGAAACTTCAAAAATAGCATAAAAACAGACAAGAAAGTTACCTAGGCTTTGCCAGACATTGGTACACAGATATCAATACTATTCTATCATCTTTAGAGAACAAAGACCACCAGATGCTAGAAATACAAGAAATAGAACTCAATCATCAGAAGTCAGATGAAAGCAAAGCAGACCTAGCGATCTGGTATAACCTCTCTAAGTTTACTCCTGAATCTACATTGAAAACTCTTAGACAGATGGAAAAAATAATGGAAAGACCAAGAAAATTAAGTGCTGCAAAGAAGAAAGGAAACTACCCGAACTTTGAACGGAGAAGATGGAAAAGCCCTGAGAATAAATGAACCCAAACTTGACTTCTTTGTGAAAGATGATGAAAGACGTGACCAGATCATCCTGGATCTTGCTGTCTATAGGGATAGGTAATTGATATCAATGTGCAGTCAATTTATAGGGGAATAATAGCCAAAGGAAAGTCATTTCAGCTTGTACTTCCTATAGAAGTCAAACCTTAAAATAGCTGGGCTAGAAAATCCTAGACAAGAGGGTGTTTAGTGATTTACATGCCCAAAATAGAAGTAATTTCAGGTGGCAGAAAAGCACCCAGGTCTGTGAAAAATACTTTGAACATCAGCAGAGAACAAACAAAAGAAGCAAACAAACAGAAACTAGAAGTAGATTCCAACACACAGTCACTATGTAGCTAATGTAATTCAAAAGTAAAAATACGCACCCGGAAGTGATGCATCGGAACAAAAATTATACCAATTGAAAAAGATCCACAGTTGGCAGATAATCCTAGAATGCCTCCATTGATTTGAAACATCAGACCGTGACCCTGAGACTTAGTTGTACTCAGTGCAAAGTGTGTATACATAACGTTTATAGAGTAAACACAGTTATTTATCAATATCACTATGCTAATGTTTTCACTTTGCTACTTCATGTCATACTACTTAAACTAGTTTAAAGTTAAAAGGAGTACCTAAATATTCTGTATCCGATTATTTGCCTACATATGGGCTAGTGAAAATACTCAAAAAATTACTACCAATACTTTGTAGGACATTTTGAAATCATCTACTATATTTGAACCTAGCATATCCCCCCAAACAGACTTTTTGTATGTGCTTGAGAGAAAAGGATAACAGAAAAGTTAATTGTGGAAGAATTGTACAACAAGATAGTGTTTCTGTAGGCTAAATAAGGAAAAATGTAAACATAAATATAAATGACGTATATAAATAAATACACATAATGTAAAATCTATCATCTATCTATCTATCTAAGAATCCTTCTATAAATCTTTCTCTATGTAATCCTTCATTTAAAACTGGTAAGTTAATCTACAGTATTAACATTTAGGACATTAAGTACCTATAGGAAGAAGGAGAGGTAGTGAATGATGTAAGGCCAGGACATCAGGTGCATCTGGGATGCTAGCCATGTTTTATTTATTACCCTCTTTTGAGGTTTCACAAGTGTCCATGTTTTGATAATTTATGAGTGTTTACAGTTAACTTTTGTGTTCTTTTTATGGGTGTCATACTTTCATATATGCTTGGGAAAAGGAAGTTAGCTTAAAGAGAAATATTTGGCAATGAATTTGGTAAGTTTAGTGTATATGAAATGTTACGAAGAACAAATAAGCGGCGATCGATTTTTAAATTGTCACTATTGGAGAATGACAGCAGAAATCTTTAAATGCCAATTTGCCTGGATTCTAATAGACTCTTGGAGTTCTTTTAGTTTGGGGCTTTAATAATTGTTTCACAAGTTAAGAGCCAAAGCTTTGCTTAATATCTAAGAGGTTATTCTACTTAAAGCATAAAGCAGCTCTGTAATGTTTTTCCTCAGCAATTTATGCTAAGACAATGCAAACATACTCTTTAGATAGGAATTATTCTCATGTTTATCTCTTGTATATCTCGAAAAATTCTTTGACCTTATTAATGTCTTTTCTGAAGATCCAAAGTCCCTTATCTAAATCAATTGATTATTTTACTTTAATGAATATCCATCATTTATGTTTATTTGTAGCACTTACCACTTGATACTCTTTTTAAAAATTTAATCATTGACTCCAATATTTGAGCTCCCACTTGTTATTAGGTAAGCCTGATTTGTCTGTGTCAACATAGTACCCAATATTCATAAGAAAAAAAACAAAAAACCTTATTTTTTAAAAGATTCAATGTTGAATGATGTCTGGATTGGAATCAGGTTGATAATATTCTTATAACTCTGAAATTATTGTCTTTGATAATAAAGATTTTAAAATCCCTACCACTAACTTAAAAACTAAAGCAAAAAATGCCTGCATTTTACTGCAACTGACAATTCTGCTTTAATATTCTTACATCAATAGGATGCTGTTTTCCTTTTTTTAATACACTTCTTTTTAAAAATTTTATTTCAGTGTTCCAGAATTCATTGTTTATGCACCACACCCAGTGCTCCACGCAATAAGTGCCCTCCTTAATACCCACCAATGGGTTCACCCAACCCCCACCCCCCTCCCCTACAAAACCCTCAGTTTGTTTCTCAGAGTCCAGAGTCTCTCACAGTTTGTCTCCCCTTCCGATTTCCCCCAATTCACTTCTTCTGAACGAAGTTGGAGACACTACTTGTGAATCACATGTACTAGAGTCACTGGTGCAGCCCTTTACTCCTAGAAAGGAATGGAGGTACCATCATCATCACCATCATCATCATCATCATTTCTTTTCATTAAAAAGATACATCCTGTAAGTGCCATTTTTAAAGAAGCAGGAAAGCTAGCTTAGTATCTATCAGCTCAATATTTAATGCTTATTTAGAAAAAAATAGTATAAAACAATTAATTATGCTACTACTAAACACTTTCAAAGTGATTTGAAACTGAAAAACATAAAGGATTTTAATAAAGGCTGCACATGGATTATACATATATATAGTACATATGTGTATACACACACACACACACACACATTATGTATCATCAGGAATTCCATATACATTATGGCAAGTACTCCTCACAAAATGGAGGTTAGGGAGGGCACTTGTGATGAGCACTGGTTGTTGTATATACATGATAAATGACTAAATTCTACACCTGAAACTAATATTACACTGTATGTTAACTAACTGGAATTTAAATAAAAACTTGGGGGAAAAAGGACACATTAAACATAAAAATTCCCACATGCAGCTTTAAAAATATTGTAAGTTGTAAATGACGTCCTTCTAAATGAGAAGAAATGAGAATATTGCATAATCAGAACTGCAGGTCATCAAAAACTTTAACAACTCTTACAAGGACCAAAATTTTCTTTAGGAAAAAAATAAATACCCTTTAAAATAAATAAGCATTTACTGTATCTCTGCAAGGATATGTGCATAGTGTGATTTTCTAGTACTTTTCTGGTAAAATCATTTTTTGAAATTATGACAGTCATTGTTGACAATATGAATGAATAAAAATAGTTTAGCCCTTATTGTTTTCCTTTTAATGGAATTTAAATAGAGTTTAATAAGGCTTAAAGTATCACTCAATTATAGCATATGTTCCCTTGTCTTCTGAATAAAAATTTTAAATGTAACTCCATAGCTGTTTGCGTAGTTTGACTAGAGCAATAAGTAAAAAAGAACATATTTTTTATAGGAACTAAGGAAAATAATAACAAGTACTTAAAATATTCATATCTCAAAGTCTCCTCCGTACTTCTGTTGTATTCTGATTGGAAGCATAAGGATCATTATTCTTTAAAGAATGGCATTATTAAACACTCTGTCATGTATTCTTTTTTTTCTCCATGTTCATCTGTTTTGTTTCTTAAATTCCACATATGAGTAAACTCATATGGTATTTATCTTTCTTTGACATACTTCTTTCACCCTAATACTCTCTAGCTCCATCCACTTCATTGCAAATGGCAACATTTCATTCTTATTGTTGGCTGATTAATGCTCCATAAATTACTCAAATATACACACGGCACATCTTCTTTATCCATTCATCTGTTGATGGGCATTTGAGCCCTTTCCATAATTTGGCTATTGTTGATAAAGCTGCTATAAACATTAGGGTGTATGTATCCCTTCAAATCACTGTTTTTGTATCCTTTGGGTAAATACCTAATAGTACAGTTGCTGGTTCATAGGGTAGTTCTATTTTTAGCTCTTTGAGAAACCTCCATACTGTTTTCGAGTGGATGCACCAGTTTACATTTCCACCAACAGTGTAAGAGGCTTTCCCTTTCTCTGCCTCTTTGCCAACACCTGTTGTTTCCTGTGTTGTTAATTTTAGCCATTCTGACTGGTGTGAGCAGTTATCTCATTGTAGTTTCGATTTGCATTTCCTTGCTGGTGAGAGATGTTGAGCATCTTTTCATGTGTCTGTTGGCCATTTGTATATCTTCTTTGGAAAAATGTCCACTCATAAAGCTACATGTGATTTTGACATAGACTGTTTAGGTACTATATCTCTATCCACTCTTCCCCAGCCCCCTCACCTGGTCCACCTGATAAAGCAGATGTTTCTCATCATTATGGATAACTGGTCACTAGAGTCTGGGTCAATATGGAAGAGGATTATTATACCATGACTAGTTCTTGCCTATGTATTCTTGAGACCACTAGATAGTTCCATGAAATTAATAGCTTTTGGTCACTAATGGGCTGCCAAATAATAGAGAATTTTCTTGCCCGACCTGCCTTGAGCTGGGACATTGGTCTTTTCCTGCCTTTGGACTCAAATTAAAACATAAGTTTTTATTGGATCTTTAGCCTGACTGCTTTTGGATTTGAACTTAATATCATTAGCCCTCCTGGTTCTCAGGCTTTTGAACTCAGACTGGATTTACATCATCAGTTTTCCTGGATGTCTGCCTGGCTCACTATAGATCTTGGGACTTCTCACTGTCCATAATCATTTGAGATGAAATGTATACACACAATACACATTTATGTGTGTGTGTGTATATATATATATATATATACATATATATGTATATATACATATATATACATATATATGTATATATATATATATATATACACACACACACATAAATGTGTATTGTGTGTATACATTTCATTTTATCTCTCTCTCTCTCTGTGTGTATATATATATACATACATATATATATATATACATATATATATACATACATATATATATATATATGTGTGTGTATATATATATATATACACAGAGAGAGAGAGAGATAAAATGTACACACACAACACACATTTATATACATATATAAATGTATATATGTGTGTGTGTATATATGTACATATATAAATGTATAAATATAAATATATATACACACACACACACACACATACATATACATATATATACATAGTCTCCTATTGGTGCTGTTTCTCTTGAGAACCTTAACCAATACTGTGGCCATGTCAAAATTTATTTCATTCCTCCAGTTCTGTATTTGGAATCTTCAAAATTCATTGGCTTAGTTATAAAACTCTTATGGCACTTTGTTAAATATATTCTCTCCATATATATTCTCTCTCTATATTTTTAATATAGATGTACATGTTCTCTAGATAAATTATATAGTATGCTGATGTGTATATATGGGTAGGTATAAATACATATATTTATGAATTGGTGAAACAGCCTGGTATAAAGTAGGTAGGCAATAAATATTTTTTGAATATTGTTAAGTAAATTGTACACATAAACATTTCTTTGATACTAAAATTGTCCTTGATTACATCTTCTACATAAAAAAAAAATAGTAAAGAAAGGATATTTGGCTTACTTTGAAAGTGATCTCAGCCAATTCCCAGAGAATAGCTAGAAGGGTTCAACTTCATTTTAGAGATAAGGAAAAAGATGATGCTTGGGTAACTTGCCCAAGGTCACAAGCCTATTGTGGAGTAGAGTTGAGATCAGTATCCAGATGGTCTAAGGTAGCTCCATGCTCCCTTTGATTACACCATGCTGCCTCTCAATTTTACAAGTTCAGGATCTCAGAGGGTTTCTATTTGCTCATTTGTTTTGTTTCTTTTTTCAGTCACTATCATAGGATTTGGGGCCATGGCAACAGCTGCTACACTGATGCTCCTTGCTTGCCAGTTCTCTGGGATGGCTGGCCATGTAAATGATGGTTGATTATCCTTTTGGCACAATTTTGTGCTTCTAACATCTCTGCCATATGGTCGTGTTTTCCCATTGGAAAATCTGACTAGTTTGTAAACTTTTTTCCTCAAGAGCAGAGACCATGACTCCTACTTCTTTGAAAATTTATTTTGGGTTGGGTATAGTACACACAAGAGCAAGAGCTTGATAAACAAAATGGGGATTTGGCCCTTCCCCTTCTCTTTCTGTCTAGCTAGGACATATGATTCTTCTATTAGTTTCCTATTGCTGCTGTACCACAAACTTATTGACTTAAAACAATGCAAATATATTATCTGACAGCTCTGTAGGTCAGAAGTCTGAAATGGATCATCCCAGGCTAAAAACGAAGGGACCAGCATGACTACATTCCTCTCTGAGGCTCTAGAGAAGAATCCTATTCTTTACCAGATTCTAGAGGCTGCCTGTAATCTTTTGTTCTCCCATCTTCAAGCCAGCAATGGCAGATTGAATCCTTATAGATCACATCATTCTGATGCTCTGTTTCCCTCAGCTGTCTTCCATTCTCACTCAGACTCTTCTGCCTCTCTTAATTACAAAGGACCCTTGTAATTACATTGGTTGACCTGTATAACTCAGGATACTCTCCTTATTTTAACCTCAGCTGGATAACAACCTTAACTCCATCTGTAACTTTAACTCACCTTATCCATGTAGCAAACCATATTCACAAGTGCTGGGGATTAGTGGGTGGACATCTCTGAAGATCTGTTCTACCTACCGCAGTCTTTTTATCACTTGACCATTCTTTCTTTCTTTCTTTTTTTTTTTTTTTTAAAGATTTTATTTATTTGACAGAAATCACAAGTAGGCACAGAGGCAGGCAGAGAGAGGGGGAAGCAGACTCCCTGCTGAGCAGAGAGCCCGATGTGGGGCTCGATCCCTAGACCCCGGGATCATGACCTGAGCTGAAGGCAGAGGCTTTAACCCACTGAGCCACCCAGACGCCCCTGGCAATTATTTCCTTACATGCGTCTTCATTATCCAATTTGTGAACTTTTTGAACATAATGTTCTAGCCTGCCCATTTTTATACACATCAATCCTAAAATGGTTCCTACAGTGCAGAAGAAGTCAAATACATATTTGATGAAAATGTGGAAGCATGAAGAAATATGCTGCTTAAGAATGTCCTACCTAGAAACAGAAATATACAATCTACATGGGTACATGTGAACATTGCTTTATTCATTCAAAAAACATTTTGGGTTGTTACCGTATACTGAGAGTTATTCTAGGCACTCTGAGCAGAAGCAACAGAAATTCTTGAATTTAGATTCTACCAGTTGGTGAAAGTCAACAGATAATAAATAGAAGATGATAGTACATTTATGCCATGTAAGAAGGTAATGGATGATGTTGGAGTATGAGAAAAATGAATGTATATGTCCACACAAAAACTTATATATTAATGTTCATTACATCATTGTTTGTGATAGCTAATAAGTGGAAACAACCCAAATTCCATCAATTGATGAATGGATTAAAAAAAAAATGTATAGGGACACCTGGGTGGCTCAGTTGGCTACGCATCTGACTCTTGATTTGGACTCAGGTCATGATCTCAGGGTGGTGAGATCCAGCCCCATGTCAGGCTCTGCACTGGGTGTGGAGCCTGCTTGAGATTCTCTTTCTCCCTCTCCCACTGCCCCTCCCCCCACTCTCTCTCACCCATATGCAAAAGGATACACAATTTAAAAAACAATTTTTTTTTAATATAGTGTATAGGGCTGGACTTGGGAATAGGAGATGACTGGAAGTGGACCCAAGATTTCTTATTGGGTGATGATAATGTTTTAAAATTAAATTGTGGTTATGCACACATCTGTAAATATACTAAAAACTCTGAATTATAAACTACAGTGGAAAAATCTTATGGTTTTTCATTATATCTCCATAAACCTGTTAATTAAAACAATAAAAAAGAAGTGGAAAGGTAATGGTGATCTGGAGGGTCACCTGGGTGCAGCTGTAATTTTCATTAAGGTGTTCAGCATGATTGGGTCTCGCTAAGATGGAGATATTTGGTCAAAGACCATATGGAAGTGATCAAAGTGCAGACGTGTGGGGGACATGGGTTCAAGCCTGAAACAAAACCTTGCAAACCAGTGAAATGTCTCTGATGCAGGAGGATAGATGGTATGTTGCATAGATAGCAACGGAGCACTTGTGAGAGAAGCTGAATGAGTTGAGCTGGTGAAAAGAAGTTAGAGAGATAAAGGGTGGCACACAGAATGGACAAGGCTTTCTAGGCCACTGTACAGAATCTGATCTCACCTTGAGTGAAATGAGAGAAAATGGAAGATTATGAGCATAAGAGTGAGATATACTCACTTACAGTTTTAAATGATCCTCATGGCTACTTTGTAGGTAATTATTATAGGAGGACAAGGGTGGACACAGTTGAAGCAGGTTGCTCTGGAAGGAGGATCCTATAGTGATCTTATTAAGAGAAGCTATGGGCTAGAACCAGAGAAGTAGGAGTACATGTGGTCACGTGTGTTCTGAATGTGTGTGTGTGTGTGTGTGTGTGTGTGTGTGTGTGTGTATTGTCATGCTAAGGAAGAATTTTCCCTTAGCTTTATAAAAATAATACGATACAATCTTTTAGTCTAAAAAGCTGAAAAAAAATTTGCCAGTCTGCTGTAGACTTTCAGACACCCTAGTCATCTGTCACCAGGTAATTCCCTTACCTTGACTTGTTCTGCTTCTATAAAGCAATAGAGGTGTACACTTACAGAAGCTTTACGATGATAAAGAAATAAAATGGATCTGAAGACATAAAATTTTACCAACCTCCATAAAATGTAATTTAGTTTAGCTAGTAGATCAAACAAACAATGAATTAGGTAATTAGAATATTAAGAAAAAAAAACAGAATAAATCAAAGACTTTTAAATCTAAAATAGTAATTATCTAAACTCTAGTGGAAGAAAATAAACTAATGTTTGGCTTCCTCTTTTTTTTTTAATGTTTTACTTATCTGATAGAGAGAGAGCACAAACAGGGAGAGCAACAGGTAGAGGGAGAGGGAGAAGCAGACTCCCACTGAACAGAGCCTGTTGTAAGGCTCAATCCCAGGACCCTGGGATCATGACCTAAGCCAAAGGCAGATGCTAACCAACTGAGCCACCCAGGTGCCCTGTTGGTTTCCAATTAAAATAATTGTTCAAATTTATATCTTAAAATTATTTACAACTTCCAAAATGTCATTTATTTCATTAATTTCTATGGAGAAAATTTAGAGAAAGATTAGTAGATATCTAATATCTGAGATATCTAAGATATCTCAGAAAAATTCTAAATTACTTGTTGGAATTTTTTGAAAAATTTATTTTCAAACATTATACATAAATATTATTTTTAATGAAAAGTGCATTATAGGGAGTATATGAAAAAATTCTTTGAACCAGCCTGCTAATGTTCTGAAAAATGACTTTTTACAATACTTGTGAGTTTTGTATGTATGTATTCACATGTGAATACATCAAAATGGAAGTATTCAATCTTTTAAATTATTGTATATGAGTTACTAGCACATACATCATCTCCCATCTCACACCTAACAGTAGAGAACAAAAAAATCAGGGAAAAAATGGGAATATATCAGTAATCTAGCATATTAGTATTATCTTTGATCCCAATTATTAACTTTCCTCAACTATATAATATTTTCTGTGATCAATGAGTAGCACATACTCGAAAATTTGTCCAAATTGGGGCACCTGGGTGGCTCAGTGGGTTAAAGCCTCTGCCTTTGGCTCAGGTCATGGTCTCAGGATCCTGGGATTGAGGCCCACATCAGGCTCTCTGCTCAGTGGGGAGCCTGCTTCTCCCTCTCTCTCTGCCTGCTGCTCTGCCTACTTGTGATCTCTCTCTCTCTCTCTGTCAAATAAATAAAGAAATCTTTTTAAAAAAAAGAAGAAAATTTGTCCAAATAAAATATTGAAAATATCATAGCCTTTCAAAAATTTTTAAAAGACTCTTGTTTACCTTGATCACATTTGTAAATTTATTTTCAGATCCTACAGTGTTGTTTTAATTCAAGGGTAGACATTTTGTGATGATGTTTTAAATTTAGAGTTAAATTTAATCCAACAGGCTAGAATGATACTTGCTATTTGGTAGTTTGTAAATATGTAAGTATGAACAATAGTTCAGGATCATCTTCAGTTACACTGGAGTTTTGTAACATTATATTTGGATTTAATAACAATAGTAACCCTACATGGAAGTGACTGCTTTTGAGTTGAATGTATTTATAAAGCCTGCTAGGTTATATTAAATTACATTATAAAAAGGGTTAATGAATTCATCAGTAAGAAAGAGTATTTTTTCCTTATTTCTCTTTCCTCCTATAATGTGACTGGACATGCAGTATTGATGGTCTAATCAACTAGGTGAACATTATAATAGAACATAATTCACTGTGTGAATATAAAGTTGGAAAACTATTTAGAAAGAAAAATCCACTGTTCTGTCCCACATTGTGGAATAAACATAGTTTATGGTAGTGTATCATTTTAGCTTTCTGTTAAGATGCCACTATACAGTTAGACAAAGAAATGGAAAAGTCTGATGGCAATATTCCTCAAATAAGTCATCAAACAGATGTAATCAAGAACAGAAGCCAGTTTAACTGTCTGGTGTCACAAAAACAAAAACAAAACAAAACAAAAAAACCCCAAAAAACAGGAATCTGGATTTTGTCATAGAAAGCTAATTCATATAGAAGTGTTCTACTGTGCACCTAGAACAAAGTAAAATATATTGCCTAACTTCAAATCATTTTTATTGATCAGGTGTATAGGGATCTGCAATAAATGTGCCCAAAATTCAATGTTTTAACACAAAACAATCAAACAATATGGTGATGTGGTGTGCCCATTCCACTGGATCTCCTAGGCATTTCCATTAACTAGTGATTCCAGAGCCCTACATCTTCCTAGCTCCTGGCTCCATTATCTCCTTCTTTCTGCTGGATTTTCTGTATTCAGACAGCCAGTGGGAACAAGACAGCATAAAGGAGCTGAGGAACTTTTAGATGCATGATCTAGAAGTGAAATATATATCACTTTGGCTCACATTCCACTGATGAGAGCTCAGTCACCAGGACCCTTGTAACTGGAAGAAAGGCTAGGAAATTAGGTCTAGCTCTGTATCCAGTGTCAAAGATGTGGTGAGCTTATTGGTGCCTCTGCCACATGATTTAATTCTCTACGGTGAGAAGAAGAGGCAACAAACAAGGTATGAATTCAGGAATACAGATCTTCTGGATTTACAGTGGGGTTACCTCTCCAATAAACCCATCATAAATTGAAAGTATTGTAAGTCAAAATATCTTAACTCAATATTATAAGTAAAAAATGAATTTAATATACTAACCTACCAAACATTATAGCTTAGGCTTGCCCCCCATAAATGTGTACAGAACACATACTTTAGCCCCCGTTGGGCAAAACCACCTAACACAGTCTATTTTATAATCAACTGTCAAATATCTCATGTGATTTATTGAACATTGCTAAAAATAAAAAGCAGAATAGTTGTAAGTGTATTGTTGTTTACCCTGGTGATCTCATGGCTGGTTACAAGCTGAGGCCCGCTGCCACTCCCAGCATCAGGAGAGAGGATCATACGTTGTATCACTAGCCTGGGAAAATATCAAAATTCAAAGTTAGAAGTATGATTTCTAGTGAATGCGTGTCACTTTTGCACCATCGTAAAGTCAAAATCCTAATTTGAACCGTCATGAGTCAGGGAACTTCTGTAAAAAAGATTACAATGTTGGGTGCCTGGGTGGCTCAGTGGGTTAAGCCTCTGCCCTCAACTCAGGTCATGATCTCAGGGTCCTGGGATTGAGCCCCGTATTGGGCTCTCTGCTCAGCAGGGAGCCTGCTTCCCCCTCTCTCTCTGCCTGCCTGTCTGCCTACTATGATCTCTCTCTCTGTGTCAAATAAATAAATAAAATCTTTTAAAAAATATTTATTAAAAAAAGATTACAATATTTATGAAAACTACTACCTTAATAAATCATGCCCAAGTCTACAGTGTTGTCAATATGTATAAATATATACAATTTCTACAGGATAATTAGAATCCATGTTTTAACACAGTTCCCTATTAATTCATAGGCAAATTAAACTTTGAGAGGCACTGCTCTATAAAATATGTCTCACTTGAAAAATTTACAATATACCATAGTATTAAAAAAAAAACAAGTTTGAGAATTTGTGCTGCAAAGAAACTTGCTAACTTTCATTATTATTGTTAATAATCTGAATATCCCAATTGAACTTGGTTGTGATTACTTCTTAACAAAACACTCATCAATATCCCATAGGAAGCTAGTTTTCTATGAAACTCAGATAGGGACATGGATTTAAATGCACAAAGTGGGGGCGCCTGGTTGGTTCAGTGGATTAACCCTCTGCCTTCTGCTTAGGTTATGATTTCCAGGTCGTGGTGTCAAGCCCCTTATCAGGCTCTCTGCTCAACCCCCCTGCCTGACTCTCTGCCTACTTCTGATCTCTCTCTGTCAAATAAATAAATAACATCTTAAAAAAAAATAAATGCACAAAATAGGTAAGAACTAAACTCAGAAATTTAGGTGTTACTTTTTACCTGGTGTCTCTACCATAAGCCCCCTCTGATTTGGAAGATTCATTTCTATATTCCCAGTTAGGTAGCGTGACTCTGATGTGAAGAATTTTAGTTTTTCATTCATTCACTCATTCATTCATTCATTCATTCTACATACTATTTTTCAGACATTTACAAAGGTCTGTGAAACCAAGAATGATCCAAGATTTCAGCAGAGGAAGAGG
Organism: Martes martes; assembly: GCF_963455335.1. Taxonomy (NCBI): domain Eukaryota; kingdom Metazoa; phylum Chordata; class Mammalia; order Carnivora; family Mustelidae; genus Martes; species Martes martes. The sequence continues at coordinate 26,274,044 of NC_137898.1, read as the reverse complement.
ACAAATAAAGTAGAATGTAAACATAAAAAAATTTACAAGGGGTAGATACATCCATTTGAATAGACTATAAATGAATTTGCCTTAAAATGAACCCTAGTTTGTTGCAAACTCTGCAAACTCTATCAAAACACTGTAATGTTAGAATTAGCCTATTGAACACTGAGGTCCTCACTGATACACTACATTAGGTCTGAGTTCTATTTTATTTAAAACACCTCACTTTCTCCTTTGTTACAAAAGGCTGATAAAAAAGAGAGAGTAAGGGCACCTGGATGGCTCAGTGGGTGAAGTATCTGCCTTTGTCTCAGGTCATGATCCCAGAGTCCTGGGATAGACACTCGCATCTGGCTCCCTGCTCAGTGGGGAGTCTGCTTCTCCCTCTCCCTCTGCCCACCCCCGTGCTCTTTCTCTGTCAAATAAATAAATAAATAAATAAGATTTTTTAAAAAGAGAATTAGCCTGCACTGATAGTTTTCCATTATATTTCTTCCACTAAAATTTTAATCATTATTTCTCTCCTCTCCTACCCTTTTGCCTATACAGTAGCTTCTCATTCCTTTTTAAATTTATTTCTATTTTTAAATTAACATATGTATTATTTGTTTCAGCGGTATATGTCTGTGATACATCAGTCTAACACAATTCATAGCACGCACCATAACACCTTCCCAATGTCCATTACCCAGCCATCCCATCCCTCCTACCCCCCTCCCCTCCAGCAATCCTCAGTTTGTTTCCTGAGATTAAGAGTCTCTTATGGTTTGTCTCCCTCTCTGGTTTCATCTTGTTTCATTTTTCCCCTCCCTTCCCCAATGATCCTCTGTCTTGTTTCTCAAATTCCTCATATCAGTGAGATCATATGATAATTGTCTTTCTCTGATTGACTTATTTTGCTTAGCATAATATCCTCGTTTCATCCATATTGTTGCAAATGGCAAGATTTTGTGTTTTTTGATGGCTGTATAATATTCCATTGTGTATATGTATATATGTATATATCTATCTATAAATAGATACATAAATAGATGATAGGTATACCACATTTTTATCCATTCATCTGTTAATGGACATCTAAGCTCTTTCCATGTATTTTCTTAAACTTACCTGTATTTCATTATATTGGTACCATTGCAAATAATATTTGATGCTTTTGTAAGCAACATCAACTTTTCTTTTTCTATTTCAGCTTCATCATGACCATTGCTAACCATATATAAATAAAATATATAAATAATATTGAGTTTTTAAATGTCGACCTTGCATCCTGAAGGGGTAAGTACATATTTTAGTTCTTACAAGATATTTGTAGTTTCATTGTTAGTTCTGCATAAACAATGTTACCAACTATAAATTTAAAAAGGTTTTATTTTTCCCCCAATTTGTATACATTTTGTCTATTATTACAATGCTAGGACCTCCTGTAAATTGTAAAGAGAAAAAGTTTGCCACTTTAAGCCAAAGTTTATTCATTTATTTACACTATATGCTCTACTTCTTTTTTCTTCTTTTGTGCTTAGCTTTTCTCTTTTTTTGGCCATTAATTTTTATTTTCTCTGACTTCTGGGACTCCAATTACATTTATTTTAGCCCCATTGATATTGGCTCACAGGTCCTTGATACTCAGTTTAATTTTTCGCAGTCTATATTTCACTTTAAATAATTTCTCCTGCTGTATATTCAAGTTCACTAATCTTCTCTTGTGCTAATTCTAGTCAGTTGTTAAATCTCACTTGGCATATTTTTTATCTTAAATATGTATTGTACATCTATAGATATTCTGTTTGGGTCTGTTTTAATAATTCCACCTAACTCCTCACTGTGTTCACATTTTATTAATCGCTTAGAATATGCTTGTGTAGTATAATTTTAATATCCTTATTTCATAGTTGTATAATTGCTAGATTGAGTTGAATGATTCCCAGTTGTGTATAAGTGCTGAAATTTATTCAACTTGTAGCTCTTCTGTAACTGTTATTTCCTTGACATTTTTTTTCTTATCCAACTTGTGTCCTTTCTGACACATGTATATTGATTTTCAATCAAGGATTCCTCTCTAAAATAGTCTATTTGTCTTGTTCTCCCTGACCTATCTATGTACCCTTATCTTAATGAGTCTTCGGGTCTCTGCTTGGCTGCCCCCTATTTTGCTGAAGCTGGAAAATGCTTCCAGGCAGTAAACTAGAGAAATTGTATGGTTTACCTTATTTGTTGATTTCCCTTTGAGATTGTTGTTTTGCATTAGCTGTTGTCCAGTATCCCAAAACACCTGTTTCATATACTTTGTTCAATTTTCTGTTTGTTAGAACAGGAGGGAACTTATCATTAAAGATGATCTTTCCTGAATAGAAATGGAAATTCCCCTCACTTTATTTTAAATGCAAAAAATTGGTAAGATGAAATTGGTGTATACTTTACCAATATATTTCTAATTCATATGACACATATTAAATGCATCTAATAAAACCAAATAATATGCTTAAAATACTGAAATAGACATATAATGAAGCAAAACACTCTGAGTTACCAGAAATAATTGTAAATGTTCTTGATACTAACCCTACTAACCCTATTTCTACTGTTAACCATTGGCTAGATTTTATTTTTGAATACCAAATACTCTGATTCTTTTTGAAGTGTCTCTGTCTAAGGGAAGATTATAATGTTTAACCCTGAATAACTCAACATCATCTGTGAGATGGAGATGACTAGGTGAATGTGGGCAGAGATGCCATGTGCTGTTTCTGGATAAGGGCTTTGTCACATTCCATTCCTTCTCTTCATTCACCAGCTTATTCCATGTAGGAGTTGCTTTGTTAGATGGGATCCCAACTAAAGATGATATGGAGTAGATTACAGCTAACCCATGAAGAGTATGTAACTCAAAGAAGAAATAAACTTTAGTTGTTTTGCACCACTCACATTTTGTGACCCTTAGTTACTTCAACATAAGTTACCCTATTTTAACTGATGAATCATGCAGTTTTGTCAACCTAATAAGATCTTAATCTCAAATTCATCAATTATAAATTTTAAATAATACCTACAGTATATTGCATAAAATATTATTGTGATAATTTAGTTCATGCGTAGATTCAAGAACAATTGCTAATTAAGGACAGTGCATAAATATAAAGAACTCATCCTAAGCCATATTTAGTTCTTAAATATGCCATTTTAATCTATGCTGTTATCTTTATGAGAATGTAAGTTTAATTTTAAAAGACCTTGCTCTTTAATGGACTATAATTTCTGCCTAGTAAGTGCCTTAAATTTTTAAAGCAATCTTTTCTTTCAAAATTTTAGCTCCAAATACCTATCATCTGTCAACCGTAAAATACACTGAATGATTAAGTATTCATTATATACTTTTTATTTGTCTACTTTATTTACTGAAATTTTCTGTGCCACTTCAAAAACTGTAAACCCTATTTAAAAAAAATTGTACTGTTCTTTGATGTTTTATTCTCTAGCAATCTTATACTTCAAAATAAATTCAAATTTAATTGTTCCCTGAAAAGATATAAAACTTAATTCACTTTAACCCTCCAGTACATTTTGTAGCCCATACAAGCCTTTTGCTTCCCTTTTTAAAAATATTTTTTTCTTATGCTTTTGATCCCAGTCTCCTTTAGAGAGACAATGATGATCCTTCTAGGTAAATGACTATATTCCAAAGTCACATTTTCTAGCTATAATACAAAGATTTCCTTAAGTAATAGAAACCACTAACATGACTTTTTGACAAGAGAGATAAATACGAAGTGTTGGTAAGACATTTATTTCATCGTCCCAGTTCCTTATTTTGATCTCCAGTATCTTTTATCATACCATCATACACATGTCAGTTCTTTACACATTCTTGGAGCTTTAAAGAAAAGGAAGACGTTTTTCACTTCGTGTTCAAATCTATTCAAGGTTTATTTAGGCATTCTCTTGTGTTCTATCTAATCATACTTCCTGAAATAAAAGGGGCTTATGCTGAAACAGTGTTATGGACTGAACATAAGAAAACACTTTTAGGGGTGCTTGGGTGGCTCAGTCGCTCAGTTGGCTAAGCATCTGCCTTCAGCTCAGGTCAAGATCCCAGGGTCCTGGGATCGAGTCCCGCATCGGTCTCCTTGCTTAGTGAGGAGTCTGCTTCTCCCTCTGCCTGTAGCTCCCCCTGCTTGTGCTCCCTCTGTCTCTCTCTCTGATAAATAAATGAAATCTTAAAAAAAAAAAAAGCCAACACTTTTAGAACTATGTTCTTTGGTTTAATATCTTGTATAACCTCTTAAATAGACATATTTACTGTAAAATATTTTAGAAGATTCAGCATACCACCAGGCTTCCTGATTCCCCAGATAGGAGGTACAGTATGTAGTCGTTTCTGAAATCATTTGACTATGGTAGAAATCTTGCAGAATGTCACTCTTTGGATCTTCTTTCACAAACAAAGGAATAGAGCAATGAAATTGTGTTTCTTAAAGAAGATAGCACTTGTTTACCATCGAACAAACTAGGTTCTTTCTCACCTGGGAGGACCATCCTCTTTAACAGAGATTGTTACCTCAGGAGTGAAGTGTGATTAGACCTGACATTTGAAGATCCAGTAAGATTTATAAAATATTCACTGTCTGAACTCTAACAAACCATTCAAAAGCGATATCCCTGCAGCTTGCTCCGAATTAAGCTGTTTCATCCGCACTTGTCACACAATGAAAAAGAAACCATCCCACTTGCTTCAAAAAGTATTTACCTGCAATAGTGGTGTTTATTTCATTTTTCAGAAAAGAGTCATGTTTTCTTAAATCTTCATTTGAAAATCTACCATCATGCCAAAGTCTGTCTTTTCAATGGTTAAGTGCAGTTTTCTTTCTGTATGCAAACCTGGCATCTAGGATTTTCTTCTTATTATTCACATCAGATAAACAACAATCCCATCAGTATATAACTTCTGCCTAAAATATCTCTGGCTTATCGAGAAATTGAGATAAATGAGTTTCATTCTCTGTCTTCTGAGTTGGGTGGGTGGACATTTATAGTATTGTTCTTCCTTTCAGACACAATTTATTAAAGAGGCACACCCAAATCAGAACAAAAAGCATAATAATAAAGTTTTTCTGACTATTTCTTTTATCTTTTCCTTGGTTTATGTTATAAGCCAATGTAATAATACTCGTTTTAACTTTGGGAATTGAAGGTGTCTGATATAAAATATTTATTTGTTATCTTTTCTGCCTTGACAAAGCCAACATTTAATAGCTTTCTTGAAAGTGAGTGCAACATCAAAGCCCATGTGCTTTTCCCAAATTCATCTTTATTGTGGCATTGTTAGGCATTTCCTAGCCTTTCAGCAACCACAGATGTTTGATTTTTTTTTTCTTTTTTGCAGTCACATCACTGTCTTCTCCACCCTCCCAATCTTGTGTGTTTTGCACTCTTTGTCAAAATATTAGCAAAGGAAAATTGCTAAACTTCCACAGGAGGTGGAAGTCTAAGGTCTGGCTCGTATTAGATTACATTATTTTGACCTCTTGCCACCAACACCAGTTCCTTCTGTAGTTTGCTTGACATGAAAAAACAAATAAATAAAAAATTTAAAAAAAAAAGGAAAGGAAAATGTAGGGGAGACTGATTCCTGGTTCAAACTAGGCATTTGGTACTAATTAGTGAAGAATTTGTAAAAAGAATAGGGAGCAGTTATCCTTCCTTTACTCCATGCTTTAGTAGGGATATTGTTGTCTATTCCAGAATGAGTCAAAAGAAATCCAAGATAAGCATTCCAGTTTTAAAGTTCATTTTCCTTCCTATATTTTGTTTATTGCTAATTTCTCCTTTGCATCAAACACAGCAATTCTCCAAAAGTTGTTTTTCTGTTATATGCTAAGCACTGAACCAGTCACCCTGCCCCATCATTGATATTCTGAGCATCCAGTTTTACAGAATGGCAAATTAGGACCCAGAGAAGGTCATAGGACTTCTTTAACCTCAGTGAATGGCTCAGTATCAGGCTTTTTACACTGGAAAATATAGTATTTCCACTTAATCATTCCATCTCTTTATAAAAGAGAAAGTAATGTCTTTAGCACTCGTTCTTCATGACTCATCTGCTAAGAAACGCTATGTTTGCAACGGAAGATCTTCTTATCGGTCTAAAATTACTGAGTCAAATAACCCATTTGGCTGTCCTGGGATTACTAATCATTTGGTTCTTTGTGTGTGAAAACATAAACTGGTCCAACCCAAGCTGAATGAAGACTGAATGATGCATCTGCGAAACACGTACTGTCAGGGAGCAGTCCAATGTCATGGATTTGTGTTTTATTTGAGGCAAGTTATGCTCAGGAACTGAGATTATCTTTGCCAATCATTTATTTAACACAGGCTCACTGCAGGAATTATAATTTATAATAATAATATTTCACACACCAACTGCATATAGGATAATATCTCTTAATAAGCTAATAAAGAAGTAGCATATGCCGAAACTGTTTCCCCAAAGGGGAAATGAAAAAAATAAAGTCCAAATTTAGCTGAGGTGTACATTTCTAGGAGCTCATATTCAGAAACATTGGCTCGGCCAATCAAGAGCTGATGTCCACAGCTGTCAACCCAAAACAAAAGTCCCTTGTTCCGAGAGCACATTGCTAGGGGAACGGAGGTGCTATTGTTAGCAGGCAAGATGATCTCCTTTACAGGTAGGGTCACATTGTGGTTTTCAGCACTCTTGGCAGAGTTGGCGTGCACAGCAGTAGTTAATGCCCAAGGTCCTCAGAGAGTATTTAGATCAGCAAAGGGTAGCCTTGTATGGACCAAACACTCTTGGTAAGTCCTCACAAATTCTTGATATTTAAAGTTTAAATGTCCAGGGGCACCGGGTTACTCTATAGGTTGACCTTCTGACTGCAGCTCAGGTCATGATTTCAGGATCTGGGATAGAGCCCAGCGCTGGGCTCCAAGCTCAACAGGAGTCCACTTCTCCCTCTCCCTGTGCCCCTACCCTCTCAAATAAATAAATAAAATCTTTAAAAAATTAAAAAATAAGTTTAAATTTCCATTACTTGATAGCCATTCTTCCCTGTGTTTATTGATAATTTCCCAGTGACGACTGTCATCAGTTGAACTAAGTGCTTATTGACAAAAACAGATGTCAGTGACAGCATCTTTGACACAGTTTCCTGAATAAACGAATTCACTCCTAGATTAAAATAACTTTAAGTGAAATACAAGTAAATCAAAACAATTTCATGTAGACCAAAATAACTTTACTTCAGTCATAAACAAGTGGATTTGAAATCATAACACAAGCAATATAGAAACCATGGGGTAATATCCCAGATTTTTGTCTTGTTATTTTTGGGCTTTGACTATCGTCTTATTAAATCTTATACTGATAAAGTGATAGAATTAAAAAAAAATAAAAAGAGGAAATTATCAGTAGGTGTCAAAGCCTAGAGCAGGCCATGCATATCTAACATTTCTTTTTACACACAAGAAAACTATTTACATGGTTGGGAACTAATCATCTCTCAGTGGCCCCACCTCAGAGTACCATCACATTAGGGATTAGGATCTCAACATCTGAACTTCTGGACACAATTCAGACCACAGTAACATCAGAGACAGACAGACAGATGGAGAGAGGGAGATAGAGATAGATAGATAGATAAATAGATAGATAGATACAGGGAAGAAGGAGAGGGCAGAGAGGTTGAGAGAAGGAAAGGGAGAGATTTATTTTAAGGAATTGATTTAACTGTTTTGGAAAGATTGCTGAATCCAACATCTGCAGGTAGACCAGCGGGCTGGAGACCCAGGAGAAAACTGTTTTTGAGACCTGAGTCCAAAGGTAGATGGGAGTCTGAATTCCCTCTTGAGAATGATGTCTTTTTCTTTTCTTTTCTTTCTTTTTTTTTTTCCTTTGAAAACCTTCCACTGACTGGATACACCCATTGCATTATGGAGAGTCATTTTCTTTACTCATAGTCTACCTATTGAAATACTAATCTCATCAAAAAAATCTTTACAACATCTAGACTAGTATTTGACCAAACATCTAGACACTGAGGTCTAGCTAATCTGACACATAAAATTAACCACCACCAAGTTCTACAGAGCCAGGAACAAGGCAAGGATTCCACTGTGTCCACTATAATTTAATACCATATTGTATATTAACCAATGTGATAATCTAAGAGAAAAAAATAGAGATGCACATTAATAATTTAAAATGAATAAGACTATCTCTATTTGCCTAACCTAAGTATGTATATCTGGAAAAGTAAAAAATATAAATGATAAAAGTAAGATAAATAATATAGGCATTCTGTGAAGCAGAAGAACGTAAAATTAATACACAAAATACTTGTTTATACAAGCAACCAACTTTTGTCTTTTGAATTGGACAAAATTGCAGTACAAATGTGTAAAAATATTTAGTAATAGACAATATGAGATGTACAAAACCATAGGATGAATAATTAAAATGCAGCATAACTTAGCCTAACATTTCTTAAATAAGACCCAGAATAGTAAGCAGCAAGAATTAGCCTTGTAGTATCATTTATCATCTCTAAAAAAGGAAAAAAAAAAAGAAAAATATTATATGAGTCAAAAAAAAAAGAAAGAAGGAAAGAAAAATTCTGGTATGCTTGAGTGTGTCATATTGTTGAGTGTCTGACTCTTGATTTCAGCTCAGGTCATGATATCAGGGTTCTGGGATTGAGCCCCACATTGAGCTCTGTGCTCAGAGTGAATCTGCTTGAGAATTCTCCCTCTCCCTCTCCCTTTGCCTCTCCCACCACCTGTATGTGCAGTCTCTCTCTCAAATAAATAAATCTTTTTAAAAAATCCTTTTGACGAAATAAATAAATTACCTATGAATAGCATGGCCATATTATTTAATTATCTAATTGGGAAAATTTTAACAGTAAAATTTCATGCCACTAATTATTATGGTATTAAGCAGGCATAAAGCAGAATGTGTCATGGCTTGACTTTTTAAAATAATTCAAGTTAGTATCACTCTCCCTGCACCATACTGAAACACCAGAAAGATGAACAAAAAAGACTGTGTGAGTCAGGGATTTTATATCAAAGAAAATTAACCTTCAAGTAAAAAGGCTACTGACAAATCATTTTTAAAATAGAAGAGCTTGGGAATATCATTCTCATGAGTCATTGTTAATGAAACTACCAGAGGACAAATTTCAAGTTAACAAAATATGACAGAGGAAACCTTTTTAAAAAGTACTAGGGATATGGGGCCCCTGGGTGGCTCAGAGGGTTAAAGCCTCTGCCTTCGGCTCAGGTCATGATCCCAAGGTCCTAGGATCAAGCCCCGCATCGGGCTCTCTCCTAGGCGGGGAGCCTGCTTCCTCTCTCTCTCTGTCTGCCTCTCTGCCTACCTGTGATCTCTCTCTGTTGAAAAAATAAATAAAATCTTAAAAAAAAAAGTACTAGGGATAAGCAATGGATATATTTGAAGGTAAATCTAAGGCATCAAATAATGTCTGTGAGGTTGACAAGATAGAATACAAATGGTATGTTATGTGGTCTAAAATGGAGGAATAATGTAACTACAAAATATAAGAAGATGAGAGAGAGATGGTGGGAAGTAGAATAGTTCACAAATCATCTCCTCTAATAACTGAAAATTAAGGATATTTTAAGCTGAAAGATAAAAGCTCTAGGAAAATCTGAATATTAGTAGAAAGGTGAAACCTAAGATAAATAATGATATTTTAAATAAATAGGTAGGGGAGAAATTAGAAAAGTAATTATAGCTGGATACATGGTAGGGAAAACATAAATTGTAAGTTATCTGAGGAAAAGGGGAGGAGAACATTTTACTATATTAAGTGCAAAACTAAATAATTGGTAAAGTAGAAAGGATTGGAGAAAATACAGTGCTGTATGTTACTTTAAGAATTGTGGGCTTTAAGAGATTGATACTAAGCAGAAATCATAGAGGGGGATGTGGTAGAGTGCCTTCAAGTGCTTGAAGATGCTTAGTTAGGGATGTTGGTAGGGGAACAGCACTTGGCTGACACAAAGTCATTTATGAGGACCAGTGAATCCTCCCCTTGAGATATCAGATATGTTTGGAGAAAGGTCTGTTGTACAGTAAGGCAGAGGGTTTCCAAGACATCCAAAATTAAATTATGATTCCAAATTTGATCCCATGTGTATTCTATGAGCCAATAGATTTGTAGATTTAGAAGTATTTCAGTTATGTATCTAATGTTAGATATATATTACACATAAACATACATATTCATAATATATATGCCCATATATGTGTATAGTTATATAATTATTATACATGCATAGGACAGATTCAAGGTCATCACATATTAATTGAGGAACAGGTTCAGTCTATATCTTGAAAGTTGTATTTCTGTACTTTATGTATTTATTTATCATATAATAAAGTTGCTATTAGTTTAATTTAGAAGCTACTGATTTGAGATGGAATCCTGAAATTCCACTATCTGTGTGACATTAGTAAGTGACTATGGATCTTAGGGCTTCAGTTTCTTTCCTACACTTAGGTACTAATAATATGGATAATGCTGATAGTTACTTCAGCATGAAAATTAACTGAAATCATATATGGAAAACTAAGAAGCAAAAATGCTTGACACATTGTTGGTGTTCACTATCTGGATGTTTAATTAATGTGCCTACAATTCAATGTTAACATACTGAAGATAAAAAGTATTGCTTTATAACGATTTCAGCTTCTTTCACCCAGAATACTTATTTCCTTGGCCTGTATCCTATAATTTAAGGCATTCTGCAACCCACTGGCAACTTACCAAACCTTATTCATGAAATAAATAATTGTCCTCTGTAGATTCAAACTTTTGTGATTGTAAAAAAAAAAAAAAATGTCTTATTGTGTCCTCTTTTTTGGTACATCTCCTATCAAAAACATCATTTTGTTTTACTGTGTTTAGTCAGGTGTGGAAATATGAGTAACAATTTTAGCAACTTTGGCCTTACTTTCTCACTCTTTCACTGTTTCGGTTTCAATCATGTTACCTAGTGGCAGCTGTTGGGTTACAGTTGCTGGATGGTTTCCCATCATGAAATGTCTTCTTAGAAGCCCAAGCTGAAATGCTCTCAGCTGGGTTGATTATGAAAATTGTACAATTTTGACAAGATTATAAACAGCATACTTTGTCTAAAGCAAATGTGTGAGTGAAATATCTGGTTTGGCCATTCAGTTCTACCTTAGAAAACCTACTAGCCAAATGATAATCAGTAAAAGAGGAAAGGCAAGAAGTCAACCTCATCTTATTAATAATAAAATAGGTGAAATTTAATATGAAGCCAATTTTATTAACAACTCTAATTTAGCTACAATATTTGGAAAGAGTAATGCAATTATAATGTTTAATGTAATAAGGACATAGTAAACAGTCATTAGATTGCTGTTGGAGAATGCAAATTCATGAACTCTTTATGGAAAACAAATTAGCAATGTGTAACAATATGTATCAATACACTTTTACATAATTATATCTTTAATCCAGAATTTCCCTTTTTATGACTATATTCTATGAAAAACATTGCACATAAATGGAAAAGTACCTTCCTATAAGATTTTTTTTAATTTATATTTATCAAATGTAAGAAATTAAAAATCAAAAATTGGGGGAAATTTAAATATATATGTCTGAACTTCTAGCTTTCAACAAGTACTTTATATCAGATTCACCCTGCTCCCTGTAAAAAATATGAACTTTGGGAAAAAATCGAAAAAACAAATTGTTTGAAGGCACTGGAAAGCACACAAAAGCAGACAAAAACAGCAAGTAAAACAGCTCTTCAAATGAGGGAAACACAGGAGGTGAGATCAACATTCATCTTACTTTTCCTTGAAGGAACTCTGCTGTCCACAAGTCTAAAGAGAAATAGAGCTCAAGAAAAAAGTGGCAAACTTAATGGACTGAGGACTGAGAGGTCAGACTTTCCACATGAATGAAAATGTTAGGAGATTAAAGGAAACTCTAAAATAATGTATAAAATAAAAATTCCAGGGAGCCTGGGTGGCTCAGTGGGTTAAAGCCTCTGCCTTCGGCTCAGGTCATGATCCCAGGGTCCTGAGATCAAGCCCCACATCGGGTTCTCTGCTCAGCAGGGAGCCTGCTTCCCCCCCCTCCCTCGCCAACCACCCCCCCCACCTGCCTCTCTGCCTATTTGTGATCTCTGTCTGTCAAATAAATAAATTAAAAACAAAATAAAAATAAAAATTAAAAAAAAATAAAAATTCCAAACCTGGGAGCACCTGACTGCCTCAGTCAGTAGAACATATGAATCTTGATCTTGGGGTCATGCATTTGAGCCCCAAGTTGGAGATAGAGTTTACTTTTTAAAAAAATTGAACTTGGGGCACCTGAGTGACTCATTCAGTTAAGTGCCTGATTCTTGAGTTTGGCTCAGGCCATGATCTCAGAGTCATAAGATTGAGCCCCAAGTCAGGCTCAGTGCTAAGCCTGGAACCTACTTAAGATTCTCTCTCCCTCACCCTCCAACCCTCTCCTCCTTCCCCCGCCTCCAACTCAGGCTCTCTTTCTCTTAAAAAAATAAATAAATAAATAAAAATAAAAAGATTAAAAAAATTCAACTCCTTTCAAAGGAATTCTAAACCTAAAAAATGCAATAGTCAAAAATTTCAGTGGATGGACTAATAGAAGATTGGACAATGCAGAATAAAAGTTCTGTGAACTCAGGAATGGGGCAATAGAAATTATCTAAACTGATTTACAAATTGTAGATTTGAAATACTGAGAACTCCAACAACCTTGTCATGGCATTAGCCATTTAACGTATGTCTGAATGAAATACTGGATGATATTAAAAAAAAAAAAATCTAGGACAGTCAACATTAAAGAAACAATGACTGATAATTCTGTATATTCCACAGAATATTAAAAAAAAAAAAACTAGGACAGTCAACATTAAAGAAACAATGCCTGATAATTCTGTATATTCACAGAATATTAAATATAAATATTAAATATTAAATCCAAAGATTCGAGAGGTTCAGCAAACATTATTAGGATTCATACAGAGAAAACCATAGCTAGACACATGATAGTCAAAATGTTGAAATACAAAGATAGTGATAAAATCTTTAAATCAACCAGAGTAAAATGGTATTCTTCACATAGGGAAACAATGATAAAATACTGGCTACTGGGAGTGAAAAGTATTTGTCAAAATTCTTGACTTAAGGAGTTTTGAAGATAGACCATGTACTTAATCTATGTGTAAACCTTAGTAAGATGATTTCCAGGTAGAATGTTGAAAGTGTCAAAGACAGGACATTCTGGCTAAAAAAGAAAATGATTTCTTATTTCAGTCTTCCTATCTAATCTTCTTCCTGCTCTTGGAAATTTGGGGGCCTGGTGGCATTTTTTAAATTTGAAAGGTTTCAGTCCCCTCTCATCCATGCTAATGGTGCTTTGCTACTATGACACTCTTAAAAATATGGAGTTTCTACTTATCAAATAATAATTTACCCCTTTTAACAAAAACTGTCCCCGTAGTTCTCTTGAGACGAGCTTCTATCTCTATGTTAGCATAATAGGTTGCTGTGAGACTTCCTTTAAGATTTTTAGAAGAGAAAGAGAGAGAGAGAGAGAGAGTGTGTGTGTGTGTGTGCGCGTGCGTGTGCGTGCCTACAACACATAGCGTTAAGTCCTTAGAGTTCTTAACAAAGACTCATCGTCCTGTGCTTCATTTGATCTTTGGCGTTAAGCCTCTTTTCATTTTGAAATATTTATGTCAACTATTAGTTTTAATTTTTAACACTTGATAGTTTAGAACCCTTTATCACTTGGAACCTTTGTTCCTTTGAGAAAGGAAGGTATTTAGGAACCAATATCTAGGCATTGGCTTTGCTCCGTGCTGCCGAGAGGTTGGTGTTTTGAGATGTTCTCAGCAGATAGAGCTGAAATGAGCTGGCCAAAGAAGGAAGAGGATGAATCATGAGCACAATAATGATGTTAACAATGGTATTTGGATTAAATGCAATGGGGAGTCAGTAAAGAATTTTCAGCAGGGTAGTAGACTAATCTAATTTGTAGTTTAGAAAAATTATCTGGTGATGCTGTCATGGGCATGTAGAATGCACACAATGTATAAATTATTTAAATATCACTATAATGAAAACAAGTTTTCTTGTACTAAGTTCACATATCTGCCATGCCTACCTGCACAAGAGTCATGGTTTATATAAATTTAAGTTCCCTAATATGACTAAGTCTTTAAATATATTATTCTATTGGAGCAAACGGAAAATAATGATATGGTGTATGTTTCTAATATCTTTAGAAACAGAGGCTTCGCGTAAGTCGCATACCAACACGCACACACACGCACGCGCGTGCACGCACGTTAATTTTGTGTTTGAGGAGTGGTGATTAGCCCTCCATGCAAAACCGCAAAGTGGATGGCTACATTCAAGAAACCGGTATCCATTCAGGGAATGTTGAAGAAATAGTCTTCAGGGAATTGGTGGCCCATTGACTGAGTTGCTTACACACATTTGCCTACACAATCAATTGTTGAATGTTGAAAATCTAATGTAGTAAATCACAGCTACTTTTCTACATTTTTATGATTGTTCGTCTTCCCTAAATTATATTAGAGGCAATAAAAATTGATTCTAAGTAAAGTCATTATCCTTTTAAATGAGAGTTACATAGCTCAGGCGTTAAGATATTCACAAGACAAAGCAATTTTTTAAAATGGTTCGTTTTTTACTAAATAGAGCTAAAAGAGAAATTGCATTTAGCCTCAAAACTGCAATAAGACAACATCTTCCTAGAAGTGAGTAAATACATGGGATAAATGGAATTTATATTTTTATAATAATATTTGCTAATTATTGAATACTTGTAAAAATAAATATTTGATGCTTCTAAAAATAGCAAAAAAAACTAATTTGTACTTACCAATTCAAGAAATGGAATGATGCAATTTACCTACAGAAAAAAGATGACTGTTCTGATTTGTATATATTGTCCATAGATAATAAATCTTATATTAATACTCATTCAAAGAACAAATGATTCCAGTGTTGCACACATGATTCTAAAGTGGGCTTCTTTCCTAATCCTGAGCTTAGAATCTACAATCTTTTATAATTGGCTGCAGCCAAACCTGCCCATCCGCCCAAATTTTGCCAAGAATGGAGAATATATATATATTTCAAATAGAGACACTATTTTTATCTTCCAAGGCTATTTGCTGTGCAAACATCCTTGAAAAGATCAGCCAAAACCAAAAGCTGTCAGTGCCTGTGATCACAGGACATACAGAAATGTGAGTGACACGTGCTATATTGTCTCCCAGTATATAAGAAGTACCCATGAAGTGGTAATTAATGGTTTTACTCTAATATCAAGCATGAAATTCATTTATGGAAATCCACTGAGATAATAAGTATGCTGAAACATTATAGGTTGTTTTGTTATTGTCGTTTAAGGTTGAGATCATTAACCCAATTAAAAACATAGCCAAACACTGTATAAAATTAATTTTAAATTAAACAACAAAGCTTAGGGGTGCCTGGGTAGTGCAGTCAGTTAAATATCCAACTCTTGGTTTCAGCTCAGGTCTTGATCTCGTGGGTCATGAGATCGAGCCCCGCATGGGACTCTGCACTCTGGGGAATCTTAATTCCCCTCTCCCTCTGCTCCTCCCACTTTCATGCTCTCTCTCTCAAATAAAGGAATCTTTTAAAAATTAATAAACGTTTTTCTCTTTTTCTGAATGTGCTTTCTTTAAAAAAACAAAACAAAACCAGGTACTTTTGTTGACATAGTTAAATCCAAGATCTATCTTAACTCTGAAGATCCTTGAGCATAACCTGGAAATGACAGAATTAAGGCATACACCATTAAGGCATACCCATTGTATATGGGTAAGAAAATATGAAAATTAAAGCAAAGCTGCAAAGATTTCTGAAATAACCTTTCTTTATTCAGATAAAATTGCTAAATGGTTAGCCCGAAGAACTCTACTTACATTATTTTAACTGCGTTGTCAGAAAGAAGGAGACATAAACCTATCTCTATCAAACTCAAACTTGTTAAAATAATCTCAGTTACTCAATCTAAATGCTCAGAATTTGGGGTTTCAATAAAACTAGAATGAGACAATTCCTTTCTGAACATATATTCATGAAGCAAAAATTTCAGCTTATGAACCATAGTTTGCTAGATATTTTGAGAGGGTTTTGAGTGCTGTCTCTGAGTGGATCACCCTAAAGATGATACAGTATCTATTAATGACATAAAAGCAAAGGAAGTGGTAGAAATGGTTGATGTTATCATATCCTTTTTAGTTAGCCACATGATATCTCCACAAGGAAAAGTAAGGAGATTGGAAATGCAGAAAGTCTGGGTTTTGGTTCGAACTTCTGCTGGTGGCTTTAGTTGGATATGTCTCTTAAGTTCTTAAGAAGAAGAGTATGTAATAAATTACGTGTTTTAGTCACCTTTAACTGCTATATCAAAATACCATAAACTGGCTGACTTATACCCAACACTTTTTTCTCACATTTGTGGAGGCTGGGAAGTACATGATCAAGGCGCTTGTCCGTTTAGTCTCTGGTGGATCTGGTTTCCTGGTTCCTGGACAGCTGTTTTATCATGGAGTCCTCATTAGGCAGAAAGCGAAATGGAGCGCTTTAGAGTCTCTATTATAAGGGCGCTAATTTCATTTGAGTGTTCCACCTTCAGATCTAATCACCTCCCAAAGACTCCACCTCCAGATAGCATTACACTGGGGATTAGAGTTGACCATAGGAATTTGTGGGGAACACAAACATTCAGTCCACAGTGTTAACGTTTACTGACATATTCTTACTTAATAGAATGCATGGTCTATCCCCTGCATTCTGTAACTATTTTGGGATTTGAGTTGAATAGAACTGATGCAAAGTCAAAGAACTTATACTAAGATAGGTATCTGTAGTCCCTGATCTCCTGTTGTAGGTAAATGATTATGATTATCTGACATGATGTGTTTTAAAAATAACTTAAGTAATGATTTTGGGATATATATTATGTATATGTATGTGTGAGTAAAACCTAGATTTATTGGTTAACATACATGACACCTTAATCAGGAATCTGTAGAGGTAATTAAGAGAAAATTCAAATATTTTAAATGAAAATATATACAAAAATTGCACATCATTAGTCACTAAGCAATGAATTAAAAACATTTTTAATGAATTAGAAATAAGATGAGATACCACTGTATGCCAATTATAATGACTAAAATTAAAAGATTGGTCATACAGAATATTGGTAACGTGGGGCAAATGGATCTTATCTTGACTATGTATGGGAATGAAAAATGGAACAACCACTTTGGAAAACTACCAGTTTCATAAAAATTTATGATACACTTTCCATAAGCAAACCGTTTTAATCCTAGGTATTTGCTTAAGAAATAGAAACATTTGTCCAAACACAGAATTTATATGGATGTCAATAGCAATTGTATTTGTGGTAGCAAAAGCTGGAAACCATACTGATGTCCATCAACAAGTAAATGTTTTACACAAAATATGATATATCCATATAATCAAATACTTTTGGACAGTAAAGAGAAAAAAATAAGTTGCTAATATATGCACCATGATATTTTATTATCAAAATCATTAAGTTGATGGAAGAAATCAGATAGTCCTAAACATGCATATGCACACAATCAGAAAATAAATGTATAATTTTATTTATAACAAATTTAAACTGTCATGGTATAAAGCAGATTCATAGTTGCTTAAAGAGCAAAGGTGGAGTGAAAGCTGGATTACAAAGAGACACAGAAATACTAAAGTTGACAGACGTTTTGTATTGGCAGTAGTGATTTCCTAGGTGTATATAACTGTCAAAATATATAGAATTGTATAATTTTAAAAGATGCAAATTATTGTGTATAAACTTCTATATATTTTAAAAGCACATATATATAAATCATAGGGTTTGCTAATTAGCTTGCTTAGGATAATTAGAAGTATTTTTCATTGCTAGAATGGTTATTGATGATGTATAAGACAAACATTCCCTGTACCCAAAGAATTTTCAAAAATTAAGAGTTTTGGGGATGCCTGGGTGCCTCAGTTGTTTGTGTACAACTTTTGATTTCAGCTCAGGTCATGATCTCAGGGTCATGAGATTGAGCCCCATGCCAGGTTCTGAGCTCAGCAGGGAGTCTGCTGGAGATTCTCACTCTCCCTCTGCACCCCCCCCTTCATTCTCTCTCTAAAAATAAATAAATAAATCTTTAGGGAAAAACACACACACACACACACACAACAAGAATTTTGAATGTGCACAGAAAGGGCAGGGAATGTCCAAGTAGGAATCTTGGGGAGGTGAAGACAGGAGAGAAACCTAATTCGGAGGTGCGTATTTGAAAGAAACACTGTAAGTCTATGGAAATGTTATGGGAGGATTTGAGAGTGATATTCTAGGCTGAATAAAGGTAAAGCAGTATAAGGAGATGAGAAAGGAGTATAGAGTTGTTTGGGGATTGTATTGTATTGTAAGTTTCATTACAAGGAGTGAAGCAATACCAGAAAGACTCTTGGGGGTATGTGTTATTACAGTGGACATTTTGCATTTTGGAAAGTGCCATTGGGGAATTTTGGCTTTCAGAAATTTCCTGTCATGTCCCAACATCCTGTAATAATAGGAAAAAATTACATACATTATAGTTAGTATTACATTTAACTTTACATGAAACAAAAAATAAACAAAAAGGAAAATTCTATATAAACTAAAAACTAGAACAAGTCCTTAATGTAGCCTCATGTTGGGGCAGAAAGATCTTCCTTGTAAATAATGCCAACTCTAAAGCCTTAAATAAAAAGAATTAAAATTGGCTACATAAGAATAAATATTTTTATGGCAGAAGATACCAGGCAAGTAGATGGCATAGAATTTTTGCTTCCTGTTATGATGGTGATGAGAATTATATATATATCCTTCTACTGTAAACACCTATAAAACTATAAGGCAATTGTTTTCAGGGTAGAACCACAGTTAACAATGAAATGTGATGCTTGAGCAAAATGAAATTCATACTTACTTTGGACTTCCACCTAGAGGTACTTTCTAAGTAACAACATAAGGAAGTAGAGTCTAAGAGGAAAGAGTGTTCTTGCTGAACCAAAGGGGGGCATATGGAAGTTTGGGCCACTGTGGTGGATGGTGTTTGTGAGGTAATATTCAAGGGAACAATGAGCTATAGGGTAAAAGTACCAGAGATCTGAGTGCGATTCACCTACAAAACTTATCTAAGTGTGTAGTTGCATATACCGGAGGAAGACTCTGAAAGGCCAAGTAAAGAGCAGGTGTCCTCAAGAGAAATATCAGAGATCACTAAGACTTGGGAACTTTGGTGATCTACCTTAAAAGGAGTATAAAGATCCCACTGTGACTCCTGGATTTGTAATTGATGATCAGAGATGACATAACTTTGGATTTCAAGTTACATCCTAGAATAAGAACGTTATGAGAATAAATTTTACGTAACACACTGTGAAGCCAAATTTGACAAGATCAAGAAAACTTGCAGGCAGTAATTTAGATGCTTTTCAGAATAAAACACAATGCTCCTTAAAGGAAGATGACATATTTTGGGCTCCTTGTAACTTGTCTTCCACAATATCTAGCACTTTATAACAACACACAACAAAACATTAGACTTGTACTTAAAATCAAAGGAAAGGGAGGCATTCAATGGAAACTGAGTGTAATATGTTACAGATATTGCAGGTGTAGTCAAGACTTAGTTAGGTATTAAAAATGTATCTTGAAGATATTGTGGGTTTGGTTCCAGACCACCACAATAATACAAATATCTCAATAAAGCCAGTCACATGAAATTATTGGTTTTCCTTTGCCAGTACAAGATGTCACCTTGGTGTTGATGGCTGTTTCCTGATCGGGATGTGGTTGCTGAAGGCGGGGTGGTTATGCCAATTTTTAATGTAACACTGAAGAATATTGCATTGATTGACTCATCCTTTCTGAATGATTTCTCTGTAGCATGCAGTGCTGTTTGATAGCATTCTACACAGTAGAACTTCTTCACAATCGGAGTCAGTACTCAAATTCTGTCGATCTTTTATCAACCAAGTGTATGTTGTAGTCTAAATTCTTTGTTGTCATTTCAACAATCTTCGCAGCATCTTTTCCTGGAGTAAATTTCACCTACAGAAACCACATTCTTTCTCATTTATAAGAAGTGAATCTTCATCTGTTGAAGTTTTATCACAAGTGTATCACATATTCAGGCACTACTTTAAATTCTAGTTCTCTTGCAATTTCTACCCCATCTGCAGTTACTTCCGCCACTAAGTCTTGAACCAACCCCTCAAAATTATCCTTGATGGTTGCAATCAACTTCTTCCAATCTCCTGTTCATGTGGCACTTTTGACCACTCTTCATGAATCACAAGTAGTTTTAGTGACATATAGAATGGTGAACTCTTCCCAGATTTACACTTCACTTTGCTCAGATCCTTTAGAAGAATCGGTATCTATGGACGCTATAACCTTTCTAAATGTATTTCTTAAATAATAATATGTCTATGTTGAAAATGCTCTTTGATCCGTGGGCTGCAGAATGGATGTTGTATTTGTAGGCATGTAAACAACATTAATTTCACTGGACATATCCATCAGAGCTCTCGACTGACCAGGTGCATTGTCAATGAGCAGTGATATTTTGAAAAAAAAAATTTTTTTTTTTTTGCTGTTTTTGTTTGTTTGCTGGTTTGCTTGTTTTCTCAGCACTAGGTCTCAGCAGTGGGCTTAAAATATTTCATAAACCTTGTTTAGTACAAACCATGACAGCAATGTGCTGCCATCCAGGCTTTGCTGTTCCATTTATAGAGCATGGGCAGAGTAGAGGTAATATAATTCTTAAGAGCCCCAGAGTTTTTAGAATGGCCAGTGAGCACTGGACTCAACTGAAGTCACCAGCTACATATCCCCTAACAGGAGAATTAGCCTCTTGCTTCAAGTTTTGAAATCAAGTACTGATTTCTCCTCTCTAGCTATGAAAGTCCTAGATGGCATCTTCTTCTAACAGAAAGCTGTTTCATCTATGTTGAAAATCTGTTGTTTAGTGTAGCCACCTTCATTAATTATCTTAATTTTACAAAAAGATAACTTTATGTTTCGTGTAATAATAGAAACAAGGTGATTGGGTGATTATAGCACACGGATGAGGGGAATGAATGACAACTTTGCCAAAGAAGATGGGAAGAAAAATTTTAGAATACTATGTTATAAGATTTCTGTACTACATATGAAGCAATACATAGGAAAGTGTTGCCAAATTAGTTAAAATATATAATATATGCTATAGGATTACCACTAAAATTATTTTTAAAGAAATGTAATTTAAACTTCTGCCTATCTCCCCACACTTACTCCCTCTGGACCAGGAGTACCATGCTCTAATCCCAATCTACTCAACTAGGTTGAAACCCAGCTGGTGCCAAAATGCCAGCTCACCACTCTTCTCTCATGAACCCTGACACCAGACTTATTGGAAACATGGCACTTTTGCCTAGCACTTCCACTCAAAGGACCTGGCCCTAGAGAGACAAAAGATACAGATATTGAAGATGATGCCATCTATTACTTCAAGGCCAATGTCTTCTTCAAAAATTATGAGATTAGGAATGAAGCTGATAGAGCCTTGATACATAAAACTCAACATTTCTGAGTGTCTAAAGAAACTCCAAAAGTGCAATTTCAGAAGACAACGTGAGAAATATATGTATATGTGGGGAATCACTAATTTTCCCATTCCTGGAGAGCCTGGTTTTCCACTAAACCTGCAAACAAGGTAAGGTGATGAGGGCCTACTTACAGCAGGTGAGACAAGAGACTGGTCTGACTTTCTGAGAAAGGTTTTCACCCTGAGAATGATAAACCTAGAAAAATGCTGGGCTTCCTTTGTGAAGAGACAGTTCATGAACAAGAGGGCCTTAGGACCTGGACAGTAAAAGGAACCTATGCAGACACTGTTTCCACAGCCATGGACAGCATTTTGTAGCAAGATGAATACAATTATCTGTCCTTATTTGATAAAGTTTTATACAGAAGAGAGCATGTCTTCACTTAAAGAATTCTTGATCAAGAATTTGGGTTGGGGGGGGCACCTGGGTGGCTTAGTGGGTTAAAGCCTCTGCCTTCAGCTCAGGTCATGATCCCAGGGTCCTGGGATCGAGACCCGCACTGGGCTCTCTGCTCAGCGGGAAGCCTGGTTCCCTTCCTCTCTCTCTGCCTGCCTCTCTGCCTACTTGTGATCTCTGTCTGTCAAATAAATAAATAAAAATCTTTAAAAAAAAAGAATTTGGGTTGGGGAGGGAAGAATGGGTTGTCAAAGTGTGATTTTAAATTTTCCACAGTTTGAAGCTAGTGCTTAATAACAGTAAGGAATAATAAAAAAATTTCTAACATTGAACAAAAAGAAATATAATTTGTACTTTAAGGGGGAGATAAAATGAAATCAAAATGTTCAACTAAAAACAGATAAAGACAGGAAAAAAAGGAATAACAAAATTATAAAAAAAAAAACCAAAACCAATGAGTATAAAACATTATAAACATGAGAGATAGTCATCCAACTATATCAGTACTCAATTTAAATGTGACTTGACTAAAAACACCAATTAAAAGACAGGAATCATCAGAGTAGATTAGAAAATAGTTTCCAACTCTATTTTGTCTATAAGAAACACCTTTTAAATATAAAGACTGACCTCGATTAAAAGTAAGGAGATAGAAGAAGACAGATCATGCTACAGGTAGTAATAATAAAGAATAATAATAACATCTGGAATAGCCTTTTTAATTTCAGACAAAATAGTTTTGAAATCAGGAAAGGTTGTCAAGGATAAAGAGGGGCATTGTGTAATGATAAAGGAGTCAGTTCTCCAAGATAACACAGAAATCTTCCATATAGCTACCTAACAAAAAAGCACCAAAACACAGGAGGCAAAAACTGATAGACCTGAAAGGAAATATAGACAAATCTACTATTATAGAGACACAAAATCCACTCTGTTATTAATTAATATATCATGTAGTCAGAAAATTGATATAGATATAAATTACCTGAACAGAGCTATCAATTAAATTGATCTAATTGTCATTTATACAATACTCCTTCCAACTGTAGCAAAATACACATGCTTCTTATATTCATATGGAACATCCATCAAAATAGACTATATAATGGGTCACTCAACACCTTAATGCATTTAAAAGAATAATGTTAAGGGTTGAAAAGATATGATGAAGCTCTAACCTCTGGAACCTCTGAATTTGACCATTGCAGATATAATCAAGTCAAGATGAGGACACTAAGGTGAGCCCTAATCTAATGTAACTGGTGTCTTTGTAAGAAGGGAACAAGATAGAGACATACAAGGACTAAACAGCCATATGAGGTTGAAGGCAGAGATGGGAGTTATGTTACCACAAGCACAAGGGACACCACAGGGTACTGGAGGCTAAGAGATGTAAGGAAGGTTCTCTCCTCCCCTTGAGTCTTCAGAGGGAGCGTAGCTGACTTTGAACTTCTAGCTCCCCAGAATGTGAATGAATAATTTTTTTGTTGTTTAAAGCCATTCTGTTTGTGGTACTTTGTTATAGCAGCCCTAGGAAGCAAATATAAATAGATATCATACAGTTGTGTTCTCTGACCACAGAGGAATTAAATGAGAAAATAAGAGAAAGACTGCCAGAATATACACAGATATCTGGAAATTCAATGATACATTTCTAAATAACTCAAGGATCAAAGAAGAAGTCTCAATAGAAATTTTAAAAGTATATTTTGAACTGAATGAAAATGGATACATAACTTATCAGAATCTGTAGAATGAAGTAAAAGAATTGTTTAGAGAGAAGTCTGTTCCTTTAAATGTATATTTAAGAAAATAAAGATGAAATACATAAATCAATAACCTAAGTTTTCATCACAGGAAAGTAGAAAAAGATGGGCTATTTAAACTGAAAGTAAGTAGGGTGCTCGCTTCGGCAGCACATATACTAAACTGAAAGTAAGTAGGAAGAACAAGATCCTAAAATTAGAGGGGAAATCAATGAAATTTAAAGCAAGACAACCATAGAGAAAATCAACAAAATCTCAAAGTAGTTCTTGGAGAAGATTAATAACAATGATGTATCTGTACTCAAGTTAACCAATTGGGAAAATGAGAAGAGAAAGACAGAAAGTTAGAGAGAGAGAGAGAGAGAAGAAAAAAACAAGACAAAACACAGATTATCACAAATGGAAAGAGGTCATCACTAATGACCTCACAGACATTAAAACAATAATAAAGGAATGTTTTCTACAAATATATACCCACATGTTTGTAATTTGGATGAAATGGAACAATGCTTGAAGGCTCAAACTACCAAAATTCAAATAAGGGAAAATAGATAACCAGAAATATCCTACATCTGTTATAATAATTGAATAAAAAAAATTAATAACCTTCCAATAAAGAAAGTACAAAACACAAATGGTTTCACTGGCAAATTCCACTAAATATTTAATTAAGAAATCATCCTAATTGTCCAAACTTTGTTCCAGAATATAGAAACAGCAGGCATATGTCTTACTTTGTTCTTATGAGGCCAGCATTATCCTAATCCAAAATCAGATTTTAAAAAAATTCAAAAGAGAAAATCTAAAGACCAATATCTCTAATAAACATAGTTGTATAAATTGTCAGTAAATATTACCATATCAAATCCAATAATATAGAGAAATAATTATATACCACAACTAAGTGGGTAATTCCAGGTTTGGAAGGGGATTTCACATTAAAAATTCTGCACAGCAAAGGAAACAGTCAACAAAACAAAGAGGCAACCCACAGAATGGGAGAAGATATTCACAAATAATATTACAGACAAAGGGCTGATACCCAAGATCTATAAAGAACTCCTCAAACTCAACACACACAAAACAGATAATCACATCAAAAAGTGGGCATAAGACATGAACAGACACTTCTGCAAAGAAGACATACAAATGGCTAACAGACACATAAAAAAATGTTCATCATCACTAGCCATCAGGGAGATTCAAATCAAAACCACATTGAGATACCACCTTACACCAGTTAGAATAGCCAAAATCGACAAGACAGTAACAACAAGTATTGGAGAGGATGTGGAGAAAGGGGAACCCTCTTATAGTGTTGGTGGGAAAGCACGTTGGTGCAGCCATTTTGGAAAACAATGTGGAGATTCTTTAAGAAATTAAAAATAGAACTACTCTGTGACCCTGGAATTCCACTGCTGGGTATTTAGCTTAAACATACAGATGTTGTGAAAAGAAGGGCCCTTTGTACCCCAATGTTCATAGCAGCAATGCCCACAGTTGCCAAACTGTGGAAAGAACCAAGATGCCCTTCAATGGATGAATGGATAAAGAAGATATGGTCCATATATACAATGGAGTATTATGCCTCCATCAGAAAGGATGAATACCCAACTTTTATACTAACATGGACAGGACTGGAGGAGATTATGCTGAATGAAACAAGTCAAGCAGAGAGAATCCATTATCATATGGTTTCACTTACTTGTGGGACATAAGGAATAACATGGAGGATATTGAGAGATGGAGAGAAGTGAGTTGGGGGAAATCGGAGGAGAATACAAACCATGAGAGACTGTGGACTCTGAGAAATAGACTGAGGGTTTGGGATGGGAGGGGGTGGAGGGTTGGGTGAGTCTGGTGGTGGGTATTAAGGAGGGCACATATTGGATGGAGCACTGGGTATGGTGCATAAACAATGAGTTTTGGAACACACACACACAAATTAAATTAAATTAAATTTTTAAAAAATCAATTCATGTAATCTACCACATCAGAAAGTTTAAAAAACCTTAATTTTATTAAGTTTTTAATTCCAATTCTAGTATAGTTAGCATACAGTGTTATGTTATTTTCAGGTATACAATATAGTGAGTCAGTACTTCTATACGTTACTCGGTGCTCATCATGATAAGTGTACTCTTCAGTTCCACATGTTTTTGAGTTTTACATAAAGTTGATGATTGTGTCTTGAATTTCTTTCATTCAACATTATGTTCACGAGACTCATCATGATTTTTCTTAAGGCTGTACTTGGTTTTCATTCTACTTCTGATGGATATTAAGTTTGCAACTTTCACAGACAGAGCTGCTATGGAATTATGCATCTGGTTACTTTGAGGAGTAAATTACTAAACCTTCATCTTTATTGGGTAATGTCAAATTATTTTTTTTTTAAGATTTTATTTATTTATTTGACAGAGATCACAGGTAGGCAGAGAGACAGGCAGAGAGAGAGGAGGAAGCAGGCTCCCCGCTGAGCAAAGAGCCCGATGTGGGGCTCGACCCCAGGACCCTGGGATCATGACCCAAGCCGAAGGCAGAGGCTTTAACCCACTGAGCCACCCTGGCACCCCAATGTCAAATTATTTTCCAAAGTGCATGCCAATTTATACTCCCACCCATAGTGTATAAATGTTTTTGTTGGTCTGCTTCAACAGTACTAAATTTTGTTTGCTTGTTTGTTTTTTAGTAATTATGAGTTGTTAGAGGTTATCTCTGGTTTTAATTATTCCCATGATCTTTAATAGAGTATATTTTTATAGTCTGAAAGATGACAAAAAAGAAAAATCATGATTGTATAAGTTCACAAGCACTTGAAAAAAATCCATCATCTGTTTTTGATAAAAACTCTTGAAAAACTAGGAAGACAGAAGGTGTTCCTCAACTTGGTAAGGAACATGCACAACAAAACAAAGCAAAGCAAAACCTAATAGCATCATAATTAATTGTGAGAAACTGGATGCTTTCCTTCTAAAAGTAGGAACAAGGAGAGGATATCCTTTCTCCCTACTCCTATTCAACCTCATACTGGAGGTCCTAGCTAATATAATAAGAACAGCAAATGAAAGGTGTAAATATTAGGATGGAAGAAATAAAACCATGTTTATTTGAATCTAGCAGGAATCCTACACTAGAATAAAGGAAATGAGATAAGAATTAAAGAAATATGAATAATGTAAGGACTTCAGTTAATAATAATGTATCACTATTGGTTTATGCACTATGACAAATGTATCACACACAATACTATAAGATGGTAATAAAGGAAACTGGGTTACAGATATATGGAATCATTCTCTACATATCTTTGCAACTTTTCTGTAAATCTAAAACTCTTCTAAAATAAAAACTTTGTTTAAAATAACAGTTTAGGAAAAACACATAATAAGCTGTGGTTTATTAAAAAAGACCATGCAAAGTGAATACTTAATCTTTTTATTAGACATACCTTCACATGTATTTGTGTGTATGTGTGTTTAAGTGTGGAAGAAAATATTCTGAAAGGGTAGACAAAAAACAAACAAACAAACAAACATAAATGCAGTTAGTTGTATAAAACATTTGGGATTGAGGACATGATTTAAATCCCATCTTAATATTGTCTGTAATATTTCAAAATGTATAAGGGAAATTATGTGTTGGATTACTTAAGGCATTATTTCTCTGAAAAAATAAAGGGCCAGTATACTTAGAACCAAACTATGTGGGCATAAACTGCCACACCATTTTCTTTTCTTTTTTTTCTTTCTTTCTTTCTTTTTTTTTTTTTTTTTGATGAGAAGGATAAGTAATACTTTATTTCTTTTTTTTTTAATTTATTTTCAGCGTAACAGTATTCATTGTTTTTTCACCACACCCAGTGCTCCATGCAATCTGTGCCCTCCCTAATACCCACCACCTGGTTCCCCCAACCTCCCACCCCCCGCCCCTTCAAAACCCTCAGGTTGTTTTTCAGAGTCCATAGTCTCTCATGGTTCACCTCCCCTTCCAATTTCCCTCAACTCCCTTCTCCTCTCCATCTCCCCTTGTCCTCTATATTATTTGTTATGCTCCACAAATAAGTGAAACCATATGATACTTGACTCTCTCTGTTTGACTTATTTCACTCAGCATAATCTCTTCCAGTCCTGTCCATGTTGCCACAAAAGTTGGGTATTCGTCCTTTCTGATGGAGACATAATACTCCATAGTGTATGTGGACCACATCTTCCTCATCCATTCATCCGTTGAAGGGCATCTTGGTTCTTTCCACAGTTTGGCGACCGTGGCCATTGCTGCTATAAACATTGGGGTACAGATGGCCCTTCTTTTCACTACATCTGTATCTTTGTGATAAATACCCAGTAGTGCAATTGCAGGGTCATAGGGAAGCTCTATTTTTAATGTCCTGAGGAATCTCCACACTGTTCTCCAAAGTGGCTGCACCAGTTTGCATTCCCACCAACAGTGTAAGAGGGTTCCCCTTTCACCACATCCTCTCCAACACACGTTGTTTCCTGTCTTGCTAATTTTGACCATTCTAACTGGTGTAAGGTGGTATCTCAATGTGGTTTTGATTTGAATCTCCCTGATGGCTAGTGATGATGAACATTTTTTCATGTGTCTGGTAGCCATTTGTATGTCTTCATAGGAATCCATCAGAATCCTTGAGGAGAACATAGGCAGTAACCTCTTTGATATCAGCCACAGCAACTTCTTTCAAGATATGTCTCCAAAGGCGAAGGAAACAAAAGCAAAAATGAACTTTTGGGACTTCATCAAGATCAAAAGCTTCTGCACAGCAAAAGAAACAGTCAACAAAACAAAGAGGCAACCCATGGAATGGGAGAAGATATTTGCAAATGACAGTACAGACAAAAGGTTGATATCCAGGATCTATAAAGAACTCCTCAAACTCAACACACACAAAACAGACAATCATATTAAAAAATGGGCAGAAGATATGAACAGACACTTCTCAAATGAAGACATACAAATGGCTGCCACACCATTTTCTATTAGCGGTGTGGTTTGGAACAATTCTTGAATAACTGTTCTGTCCTCTGAAAAAATGTAAACAATTATATTTACCTTAATATTGCAGTGGTTCCTTTACTTTGCAACCTTTATCTCCTCCCGAGAAGTCTACACACATAAAATTATTTCTCAGATCTCAATGCTCTCTCAAATTACTTTCGGATTGGGTGATCTACAGGAGAACAATGAGTTCACCATGTTAGAGATATCTAGATGGCTGGTGGGTGGAGAAGTTGAGGTGTGAATTTAGTTGGAAAGCTTAAAGATCAATTTTAGACCCCAAGTAATGTTTCTCAAAATTGATACAATTGCCTAGTGAATAGTTTGACTGCTTAATCTCTAAGGCAAAATCTCATTGCTTTGTAAGAATAAATAAAATCTCAGCCATTATGTAAGTATGTTATATACTTACATACAACTATCCAGGTATATTGTAATTGAACATTGTATATGAAGTCTCTGTTTTTCATATTTTTCTTGTATACATTATTCCTCTATAAATACCTGTCTAGTCACATATATTTGGGTGTATCACATATCTAATGTGTTAAAGTTTCATTAAACAGACCAAAACGCAAATCTCAGGAAGTGTTGTGTGTAGTTTTTGTCAAGTTATCATAAGTTTCCCTCTAAGCTCCCTGAAAAATCCTAAAAGAGGACAGCTTCCAACAGAGTGACTATAGAAATCCAATACCATTACAGAGGATTTTGAAAAATGGCTCAAGGGTTTTGAATACTTGTGTTAGATTCATTTACCATCTAAATAATGAGAGGACTGGAACAGAGCAGCTCTAAAACCTAATCTTATGCATTCCCTGTGAAAGGAGATTCCAAAATTAAAGTAGGCATCTCTAAGAATGTCC
The DNA here is from genome assembly GCF_963455335.1 of Martes martes. Taxonomy (NCBI): domain Eukaryota; kingdom Metazoa; phylum Chordata; class Mammalia; order Carnivora; family Mustelidae; genus Martes; species Martes martes. The sequence goes on along the minus strand of NC_137898.1, from coordinate 26,244,228 downwards.
TTCAGATAGGGTCAAAGGATATTGAGGAAGCAGGGCCTATGCACATCTCCTGTTTCAATTCTCAGAACACCATGAGCTCTGGATTCTTGTCAGTTGTAACTTGTCAATTACACCTTGCCCACCTCCTGAATACATCCTTCTACTTTGGACCAAAATCAAGATAGTGAACATCTGTTAGCTGAATAGCCAATCCTGTATCAGGTCATTTAACTCTGTCAGCATCATTCGTGATTGTTTCAGTGTATGTGCTGCCGAAGCAAGCACTCTTGATTGTTTCAAAACAAGTTATGTAACCTTGTGGTTTTTGCCTTTGAATTTCAGTCAACTATGTGCTTCCCAGGTGGCATGCCTCACACCCCCAAATAAATGCTTTTGGTTGCTTTAAAGCCTCCTCTTAGTCAATCTCTGATTGTAAGAGGTACAGAGTGCTGTGTTAAATTAATTAAACAAGGAATCCATTATACAGAGGTGGTCCTCTATATAAGCAGACCAAAATGTAAGCCTCTGAATGCCTCAAGGTTGTAAAATCAAAACACTAAGGATAACCAATCATAAGTAGCCAACTAGGCTTTAAGCAATTGCCAATCAAATACTTCCTTTCTTTGATTTTTTTTTTTTTTTAAGTCTTTTTCCAGGCTCCTTGTAGGTAGAGTGCTCCTAACCACTTCCAGTTTGGCACTGCCCAATTTCAATAATTTTTTTGCTCAAATAAGCTCTTAAAATTTCTAATATGCCTCAGTTCATCTTTTTAATCTTATCTTTTTTTTTCTTCCTTAGTGTATCTGTTAACAGTTCACAGCACAACAAAGAAAAAAGGGAACTTCCCAAAATAGCGATACTATCATTCCTCAGATCACATAACTCAATTTCAAAATGAGGCTGAAAACCCGAATTCCTTTACTCCAAGTTGAGAGTTTTACCAACCATGTTGCAGGTTGGACTGTTATGACTTGAATCATCAAAGGTCCTCAGAGATTCTTGGATAACCGTGAAAGCAAAATCCTGTGAAGATTTATATAGATCACGGGACACTCTCTTTTCTCCAGGCAGGGAGGAATAGAAACATTTGCTGTCCATGCTTTTCTGGCAGGCAGTGTTCTTTGTGTCACATTTAGCAAGCAGAACTTGATGTTCTGATTATCTCAAGATTTCTAAAGCTCAAACCAACAACTTAATTTTGAGAGTCCTACGTTGCTTAATACTAGAATACCAGCAGGGAATGTAGACCAGTATTAGCTTCATAAAATTACCAAGAATGAGAAATAGAAGTGATAAATAGAAGCTAAAAGAATGACTTAATCTAATTCAGAGGAAACATGGAAATTCTATAGACAGATACATGTAGGGAGAAAAGGATACTCCGTAGTTAATTCTTAGACCACTAGTAACAAATGTGGTGTGTTAGCATATTCTAGAGTGTTTGTGCTTACTTAAGTACTTAAGCCTCTATGTTCAGTATGTACCAACATACCTTACAGCTAGGAACTAATAGAGTCATACAATATTCTTGATTTTGGGGTAATAGAAGGCACAAACTTTGCTGATAATCACTGTGGAAAATACACAGATGGAGCCAACATGACTTTGCATGCATCCAAGGCCAGCACTCAGAAATCTTTATTTACCCCTTTATGGTATCTCTGGATATCTGCAGTTTCCCAAAACATATCTCAAGGTGTGGGTGTTCTTTAAAACTACTTCAAATTACTTCAGCCTTTTCTCCCGAATTCTCCTAAGGCAGAGGGAAAACCAGAGTCTAATTTATAACTCCGAAGACTAGGACCTAATTTATAACTCTGAAGTTCGCTGGAGATTTTAAGAGACAGCAGTCTCAGCTCACTGGGTACTGAACAAAAGGTCCTTTTTTATTTTTTAGAAACAAACATTATATTACAGTCGTGTTTAGCCCAGCTGGGGAAGCCTAATGTAGCTTGAAATAAGTTTTGTTATGAAGTAGTGATTCTGAGTTAGAATGCCTAGTCTTGCTGGCCAGGGGTGTTTACAGAGCCTAGCACCATCTTGGGAGAAAAAATTTGAAATAAAGGCATGCATTGTAAGGGATTATAAATAACGGCTTCAGCTGCGACCACGGGGTTTGGTTTAATTTGTTTGCGGCTCTTTCTATGCAGTACTTTCCCGTCCTCTGTACTGCCAACTGGAGCTTCTTTGGTTTCCATAGTGATACCCCCAGGGCATTTCTCTTTTACTTGGTGTTTGGCTTCCAGTTGTTGATTTCTGGTCTTGCTCTGTGTCATAAACCCATTTTATGCTGAATGTCACTGAAAGGTATTAGAGAATCTATTTGAAGAATCAGTTTGTCAGCCTTGTCTTTTCCCCCAAATTGGATAAGGCTTGAGCTTCTAAAATGTAGCCATTCTCCTGAAGGAATCAGAATAAATCCTTAAGAGCAAACAGTCACAGATATTTTCCAAATAAATGCTAAAAAAAATTACATTAAACATGACATGTTAAAATTACCTCAAAAGCAATGAAAAAACAGGTTTATCTATAATGATTAGCTAAGCTTTTAAATTAGTGATTACTGATGATCTTACTGTATGATTTAAAATACTATTAAAAAAAAATAGTGTTGGGGCACCCGGTGGCTCAGCTGGTTAAGCGCCAGACTCTTGCTTTGGGCTCAGGTCATGATCTCAGGGTTATAGGATCGAGCCCTATGATGGGCTCTGCACTCAGCACAGAGTTGCTTCAGATTATCTCTCCCTCTCCCTCATGCTCACTCTCTCCCTCTGTATCTCTCTCAATAAATAAGTAAAACCCTTAAAAAGAATAGTGTTAATAAGTTTTAGAGACAAAAATCAGCATACAGACTACTGCGTGAGGCACTATGGGTACTGCCTGGAATAGAATAGAATGCACTGAAAGTTAACAGTTTGGCATCTAGTCCTAGGATTTAATCAGACACTATGTGACCTTGGACAAATCAGTTCATCTTTCTGGATAAATACTTTCTTTCTTTTTTTTTTTAAGATTTTATTTATTTATTTGATAGAGAGAGAGAGAGATCACAAGTAGGCAGAGAGAGGGGAAGCAGGCTCCCCGCTGAGCAGAGAGCCCGATGTGGGGCTCGATCCCAGGACCCTGAGATCATGACCTGAGCTGAAGGCAGAGGCTTTAACCCACTGAGCCCCCTGGGTAAATACCTTCTTGACAGCATTTTAATGAGTACTCTAGCATATTACATGTATTTGATGGGTACTAGCATTGTCCCTATTTTTAAATGAGAAAACTGAAGGACAGAGGGTCTAAGCAACATAAATAGGCTCACACAATTAGTAGAATTAATCCTATTATCCATTAATCCTATTATTGGTTAATTAATCCTATGATTCAGCTTTAAACAAGTCCAAAATCAGCACTTGCTCTCTTAACTAAGATGGGATATATCATTTGAACCAAATAATCTTACATGAATAGAAAAATAGACTGAGGTTAATTAAGTAACTCACTGAAGAAAACTTGGGTTGTCGGTAGCATCTTTAAGTCCTGTATCTTGTGTTCTTTCCTCAAAAATCTCTGTATTTTTATGACTCAACTATGTTTTGTTCTTTTAGAAAGAGAAGTTAATAAAAAACAAATGCTATATCTAAATTCTCACAAAAACAAACATTGTAATGTACAGTTGAAATTTTCTCAAAGAACTTGAAAATATTTAATGAGGAAATTTAATCTTTATTACCAACAGTGTTGATTATTCATTTAGGATAAAGAGCATATAAAAAAATCAACCCTTTGCTTTTAGAATTAAGGTGAGTTACTAAATGGTGATTTATGCATTTATGGATATATCACACACCTCCTGCTCCCTGTCCCCCTCCCCACGTGCATCCCCACAAGATTCTACAGTATTTGTCTTTTACCCTGGCTATTTTTATTGTAACCAGCTTCATTCAGCTGTGAACCCATCTTGCCTCAGCTGAACCTCCTTTTCTGGTCCCAGCTTGTTTCTGAAGCTTCAGCCCAAGACAGGCATCTTTTGGGAACTGCTGACCTTCATACATCTATAATGTGGGAAGGCAGTACTTGTCCAGTGGGGGAGTGATGCTCATCTATGCTGGAGTCATTTCACCAGATAAACTGTAAGCATGTGATTCTTTGACTTCATTTCCTCTTTCTATGGAAACCCAAGCATAGACATGAGGTTAAAAGGTCTAGATACTATATTTTTATGAATTTGCCCTCAATTCTACCTCTATCAGGAGGGAACATGCCATAGTTTCAAAGTCTGTATGGCCACTTTTATACTTGAATGAGTTTAATTCAGAAGTTCTCTATAAATACTCAATTGAAAGTTCCGTTTGTCAAGCTCTTCATAATCTTTTGATGCTGTGCATTGGATTAAGTATCAAGACAAAATATAAGTAAAATATATATCAAAATATACTCAGTTTTACAACATATGTATCTGTGTACATATCATGCATACAGAGTATATAATAACATATTTTATACGTGGGAAATAATTTATAAATTATGGGAAATAATGTTTTAGAGTTTGTTAAGCCTACTCTTTTGAGACTATATTACATCAAAAATTAAAGGATGCTATCATGCTTATTGTTCAAAGCTAAGATGGTGATGTTCAGAGTCAGGGTTGCTGAAAAGCAGGCAAAGATCTATCCTTCTTTATTCCTTTTCTCAGAAAAGAAAGTGAGAGTCTATGATAACCTACAAACATAATTTTAATTATCCTGATTTTAAACATTGAAAGGCTGGTTTCTTCCTATTATTAAATATTGAATTATTTAAATATTCAAATGATTAAAATATGAAGAAGAATATGAATAATTTCTAAAGAAATGTGCCTAAAGCACAAGGTATTTAGAGATCTCATGTTCGATGTTTTTGAAGAAAAGCAGACTATTTTGGTAGTTGAAACCTGGTTATGGTATAACTTTAGTAATATTAATATTAATGATGATAATTGGCATAAAATTCTATGAACTTTTAAAAACATTTATGTAACACAATACTGTGTACTAAGCTTTCATATAAACCTTTAACATATACTTTCTAATTAATACTCACACACCCTACTTGTTAGATTATTATCCCTGCTTTGAACATTGTAGGGTATATTTGACATCCTTACAAAACTCTAATATTGAATTTCTAGTGATTGCATATACACTATCAGTTAGGCATATTATTACCACTGTTCTCCAAATGAGAAAAATGAAGCATAGATGGATTAAATTATATGCCTAAAGTCATAGAGTGAGTAAGTGATGGAAGCATAATGGAAGCCAGGTGGTCTGACTGCAGACCTACAGTATTATGCACTGAATTACAGGGATCAGGACTATTTCTGTCATCTCATAAGAAGTTTATACTGTTACATTTTGGGTAGTGAAATCTTGGGCTTAAGACTATTGTTTTCCCAAGGCCCTCCCCCAAAAATTGCACACCAAATGTAGATAAGTGATAGAAATTCATTATTGTTTTTATTTTGTGTTCTTTGCTTTTGCTTTGTGCATTTCCAAATTCTCTATAGTAAACATGGTTACCTTTGCAATAAAACCAATCATTAGAATATATTCGATTGTCAGGAGCCTGAGTGGCCCCGTTGGGTGGATGTCTAACTCTTAATTTCTGCTCAGGTCATGATCTAAGGGTGGTGGGATCAAGCCCCAAATGGGGCTCCACACCCAGTGGACAGTCTGCTTTTCTCCTTCTCCCTCTACCTGTGCCCCTGCTTGAGCACTCTCTCCCTCTGAAATGAATAAATAAATCTTTTAAAAATATAAGTATTATAGAGCTATGGCAAAAATCTAACAAATAAAATAAATCTGTAAAATACACCACAGTTAAAGTCTGCATCCTTATGATCATATTTTTAATTAAAATTTTTATAATACGTAGACTGCTGTGTTATACATACCAACCAACCATGTATGTCTTGATGGACTATTAAAATACTAAACTTATGAATTTAATGTTTGCCACGCTGTTTAATTTTATTACAAAAATTATTTGATCTATAACCTTTTGCTGTTATTTTTCTGTCATAATTGACACCTTATATTGTAAAAGTTATCAGCAAAATGGTACATTTAAATTTTATAACACAATTATATCTGCAATAGTTATTTAAGTGCCTCTAAAACAAAATATTTTACTCTATACAGTAATTTTATATATTTATAATCTCTCTCTTTTGACAAAGTTATGTTTCATATAAATGTGCTATACTTACATCTTAAGAATATATTTTGATCTTAATAATGATTTAAAAAATGAGAAAAATAACTTTCTTTTACCATGGAATTCTAATGGTATCTTTTTCTTATTAATCGATGATGCATATATTAACTATTCAGTTTCCCCCCAATTATTTAACTGTGGATAGGAGAAAGCTCAAAGAACATGTTTCTTCAGTTCAGTTCAGTTAGTATGGTCATTTTTATTTTTAGCTAACTGAAGTACTTTTTATATAAAGTTTCCATTTCAATACGTGGTGACATTTCCATATTAATTAAATTAGCATTCTCTCTACCATCTTTGGGTTCTGTCTATTCTGCTCTGTGTAGGGTTGTGGCAGAAATATATCTCTCCTTCCTGGTACCTAGTCTTTGTCCCTATATGTCTCTGTGTTTTGGTCAGTAAATGTTACTGCTTCATCCCTCTCTGTCTTACCTCTGTGTCTGTCCAGGCCGGTTCATTTTTCCAAGTGGCTTATATGTTTCACTTTGGCTACTAGAAACTCAGTGAGGCTATTTATGGGGCTTCACAACTTAACACGTAAGAAATGATTACATTACTTTCTAATCATTGTTGGGAAAAGCAGTACTTCTCTGGGCCCTATTTTCAAACCTATCTGCCTGAAGATATTACTCAGCCATTTTTAATTAGGCCCATGATATGCTGCGCTAAAAAATGAGAGACCCTTTTACAGACCTGGGACACGCACATGCAGAGATTTCTGATCTCCTCCACTTTTAGTTCCTTAAATTCAATCTGGAGATTCTACTTGTCCTACTAACATTGATCTAGTAGGAATAATTGTCAGCATGAATTATTGTGGGATTAATGGAGCATATAAATGAAATGCATTAATTATTTAACTAGCACATAAACATATAACACTTTATTTATAGTCTTTCCCAATTAATAAAACCTTGTCGTCTTCTATCCTTAAATGTTTTGTTGTATAGCATCATCAAAAGCATAGCAGGGATAAGACAAGTTTCTTTGAGATGACATCGAGAAGGTGAAATCATATGAAAATGTGTTTTCTGGATCAATAATGCATACCTTTATAATTTTTTGAAACAATGTATTCATCAATTTAATATACCAACCTTAAAATTTTAGTGATTTAAACATGTAACATTTTCTTCTCATTATATCACAAATTAGTGACTATGTTCCTAATGAGATGTCTGAGTTCTTCGGTATGAAACAGTGCGATTTCAAGATGTTTGAGGCTAAAAGGGCAGAACAGTTCATTATCTGATAAAGTAGACAGAAGAATGGCAGCTAGAATTCAGTATATGGAATAAAAGCCATTATACTTATTGAAGGATTTTTTTTTTTTTTTTTTTTTTTTTTTTTTTTTAAAGATTTTATTTATTTATTTGTCAGAGAGAGAGAGGGAGAGAGAGCGAACGAGCACAGGCAGGCAGAGTGGCAGGCAGAGGCAGAGGGAGAAGCAGGCTCCCTGCTGAGCAAGGAGCCCGATGCGGGACTCGATCCCAGGACGCTGGGATCATGACCTGAGCCGAAGGCAGCTGCTTAACCAACTGAGCCACCCAGGCGTCCCCTTATTGAAGGATTTAAATTATATTCACAAAATAATAGCCTCTGAGCTTAGTTATAACCCATGACAGGGAACTAAGGATCATGTGTGCCCATGTGTGCCACTACGGATAAAAAGAATCATCCAGCGCTGGAGAGTGGGTGATTTGTAAAAACAGTGTAGGTATCCAGACTTCTGTATGATGCTCTGTTTCTCAGTTTCAAGACTGTATTTTCTCTAATGCCTAAGTAGGAGAAAAATGCAGTGAACAGCTAAAGAAATAATCAAAAGTCCTTTTACATGATTAAACCGAAGAAGAGAATCCATTATTTATAAGTCTTTATAGATGAAAGCTAAAAGGGAATATGATCACCAAAGGAATTGAGTGGATGAATATCAAATGCTCCAATCCCTAGCCATTAATATGGGAGAGAATCCTTCGAGGCAGTGTAAAAATGAAGACAGATGAAAATAAAATAAAATGACTGTCTGAAAACACAAAAGATTGAGTGAGGGTGAACGAAAAATGGATTCAATTAAATTTAAGCTCTATTAGAAGTGGGCATTTAAGAAATGATCCTCTTTAAAAAAAAAAAAAAAGATATGATCCTCTTTATATTGTGGTTAAAAAAAAAAAAAGTACTGATGTTTGAAGTTCTGTCTATCTATCTGAAGTGTATATCTATCTATCTACCTATCTATCTATCTATCATCTATCAATCTACACACACATATTCCATTCACACACTACATGTAATTTAATAACTGTGATTACTATTAAGTTTGGTTAATATGCACCATATTATTATTTGTTTTATGTAGACCTATCAGTTTTATGTTTCTTTGCTTTTGCTTTCTTGCCTTCTCTTAGATTATCAAACATTTCCATGATTTCCCCCTTTTTTTGTTGTTGTGATACATTCTTTTACCATCCTTTAATGGTTACCCTACAGATTAGCATATACATTCTTGACTTACTATTGTCTGATACAAATAATTTAGTTTACCATCTCCAGTCTGCTCAAATACTAGAACCTTTAAGATTCATAAACTACCATCTTTGAATCATTTTGTCATGCATTTTAATTTTATGTACATAATTTAAATTTTAAAGGACGTGACACTTGTGTTGTACAGACAAGTTATATGTATACATTGATGTACTGTTTATATTGTTCTTTAAACATATTACTATTTGAAATCAATTTCTATCTTTTACTACAGAGCTACTTGTGGCACATTGCCTCCATATTTATTATCTGAAAACATCTTTATTTCACCTGCCTTTTTGAAAGATATATTCTCTAGGTATATAATTCTAGGTTGGCAGTTAATGTTCTTTCAGCAACTTAAAAATGTCATTACATTTCCTTTTATCTTCCCTCATTTCTATTGAAATGTCATCTGGCAGTCTTATTCTTTGCTTATTGAAAACATTGTGTCTTGTTTTCTCTAGTGGCTTTTTAATTTTTTTCCCCTTGTTTTTGGTTTCCAGCATTTATTCTATAATGTGGTTAAAAGAGGTTATGTTTGGATTTATTCTGTTTGTGCTTTGCTATGTTCATTGGATCTGTGGATTGGTATTTTCTTTTTTCTTCTATAAACATAACCCCCATATCTCTTAAACTCTGGTATACTCTTTTCTTTTTATTGCATTTCTGTCCCTTTCTCTTTTTCTCTCCATGTACCCATGTTTCATCTTGTGTATTTTCTATTAATCTATACTTAACTTTATTAATTTAGTTCACCTGTGTCCAATATATTTAAACACTTATAATATTAATTTCAGATACTGCATTTTTTTCAATTCTAGAAAGTTCATTTTATTTTTTAAAATGAAAATCTCTAGTGAATATCTGTATTTTTACATTGATATTCTCCTTTGTACTTATGTTGTATTTAACATGCTTCTCACAGTTTAAGTCTTTTTCTCCAGTATCTGAATCATATATTCTTTGCCTTTTCTATCAATTGCAAACCATGCATGTCTGCTTCTTTACGTGTCTATTGTTTTTTACTGAATATTGAACATTGTGTAAAAAAAAAAAAATTATAGTGGCACCAACTAAACTTATCTTTTCCTTTAGGCAAATCAGGAGATTTTAATAACGCCATTCTGATCAGAAACTAACGTGAAACTCCTTTAAATTGCTGGCTTAGTACGACTCAATTTATGTAGAATTCCCCCTCTGCTCTGGGTGATACCCCTTCTGGAAATTTGTAAGTTTGGTAGGTCACTTGAAAACCTGTGAGGAGCCCAACCCAGAGCTTCCACCCCATACTATCACTGCAAACAGATTCAAGATCAGGGAAGAAAAAAATAAGTGGATATCCATGGTGGGGTTGATAGGGACTCACTTCCCAGCAGTATCTTGTTTCTTGTGCATTAGGAATCTATGAGAGATTTAGCTCTACTCTAGAAGCTTTTTTTTTTTTTTTTAAGATTTTATTTATTTATTTGACAGACAGAAATCACAAGTAGGCAGAGAGGCAGGCAGAGAGAGAGAAAGGGAAGCAGGCTCCCCGCCGAGCAGAGAGCCCCCTGTGGGGCTCGATCCCAAGACCCTGGGATCATGACCCAAGCCGAAGGCAGAGGCTTTAACCCACTGAACCACCCAGGCGCCCCTACTCTAGAAGCTTTTAAATCCTATCCCATGTCTCCTGAAAAGCCTTGAACTCACCACAAGTTTTAGAATTGTTTGAGGCCTCTCTAGTTTCTAACTTCCACTCCAACCCCAAATGTTTGCTGGGTTTTTCGTTAGTTTGTTTTTGTTTTTGTTTTCCTTCTAGGAGAGTCTCTCTAATATAGAAGACTAAATTCTTACCCCACAGTGATTTGGAAAATGTCCTCAGGAAAAAAAACAAAACCTGCAGTTCATTAGCCAGACTTGAAATGATTTCCATTCTCTGAATTTCATTTCAGCTAATCCTCATCCAACCCTCAGCTATTTGATATCTGTAATCATAAAACTTTTGTAATTTATCCTAGTCTTCCAATTAGTTGCTGCAGGATTCTTGGCTTGCTGAGAATTGCTACTGAGATCATTCACTCTTTTTTGCTTGAAAAAAATACTGTCTCTACTGTTGGGGTGGTACTTTGTAAACACAGATTAGATTTTGCTAAGGAGAAGATATATTCAATTTTACTTTCTTTCACATTGAAATGTGTAAATATTTTAGCACAAATATTTTCATTGGCTCATAAACTACAAGCCCTCACCTGCCAAGTCTTGGACTAGAAGTTATACTCTTGGCTCCTCTGGTTCTCAGGTCTTTAGGCTCAGACTACATTATGCCATCAACTTTCCTGGTTTTCCAGTTTGCAGACAGCAGATTGTGGGATTTCTTAGACTCCATAACACTGTGAACCAAAGCCTATAATAAATCTCTCATCCCATTGGTTCTGTTTCTCTGGTACTCAACAACCCTGAGTAATATACCTTATAACTACGTATATTTTAAATTTTCCAAATAGAAAATATAATCATTTGAATTTTCTGTAATTTAATTTTTCACGTCCTGCGTTGACTTTGTGAGCATAAATTTTAATGACATACTATTTGAATTCCTTTTAATTAAATCTTCAAAGCTAAAGTTTTTTATACTCCCATTTCTTTAACACTTAAGCTTAAGATCTCTAATGGATTTTTATTTAGAATTAAAAAGAGAATTCCTTACAAGGAAGATTTCTTGCAAAACTATTGCAGTAGTGATGAGAGGCCAGAAGTGAGTGTGAACTCAACTCCACTGAAACAAAGTGAGTTTTTAAGATCTGGGATGGGGAGTCAGGTAATCACAAACTGCCATGTTTGCTATTCAGCCTTACCCCAAGGAGAAGTAAAGTTTCCTATATCCTATCTTCATGAAAGGAAATAGTTGTACAACATGGATCAGGGCACGCTCTGAAGTCAGCCTCCTACCCTCCCACAGAGATAGGGAAATAGGGGTGGTAGCTTCTTTGATGATTACATTTCAAAGGGATGGCTCTCAGGCCCTAGAGAAAGACAGTCCTCCTTGTAAAACTGGTGAAAGGATTTTTTTTTTTTTTTAATTTGCATCTCAAAGTAGAAGAGAAAGAATTTGCAATTACAAGTTTCTTAAAGTAAATGCTCTGAAGAAATGGAGATCAGGGGCCTAGAGGCAGGAAGATGCCTACCTAAAATTTGGTTAAACTGAGGGAAACTAAAGCCATCTTTGTACCTCTCCTAGTCAAACTGAGATCTTAGATGCTCCTAGCCACAAGTCATTTTCTATGTTCCTTCATAGTATTTATAATTAATTTTCATTGCTACTAAATATTTTTCTATCATGTATTGGTAGCAGCATTTTTTTTTTTTGAACAATTGCTTACTGTTGGACCATTTGCTTGATTTTTGTCCTTTGTTTAAAAAAAAAAAAAATCCTGGATGTGCATTGAACTCACATCTATTTCTTAGAGAATTCACCTTTGTAAGTAGTCCTGCTTAATGTATATCTCCATATATTGGAGCCAGTACAAAATGATCCCATATCTGGTTTATGGGTGATTGGGTGGAATGAATCTGACTGACAAGAATTTCATTCATAGGCTGTAAGAAAACTGTGATTTCTTATTCTAGAGTAAATGATGGACTGCTCCAAATGGATTCCTCTCCTGAATTAGAACTGCGACGAGGAAAAAGTGTTGACGCTTAATTGTAAAGATCTATCAAGACTCAAAAGTTAGGGAAGCCATTTTGAGCCATAGAGAAATCCTGGAAGATTTATATTATAGAAAAAGTATATGGGAGTAAATTATATACTGGAAAAGACAGGAAAAACAAGAAAGGGAAATTTGTCTTATTTTGAATTCCTCCTGAAGCCTTGTGTTGTTTTTGCATTTTTGGTTTTATATTATTTTATTTTTTAAATTTAATTTAACTTTACAAATTATTTTATTCCATTTCTTGCTAGTGCAAATTTATCTATTCAATAAAACAAGTTTTTGCCCAAACACCTACTGTGTGATAATTGAAGTAGAATTCTGCCCTTTGCAAACTAAGAGTCATAAATGGGACATCAATTTAAAATAGCTTCCCCCCCATATCTTGTATTATTTGATCATGAGATAAGTTCTTTAAACTGTGTTTTAAACAAAACTGGATATATTTTCCCACAAAATGAATCCTAATATTTTTTTTTCCAGAGAGATAACAATGAAGTTATTGGTGAACTATATGTCCAACTAACAATAATTCTTAGTTACCTTGATTATTTTACTAACAAGTAATTTTATAAAATTTCTAAAATAAATATTCCAGGACCTATAATTTATATCTCGTGAGAGACTTGCTTAAAATTAAAGGCACTTTCCAAGTTTACTATTTTAAAAAGTAATAATACAATTTATCTTCGTAGCTAATTCCAATAGCTGCGTGCACTCTTAATAATTATGCCTCTCATCTGGAGCAGAACACTATATTCAATTTAACGCATCTTTAGAGTGCATCAAACGATAGCGACTACCTCAAGTATATCTAATTCTATTTGAGTTGTGCAAATTTTATTTACAGAGGAAATTGGAAGCAAATTTTAAACCCATTGGAAAAATGGAAACGCATTTTGCCCACTGGGTCAGCAAGAATGAATGTAAAATATACGCTCCCAAGGATAGAATCCCACATGTAGTTCTCAAAGTTTTTATTGCAGTTAAAAAAAAAAAATCTTATTCATAAAGCTAAATGGTCTTCTACAATGCTTATCCTTGAGGATGAAGTTTCTCATGCTTTTAATTTGGAAATGAGAAGAGACCCCTCAAAGAACATTGTCAAATTCACTGTGATGGGCTCCGGCAACCTGTCATCTCTCGTTGTACCTCAGTACTCTACTTCCACTAATTTAACAAGGTGTTTGAAGTGAAGCACACTTTCAAATTGGCAGGATGTCAGGCAAGTTTGAAAATAACTCTTATTAGCACAGACAGCCTAAGCTGGCCAGCAGGTGTTGCTACTAGTGCCGTACTATTTTGCCATGTTTATTAGATTATTACTGAGAGATGGGGCCAAACAAAATTTAACATTGCAAATTTCAGCATCTCCTTTTAAAACTCTTAATTGAGAAGGGTCTAAAGGTTCATAGAAACAAATGTGCTCTTGCTAATAATCTCCTTACAATATACTCATTAGTGTTCTAGGAATACAAATACTGCCTGATACATGTTTGTTCTCCCACCAAATGGTGGAAATGACAGTCAGCCGCTGATTAGAAAATCACATTTGGAGTACAAAAAGAAAACCGCCTGAAGTCTCCACAGTTTTACAGTCTTTGCAATGGAAAATATGTTCCATAGTCAGGGTCATGACTGAAGTCAAGTACTTGAGGTGCTAGTTATTGATTCTAAAGAGGTTTCTGGTTTTTCTACTGACTTTTTTATGGCTTGACAACTCATACAAAAGCACCCAATGAACCAATTTGGCCTTTTTCCAGGTACCTCCATTTATTGCTCTGCATAACAAGCTTTCCTTATGGAACAGCCTTAGATTACTGAGCGGTTAAGAATAAGAACAAATCAATTTATTTATTTTTTGCATATGTGTATACTAGAAGTCATAGCTATGTCTGGAAAAGGCTGATTTTCTGAATCATTTTGTCTATTGCCCTTCTATTTAGTAATATGAAGAACATTGTTGCTGGCATTTTTCCAAGCAAAGTGAAATGTCATTAGTAAATAATTGGAGCCTCTCCTAAGCATTTGAGTTGAGGGGGAGTTTTATTAAATCCACAGGTATAAATGATCATAATTGATATGATTTATTGAGACTTTGTTACATGGGGGAAAATGAACAAAAATTATATATGTAATTGAACTATATTTTCATAATTTTTTTATCCTAAAGATTAAGATTAATTGTCAACATTACAGAGAGGTAACTATTATTTGGAAAGGTTAAATAATTCCCAATGTCACATAATTGATAAAATATGTAATGTTGATTCTAGTCTTTACCTGACTTGAAAACTTTTGATCTTAATCACTATGCTATGTGCCATGTGTGTCCAGATATATTAGGAAAATGAAAAGGAGGTGTGGGTTAATAGACAGTGCTGGGATAGATTTCAACAAAACTAGAACAAGTAGATACTAGCATAGTCCCTCATTTCCCATTCTATCTTAAATATTAGATATGGCATCAAAGACTAGGAACTTAGATATTAGAATTTTAAAGTGGAATTATTCTTAGGAATCAACCAAAATAAATGCCTTTTCATGGATAAAGTAACGGTCAGGTAAAGTCATGACCAGATGACCAACACTGAGTTTTCAATTATGCTACATAATTTATAATGAGATGTATAGAAAGAGTTTTCTAAGAATGAAGAAGTGAGAAAGATGATTTCTTTGATAGATGGCTAAAATTTCGTTAAGGGGGTGTGATCATATCCTAACTGGAAATATACATGTAGTCCTGTATGGAGGAATAGTGTCCAAAGGAAAAATTACTCCACTTAAAAAAAAAAAAAATCTGCTCTTGGACTAGCTCTCCCACATTAACTAACTTTAAATTTGGACAAAACTTATAAAATAAATATTTTCAGGTATTGGACAACAGAATGTACAGTATTGTCATCTCGGAGAAAAAGGAAAGTAAGATCATCCTCCCACCCTGATTGCTCTGAAATACTACCACTTTCTAGATCATAGTTTGGAAGATGAGGAAATTTAAGTAGATGATATTGGTATCACTGAACTGAGAAGAAAAGTTGGTACTTTCGAATTTATGAGACAGAATACCAAAAAACAAAAACAAGCAAACAAACAAACCAGAGGTATGCAGAAAAGTTCCTGAAATCCAACCAGAGAGTCCTTTAAGTCTTTAGTTAAACACCTATACACGCATGCATAGGACAAGACTATAGGGTTAGGCAAAGCACAATTACCAACATGATAAACTGAGATTCCAAATACTATATAAGGTTGAGATTGGATTTCTGAAAACAAGTGCAGAGATATCTCATTGAATGAACTATGGACATTCAGGAGGGGACAGATTAACTAAACCTTATTTTTGGATATATCTGTGAGGGTGTTTCAGGATGAGCTTAGCATTTGAACTGGTGGACTCCATAGAGGAAATTGTCCTTCCCATGTGTTGGGCATCGTCTAATCCACTGAGATCCTGAATAGAACAAAACGCAGTGGAAAGAGGAATTTGCCCCAGTCCTCCTGCCTCCATGATACACCCATATACATCTTATCTCATCTTCTGCCTTTGGACTGGAATTTAATCATTAGATCTCTTGTTTCTTAGGCCTTTGGACTTGAACTGGATTGTTCCACTACCTTTCCTGGGTCTCCAACTTGTAGTTAGCAGATTGTGGCATTTCTTAGCCTATACAATCAGGTGAACCAATTTCTCATAATATTCCTCACCTCAATAGGTAGATTAAATAGATGATGATAGATATATAGATAGATAATCTCCAACTGGTTCTGTTTACCTGGAGAACCCCTATTAACCAATACAACAGCTTTATTCATTATTCAAACTTGGAAGCAACCAAGATGTCCTTCAGTAGGAGAACAGACAAATGAACTGTGGTACATTCAGACAATGGAACATTTTTCAGCACTGAAAAGAATTGAGTTATCAAGCTATGAAAAGATATGAAGGAAATTTAAATGCATATTACTAAGTGAAAGAAGCCAATTTAAAAGGCTAGATACTGTTTGATTCCATCTATATGACATTGTGGAAAGGCAACACTATGGAGGCAAAAAATTTGTGGTTACCAGGGATTAGGGTGGAGGGAGGAATGAATAAGTGAGGCACAGAGGATTTTTAGAACAGTAAAACTGTTTTGTATGATTCTATAGAATATGTAAAACCAAGAGTGAAATCTAATGCAAACTACAGACTTTGGTTGACAATTATGAGTACATGTAGGTTTATTAGCTGTCACAAGTGTCTCACCCTGATGGAGAATGTTGATAATTGGGGAGTCTATGTATACGAGGGGCAGAGGATGTATGAGAAATATATCTATACCTTCTCAATTTTGTTGTGAACCTAAAACTACTCTAAGTGATAAAGTCAAATAAATAAATAAATAGATTCCTAGATAAATATTTAAATATATGTTTGAATCCCCAATTCTCTGTAGGTACCTTGGGGTCAGGAGATACATTACTCTCAAGTCTGAAAATGTTGTTGCCCGACTTAGTGTTTGGCACATAGCTAGCTAGCATCCAGCAATTTTTTTGTGAACTGATTTAATGATATATTCTGTGGTCCTGAAAATACAGGATAGGAGAAGGCTAAATTAAAGACAGCAGTGTGGAATGGATTTCGGGGAAAATCTGCAAATAGGGGATAAGTCTTGAAATAGGCCATGAGTGCAATTAGATGAATATATCCCCAAATCTTATTTTACCACAGAATTTCACAAGGGAAAAATTCTCTCTTTCATTGGATTCACTGAAACCACACACCCCTGGTTGTTCTACCATAATTATGAACACTTCTTCTTAGGCATTTTAACTTTCATGCTCTTCTCCCTCTAGTATTTAAATGTGTAGATTTTCAATACTTACTCCAAGGTCCTCTCCTCCCGTTCTTCACACTCAGTTCTCTCAGCCATGGCTGAGGTTTGATTCTTAATGAGCCCCTCCGTCTCCTCTCTAGTTACTAAAGGACGCTCTGCGCGTCAGTCAGAGCAAACTTTTCAAATTTCAACTGTGATTATTCTTACCCCCATTTACAAATATTTAATAACTTCCATTTGCCGTTTCCATGAAGATAAAGGTAGTGACGATTGTCAGAATCGTCGAGCATAATCTCTCCCTTGAGCTTCATTGGCTTCCACTCCCTGACCCACTTCTGTGCCAACACTTCCTATACTGCTGCCATAGATCTTTTTTTTTTTTTTTTTTTTGGTATTTTTATTTTTAATGTATAGATTACAAGGCACAGAAGAGGTGATAAAAATTCAATTTTAAAATGCTCATAATAAAACAAATACTGAGTTAGATGGAAAACCCAACATACCAATTTTGTTACCTTTAGTTACCCAACTGATTGGTGGGAATGAGTCTAGCAGATGTTTATCTTATCATATGCATTTAATTAGGCAGAAATCAACAAATAACACTGCAGAACTCCATAAAATACTGTAATTTAGATCTCCTTTTATCATGTATGTCTCTATAAATTTCCTTAACAGAATGTGTCACAGGTTGGTATTTAAAAATATGTGGGAATTTGGTTTAAAAAAGCAAATAAACCTTATTTAACTAGGACTTTATTGCTGTAAATGTGATAATATGCATGCAATTTGGATCTTTAAGAAAGAGTAAATTACATAGTGTTTCCCATGGAAACATTTTGGAATATTATAAAATATATTAAAATGACTAACATCATTCTAAGGTGCAGTGCCTATAATTGAAAGTCTTAGTTTGTAACTTTATAAAAACTCTAATAGTTTTTATTTTCTTTCCAATCTGCTCAACACCAGTCCATGGTATGAGCTAAATATTAAAATACAAGAGATGAAACAGAGTTTCTTCTCTACTCCTTCAAGCAATGACCCTTCCTCCCTGCCCAGTGAATGTCACTTTTAATAGTTAGAAACCCACTGCTTTTTTCTCATTAAATTATTCCTCAACCAGAAATATTTTTAAGGTACATATGAGGTCTCTATGGGAGCCAACGGGAGAGCTTTTAATTGGCTTTCAGGAATTGCAATAAACAACTTTTAAGATATTTCAGATACTAAGGGGAAATGCTAAAGACATTTAGAAAAAGCTTTGAATTTAAAGTCAGACCTGAATTTCTTAGCTAGATGAAAACATTGATATGTGTTGCATTGCCAAGAAAGTACTCACAGAATCTATAAGCAAGGCATTTCCTTTCCTTTCAAGAGGTAAGTAGGCAATTCTCAAGTAATGCTATGAAAGCAAAACCTGGTATAAAGTAGGTGTTCAACTCATGTTTGAATAAATACAACATGGACCTTCTATTTCCATTTTTCTTACTCATACTCTTCCCATTCATAGATAACCCTGTGCTTTGATTTCAGCATATCAAACATATCGAATGTTGCAATAGGTACAGTATTGCCTCCCCACACACTCCCAGGGAGATATATCTTTACATATGGTAAACACACACACATACATAGACACACACATACATACATTAAAGTGTGTGTGTGTGTGTGTGTGTGTGTGTGTATACACACATTAAAAATGACATTACATTACTATTCTCTACGTGGTATTTGTACAAAATGAATATTTGAGCAGGT
Source organism: Martes martes (assembly GCF_963455335.1). Taxonomy (NCBI): domain Eukaryota; kingdom Metazoa; phylum Chordata; class Mammalia; order Carnivora; family Mustelidae; genus Martes; species Martes martes. Next base: position 26,225,204 of record NC_137898.1, on the reverse strand, counting down.
CCCTCTAACCCTGATTCCCTCTGGCATATTGCAGGCTCACCATATAGAACTCCAAGCCAATGCCTCTGCTACTTACTAAGTATAAGCATAGGCTATAGGCCCCATGTTTAGAGAACTTACAGACCGCTACTGTCCTCCTGCCTTGGTGGTTTTCACCCATCCTTCTCCCCATTCTCATCTATACATGGCCTTCCTTCCCAAACATTCTCATACCTTCTTAAAATCAATTATAGGAAAAAAAAAAAAAAAAACCCTCACTCGACTCTGGCTGCCTCTTGTAATCCCTGACTAGGAGCCTGAAAACAATTTGACAGGTGAGAGGAGGAATGTACAGATATTTTGTCTTGTCTCTTCTCTCCTCTCCCCTCCTCTCCTCTCCTCCCCTCCCCTCCCCTCCTCTCTTCTCTCCTCTCCTCTCCTCTCCTTTTCTCTCTTCTCTCTTTTTTTTTTTTTTTTTAAAGATTTTATTTATCTATTAGAGAGTGAGAGAGAAAGAGAAAGCATGAGAGGGGGGAGGGCAGAGGGAGCGGGAGAAGCAGATTCCCCACTGAGCTAGGAGCCAGATGTGGGGACTGGAACCCTGGATCTCCAGGATCATGACCTGAGCCTAAGGCAGTCGCTCAACTGGTTGAGCCACCCAGGCGCCCTGGGATGGTTTTTCCTTAGACCATGGGTTGGCAGTCTATGGCCTGTCTGTCAGATCTAAACTATTTCCTGTTTTTGGATAGCCTATGAGATTAGAATATTGTTTTTAGCTGTTTAAATGGTTTTAAAAAATTCAAAGAATGATATTTTGTGAAATGTGAAATTATATGAAATTCAAATTTTAATCCCTTCAGTTCCCTTTTGTAGGAGGAAGAAGCCAATCTATAAGGGAAGCCTGTCCAGGTGAAATTTTTTTCAACCCCTTATCTCCTGCTATGTGAAGGGAATCACAGTCAGCCACAGAATATTGCTGGGAGGAGGGTAAAACCACCTTCTATAGAGTAGTGGCCCAGCTCTTGAGGGCACTGAGATGTAAACTCAGCAGTACACAGTTCTGAGCATTAGGAAAGGGTTTCCAAACATTGTGTTTAGTTTCTGATAAGATAGGGAATATTTTACTGTGCCGGAGTATGACTTCTTACAGATTATTAATAAAACTATATACATTTCATTGTTAATATTTTATATTTATATTTAGAGCTATGATCTATTTAGATCTATGATCTATTTTAAGTTGTTTTTTTGTGAAATATGTAAGATCTATGTCTAGGCACTTTGGTTCTTGTTGCATATCAATATCAAATTGTCCCGGAACCATTTGCTAGAAAGACCATTCTTTGTCGAATTGCCTTGATGCCTCTGTCAATAATAAGCTGATTATATTTGTGCAAGTCTACATCTGAACTCTCTATATTGTTCCATTGATATATGCTTCTTTTGCTAGTACAGCATTGCCTTGATCACTGCAGCTTTAAAATTATTCTAAAAATTGATAGTGCAAGTCCAACACTGATCTTCAGTATTTTGCTGGCAATTTAAGGTTCTTTGCATTTCCATTTAAACTTCGGAATCAACTTATCAATACCAATAAAACACCTTGCTAGTATTTTGATTTGAATTATATTGAATCCATAGATCAAGTTGGGAAGCAGTGACATTTTAACAATTCTGAGCCTTCCAATCTATGAACAAAAACTATCTTTCCCATTATTTAGATCTTCTTTGATTTACATCCATGTTTTACTTCCTACATACAGATCTTATACATATTTTGTTATATTTATACCCAAGAACATAATTTTTTGTTGTTAGAGGAAATAGTATTTCTGGAAAATTAGGTAAATTTTTACATAGACAATCATGTCATCTGTGAAGAAATAAATTTATTATTTTATTCTTTTTATATTCCCCTCTGCATACATTTTCTTTTCTTGTATGATTGAACTAAATAGGGCTTCCCTGGGCAATGTTGAATAGAAGAGGTGAGATAAGATGGCTTGGGGTTTGGGAAGGGAGAACCCAGTCTCTCACCATTATGTATTATGTTAGCTGTTGGTCTCTTACAGATGTTTTTATGAAGTTGAGAAATTTCCTATTTTTTCTAGTTTATTTTATCATGAATTGCAGCTGTATTTTGTCAGATGAGTTTTCCACATTAATTAATGTGATTATATGATTTTTCTATTTAGCCTGTTGATATGCTGGGTTACATTAATTGATTTTTCAGATATTAAACCAACTTATATACCTGGAATAAATTATTTTTTAAAAATTTTGAAACTAACTGCACATTCACATGTTTATATCTATTAAAATTAATCATATTGGAAGCCTAAATCCCTAAAATGTTTTAGTTCTTTATACATTCTTTAAAGATTTTATTTGTGAGAGAAAGAGAGAGAGAGTGTGCAAGCATGTAGCGAGAGGGGGTGTGGCAGAGGAGAGATGGGCAGCGGGGGAAGGGAAAAAGAGGACTCCCCACTGAGCTTGGAGCCTAAGTGGGGCTCCATCTCAGGACCCTGAGATTGTGACCTGGGCTGAAGCCAAAAGTCAGACATATAACCAACTAAGCCACCCAGGTACCCCTAGTTCTTTATACATTTTTTACTATCAAATGCATATCATGTCTCATAGAGCTTTATTAAATGTCCTTTATATCCTGCTAAGTTATATTAAGTTGGAGAGATGCTAGGAAAAACTTGGGTCTCATGTCCAGAAATTCTTCTTCAGGATGATATCAATGAGCAAGATTCTTTTTTGTTTGATTTTTCTTTTGGGGGGTACATTTTTTGTTAACTGTTAGGTATGTGGACATAAACAAGAATTTTACCCCCTCTAAACTCCAATACATATAAAAATGTATTTGGTTCATATTAAGGGTTATATTAATAGTAACTACAGATACTAATATTTATAAATCAGTTTATAATTTTTAATAGTTCTTAGACATAACCCCACACGCACATACTTTGTTTGGTTTATTCCCAGTGATACCTGAATAGAACTTCACAATTCTTTGATGTCATCATGTACTCTCTAGGCAATTTCTTTAATCTCTCAACCAAAGAAATAAGATTAATTTTGAAAGATGTATTCTTTAGAATGCTTACCAATCCTTATGAACCTTGTATCTCTGATATGGTATTTAATGTTTTCTGAACTGTGTCTTTGGTAATTCATATATAGGACTGAAGTTAAAATCACCAGTCTAATGAGGTCAGTGTGTCCTTGCATGGAAAGGAGTTTTATATCCCAAGTCTTCTGAGTTTCTGAGCATTGGCTCCTAACATTTTGCTGAATCTGCCTTAATGAATCAACGAGAGAACTCTGTAAAGAGATTTTTGTTATGAATGACATAGACAGTATGGGAGAGGGACCATCTCAGATGCCAGGGGAAGAAGTTAGTAGAACAATTTCTCTTTTGAATGTTTCAATTATTCTTACAGAGAGATCATTGTTATCACCAATATAACATTCAAGGGATCATTAAAATTACTAGAAAGGGGTAGATAAGGATTCTCACGTGTCACCTTTATTAACCTTTTTTTTCCCTTTTCTATTTCTTAAGAAATCACATAGTTTAATGAGTGCTATTTTACTATTGATTATTATCACAGCAATAAAATTGTCTTTTATTTCAGATCATGCTCAAAAAATTAACTCGGTTTTTCTTTTTTCTTACTCGGTATTTTCAAGTCTCATATGGGATGCTTTCTTTTGCCTCTGACCCCATTGGGCAGTCAACCAATGAACCAGGCACGCCTTAACCACTGTCTTCTACTTCATATTGCACTAAGGACAATGCAAAATAGTTTGATTTTTTAAATCCCAAATAGTCATATTGGTAATATGGCACTGCTTTGCTAACTAATAAATTATTCTGTATCTCAAACCATGTGGCCAAAAGACAAGAAAGGTCCAAGAGCAATGAGTAGAAAGGGGTTTACATTTGGAGCAGCTAGATTTGTATGTCATTCTGCTTGTACGGATTCCAATCGGTTGTAGTTTCTATTTGACTGTGTATTAAAAAAAAGAAGAAATCAAGAAATTTGAAAAAAATATATATATAATTGCATCTAACCATTTACTTTCAGAAAATTATTAAGATAACTATGGAGTGGAATATGCAAATATCCTCATGTTACTATTTAAATTATTTTGTAAAAAAAATACATTGTGTATGAAGAAAGAGATTTACTACCTTCTTATCCATTCCATGCTGCAATAATATCTTTATTCTTTTACATTTTTTTTAAAGATTTTATTTATTTATTTGACAGACAGAGATCACAAGCAGGCAGAGAGGCAGGCAGAGAGAGAGAGGAGGAAGCAGGTTCCCTGCCGAGCAGAGAGCTGTATGCGGGGCTCTATCCCAGAACCCTGGGATCATGACCTGAGCCGAAGGCAGAGGCTTTAACCCACTGAGCCACCCAGGTGCCCCATTCTTTTACATTTTTAAGGGGAAACACTCTAAGAATAGTAGGGCAGGGGGAGAAAAGAAAGATTGTGAGATTTCCTCTCTTCAGTATGATCTCCTTGTGTCTAGGGTTTTCCAGGGATGTAATATATGAAATATTTAAGATTTGAAGGAGATATTTTTTGTTTAATCTAACACTGTTTTAAGCATAAGCAAAGGATTTAAACCATTTGAATGAAATTGTCTGTGTCTAATACACTACATCTTTCCTATAAAAGTCTCATTTTGTTCACTTAATATGCCCAGTGTGTAACCAGGCTGCACTTGGTATCTGTGAAATGTCATTTCATGTCAATTTTGGCTTCTTTGCTAGAGGAGAAATTACTATTTTCTTATCCTAGGGCTGGATGCCATTTTGACATATTTTTAATGTAAATGCCATTTATCTACTCCCATATATTTGAAAATAAGAAATTATAAAAGAAAGCCTCTCCAAACATCCCACTCCATCATACTCTTATTCCTAAGCCAACCTTGCACTTTCTACTCTGCCAAAAGTTATTCTTTGAAACTGAATTCCAGTTTCAACCAATTCATTCATGTAGCATTCTCACACTGTATGTTTGGCTCATTTATTTTTGTCCGTTGGTAAAACCTGAAACTGTACCATAATTGCTCTACCTTTCTTCAATCTACTCCTCTAAAAATTTCTCTCTCTCTCTTTTTATTTTTTTTTCTCATATTGTCTTTCCCTTCTTTGCTTATCTCAGGCATACTTTGATAACTCTTCTGCTCTGATATTTAGGTAATTGTAGCAGACTTTTAAAAAAAGACAATGTCATAATTTTATTATAGATGCTAGTTATCTACTATATTTTTATAGTAACAAGTACCCATGGTTTGTAATACCATTTTTATAATGGTCATCTGAAAGTTAATCTCAGTTTCTAGATTGATAACATGGATAATGGTAAATCACCTTTTTTTTTCCCCCCCAGGCAGTGATATAAGCATTCTAGGTAAAGAAGAAACATTGGGATGGCATAGCCTCTTTTCTTCTTCTATTCATTTTTCCTTGCCCATCAGTATTTCTCAAAATCACCTCTGAAAACATCATTCCTCATTGATTTTCTCTTTTCTGATAGTTTTTGCATTGTTGGATCTCAAAAAGATTGCCATCTTTCTATAAGGACATTAGCTTTGTGATTGCACCTTCAGGTTAAAATCCATTGTATATTTTTTAGGCATGTATTATTCCTTAATTTTCCTGCCTAGTCTCTAAAGGTTTGATGGATTTAGTCATCCTGTATAATCCTGATATCTTACTATTATGCTTGGATACTAAATGAGTCTTCAGTCATTCCGTTGAATGGTGTGCCATAGACAAATTAAAACCAGTATTTTAGCTGTTACAAATTCTACCAGAAATCTCCTAAACCAGCTTCTAATAGCATTTACTTTTTTCTTTCTTTCTTTTCTTTTTTTTTAAATAACATTTACTTCTTTCTATTACCTGACCATCTCCTACAGCCTACCTGGATCTTATGCCTCATACTCTCAGCATTCAAGACACTAAGTATGGACATCCTCTACCCTTCCATTTTTAATGTCAAATGTTAAAGATTATGTGAATTCATCTCTGTCAACCCCAATAAATCCTAAAATAAATTAACATTTTTTGCCAGATTTTCTCTAATTTTCTTTCTTCCCAGGGACCACAATAAACTTAAGCAGGAATTTCATCCTCTTTGTTTTATTGCCAAGGGGAAAAAAATAATGATTATTTCTCAGAAATGTAGCAGAGGAAATTTTATTATATTTTGTTTGTTTGTTTTGGAGCAAACAAATAAATATTTACCAAAATTTACTTCAGAAAATACAGATTGTGGAGCTTTGAAATGTAAAAGAATTTGTTGTCACGCTATCTTGATCTTGACTCCAGGGTTCTCCACTTTACAATATTGTAAAAATGGACAATCCCTTCACTACTTTTACCCTGCTTTGAGTCCCACTATTAACAAAGGAAAAATGAAAATAAAATTGGTTATTATGAGCTATTTAGGGAACTAAATGAAAATAGATGCAAACAATTATATTTCATAGATGGTAGGAGAGGGAAATGTAAGTTTTCCTTTCTTTTATCTCTACTTTGTTTCATTTCTTCATAATATTCTGGAAATTTTTGTGCCTAGTTTTATTTTATAATTATGGAAAAAATGGGAAATAAGAAAATTAAATGAAAAATATGAAATATAATTGAATAACATTATAAGATGAATTATGGGAAAACACATTTTAAAGACTTTGTATTTGATATCCAGTGTTATGATATATTGATATTAAAACATTAACCACAAGTCAAGAATAAGAGATAAAAAAAAAAAGAGATAAAACTTTTGCCATTTAATATCTTTCTTGAAGGATTCCAAGACTCAACAGATTGCTTTTGGTCAAGTATGAATTTTCATGTTTCTGAAAACATCATAAGCTAACCATCTTATAGCATAACAATTTATTGAATAGCTCACAAAAGAATATGCTTTGAGATCAAGAATTGACAAAGGGGGCGCCTGGGTGGCTTAGTGGGTTGAGTCTGAGACTTCGGCTCAGGTCATGATCTCAAGGTCCTGGGATCTAGCCCTGCATCGGGCTCTCTGCTCAATGGAGCTCCTGGTCACCCCCCCACCACCACTTCCCCGGCTACCTCTCTGCCTACCTGTGATCGATCTCTCTCTGTGTCTTAATGAGATCTTAATAAATTAATGAGATCTTAAATAAATGAGGTCTTAAAAAAATAATAATAATTATGGTTATTTTGGTGAAATCACCATGGTCCTTACCAGGATCTCACATTGCTCAAAGTTAAATACAATGTCCCATTTCTTAAATAGAGTCAGATAAGCTTTTCTCAAACATTTCTTGCGGACATTCTAATTGCCTTATAAAATGTATTGAGGCAAAGGTTTTAATTAAAACACTGTATCCAACAGCTGTTAGCTTGTGAGACTTATAAGCCAAATGTATCCTTTTAGGAAAATGAGGCATAATTGAAATATGAGACTAACAACAGCAGATTTAAAATCATGTGTGAAACACAGCTTTATTCACATCTCAGATAGATGTGTCGCTTGGAAGTTAAAACATTTCATCAATACTTTTTTCTTTTTTGTTGTGATCACTCTGTCTACTTTTAGTGGCCCTAGAAAATGACAACTATTATGCCTGAAGTGTACATGTTTATAAGAAGAGTGAGAATGAAAGTTTTTTTTTTTTTTATGTACTCTACTTTATTGTCTACCAAATTAATGAATAAGAATGGCTAGGTAATGTATTTTTTCCCTCTACCAAAAGATCTTGATCTTTGATCAATTATAGATGATTGACAGGGAAGAGATCTGCAAAAAGGATTTGAAAACATAGGATTCAGCACAGTCATGTGTTCACCGAGAACATGTGTATCTCAAGAGAACCAGAACAAATCTTCACTAAGCCATTCCTTTGTGCAGTGTCATCAATATGACCTACTCTGTAAGAAACAACTATAATTTGCAGTGAAAGGAAAATGTGTGTGTATATGAAATCAAGCATCAGGAGACACCTTGATTAACACCTTGTTTTATAGAATAAGCTCTACAGATTAAAAAAATCTATGACTAATTTTAAGGAGATGACTAATTTTAAACTAAGGTTTATCTAATAATTAGTAGGTGTTGTACTTGGTATAGTAGAAACTTTAATGTAAATGGAGAATTCCTCTCCAAATCTACAATATTCCGCACTAGTGCCCAGGGTCAGATATGGTGTGAGAGTGTAGAAATGGATGAAAATGTGTACTATATAATAATTAAAATAATATTAATAAAATAAGAATAATAACTAGAATGATGAAGATAATGATGGTGATCTTGAGGTGGTAATTTGAACTTCTTATACAACATAAATCAGGAATTATACACAGCGTTTTACATGGATCATTTAATTTCATGACTAGCTAATTCTCTATAATATGGGAATAATAAAAACATGATAGTCATAGACTTGTTGGGACATTCATACATGTAAAATACTTATGAGAGTGCTTGGAATATGTAATTATTTAATTCTTACTGTTGTTAATTTTTCATAGTTATCTGTCATATCACAAGAAATAAGAATTAATACTTTAATTTCATTGATAAGGTTCACAGATCTTCAGAAACTCACCCAGTGCCCCACAGTGAATAAATTGGAGAATAGGGATATAACGTTTTCTCACTCTGACCCCAAAATTCATGTTCCTTTACTGTGCTACATTATCTCATTTGATACCATATGTTTACAGAGCTCTTATACTCATTACTTCATATATATTGGGCTATCTGTAAATCAGTTTTCTCCTCTGTAAAATGATGGGTTAGAAAAAGAAATTATTATTTGACCCTATGTCATGGCATTTGGCCAAATAACTCTAATTAGGCAAAGTTCATTCCATATGCACACTTTTAAGCAGCTTAAAGCTACCTCTATGAACTCTTAGCAGTAGGCAAGTATTTTTATCAAAGATCATCACTTGATCCATCTACATTGCCTTGAAATACTGTGCAGCAATGCAGGGAAAGAGGAATATAGCTCACTTCTCTAGGAATCACTCAAGCAACTTGTAATGGGCATACAAATTGGGTAATTTTCACCCATTCAATGTAAAGAAAGGAAAAAATTAAGGAGAATTTTTGCCACTTGGCGTTTCTTTCTTGAGCTGAGAGCAGTGAGAAAAGATTCTCACTCATTTTTTTTTTTTTTAATATAGAACCCAAATTAGACTTAAAAAGAAAAGTGCTTCTTTTCTCTGTGGGTAGCTTCTTGATTTTGTTAAGTTGACACTTGTTCTCCCTTTTTCTATTAAGTCACTCATCAGTTGGTAAACTGGGGCTTATTACTCACAAATCAAGTGAGAACAGAAACCCAAAGCAATCAGCTATGAATCTGAACATACCAATGTATCAAGTGACTTTGTTGAACCATGTCCCACAGGCAAAGGGAGCCTGGCTAAAGAACACACGGATGGCATTACAGTTCTGAATTTATTCTTCACCCATTCTAAGTAATTTTAAGCTACCTCAAATTACCCTGGGTCTCATTTTCAATTTGAGAGAAATAGAAAGGTAAGAGGTTAACCTCTTGAGAGATCTAATAAAGAGCCATGGTCAGACACCAACCCAGGATATAAGTAAAGATATTCATTATTATATGGAAACTAGATGGCACTCCTAAGTTTTCTATAAAGTAAATTTCTGTTCATACATATCCAAGCTGTTAAATATAAAAGTCAATGATATAGTTTTGATAAGCCATATCAAGGGCAAGTGCTGTCACACAGAAGGCTTGAGTAAGAATAAATAAAAAAAGAAAAGAAAGAAAAAAGAACTTAGATTTCAAAGAGAAGAAATTACTTTTATGGAAGTAGTGAGTGCCAAAACCATGCTTTTATCCCAGCCTAAACCAGTATGAAAGCCATGTCACCTTCTTTTATCACTATCCTTCATCATACACCCTTCCTTCTTCTTCCAGATACAAAGAGAAACAAAAATGTTTTGTGTACTAAGGGGTACCTTTGACATTGGGAAAGGAAAATATCAAAGTGTATTCTGCATTAGGATTCTGGACCCCAAATCAGAAAATCATTACACACTACATTCTTATGTGCAACAAACATTTTTTAACATCTCTATGCCAGACAATGTTCTTTGTATATCACCAAACAAAGTGAGCAAAAATAATTATAATACTAGAACTTAGGGAGCAGCGGAGGCTGATAATAAATAATAAGCATAATAAATTATGTCACATATTGGTATGGGAAAACCACCATAGGAAAAATAAAATCAAGAGTGTGCATCAATGCTATGAAACTAGTAGTCAGTCACAAGATAAAATCTAGAAACACCACAGAAAATGGAGGGTATACAACATGCTACTAAGCAAGGAATGGGTCCACCAGGAAATCAAAGAAGAAATAAAAAAATGTGGAAACAGATGAAAATAAGCACAATGGTCCAAAATCTTTCAGATGCAGCAAAAATGGTAGTAAGAGGGAAGTTTATAGCAATACAGAACTATGTCGAGAAGCAAGAAAAATCTCAAATAAGTCTAACCTTACAGGTAAAAGAGTTAGAAAAAGAACAACAAACAAAACCTAAAAACAGCAGAAGGAAGGAAATAATAAAAGATCAGAGCAGAAGTAAATGATATAGAAACCAAAAAAACCAAAACAGAAACAAAAAAAAACTCAAACCAAAAACCAAACAACAACAGCAACAACAACAACAACAAAAACAACAGATCAATGAAACCAGGAGCTGATTCTTTGAAAAAAAAAAAAATCAGTAACATCGATAAACCTCTAGCCAGACTTATCAAGAAAAAAGAGAAATGAATCAAATAAATAAAATCACCATAGAAATACAATTATGAGAATATTATGGAAAACTATATAAAAATAAAATGGACCACCTATAAGAAATTGATAAATTCCAAGAAACCCATAAACTACCAAAACTGAAACAGGAAGAACTAGGAAATCTGAACAGACCAATAACCTGCAAAGAAGTTGAATCAGAAGTCAAAAAACTCCCAACAAATAAAAGTCTAGGACCAGGTGGCCTCACAGGTAAATTCTACCAAACAGCTAAAGAAGATTTAATACCTATTCTTCTCAAACTATTCCAAATAACTTTTTAAAAAGAAAGGAAAACTTCAAAATTTATTCTATGAAGACAGTTACTGTGATATTAAAACTGGATAAAGATACCACTAAAAAAGAAGCCCAGGTCCATATTCCTGATGAACATAGAAGCAAAAATCCTTAATAAAGTACTAGCAAACTGAATTCAACAACACATTTAAAAAAATCATTCACCATGATCGAATGGGATTTTTTCCTCAGTTGCAAGGGTGGCTCAGTATTCACAAATCAATGAATGTGGTACATCACATCAATAAAAGAAAGGATAAAAACCATACGATCATTCCAACAGACACAGAAAAAACATTTGACAAGCATAGTATCTATTCATGATAAGAACCCTCAACAAGTGGGTTTAGAGGGGATATACCACAACATCATAAAAGCCATATATGAAAAACCCATAGCTCAGATCATCTCCAATGAGGAAAGAAAATGAGAGATTTTCCCCTAAGGTCAGGAATAAGACAGGGATGTTGACTTTCACCACTTTTACTCAACAAAGTATTGGAAGTCCTAGCCATAGCAGTCAGACAACAAAAAGAAATAAAATTTATCCAGATCTGAAGGAAGAAGTAAAAATTTCATTATTTCCAGATGAAATGACATCATGAAAGATCGCCCCCAAAACTGCTAGAACGAATAAACAAATTCCATAAAGTCAAAGGATACAAAGTTAGCATACAGAAATCTGTGGGATTTTTATATACAAATAATGAAGCAACAGCAAGAGATATTTTTAAAATGATACCATTTACAATTGTACCAAAAATAAAAAAGGTACTTAAGAATGAACCTAACCAAAGAACCTAACCAAAGAGGTGAAATACCTATACTCTGAAAACTATAAAACACTGATGAAAGGATCTAAAGTAGACACAAAGAAATAGAAAGACATTCCATGCTCATGGATTGGAAGAACAAATATTGTTGAAATTTCTATACTATCAAAGCCAAGGAAGATCCACTCTTTAAACTCCAATACACAAAATAGAAACCTGACCACCAAATGCTTTCCCAAAAAAATGTATGAAAAAGAAATATGGAAAAAGAAAAACTGTTGACATCACAATGTGTGGAATATTTTCCTTACTAAATTTTCTCCATTATCATTATAGTAACTTTGATTAAAAAACATATTCCTGTTTTCCCGATGAGCATCCACTTAAAATGTCCACAGTGATGTATGTATCTGTGCTAACCATTTTGTGTGGGTTTTTTTTGTTTTTGTTTTTGCTTTTATTGACAAATAATGTATTATTTGCTTCTATGAATCATCAGTCTTACACAATTCACAGCACTCACCATAGCACATACCCTCCCCAATGTCCATCGCCCGGCCACACTATTGCTACCCCTCCCACCCCCCAGCAACCCTCAGTTTGTTTCCTGAGATTAAGTTTCTTATGGTTTCTCTCACTCCCCGGTCCCATCTTGTTCCATTTTTTCCCTCCCTACCCCCCATGACTGCCTCTCAAATTCCTCATATCAGAGAACTCATATGATAATTTTCTTTCTCTGGTTGACTTATTTTGCTTAGCATAATACCCTCTAGTTCCATCCATTTCATTGCAAATGGCAAGATTATATATATATATATATATATATATATATATATATCACTCTTCTTTATCTGTTCATCTTTTGATGGACATCTAGGTTCATTCCATAGTTTGGCTATTGTGAACATTGCTGCTATAAACATTCAGGTACACATGCCTCTTTGGATCACTACATTTGTATCTTTAGGGTAAATACCTAGTAGTGTGATTGCTGGGTCATAGGGTAGCTCAATTTTCAACTTTTTGAAGAACTTCCATACTGTTTTCCAGAGTGGCTGCACCAGCTTGCATTCCCACCAACAATGTAGGAGGGCTCCCCTTTCTCTACATCCTCGCCAACATGTTATTTCCCGACTTGTTAATTTTAGCCATTCTGACTGGTGTGAGGTGGTATCTCACTCTAGTTTTAATTTGTATTTCCCTGATGCTGAGTGATGTTGAGCACTTTTTCATGTGTCTGTTTGGCCATTTGGATGTCTTCTTTGGAGAAATGTCTGTTTATGCCTTGGGCCTATTTCTTGATTGGATTATTTGTTCTTTGGGTGTTGAGCTTGATGAGTCCTTTATAGATTTTGGACACTAACCCTTTATCTGATATGTCATTTGCAAATATCTTCTCCCATTCTGTTGCTTGTCTTTTGGTTTTGTTGACTGTTTCTTTGCTGTGCAAAAGCTTTTAATCTTGATGAAGTGCCAATAGTTATTTTTGCCCTTGCTTCCCTTGCCTTTGGTGATGTTTCTAGGAAGAAGTTGCTGCAGCTGAGGTCAAAGAGGTTGCTGCCTGTGTTCTCCTCAAGGATTTTGATGCATTCCTGTCTCACATTGAGGTCTTTCATCCATTTGAGTCTATTTCTGTGTGTGGTGTAAGGAAATGCTCCAGTTTCATTCTTCTGCAATGGCTGTCCAGTTATCCCAACACCATTTGTTGAAGAGACTATCTTTTTTCCATTGGACATTCTTTCCTGCTTTGTCAAAGATTAGTTGACCATAGAGTTGAGGGTCCATTTCTGGGCTCTCTATTCTGTTCCATTGATTTATGTGTCTGTTTTTGTGCCAGTACCATACTGTCTTGATGAGGACAGCTTTGTAATAGAGTTTGAAGTCTGGAATTGTGAAGGTACCAACTTTGGCTTTCTTTTTCAACATTCCTCTGGCTATTCAAGGTCTTTTCTGGTTCCATATAAATTTTAGGATTATTTGTTCCATTTCTTTGAAAAAAATGATGTTTTTTTTTTTTTTAAGATTTTAATTATTTATTTATGTGACAGAGAGAGACAGCACACAGGCAGGCAGAGAGACAGGCAGAGGCAGAGAGAGTAGCAGGCTCCCCACTGAGCAAGGAGCCTGATGCGGGACTCAATCCCAGGACCCTGAGATTATGATCTGAGCAGAAGGCTGTGGCTTAACCAACTGAGCCATCCAGGCGCCCCAAAATGATGGTATTTTGATAGAGATTGCATTAAATGTGTAGATTGCTTTAGGTAGTATAGAGATTTTCACAATATTTGTTCTTCCAATCCGTGAGCATGGAATGTTTTTCCATTTCTTTGTGTCTTCCTCAGTTTCTTTCATGTGTACTTTATAGTTTTCTGAGTACTGGTTCATTGCCTCTTTGGTTAGGTTTATTCTAGGTATCTCATGGTTTGGGGTACAATTGTAAATGGGATTGACTCCTTAATTTCTTTTTCTTTGTCTTACTCTTGGTGCATAGAAATGCAACTTATTTCTGTGCATTGATTTTATATCCTGACACTTTACTGAATTCCTGTATGAGTTCTGGCAGTTTTGGAGTGGAATGTTTTGGGTTTTCCACATAAAGTATCATATCATGTGCAAAGAGTGATAGTTTGATTTCTTCTTTGCTGATTTAGATGCCTTTTATGTCTTTTTGTTGTCTGATTGCTGAGGCTAGGACTTCTAGTACTATGTTGAATGGCAGTAGTGATATTGGACAGCCTTGCCATGTTCCTCATCTTAGGGGGAAAGCTCTCAGTTTTTCTCCATTGAGAATGATATTCACTGTGGGTTTTTCATAGATGGCTTTTATATTATTGAGGTATGTGCCTTCTATCCCTACACTGTGAAGCTTTTTGATCAAGAAAGGATCCTGTAATTTGTCAAATGATTTTCTGTGTCTATTAAGAGCATCATATGTTTCTTGTTCTTTCTTTTATTAATGTATTGTATCACATCAATTGATTTGCAGTTGTTGAACCAACCTTGCAGCCCAGGAATAAATCCCACTTGGTTGTGGTAAATAATCCTTTTAATGTACTGTTGGATCCTATTGGCTAGTATTTTGGTGAGAGTTTTTGCATCCATGTTCATCAAGGATATTGGTCTGTAATTCTCCTTTTTGATGGGATCTATCGTTTTGGGATCAAGGTAATGCCTGACTCATAAAATGAGTTTGGAAGTTTTCCTTCCATTTCTATTTTTTTTAATAGTTTCAGGAGAATAGGTATTAATTCTGCTTTAAACATTTGGTAGAATTCCCCTGGGAAGCTCTTTGGCCCTGGGCTCCTGTATTTGGGAAGATTTTTGATGATTCCTTCAATCTCCTTACTGGTTATATGTATGTTCAGGTTTTCTATTTCTTCCTGGTGCAGTTTTGTAAGTTTATATGTCTCTAAGAATGCATCCAATTCTCTTAGATTGTCAAATTTGCTGGCATATAGTTGCTCATAATATGTTTTTACAGTTGTTTATATTTCTTTGGTGTTTGTTGTGATCTCTCCTCTTTCATGCATGATTTTATTTATTTGGGTCCTTTCTCTTTTCTTTTTGATAAGTCTGGCCAGAGGTTTAGCAATCATTTTAATTCTTTCAAGAACAAGCTCCTAGTTTCATTGATTTGTTCTATTGTTCTTTTTTGTTGTTGTTGTTTGTTTGTTTGTTTTGGTTTCTATTTCATTGATTTCTGCTCTGATCTTTATTGTTTCTCTTCTCCTGCTGGGTTTGGGCTTTCTTTGCTGTTCTTTCTCCAGCTTCTTTAGGTATAGGGTTAAGTTGTGTACTTGAGACCTTTCCTGTTTCTTGAGAAAGACTTGTATTGCTATATATCTTTCCTCTCAGGACCACCTTTGCTGTGTCACAAAGATTTTGAACAGTTGGGATTTCATTTCATTTGTTTCCATGATTTTTTTCAATTCTTCTTTAATTTCCTGGTTGACCCATTCATTTTTTTAGTAGGATGCTCTTTAGCCTCCATTTATTTGAGTTCTTTCCAACTTTCCTCTTGTGGTTGAGTTCTAGTATCAAAGCATTGTGGTCTGAAAATATGCAGGGAATGATCTCAATCTTTTGGTACAGGCTGAGACCTGATTTGTAATCTAGGATGTGATCTATTCTGGAGAATGTTCCATGTGCACTAGAGAAGAATGTGTATTCTGTTGCTTTGGGACGAAATGTTCTGAATATATCTGTGATGTCCATCTGGTCCAGTATATCATTTAAAGCCTTTATTTCTTTGTTGATATTTTGCTTGGATGATCTGTCCATTTCAGTGAGGGGCGTGTTAAAGTCCCCTACTATTATTGTATTATTGTCTATGTATTTCTTTGATTTTGTTATTAATTGGTTTATATAATTGGCTTCTCCCAAGTTAGGGGCATAGATATTTAAAATTGTTAGATCTTCTTGTTGGACAGATCTTTTAAGTATGATATAGTGTCCTTCCTCATCTCTTATAGTCTTTGGCTTAAAATCTAATTTATCTGATGTAAGGATTGGAACCCAAGCTTTCTTTTGATGTCCATTAGCATCGTAAATTGTTTTCCACCCCTTCACTTTATATCTGGAGGTGTCTTTGGGTCTAAAATGAGTTTCTTGCAGACAGCATATCAATTGCTCTTTTTTTTTTTTTTTTTAATCCATTCTGATACACTTTGTCTTTAGCTTGGGGGCATTTAGTCCATTTACATTCAGGGTAACTATTGGTAGATATGAATTTAGTGTCATTGTATTGCCTGTAAGGTGACTGTTACTGTATATTGTCTCTGTTCCTTTCTGGTCTGTTATTTTTAGGCTCTCTCTTTGCTTAGAGGACCACTTTCAATATTTCCTATAGGGCTGCTTTGGTGTTTGCAAGTTCTTTTAGTTTTTGTTTGTCCTGGAAGCTTTTTATCTCTCCTTGTATTTTCAGTGACAGCCTAGCTGGATATGGTATTTGTGGCTGCATACTTTTCTCATTTAATGCTCTGAACTAAACTGCCTTCCAAAATTTTAAAGAAAGATAAATTATACACACACACACACACACACACACACACACACAAATAAAGGTAAACACTATGAAGGGATGGAATATGAACTGTAAAGATGAAAATTTTAAAAATATTCTAAAAAAGGAATTAATAAGAAGTTGGTTGAAAAGTATTAAAAAATAATGGAAAGAATGTGATCAGGCTAGAGGCTAGAACAAAGCCATGTGGTAGATTTAGGGTATATTTTGATCTGATAGAACTGTATCCCAAAATTTTAAAGAAAGAAAAAACCTATAAGTATACAAAAAATAAGGTTAAATATAATGAAGGGATAGAATATGACTATAATAATGAAAATTTAAAAATTTTTAAATAGGTATTGATAAGATAAAATAGTTTTAAAAAGTTAAAATAGAAAAGAGGAAAAACTTAAAAAATAGAATAAGAAAGAAATAAAATTAAAACAGTTTAATTTTGAAGGGCGCCTCGGTGGCTCAGTGGATTAAGCCTCCACCTTCAGCTCAGGTCATGATCTCAGAGTCCTGGGATCAAGCCTTGCATTGGGCTCTCTGCTCAGTAGAAAGCCTGCTTTCCCCTCTCTCTCTCTGCCTGCCTCTCTGCCTACTTGTGATCTCTGTCAAATAAATTAATAAAATCTTTTAAAAAAATTAACTTTGAAAGACTAAAGAATCATGGGGAAAAAGCCATGGATTCTATGTGTGTATTCCCGTTAACTCTTATTAAGTTTAGGAGTTCTCATTGCTAGGTGAACTTCTTCTTGGCTGGATGTTCTTGCTGACCTTTTGGGGCAGGAGCCCCTTGCAGTGATTCTCAAATGTCTTTGCCTGAGTGGAATTGCAACGCCCTTGCCAGGGGCCATGCTAAGTAATCTGCTCAGGCTCGCTCTCAGGACATTTTGTTTCCTGAATGCTTTCTGTAGAGCTTTGGAGGGCAGGAATGAAGATGGCAGCCTCCCAGTCTCCGGCTCAGAGGGGCCGAGAGCTTGGGGCCGCACTTCTCAGCGCACCCTCAGGGAAAAGCAATCACTCCCATCTCCCTGGTCTCCGGCCGCAGTCCTAGTGGAGTGACCGAGCGTTTCTATCTATCACATACAGCCCCATTTGGAGTTTCCAAACTCAATAGATTCCTGCTGCCTGGTCCCGTGCCACTCTTCCCAGAGGGGGAATGAGGGGGTCTCCTTGGATCTGCCAATTGTGGGGTCCCTGGTTGAAGAACAGTGGCCTGACTGTGCCTTGGATCACAGTTTAAGGTAACCCTGAGCTGAGAGCCCCCTCCTTGGCTCTGTTTCTGCAGCTTGCTTCCCTGCTCTGGTACCTGGCAGCTCTGCCAAAATCAGACACCCCCTGGTCCTTTTGTGACCCCACAGGTCCAGAGACCACACTGTCCCAGCGAGGGCAGGAAAAAACCCACAATTTTGCTAGCTGAATTTGCCTTGTTCGTTCTCTAAATTCCTTCTCAAAAGCTTGTGCTTTCACAATCAGCTTAATATCTCCCTGTTAGTTTTGTTATCACTTCCCCCTGGAAGACTCCTTTGAACTGCAAATTTAGATTAGGCTTTGTCACAGGTTCGAAACTAGGGAAACTTTCCTTCTCAAGGAATCCTTGCAGGTACTGGTATTTCTTCCCAAAGTCTCAAAATACAAATACACTGACTGCATTTCATTTATTGGAATATGGAGCAACTCAACCATCCTCCTATGGGAAAATGGCTTCTTTGTCTTCAGATAACCCCAATGCAGTGGCTGGTTTTAAGAAGACTCAGTAACTTACTCTTCTAAAAGAAAGTGCAGAGGTGATTCTAATGAGAGGTCTCTCCTGCACCACCTTTCTCATTAGCGAGAGAGGAAGACCACAGCCGCTTCATGAATCAAGAAAGAGCTCTCAATCCTATCAATGCCCAGACCAGGTAAGATGTCCCATGTTGGTGATTTCTGCCCAAAAAACAATGCAGATGGGATTACAGGAGAGACTCCCTTCTACTAGAACATATGATCATACCCATTTCATTCACTCTAAATACGACAACAAAAGGATATGTTTTTCTTGTTCATCTTTATATCTTGCGACATCGGCACCTCACATTAAACACAGAAGGGGCTCAAGAGACATCTCTTGAGTGGATGGCTGAGTCTATTATGGATATATCTGGAATGCTATTCAGCCCATTCATTTCAAAGAAGTTTTTAGACAAACCCAGTTTCACACTCAAGTCCTATAATTCACGTTGGTGATCACATCTAGGCCAGGGAGGAAGCCTACACTCCATGATGGTAGAGTCCTGACATCAGGAATGCCTCCTTGGGCCACTCTGGGACTGCTCAAGTGAAGTGAACATTGCAAGTAGGCAGCTTTGCATTGTGCTGGCAGTGCTGCACAGGGAAAAATTACACAGCCCATTACCAACCAATTCCAGGTGCTTGCTGAAGTTGTTTTCACCTCTTTGTTTCCTTAGCATCAGTACACAATAGAACTCGTACTATCCCTTTTTGAAATCCCAGGGAACAAATGCATGGGAGATTGTCTCTCAACTACCTCTGGGAAAATCAGCGGTATTTATTTTCTTGTCTGTATATGGGTAACTGCAATGTGGAATGTTTATGCGAGGAGTCTTAGAACCTGGACTTTGAGAATAAACATTCATTTCTAAGTAATAAGTTTTTCAGTGATACAGATGTTATTTCACTTATAATTACATCTGAATATGGAAACTTGTTCCTGAAAATACTGAAAATTTTAAAAGCATTTAAACTTAATGTATGTTTAATTTACAATTTATGAAAAACTTAGAGATTATAAATTCTATATGTTGAGTGATCACCATTTATATCTTTAAAGAAAAAAAAATCCTATCTACCTTAAGAAAAAACAGCCAACAGTAAATACAATAAAAAATATACTTTGACTTTGAGTAATAATTGTAGAACTATAGTTATTTTTTATGGCTGTAGAACTATAGTTATTTTTATCCATCTTTTCATATTTATTTATTTTACAATTGTTCTATAATGAAAATGCATTACTTTCAATGTTACTGCAAAATTGTCCTGAAGTTGACATTTGAGGCATCTTCACTTTGAATTGTTTAAAATGTTGCAAAGTTTTTAATAGAGATTTTAAGAGAATATATCCCTTTTTGCCTTCAAGAAGTAATTTTTAAGGAAAGTAATTATATAGAAATAAAGAAAGTAATTATGCGGATTAAAAAAAAAAGACATCTTGCTTTCAGTTCTATCTCTGTATAAGAATGAATACCAAAATGGCTTTATGAGTTAACACAAAATTGCTACAAATTTCAGAAATGCCTTTTCTCATTATCTTCCTGAGACATCTGTCAATATTTATCTGTTAACAGACTCAGCAATCAGCCTCAGTAAATAAAATATCAGATCCAAATACATAGACCCTTTCAACAAATAAAGGGATGCTTAAGGATAGGATATTAGCATAACAGTTATGTCAGATATCCTGCATGTACCAATTTCTCCTTCAGAAAATTAGTAGATGGTGAAACTGGCAAAAGAGTAATGATATTCTGTAGGTTCCCCCCAACCTGGCATTGTCCAACCACTGCATTGTTGATATCTGTGAGAAGCTTAAGTAGAAGCAAATGCCAGGACAAATAGGGCTCCAGTTTATAAAAGTAAGATAAAAGTCAAGGTCAGTAGCTGATAATCTACTAAAGCAATGTTGTTATTCGCATGGAAGCAAAAATTGCTGAAATGACTACTTTTTGCCTAGTTTTTAAGTGGGTTAGAGAGCCTGATAGCCTTTGACTTACTAGTTGTATGAGCTTGAGGAGGTTCCTTGAATCCTTTGAAGCACATGAAAAGCATCTATCGAATGGGGTTATGTACTATACCTCATTGAAATTGGCATGAGAATTTTGAGATAAAATATATAAATTATTCTGTATAATATGCAACACTAAATAGACTTTGAATACACCTTAGATCAGTTATGAGTAGTTAGAGAAACTTAAACAAATGGAAGGCACTCGGTAAATAACCGGGTTCTTAAAAGTAAGTTTTGTGTTGATATTATAACATAATGATTATTTTAATCAAATGCTGAAATGACCTCAGCATTTCAGACAAATCTGTAGGTACATGAAGCTGTGAATTTGGACATGTTCATTTTAGCCCTGGCTGTACTCCAGAATGATGGGATATTTCTGAAATGTTTTTTCCTTCTCTAGGAAGGGAAAAAAAAAATTTTTTCCCCCACCATAGGAAAAAATGGTGGTGGGTGGGGGAAACACAGAATATAAAATACAGTATGGTACAATAAAAAGAGAATGGCTCTACAATAAAAGAATTGTGATAAAATTCTACCTACCAGCTTGTGTTACTCTTTTGAGTATCCAAATTTTATCTGAAAATTAGCCATAATAGTAACAACTTTAAATAGTTTTTGAGAAGTAAACTAATGGATGGCAACCAGTCATAGCTTCTGTGATGAAACACTGTATATAAGGTCTTTGTAAATGTGACTACCAGGAGGTTCAACTCAAGGTCATTTCTTGGGAGAACTTGTGCAGAGCTTTTACTGTAAAATAAAACGTCAGTTCTGTCTATACAAAACTTTCCACAAGGGACAACAAAAACTTTTCAGATTGTTAAACATAAAAGCTCTTTCTCATATACTAGGTGAAGCAATGGTTAATAGTGACAAAACATAGATTTAGTATCATGTTAAAAAATCAAGAACATTAGAGAAATTTTTCTGGCTTGTTGCTTTGGTATTGCTAATTGCATATTAAAAACCAGGAAAGGGGGGTGCCTGGGTGGCTCAGTGGGTTAAAGCCTCTGCCTTCGGCTCGGGTCATGATCCTGGGGTCCTGGGATCGAATCCCGCGTCGGGCTCTCTGCTCAGAGGCGAGCCTGCTTCCCTTTCTCTCTATCCGCCTGCCTCTCTGCCTACCTGCGATCTCTGTCTATCAAATTAAATAAAATCTTTAAAAAAAAAACAAAAAACAAAAAACCAGGAAAGGGGCACCTGGGTGGCTCAGTAGGTTAAAGCCTCTGCCTTCGGCTCAGGTCATGGTCTCAGGGTCCTGGGATTGAGCCCCACATTGGGCTCTCTGCTCAGCAGGGAGCCTGCTTTCCCCTCTCTGTCTGCTGCTCTACTTGTGATCTGTGTCAAATAAATAAATAAATAAAAATCTTAAAAAGAAAAACCAGGATGATCCTAAGTCCTAGCTTTTTACAATGTGAATAATATATAGGTAATTGTCATTGGAGTATGTAGAGTAAGAATACAAACTTGGATTCTACAATCTGAGTTCATATTCTTTCCCTTCTATTAATTATACTTGAGTTCTTCATATTTTCTCAAATGTACAATGAATCTCTTATCTAGTTCCCATTATTCTGAATCCTGTACTTCACAGAAGTCAGGGAACAGCAGTCATGTGAAACCTACTATTAGACTGTTCTCAGGCAGAGAACCATGAAGAATAAGTTCTTCATGGGCATGTCATCTGTTTGGGATAAAACGATAAAATTTAGTTTTGCTACATGTTCAATTATCAGATCTATGTGGGATTATGCAGTTATTAGAGCCTAGGAGGCAATTTTTTGACAAAAAAAATGAGAAGGCTAGAATCAGTTCAGTAGTAAAGGTTGAATACAAACTCAGAGTGACATCATGTTCATTAATCACATTTAATCATTGTGCCAAGCATAATATCACATCAGAAATACTGACTAATACATGTTTTAATAACTTGGAATCTTGTTAAAACTTGGATTCTCCTTTAATAGGTCTGGGTTCTATGTGCCCAGCAAATGCCCAGGTAGTGTCTAAGCTGTCGGCCTCAGAAAATACTTTGAATAGGATGAGTCTATCTTAGTGCTGTCCGGTAGAACTTTCTATGAAGTGGAGCTGTCTGTGTTTGTACTGTATTTGTCCAATATGGTAGTCACTGGCACATATGTCTATTAACCGTTTGAAAAGTGTCTCATGCTACTGAAGAACTGCATTTAAATTTATTTTAATCTAAATTTAAATAGCCACACAATGTTGGTGGTTACTAGTTATTGGGCAGCACAGGTCTAAATAATCCAAGTAGTTTGTCTTGATGATATAAGAGGCCATATTCAAGGCAATAAAAGTGTCTTCCCAAACAGCAACTCAGGGTCATAATTATTGACTTAGTGTTGATTTGTGTATATCAGTCCTTCAAATGCAGGACAACAAATGCTCTAACCAAAAACGTAAGACAGTACTGGAAATCAGTACAGGGTGATCATTAGCTTCTGTGGTTTCAAATCGACTCTGCCACTTACGAGCTGTGTCATCTTGAGTATTTAACTACTTTGTGCCTCAGTTTCCTCCTTTGTAAAAGGAGTTATTAATAGTAAGATTGTGAGAGTTGACTTACTTAATATTTATAAATCATGACAGCAGTGTCTGACACAAACCTATACGTTGTTATAAATCGTACTCCACATTTTATACAAAAATATCAGTTTCAGGGAAATTAAACATATAAACACCAATTTGGCATCATTTGTACTCTGCATAGATGCCTGGATCTTAAATGTATAGTTAGATAACTTTTGACAAATACATCATCCCAAAAAGTTCCTTCAGGCGTGTTCCCAGAGTAAACCTCCTAGCAACCACAACCTTTATATCTATTACCAGAGATTAGTTTTACACGTTCTAGAAGCACATGTAAATGAAATTATATGTGCTCATTTTTGCTTTTGTGACTCCAAAGAATGTTTTTAAGCCCCATCCCCTGCTGAGTAGTACTCTGTTCTATGGCTATACCACAGTCTCTTTATCCATTCTCCTATTGATGTACAATCGAGATGTTTGGTTAAAATGAACAAATGCTATAACCATTTGATACAAGCCTTTTATAGACATTCATTTTCATTTCCTTTGGATAAACACCTAGGAGTAGAGTGGTAGCTTATAAGGGGAGATGTATGTCTAACTAACTTTTAGATAGGTCAAAGTGTTTATCAAAGTGCTAGGTGAAAATTTCCCACTGACGTCTCACCATGTTTTGAGCATAGAGGTAACTGACTGCCTTTGTTCTTTTTTTTTTTTTTTTTTTTTTAAGACTTGAGTTACTTATTTGAGAGAGAGAAAGAGCATGAGTGGGGGAATGAGTGACGGGGAGGGAGAAGCAGGCTCCCCACTAAGCAGGGACCCCGATGCAAGGCTCAATCCCAGGACCCTGAGATCATGACCTAAGTTGAAGGCAGAGACTGACCGAGCCACCCAGGACACACTGACTGCCTTTGTTCTGGGTTACTGTGTTAATATTGCATGCTGAAAAGCCTTAGAAAATAGAGCTAGTGTCAACCTCTGGACCAAAGAGTAGATTTGCTTCCTGTTCAGTATAACAAAGAAAATGTCTCTCTTTAGAGCAAATATCTTACCCCCCACTATTTAAGATTCAGGTTTCCTAAACTCAGGGTTTTTTTCTTCCAACATAATCTGCACATGCAGGCATCGCTTGACTCTCTTCATTGCTCTGTGGGAACCAGGGCTTAGAACATTGGCACAAATGCTAGTATATTGGCTCATTGATCTGACCTGGGCATCTTGTATTTTCTTTTAGTGTCTATGAAACCATGGCAGACTTAGCCGTGACCTTGTAAGTAGGGTAAAATCTCAAATCCTTCACAGTTCTTTGTAGTTTGGTAGCAAGGATGAGATGTTGACAAGATGTACATTGCTGGAAAAGGAAAGATGAAGTGTTTTATGAGGTTTTAAGTAGGTACAATGGAATTGGCAGCAAACACGTTGATCCCATTGTATGGTTATCAGGTGTGTTTAAATGGAGCCATTGGTGAGATGTTTGCAGGCTGAGTTCCAGAAAGTAAGTGAAGGACAACTGTCTAAATGGTGCCCTGATTGCTTCTAATGCTCCTGCAGGTAGGGTGACTTCTCACCAAGCTGGCAATCATTCTCAAGTCCATCCATTATAACAGCTAGTACAAAGATTTATTTTAGATGGCAGAAATGCTCAGATGCCCACCTCCACTTCAGGCTATTTTTACAAAGACACACACCTGTACCTTTGGTGGGAGGAGGGCTATTCATAGCTGCTCTGGGCATAAACTAGGGCAGTTATTTAATCTTCAGCTGGTTCCTTGGAAGATGAGGGGGTTGGAGGTGTATCCTTGTCGTTCAGGAAAAATGGCAAGACTTGAGCATCCTCTGCGGGCTACTGTGCCAACTGGGGAGCTGCTCAGACATGAATTGGAAAGGTCTCAGAGATATTGTTTGTTTTTGCAGTGGGTCCTGGCTGCTAGCAAAGCTTTGGCGCTCTGAGAGAGATTTCCCTGAGACAAGGAAAAAGAAATTAAAAATAAAACAAACAAACAAACAAAACAACCTTTGGGAAACCATAAATGAGGCATTGATGAAAATGCAAGCTTAAACCATCCTAGATCGGTTTTATTAGGCTGATCAAATAACCCATTGGCAAATGGGCCAATGTAATGTTATTTGTGGTTCCACTGCTCCTATACTATTTCTGTTGTTTCACAATTGTACTAGAAATGCTTGTAAAGCTGAGGGGGGATTTGTTTGTTCAGGGACTGTGGCATGTAGAGAAGGGCTAGTGAGGGACATAAGTCACTCCTCAGTCTGTCTCCTTGTCCTCATGCTGCTGGTACAATGGAAACAATATAGTAACTGAGGAAGCGAGAGAAATCACAGACTTGATTAAGGACTTAGTGCATCACAGGTAGTAGGAGGTGCAGGACCACAATACTACACCCTACACAGTCCATTGTAAAGCCAACAGAAATGGCCTTTTCAACAACAAAACCAGTTGGATTCCATTCTTGCTTCGGTATTCCCAGTTTTTGTAGATATTATGACTGTTACTGAATCGATTGCATGAACTAATGCCCTTGGTATGTTGCCTTAGACATTGCCAACACTGCTTTTCTATCCTGAAGGCACCCAAGAAAAAAGACTAATTTGCATTCATGTGGCAAAGCTTCTAATATACATTTGCAGTACTTTGCAGCATTATCTTAACTTCTGCCATTCCCCACCTGGGTCTGGATTTCGAGTGAATGCCTACATTCTGTGGTGGGAAGCTTTCACTCTATACATGATACCCTGTTTATTAGAATGTCAGAACCCTCACATCCAAAGGTCCTGACATCAAAGGCCCTGACCCAAAGGTCCTCTATTAGCAGGAGTGGTTTGATAAACCCTGACAAAATTCAGGGTCCCACTTACCAAGTGAAGTCTCTTGGCACTATGTGGGTAGAGTCACATCTCTCAGTTCCTCTGGCACTCAGGAAAGATTGCCTTCTCTTCATCCAATGATATTACCAAAAAGGAGACCCAAGACTTCATTGGACTTCTAGTTTTGGAGACAGCGTGCCTCATGTGGGTGTTCTACTTAGTCTCTTATATAATGGCTAACTTCAAATCATCATCCTTCGAGTGGGGACCAAACCAAATTCTTCATCAGAAACCGTTTAACAAGATATTTACATGCTGTTTACCTTTGGAACCCACAACCCAAATGATCCCTTTGAGCAACATGTTTCTATGACAGATGATTTTGCCAAGTGGGACCTCTGCAAAGCGGGTTGTCCTCTTTGGTGAGATCTCCTTTGGGCTTTTGACTCATCATCTCCAGGACTCTGCTGCAGGGTACATACCTTTTGGAAATTAGCCATTAGATGACACTGTGCTTTTGTGGACATGGATGCTCAATGAAAGAGACCTCAAGACTCTTCAGCCTAATAATTCCTTTTTCTGTGTGGCTTAACTCAAACTTAATGACTATCAGGATGGAAGGATCCCCTGAAACTCACATGTAAAATGGAAATGGAATATTCATGATTATAGTTGTTTTGGCCCCTTCAGCATCTTGACTTTACATGGAAAAAAAAAAAAAAAGTAGCTATTTCTTTTTGGGGAACTTTGTCCTCCTTTCTACTGCATGAAGCAAATCTGCTGGCTCAGTGGGGCCTGGGTTCACAGAGGTTCTGCTAAATGCGTGAGCTTATTTCACAGATAGCTCATCTAAACTGAAATGCAGTGGCATCCACTGGGATATCGCGCCAGTTCAAACTCAGCACCAGTTATGCAGAACTGAAAATGGACACAATTGCTCTGCTCAGTGGACAGAACTCAAGCTCATATATCTGACCAGTACTCCCCTTGATGAACTTCATTATATTTCTACCTATACTTGGACTATTGCTAGTTGCTTAGCACAGACTCGCAAATTAGGAATACTATGCTTTATATGTCTTTATTATGTTTATCATTATTTAATCATTTTAACATTACCTTTCTTCTGTAGTTAGTATTTTATTTATTTATTTATTTAATTTTTTAAAAGATTTTATTTATTTGACAGATATCACAAGTAGGCAGAGAGGCAGGCAGAGAGAGGAGGAAGCAGGCTCCCCGCTGAGCAGAGAGCCCGATGCGGGGCTCCATCCCAGGACCCTGAGATCATGGCATGAGCCAAAGGCAGAGGCTTCAACCCACTAAGCCACCCAGGCGCCCCTGTAGTTAGTATTTTATAAGTTCTAAGAAAATTTTGCTTACTCCCAAATTGTGAAGATATTATCCTATTTTTTTTCCTAGAAACCATGTAGCTTTAGCTTTTTTTTTTCCCATCTCAAATAATTATGTCTTACAGTGTGAGACATTACATAGGGGTCAAAGGTTTCACTTTTTATTATTTATTTTTTAATATAATATCATCTCAACCCTATTGGTTGATGAAATTTCCTTTCCCCATTGAATTGCTGTACTGACCTTGATGAAAACCAAGTAATAGTTAATTTTTTAAAGAATATAATATTATATTTTTGTAAGTAGGATTTCTTAAGATACAAAAGGATCTAACCCCCAAAAGAAAATGCTCATGTACTTAAAAAATAAACTTAAAACTTGCATTTGTCAAAAGTGCATTAAAGAAAATATAGATGAACCATTAATTAGAAGATAGTCATGGTACATAGAAGTGATATAGCTACAGATCTAGATACAGGTGTATGCTTCCTCAAATAAATAAGAATGGCATGAACAACTCTATAAAAATGCACTCAGATACTAGCAAGCCGTTTATAGAAGAGAAAATATTAATGGCAAATGAACATATAGATTATTTCACTAATTTAATAACCATTTTATATCCATTCAATTGGAAAGCTTAAGACAATGCAAAATAATAGTGAACATACATATGGATTTATTAAAAACTGACGGTTGATGTAACAATTTAGAAAATAATTTGGCACGCTTTTAAATGTAAATATTCAAATATCCTCTGACCTTTTTATTTTGCTCTCAAGTGTATATGCAAGACATTTTGGTACTTGTGTTCTATGAGATATATATAAAAATATCCATAACATCATTGTTCATAATAGCAATACATATGGAAATGGCACAAGTGTCTTTTGACAGGAGAAATAATCAATAAATTGTGATACATTCTTAATAGACTATTACACAGCAGTGAATATTATTGAATTAATGTTCCATGCAAAATATGAATGAATTTTAATGTCATAAGGCAATATAAAAAAAGCAGGTTATATAAGACTACATATTGTTTTAAAATAGCAAAACCAAGATATATATGTGCATGGTAAAAATAGAATAAAAAGCAAGATAATGTCAAACAAATTAAGGACGAATATTACCACTTGGTGGTGGCAGGTGGATAAGAGAAAGAGACATAAATATCTAGATTCAAGTTGTTGGAAATGTTTTAACTCGAGGCACAATAATTTCGCCAATATCTGTGCTCACTTTGGCAGTGCATATACTAAAATTCGAATGATACAGAGATTAGGAAGAATAACTTCACAAATATCTGCTATGTTATTTAAAACAGTTATGCAAATACGTGTATATTTAAATATATAAATGTAAATTAATATTTGAATAAATATGCATGCAAATTAAAAATTGAAAAGATATGCATGCGATTTAACTTTGATAGTGCTTTATGATCTGAGGATAATAATTAATTGAATTATGTGTTTCCCTCTGTGAAAACACAAAAATCAAAACAAGCATATGGTGAATACATAGATTGAAGCCACTGTGAAAGCAAAGTTAAAATCTCATCCTTGTATCATACTCTGTGTTCCTCATTATTAAAACACTTAAAGTGACCTATAAATGACCTGCTTGTTGAATATCAATAGGAGTATGGTTACTAACTTTCTGAAACTAATCTTTAAAGCAGCACGTAGGCGGCAAGACTTTGAGTTTGTGCTTCCACGCAGATCATCCCCTTTATGAAACATCCTACTGCAGCGAGGCTGAGACTTCCCAAGAGAGTAAAGAATATTTTTATTTTATCAGCCAGAGCGTGCTCTTCTTAATCCTGGCTGTTTGAACACCACGAATCTCCACACGCTCTGTACAAATGATTTCAGACATTAGTAAATCGTAATTACGCTGTTAGATCTCAAACTTGTCATGGATGCTGTTGCTTTTGACCTGGGAGAGAAGCAAGGGCAGCCGGGAGGATGATAGCAACATCAAAGTAGATGCCTTGCATTGTTTCTATTTGTAGCACATCCTGACTCGTAAATAACAGGAAAAAAGATGAATATCCAAATAGATAGTGACAACTTGATCAAAAGAAGAAAAAAAAAATGGAGCCAGGTACAACAGGCCTAATCAGGTTAATTAGAATCTGGGTTGCATCTTGGACCTGGGAATACTCATCAGTGGGCTGTCATCTGAAGAATGACTCAGGCTGTTATCCTCAGTCTAAGGAGCGTGGCAGTTGTGTTGCATGTGGATAGATTGTCTCGCACCGGCTCTCTGGGAAGAAGCTCTGTCACAGAGTTGCAATTTAGCAGGCTGCCTGGGGCTCCTGTTACTGCACTGTCTAGAAGCATCTTTGCGTGCGGTGGAAGTGTTGGTGGGAATGCGAAGGAAGGAGGAGGGGAGAGGTAACCAAGAGGAAAGGGAGATTAACCGCTAGAAGAAAGTGTAGAGAAAGGAAATAAGAGAAAAAAAAAGAACGAGGGGAGCTAAAGAGCAAGGGAATCAAGAAAGCCAAGGAGAACAATAGACCTTGTGGAAAGAGTTTATCCAAAATCAAAATGAGTGCATAAAGAAACAACGAATGACTGCAACACTAGCCTCACTTTAAGGAATGCCATCTACTTAAGGGACTTTTGATATAATTTGAACTGAAAATGTTTCCATAGTTGTTTTTTTTTTTTCTTTATTTCTTCCCTCTCCTCTTCACTTTCTCTTTCCTTTCACCTCCTTCTCCAAACCTCCTCTTCTTCCTCCTCTTCCTTCTACTGAATATGTTCACTATTTGTAAGTATCTTTGAACCAAAAGCCCTTCCTTAAGCTGCAAAAACCACATATGTCAACTTGTGGCAGACAAATGAGGGGAAAAACGGAATGGCATGAAATACATTGATTTCTTTGCAAGTATCTTGTATCCCTTTGGAGGATAGGAGGTTGTTCAATGTTCTGTGTCTGCTTTACCTTAAGATGTATAATGAGTGCAGAGTAAGAGTCTTGAAGGGAACCATGTGACTTATAATAGAAAAGGTAATAGAAAAACATGTTGCAATTATATTGAGCATGAGGCAGAGTGAGGGATAGATATTTTTACTTTAAGAGACATTGAGGGTATCTTTTTTTTTTATTGCTGTGGATTTATGACATTGGCCCTTTCTAAATTATTCATTTCTTTTTACTTTCTAATTTGGTTAGATATTTACAACCTTATACACTTCTCCTAACACAAAATACACTAAACAAACACATACACCCCTAACAGATGAGAAGGCCAATGGAGGAAAATTTTACTTTTTTACTTATCTTCTAGTTTCCCATTTACTTGGAATATAATAGGTCTATACAAATACTAAATTTCAGAAATTAGATGTGTAAGTCTAGTATATCTCCCAAATAACTCAGCTTACATTATACAACTAGAAAGTCTGAACTAAAATCTAAAATATTTTAAGTCATAAACAATAGTTGCTTGTTTTTAATTAAAACTTGTGAATGAATGCAAACTGAGCATTTTAATATTCATATATTTAAAAGACTTTTGATAAATTTGTTGTTCCTTTTCATTGCATTTTAGTGCCTTAATTCACATCCTCTAGACACCCTCTCTGGATACATGCTTAATTTTTTTAAAGTATTTAAGTACATTTTTAGGGTACCAACAATTTCCTTTCTAAATATGATGCTTAAACATGCGTTTACTGTTTTTTTTCAAAGTTTTAGACATTATCTCTAAATGTCTTTCTTCACTAGTTTTTTTTAGAATTTATTTCTTTTATTTCCATTCCCAGATTATATCTCTTCTCTCATTCTCTCCCATATAGTTATGTTATATATTTTGGTAAACTAAATGTCCAGTATTTTATTAAACATATTACAAAATTTATTAAGTTTTTGAGTTATCAAAGTAGCCATTTTCAAGTTGAATACTATGATTGTCTTCCCTTCTCAGTCTCCTTATAATAACAAATAAGCCACTTATTTTTCTTTTGTTATTCATATACTTACTTTTTTAGCTCTCATTAGTAATTGGTAAACTCACCAATAAATCTGAAAAAAAATCAGAATATGGTTGACGATACCATTGAATAGTTTCTTCTTTAATTGGTGCCGTTTCTCATAGAATTCACAATTCACCAGTTCTAATCTCTATGTTCATTCCAAAGGTATAGCAAAAGGTATTATACTCATGAAATGAGAACATAATGTTATAACAAAAAGAATAATCAGAAGATCTGAATGAACTTGTGGGAGACAGATATGAAGTGTTCAATGGAGAGCTGGAATAGACCAGCTCTTAAATATGGATTTAAACATCATATTTAGAAATGAAATTATTGGGCTCAGAAAAAAGTACTTAATGGGGGCCACCTGGGTGGCTCAGTGGGTTAAGCGTCTGCCTTCGGCTCCGGTCATGGTCCCAGGGTCCTGAGATTGAGTCCCGCAGTAGCCTCCTTCCTCAGCAGGGAGCCTGCTTCTTCCTCTGCCTCTGCCTGCTGCTCCCCCTGCTTGTGCTTGTTCTCTCTCTCTGACAAATAAATACATAAAATCTTAAAAAGAAAAAAAAAAGTACTTAAATTCTACCACAAGATAAAGACAAATACTAAATGAAAAACTGTGAGTCATCAATGAGCGTCTTCCCTAGACCATGTATTAAACAACTTGCTGGTTTTTCCCTTCATGCATTCACTCCCAGAAACCAACAGAATGAATGTGAAGAAACCTTCGTTCTAATAAAACATACCTTGGAATATGTGACTCTTTTATTTATACCTTCGATGATTTCCCTTTTTTGCACACAGAACTAAGCTTCTCGGTGAGTTTGCAATTTAGTTTTGGGAGACATGTCATCACACTGTGTGAGTGCTAGAATAGGTGTGGACACAGAGTGTGTTGGAGGCAGAAATGAAAACCAGTGATTCTCAGTCTGAGTGCATGGGTGGATGTGGATACACAAAGAGAGACGGGTTTCCTGAATGGGCTGATCCCTGTGTTAAAATCTAAAGAATGAACAGTTATCCTGGGTACACAGTGGGAGAAGTTTTTCTAGGCATCAGTGTTTCCATCTGCACCTCTCACTGAGTTCCAGTGGTAGATGGAGGGCATTGGATGTATCTGTGGAAAGTCGCTGAAAAATCAGTGGGGCTCATCACAAGTTTGGACAATATAAACTGTCACATAATTGATAAAAATTGTTTATTTGATGAATCTGACCAGATCAAGAATGTGTGACTAATGTGATGCCAGGAGATTGGCAGGAAAATAAGACATCTACTCTAAGAAAGAGGTGGGAAATGACTTTCCATCATTTTCAGAAATATGACATGCCTTCTCAAGTCGCTGAATTCTCATTACCCACCTGACAGTCTTCCAGCACTAATGCACCTGTTGGAAGAACACGGATGAGGACTTTTTCTAAGGACAAAAGGAGACTGTCACTTACCAAAGAGAAGCTAAACAAATGGTCTGAAACCATTAGAGGAGGTTATGCATTCCTATATCAATACTTTCTGGAAACAGACTGCATTTTTACAAAATATCTATACAGCAGAGGGTCTTAAGTATTCTATTTTACAGTGATGTAAAACAAATAATTTATCATTTTAGGAAGCTTCATGGAGACTGCAACATTGTAATTCATTGCCTCCATACCTGGGACTTTGTAAAATTAGAAATAATAGCACGGAAGTCTATGTAAATGGAAAAATCTTCCACTAGATTGTTTTGTATATTCCCTACATGTTTGACCTAAGCACTGAATTAACCAGGATCTCAGAAATGGCATTTCATAACTTACTCGAAAACTGGGGCTAAAAAGTGGAAAAGTTATATTAATTACCATTCCTGTTTAAGAGTGACTTTGACTCCTCAATGCTTATACTTGAAGGGATGAGAGGTGAATGTTTTGACCTGCAGAGAGATTAGAGATGTGGTCAAGAATAGACAAAAGGAATTTCAATGTCAAAAACCCTCAAATTCAATACAAAGTGAGCACATAGAAAATCATTACAACTAAGAACAAAAGGCACAGCTATTAATGTAGCGAGTTGCAAAATAAATACAAGATTATGCACCCAAACCTGCCATCATCGGGAGCACTACCCACTGTCAGATAACTAGAAGCAGAAAGGTCAAATAATTATATATCTTCATAAAATGAGATTTCAAGTGCACTTCGAATTCTCAGTGGAGCTTCTTCAATCAATAACAATATCAGATTTTAAGAAAGGTACAAAAGGAGCAATTCCATAATTACAGTATAAGTGATATAATTATTTCAAATATTTCAATAGTCTTTGCCAAATGAGAACAGGAAAAATAACATTTCCTTAGAGTAGAAACTAGGATATACGAGAAAGTTCCCAGACGTGTAATCCGCAACAAGATTCAGATACTACGGGGAGTTCAAATACAATTCCATGTTATGCTGAAAGTTTTATTTTTTTGTTTCTTGAAGAACACCCTCAGGGTCTGAATGCTAATTGAACCCCAACTCTAAAAAAAAATACAATATACAATATTCTAAATTTATAAACGCTAAGCCAGCATAGTCTTCTTCACAAAAAGTAACAGCATTTATTGCTTTAAGTTTTTATTTACATTCCAGCTAGTTAACATACAGTGAAATGTCAGTTTCAAGTGTACAGTATAGTGATTCCACACTCACACGCAACACCTGCTGCTTGTTGTGAAGAAACGTCATTTAAAGGTACTCAAGGGCACTTTTGAATAGCAGACGTTTCGTGAATTCTGTGTTTATGTCTAGAGATTTTATCATTGACAGAAGGACAGGGAAGGAATTAATATTCTGAGTATCTTTCAAGTGCCTATAGTTTTATGTACATTATTCATATAACATTTGGACAAGGTGATCATCCTTGTGTTATTTTACACGTAAAAACCGGAGCACAGATTATTTACAACTAAAAGCAGTAAATAGAGATAACAAAGGATGCTTTAGATTCAGGACACCTGGGCTTTATCGAGGTTCTGTCACTCTCTAGCTGTGTAACCCTGTGCAAGTTATCGAAAGTTTTTCTGTGACCAAGCTTTCTCAGGGATGGTAGCTCCTAGATTTAATGTCCAGGTAGACTTAATTTATAGAAGCTACCTGAGATGGTGCCAGGCATTAGTATCCAATAAAAACTGGCTATATTTTTTAATTCCAATTTTTCTAATTTTGCTATAAGTAGCAAGAAGTTAAAAAAATAAATAAATCTCATGTTTTCTTCCTTGTTTTGTTACCAAATTCAAAAATAAGGGTTTTTTGTTTGTTTGTTTTTAAGACTTTTTATTTGAGGAGGGCTGGGAGCAAGCAGAGGGAGAGAATCTCAAGCAGACTCCCTGCTGAGTGGGGAGCCTAACATGGGTGTTGGTCTCACCAATGATGAGATCATTACCTGTGCAGAAGCCAAGAGTCAGAGGCTTAACTGAGTGACCTACCCAAACATTCCCCAAAACAAGGTTTTTAACATGCACAAGGTTGCAAAGTAGTCTGCATATTTATAATCTACAAAAATTGGACATAAGAATCAGTAAAAGAAAAATAATTTGGTATCTGTGATATCTATCATATTGCATTTTCTGACTTTAATAAAGTCACTAACATTTTAAGGAAATTTCCTTGATAAGGAGGGCTCAAAGATTCTGTTTTGAAAAAGACATGAATATTGCTAAATACTGTCATTGGAACAGATGAGTTTTAAATATGAGACTGCCTTTCTTCAGGGTGTCATTTAAATAACAATACAAATAATCCCTATGTCCAGTACAATTGTGGATGTGTTCACCATAAAACCAATATTTCTTCCATATGTTCTTCCTTACGAAGATAAAGGGTCATATTGGTCTTTTTTTTTTTTTTAAGTTAATTTCAGTTAACATAGTGTTATATTAGTTTCAGGTGTACAATATAGTGATACAATTCCATACATTACCTAGTGCTCATCACAAGTGTCATATTGTTTTAAACAACTTTTCGAGACATACTTAATGTTCTTCAGCAAGATCTTGTCCTAAAATGGTTCATTAGATATCTGTATTATAAATCAGAAGCAAGAAAACTTGAATGATTTTTTTTTTAAATGTTGATTTTACTACAGCATTCAAAGCCTCCCAAAGACTATCTCCTCCAGCCTAACCACCCATTACTGCTCTCTTGCCTTCCCGATAAAGCTCTTTGTTCCTCTAATATGTTTTGCTGATTAATCAGTAAATATGTATTTTGCTCTCCTACCTTTATCTACTCATCTTTCCTGGAGTGGTTTGTTCCTTCCTCATTCTCTACCCTGATATACAAACTTAGACTTGATCCTCCTAGCTCCTGATTATGTTAGCCTGATGCTTCCACTCTGGTCCACAGACTACCTTTGGAAAATGTCATGCCCCCCCCCCCCTGAGCTCTGATAATCACCTTAATGTCTAGCAGACTCAGACTGAAATTTTTTTAAGGTACGTTTAACACTCCCCACGAACTTTTTCATAGCCATCATTGGAATTTATGTTATTAACTCATATTCCTAGAAATGATAGCCTTTTTTCCCCCAACCTCATTAGAATAAAAGAAGAAAATGAGGTCTGAACAAGTCAGTTCACCTGTTCAATTCCACAGTTTGTGACAAACTCGGGACAAGAAACTTTCCTGGAGATTAATGGTCCATTTCTACTCCCAGTGATAAGATGTTGCTCTGTCTTATGGTGTCACCCCAAATAGATTATAATGTATCATCTTTTTTTTGTTTGGATCCTCTACAAGTCTGGCCCATCTATTGCATTTATGTCAATTAGTGGTTGATTGAACTGAGCATGTAGAATTTATGGAACAGCTGTAAAATCCACTTGCACTGTGATTTTGAATAATATATTGGTATACTTCCTGGAAATACTGAGGCAACGTTTTCTAGACCTACAGATACAAAGAAATGGAATTGTTCCTGAATTCTATTTATATCTTGATCGCATGTTTTCCCAAGACAACTGGGAGCTATAAAATAAATTGGACAAGTATAGACGTAAAACCTTGAGTAAGTTTCTGGTTTCCCAAAACCTAGGGGATGCCGTAGCACAAAATTGTTCTGTTTTCTAATAAAAGATACAATACTCTGAAAGGAGAATGTTTGGGGCTTCTCACATCTTTCCTTGCTCAGACCTAATCACGTTACAAAATGAGCATCTGGCTATTGAAATTGCAGTCTGCAAATAAACAGGCAGGCCTTTCTTCCACTCAGAGTTTTTCATAACCATTTGATATTATATTATCCTTTTTGCATGAAACCTGTGTTAGGTAGGAAGAATGAATCAAACAATAAAAACACCATATGGAATCTCTCGATCATTTTATGTTTTCAAAATGGTATTCCTTCACAACCTCAGGAGGGAGATATTATTTTATAGATGTCAATGGCTTATGCATTGGAAGTCTCTGTGAGTAAAGTAACGTCCATATGTACAGTATGATACTAAGACTGAGCTCCCTTAAATTGAGTAGTTACCTGAGTACCTAAGCTGATATTGCTCGATGACTCAATGTAAAAATCAATTAAAACTAAAATTTTAGGGATGCCTGGGTGGCTCTGTGGGTTAAGTATCTGCCTTTGTCTCAGGCCATAATCCTGGGCTCCTGGAATCCAGCTCAACATTAGGCTCCATGCTCAGTGGGGAGTCTGCTTCTCCTTCTCCCTCTGCCCCTTCCCCTGCTCATTCTCTCTTTCAAATAAATACATGAAATCTTTAAAAAAAAATAAAAAGAAAACCCTAAGATTTGAGTAGGATAAAGAAAAATTTTGGCTTAGAGAAATTTCTATTTCTCTTTGCCTTATTAACTTGTACAGGATAGCCAGTATCAGGATTCAGAAATCCAAATATTTGCAAAAGATAAATAATTATCAGATTATTTTTTGAAATAACAGCAAAATGGGAGATGGGAAAATTTGATGGTGAAAATTTCCCCTACAAATTTCACAGATCTAAAGATTTTAGACAACTTAGATAAATTGAGATGAATATTCATTTTACTCAATATATTAGAACTTTCTGCCTTTTTTTCTTTTTTACTTTTATGCTATTTATAACTGTTCATATTTTAATAATGGTGTAAGGCAGGAGCACCTGGGTGACTCAGTCAGTTAAGCATCTGACTTCGCTCAGGTCACGATCCTAGGGTCCTGGGATCAAGCCCCACATTGGAATCCCTGCTCTGTGGGGAGCCTGCTTCTTCCTCTGCCTACTGCTCCCCCTGCTTGTGCTTTCTCTTCTCTGTCAAATAAAGAAAAGAAAATCTTTAAAAAAAAAAATAATGGTATAAGGTAAATGTGAAAAGCTTTCTTTCTATTTACTGTTTTTCAAATGTTTTCTTTCCCCCTTGGGAATTTTTGAAGTATATAAAACATTTACTAAATATGACAATCTGCCATTAATTGCAAGTAATTAGTTTGGAGAGATTTTTATTAGGAAGATACGAATGCATTGCCTATTTTTACAGAGTTTCAGCTTAAAGGAATGAAAAACTTCTCAACTAAAGTGCCATTCTTTTGACATATGTATGTAGATGGATGATAGATAGAAAGATCGATATAGATACTGTAAATTCTTAACTTTCTGGGATTACTGGACGTAGCTAACATCTATTTTTTAAGATACTGAGGTGGAAGTATTTGTTTATTAAAACCAAAAAATGTCAGATTTATATCAAATATTTAATTTAATCCTCTTACAAATTAAGAATGATTTAGCTGTAATTAACAGAATATCTAAAGAACAATGTTTTATAAATACAGGCAATTCATTATCTAATCTAATTATATAATTTATTATCTAACTTAAATAAACAATTCATTATCTAATGTAACAAAAAAATTCCGAAATATCGTGGGGACATCTTGGTGGCTCAGTTGGTTAAGGAGCTGCCTTCAGCTCGGGTCAAGATCTGAGGGTCCTGGGATCAAGTCCTGCATAGGGCTCCTTTGCTCAGCAAGGGGTCTGCTTTTTCCTCTGCCTGCTGCTCCCCTTGTTTGTAAGCGTGCTGTCTCTCTCCCTACCAAATAAATAAAATAATTTTTTAAATGCATAAAAAAAATCTGAAATGTCAGATCACTTGGTCAATCTTGTTTTGAACATTTTGACCTTGTTTGAATACTTGATTTAGTGGCTATGGGCCAGGTTAAAAATGATATATACTTACATAACTATATGCAAAGGCAGGAAGCAGTGAGAAACTCAGGAAAGGGGGAGAGAAAGAGAGAGGAAAAAAGAAAGGAAAGACACAGGACCTCTTTATGTATGCGTTCTCTTTTACCAAAGCAAAGTGTATCTGTTTGACAGAAGATTTTCCCTTATATCTCATTGGCCATAAAAATGAAATGGACACTTGAAGGACTAGGAAGACTGGAAAAGCAAATTTTATTTTTTCTTGCTTTTATTTTATGAAGGGAACACAGGAGAAGCATTTTGGGGAATGCTATTGGATATAAAACAAAGGTTTCTGCCAAGAACATTTTCAGTGGAAAATATTTCAAAAGTCTGTACCAATTTTGTGAGAGTTCTTCCTTATCATTGTTTAGGTCTTTGGACAATGTCCACTAAAAGTCATCTTCGGATTTATTTATTTATTTTTTTTTTATTTTATTTTTTTTTTTTAAAGATTTTATTTATTTATTTGTCAGAGAGAGTGAGCACAGGCAGACAGAGAGGCAGGCAGAGGCAGAGGGAGAAGCAGGCTCCCTGCTGAGCAAGGAGCCCGATGTGGGACTCGATCCGAGGACGCTGGGATCATGACCTGAGCCGAAGGCAGCCGCTTAACCAACTGAGCCACCCAGGCGTCCCCGGATTTATTTTTAACATACAATAATATTTTGGGGGAATTTTCATATCGTTGGCATTAAAGTAAATATTTTCACCTAAATTCAAACTTTAGGTTGTCTGAAATTTATATTTTACAATAGGAGAGGTATGGATTTTATTATTGTTGCTGTTTTTAAGACATTTCTTAATCAACTTTGCTTGAAATTTCTAATTTTATAATAAGAAAAAATAAAAGTTTAACATTATCAGGACTGGATTAGCACTTACAATCAGAACTGCCTAAGTTTTGTTAAGTAGCATTAATTCTTACTAACACTGGTTAGTAAGTAATTAGTACATTTTACTAATTCTTGGAATTAATAATTAATAAATCTAGCTAAGACTGATCAAATTACATGCTGACCACCTAAAATCAACCTAAGAATTATTTCATTAAAGCATATTAAATTGTACTTCCTTTATTATTCAGTGTTACTGAAGAAAGCATGTTTCACTATGGTTTAATTTAATAGCAAACTAAAGCATAGCATTTAATTCACAAAATATATATCTTTTAAATAATTAATGAGTTAACTTTCAAATTTTAAATCCTAAAGTCATCTACATGTTTAAAATGAAGATTCTACAGAATTTAAAACCTTTCTCCTGAGGGAGGTCAATTGTTTTGTTGTTGTTTTGGTTTTTTGTTTTGTTTTTATTTTTCTTAAGTAAACTCCACACCCAATGTGAGGCTTGATCTTACCACCCTGAGAACCTGAGAATGGGAGTTGTGTGTTCTACCAACTCAGCCAGCCGGTGGTTTCAAGGTCAGTTGTTGTTACATGCTTTATTACTTCCGCATTTCCAGTCATCCCCAAGTCATCTCTACTCTCCCTCATACAACTTATTCCTTTGATGCTGAGAAACATATAATTGTCAAGTTCAGTTCTCAAACACTGCACCATGTTCATCCTGTTGCTTTTGCTGGCCATAAATCTAGGACGATATCTCCTTACTTTGTGCAACTAGTTCAAATGAAATTTGGAATTATTTATGCAAATCATTTAGCCTTTTTGATATTTCATCAAGTTTAATGCATTGTGTATTTTTTTTAAAATATTTTATTTATTTGAGAGAACAAGCATGCAAGAGCACAAGCAAGGAGTGGGGCAGAGGGAGAAGGAGAAGGTCTCTCAGCAGGGAGCCTGATGTGGGGCTCAATCCCAGGACCCTAGGATCATGACCTGAGCCAAAGGCAGATGCTTACCTGACTGAGCCACCCAGGTTCCCCTAATACACTATTTTTGAATAACTTTTAAATCACATATAATACATAACATGGGACCTGAGCCTTTGACAATTTGCAAAAAAATCTCTAGCCTAAAACAAAATGACAGAACCAAAACACAGGAACAGGAAATTTTCTGCAAGTCCCTATTTTTGTTTTTCCTGAACAATATAATCCTACTGCAGAGGTCTTCAGGAATACATGTGGTATCCAGAATGCCTGAGAAATTAAAGAGAATATCGATCTTTCAATCCAATAGCTATCTATTTATTTGTATTGATTTTTCTGTTTTTATACAGACACACACACACACCTGTTTATAATTTCACATGTATTAACTATGTGGTAACTACATCACACAGTCACATAAAATATAAGGGTCATATTAGTTAACATTTCTGGTAGTTACGATGCTAGTATACATTGGATGAACAATGTTAAATATATCCGCTTTATAATTATGCAACGGTTCTGTTTTACTGTGAATGCGAATTCTTCTTGACTACAAAGGACTCAAAGAATTGAAACATTACAGAATAAAAGAGAAATGTAACTTTGAAACAATAAAAGTTTGAGTGTCTATTTAACTGACAAGGGTGTGTAAATGTCAACATGACTTTCAGATAGATCAGTTCCAGTTCAAAGATCTTGACAATATTTTTGACTATGACATAAGTAGCGGAGTTCTACAGAGCTGCTGCTGCGATTCTGGAGAGTGCGCTGTGGGGGAGGTAATGAGAGAATTGTGTGTGCATAGAAAAGTGGCTTCTGTATGTGTCAATTTAGAAAATAAAACTTCTTTTGGGGAGTCTTTGCTCTGGTTTTATCTTATAATAAATAGTGTCTCTGCCAGAGGTGACATTTATAGCTCCTCAGAGGTCTGCCCGTATGGAACAATGCTATTGTTTCCTGAGTGGTTCTTGTTCCCGCTATATGTCATTTTCCATCTTGCCTTCATAGTGGCTTTGAGACCAATTTAATCTGACTGAAAACAAAATCATAGAAGGAAGTCATAAAAATATCTGTTGGAGAACAAGATGTGTTTGTGTTGTAGTAGTTCAGAACACTCCATTCCATATTTGCATTCTGATCGGATCCAGAGTGAA
This sequence comes from Martes martes, assembly GCF_963455335.1. Taxonomy (NCBI): domain Eukaryota; kingdom Metazoa; phylum Chordata; class Mammalia; order Carnivora; family Mustelidae; genus Martes; species Martes martes. Next base: position 26,183,609 of record NC_137898.1, on the reverse strand, counting down.
CTTGAAGCCTCGGTTAAGAAAAAGGTCCAAATCAATTTTAAAGCATTAAGAATTTAGCTGGGATGCAAATTTCCAGGGCAGCTATAAAATCATTGCTGCTGACATATTCTGGTTCATTCTGGTTACTGATGTTTTGGTTGAGGAAAACTTAATATGCATTTATATTTGTAGCATTTTCTTCAAAATGGTTCTTTAAACCTAAAAATTCTTACTCAATATTAAGATATAAGCATTTCCTCCTGTATTCTGTAACTAGTCTTGGCTTTCTCTTCTGAATTAGTAAACTTAAGTATATCTCTTATTATTCCCTGAATCATCCTTTGGTATGTTTCTAATCTGAGATATTATAACTGAGGAAATGATCTTTGAGAGAGAGAGAGTAGGGATGGGGGGCAGAGGGAGAGAGAAAAGCAGACTCCCCACTGAGCAAGGAGCCCAATGTGGGGACTTGCTCTCAGAACCCTGGGATCATGATTTGGGCCAAAATCAAGAGTCGGCCACTCTACCGACTGAGCCACCCAGGTACCCCTAGGAAATGATCTTTGATTGATAAATCTTCTGTAATATTCTGTTCTTGATTTTGACTGTACTAAACATGCTTTTCTTAGATTTCTTAATTTAACATCTCTCCAACAAAAATTTCCTGAAAAATAGAAATGAAGATTATAATACATATATGGTGGTGGAGGAATATTCGTAAGATCCTGCATAGAAACAAGATACATTTTTATTTTCTTGCAAATATAACAACTTTAAGATTGCATTAGCACATCATCCTTTCTCTGGCAACTTTAAGAGATGCTGTTTTTGACCAAAGAAAATAAGTGTTTTATTTAAGGTATTTTATTCATTATATAAATTTCATTAGTTAGCTTCTAATCACAGGGCAAGGAGTAAAGTTAATTTCCAAATAAAGTCAATATATGTAATACTGTCATTTTATGAACTCTGGGTTACTTTAGCAGATAAGCTAATTGCCCATTATGAGTGCTTTTTAATGGGATTTAATATAATGTATTGAGATGACCTACCTAATTTAAATAAAAGTTATTTTAGGAACAAATCATTTACATTTCTATATAGGCAAGGTATAAAATTAGCTCCTTACTGTATAATCTTCAAATATATATTTTATAACAACAAATAATGGTTTATATGCTTTTATAAAACAGTGTAATAGTCCATGAGCAAAATAAATTAATTTAGTTCTTTTAACTAGGGCTGTCGATATTTTTACCTTCTCCTTCTCTTAAATTTTTTTTTGGGGGGGTGGTGAGGGATAACCTGTAGGGTAGAGTCAGGAGCTGAAAAGGAAGCACTTGGTCTTCAACAAAAAATCATAAATGTCATATACAACCCTTATATATGAGGTAAGAAATAATAAAGTAGACAAATCCAGCAATGATTCTTTCTATTCCATGGAGACATATTTTAACCGAATTGTGTTCCCCCAAAATGTATATGTTGAATCCTTAACCCTCAGTGTAACTATAATTGGAAGTAAGACCTTTAAGGAGGTAATTAAGGTTAAATGATATCATAAGAGTGGGTCCTAATCCAATAGGGCTGGTGTCCTTCGAAAAAGAGGAAGAGACATCAAGGATGTATGCACCAAGAATAAAGGTCATTTGAGGACATAGTGAGAAGGTGGCCATCTGCAAGCCAGAGAGAGAGAGTTGGGGAGAACCAAACCTGCTGACATCTTATATTTGACTTTCAACCTCAAGAAATGTGAGAAATAGACTAGTTATTTAAGCCAGTCTGTGGTATTTTGTTATGACATCACAGATGGAAAAGAAAAGTAAGATAATGACCAACTGGTAAATCCAATGGGGGAAAGTTTGATAATAGAATAGAAAAAAATAGCTGAAAATAAAATGAAATTTTCGAGTGAGCAGGAAGATGTGATTTTCTAGTCAAAACCAAAACTGAAAGTCATTTACTTCCCATGTTAGACTATAGAGTGACTTTATATTTAGATTATACATTTCCTGAAATGGATTCAATAGCTCTAGGAAAAAAAAAGTAATTAATCTGATAAATAACTTTGTTGATTTTTGAAAACCAACAATTTAAAGAGTGCTAAAAAGTTGAAAAAGGAAAAGAAAATAATTCAGAATAAAAATGCATGAAGACATTAACCATCAGCTCAAGGCTAAAGTTTTAACATTACTATAAAGAAGAGGATGGATGATAACCATTAAAACCACATAGTAGTTGGGCATTTATTGTAATTTATTATCTATATTACTGTACATTAGAGTAGATAGTAGATGGTTGATTCTGTTTAAATTCAACTGGTTCCACCTAATCCTCTCTATTTTTTTTAATTTGTTTGTTGTTATTGTTATAAATTTAAAATACTTCTCTTATGGGGTGACTGGGTGGCTCAGTCAGTTAGGCAACTGCCTTTGGCTCAAGTCATGATCCCAGGGTCCTGGAGTCAAGCCCAACATCCCTGCTCAGCAGGGAGTCTGCTTCTCCTTCCCTCTTTGTTGCTTCCCCTGCTTGTGCTCTCTCTCTGTCAAATAAATAAACTCTTTAAACACATAAAATATGGCAGTGATCGGGACACTGCAGACTACGGGCCACATCTAGTCCGCCACCTGTTTGAGTAAATAAAGTTTCATTGGCACACAACTACATTTATTTTTTTACACACTGTCTTCACTTTTTACTGTAAGAGTAGTGTTGAATAATTGCAATGCAGACCATTTGAACACAAAACCTAAATTATTTAAAATGTGGTCTTTAAAAAAATTGTTGGCCTTTTTTTTTTCTTTTTTATAGCAACATGGGCTTTCTGCACATAGTAATTGCTACTACTTGAATTGCATATTTATTTGTATGTTAGTTTAATATCTTTATCACCACTAAAACATTACTGCCATAAGGACCTTGACCATGCTCATTTTATTAAGCACTGTATAGATAGTATCTCCATAATAGCTAGTATGCAATAGCACGCCATTCCTTATTCAATAAGGGCATTTAGTTTTGAGTTTCAAATTGGTTACAAACTGATAGAAATGCTTGAATGGGCAGTATGATCGTTATTTATTATCACTAGCTTGCCACATGCCTTAATGCATTTTGCCAACTACGAGCCATAGCTGATTCTACAAGTGGGGATTTTCCATTCTCTTTCTTCCCCATCCCTTGCCTCCATCTTTCTTGTGAACAGAAGCCCAATATCTGAGCCTGAAATGTCTTCAACTAAAGACTCTATTTCCAACCATTCCTTGTATCTAGACTTTCCCCGTGAAAGGAAACTAGTTGTGATTAATTGACTGGACTTTTCTGAAGCTCCTGAAGAGTAGTGAATCACCCAGAAAGCATTTTGAGCTTTTCTGCTTTTTCTGTCTTCACTTTGCCAGGAATATGATTGTCATTGCTACAGTTCCAGTGCCTTTTTATCAGCATGGGAGATGAAATCCAACTCTAATGAAGGCAGATGAGAGAAACAGTGAGCTTGACTCTGTGATGATCATTCTTGCACATGAATAACTACTCCTGTTCATGGGAGGTGAAAGAAAAAAACCGTGTCTTTATTGTGTTTATGTCACTGAACTTGGAATTTCTGCATTATTAGATGAACCTGCCTAACTGATACTGTACATAGTAATTGCTACTATGTCCATAATAATCGCCTTCTAGTCCTTCTGAAGGCAACTTGTTTTTCTTTTACATGTTGTCTGTCTTAGGTTCAGGAAGTAGCCTCTGTAGCCCCTTTCAACCATATTGCCAGTCCCAGACGATCACTATTTTTCCATGCTGCTCATCTGAGAATTACAACGTCGTCTTCTTGTTGACATTTACTAGCCTCTGGTCATCTTTTTTATTTAAGACATTTGTCCCACTTACATTCCTCTTTTCTCCTGTCTCTCACCATTCCCAGTGACTTCCATATCCACAAAGATTAAACACCAACAGTCTAACCTTTCAGTTACATCATATGTTCCTTTCCAGTGACTTTTTTTGCTATAATATTTTTAACTTGTCTAAAATACTACATAAAATAAAATTTACTATATTATTTTTTTAAAAGATTTTGTTTATTTATTTGATAGACAGAGATCACAAGTAGGCAGAGAGGTAGGCAGTGGGGTGGGGGAAGCAGGCTCCCCAATGTGCAGAGAGCCCGATGTGGGGATCGATCCCAGGACCCTGGGGTCATGACCTTAGCCGAAGGCAGAGGCTTTAACCCACTGAGCCACCCAGGTTCCCAGCTATGTTAATTATTCTTAAGTGTGCATTTCAGTCATGAAGTATATTCATATCATTGTACAACCATCACCACCATCCATCTCCAGCTCCTAGCCACCATGAATCTACTTTGAGTCTCTATGAATTTGACTACACTCGGTACATCATATAAGTGGAATCATACACTATTTGTTCTTTTATGACTGACATTTCATTAAGCATTGTTTTCAAGGTTCATTTGTGTTATAGCAAGAGTGAGAATGCCTTTTCTTTTTTAGGCAGAATAATATTCTGCTGGCATGCCGCAACTTTTTTATCCACTCACCTGTTGACAGACATTTGGGCTGCTTCTACCTTTTGGCTAATATGAATAATATTGCTGTGAACATGGGTGTACAAATATCTGTTGGAACCCCTACTTTTGATTCTTTGGGGGTATATATCAAGAAGTGGAGTTCTGGATCATATGGTAATTCTATTTTTAGGTGTTTTTTGTTTGTTTGTTTGTTTTTTGAGGAATTGCCATGGCAATTTTTATTGTTTTTATTTCACTGAACTTGGAATTTCTGCATTATTAGATGAATCTATGTTTCCCATAGTACCTGCAGCATTTTACATTCCCACCAACAGTTCACAAGGGCTCCAATTTCTCCACATCTATTCTAACAGTTGTTCTTTTTGTTTCTTTCCTTGTTTATAGTAACTATCCTACTGGTTGTGAAGTGGTATCTCCATGTGATTTTGATTTGCAATTTCCTAATAATTAGTGATATTGAATATCTTTTCATATGCTTGTTGAACAGTCATCCATAATCTTTAGAGAAATGTCAATTCAAGTCTTTTATCCACTTTTAACTTTTTTTTTTTTTAACTGAGCTGTTGCAGTTCTTGATATAATCTGGATATTAACTAACCCCTAATTAGACATACGGTTTGCAAATATTTTCTCCCATTCCATGTGTTGTTTTTCACTCTGTTAATAATGTCCTTTGACACTACTAGGTTTTAAATTTTGATGGTTGATTTATTTATTTTTTTCCATGGGTTGCCTGTGTTTTTGGTGTCATATCCAAGAAATTATCACCATAACCAATGTCATGAAGTTTCCCCACTATGTTTTCTTCCAAGAATTTTTTGTTTTAGCTCTTTTGTTTAGGTCTTTGATCAATTTTGAGTTAATTTTGTATATGGTGTTTCTTCAGGACTGGTTTCTAAAGATTTATTTTGCTCCTTTGAATAGTGTTTCCCTGTTCCTTATCTGCCTTCCAAACTTTTGTGGAAAATTGGGCATTGAGAAATAGCCACTTCTTCCAGTCTTCTCAGATTGACTTCATATAGGAGAACATCCTCACTAATGAGTCCATTTTAAAGGCTTAAGGTCTTCTCAGGCTTTTTCTGGTTGTGTGTTGTCCCTGGAGGCATGTGTGTGTGTTTCCAGTTCTACATGGCTATATTTAAATACAATAATTTCCCTGTTGTATCATTCTGGGCCTTATTTCTCTGCCTGCATTCTCTTATCTGAGAACATCTGTGAATCTGAAGTTTTCGCAGCTCCCAACCTCAGATGAAAAAGAAAGCCATGGTGACATTCCAGGCTAAGCTGAGTCGGGTTCTACAGAAACCATTCCCTTGGGCTGTCCACAGATAAGTCAGAAGTCGGCAAATGACTTACACTTTCTTCCCAAGACAGGAAACTGGGAATTAGGCTGCTTCCTCCTGACCTCACTGTACCATGCCAGGAAGAGAGTGGGAAAAGTGTGACCAAAACCACCACAAAATTCTTCATCATATTATGTGCGGATTTTTCTCACTTGGACATTTGATTTGCTTGGTTGCTGCAGACCCTTGACTGGTTTCCAAAGCTCACACGAAGCTATTTTAGTTGGATCTGTATTGTTCATTTAATTTTTCCATGGGGGATTGGAGGTTCTTACTCTAACATCTTGCTGACCAACACTCTATTGACGTTTATATCCACGTCACCACAGACATTGGCTGTATTAACCACAACCTCAACTTTGTTATCGTCAGGCCACTTCTGAGAGTTCAACTTAATTTTATTTTATTTTATTTTTTAATTTTTGGACTTACTGTTCTTATCATTCCATTTTTTTTAAGGTTTTATTTATTTTGGGGCTCCTGGTTGGCTCAGTTGGTTAAGCATCTGCCTTCAGTTCAGGTCATGGTCCCAGGGTCCTGGGATCGAGCCCTGTGTGGGGCTCTCTGCTCAGTGGGGAGTCTGCGTCTGCTTCTCCCTCTCCCTCTACCCTTCCCACTGCTCATGCTCTCTCTCTTGCACTCTCTCAAATAAATTAAAAAAACAGGTTTTACTAGTTTATTTGAGAGAGAGTGAGAGAGACAGAAAGAGAGAGAGCATAAGGGTCGGGGAGAGGGAAAAGCAGAGTGCCTGCTGAGCAGGGAGCCCAACATGGGGCTCAATGCTAGGACCCTGGGATCATGACTTGAGCTGAAGGCAGATGCTTAACTAACTGAGCCACCCAGGAGCCTCTTTATCATTCCAGTGCTTGTGTCCAAGTCCTCCAACTACCAGCCTCCGCAAGATTTAAGACCATGTATTATCTCCCACCTGCTTCCTCTGTGATCCTTGTCTAGCTTTTCTCATGGTGCTTCACCATGGTCCTTGCTTTTTATTTTTTTTTAAGATTTCATTTATTTATTTGACAGAGAGAGATCACAAGGAGGCAGAGAGGCAGACAGAGAGAGAGGGAGAAGCAGGTTCCCCGCTGAGCAGAGAACCCGATGCAGGGCTTGATCCCAGGACCCTGGGATCATGACCTGAGCCGAAGGCAGAGGCTTTAACCCACTGAGTCACCCAGGTGCCCCACCATGGTCCTTGCTTTGAGAGAGTTTATCTACTAGCAAACCTAAAAATTGTTCAGTTGTTCCTTAGTATTTCTTCTTGGAAGTAAAACTTAAAATAAGATCATGTGCTACATCTCACATATTGTCTGTCCCTAGAGTTGCACTCAATAAATATTTGATGCATGAATGAATTAATAAGCTTTCAATAAAATCAGTGAGATGGTATATCCAGGTTGGAGATTCAATATCTTATCAATAATGTGAAAAATAAGACACAATGTTTTTCCCTTAAAATAATATTCAAGTAATCATAAAAAAGTATTTGCCATGGCAAATACCTACATAGAATCTATCTACAGAAAAGCAAGTGTTAAGGAAAATAAAAAAGTCTACCTAATCCTCAAAAAAAACCTGAAATCTTTTTATTGTTTTGTTTAGAGGATGCTCTTTTTCCTGGAGAGAGATGAGTCAGAGAGAAAGACAGCAAGTCACACATTCAATACCAAGGTTTTTACCTGGTATTTGACTGTTATTTTTGCTTTATCTCTGAACAGAATGACTGTGAATGTATCCCCAGCAAGATCTGGTTTTAGACACAATTCAATCAAGTCTAAGTTCAGGGGGATCATCTTAGAAAAATAATAAAAGTTGAATTTGAAAAATCAGAAGAGTGTGTGGAGGGTTTTAAAACTTAAAAACAACCACATCACCGAAGTTTCTGACTAAACTAGCAAGAAGCAGATTCAATTTATATGTCACCAATGAAAGAAAATTTTGCATTGGTGCTAATATTGGTTCCTTGTCTGAGTGGCTTTTTAAGGTAATATATCTCATAGATAAGAAAGAAAACAGGAGTTTTCACTAATAGCCAGTTTCTATAAAATTGTAACATGGGGTCATGTCATCTAAAAAAGATGGTATTTATTACAAATCTTTAGAGATAAAGTGAAGGAATATACCAACTACATTCAACAAACTGCATGTGGTCTCTTGGTTCCCCCAGGATGTTGTTTTCATTAATTCCCATATTTTGTCTCTTATTGGTACCAAACTAACAATCTCTGACTTCTTATCTGAACTTTTCTAAGATTTTCCAGACATTTCATATCTCAGAATCACTCTCTTCCCATTTATGTGGGAAAATATTGCCAGAATAATTATCTTTAAATGATTCTTTTATTATACCATTATTATATTCAAAACCCTCTACAGAGCTCTATTATTTTTATTCAACATTGTTTCAACAAGTATTTTTAATGTGTGCTAAGTGCTAAGCATCATGCTAGGTGTGTGAAAATAACTGTGAACAAACAGAGCTAAGAATATTAAGAAGTTTCTCTTTCTACTCTTTCAGTGTTATCCTATGACTGTATCTAAAACACAGGTTGGCAAACTTTTATTGTAAAGGGTCAGATAATAAATGTCTTTGTTTTGGTAGGCTGCTAAGGGTAGATTACAACTGCTCTGTCATTGTTTAATGAAAACTGCCATACACCACATGTTCATAATGACTGTGGCCATGTTCCAGTAAAAGTTTACTTGAAAAAGTAGGCAGTGAATTGAATTTGTCTAGGAGTCATAATTTGCTGATGTGTGTTCTAATATATTCTCCAATATCTTTATTATTTAACATATGCAAGTCCCAACTGAAGTTATGTTTTGCCATGAACATCATAGGATCCTATCTTATGCTGCCTATACATTGCAGAGTCTGCATGACTTCCATTTTCCATTAGAAAGGCTATGGATTAAAATGCTGGTTCTAATATATATTAATGTAATGTAGATTGGTTACTAAACATTACTGTGCCTGAATTTCTCACATGCAACAGCAATATAGTAATACCAGCCTTGATAATGGTGTGATAAAGCAAGGCTTTAGTTGCATGAAGTATCTTAATCGGTAGGCCAGTCGTGCTGAAAAGCACTTTTCTCATCTGCTCCAAATCAAAGCCGGGAGGCTTCCTTGTATCTTGGTAAATGGGTAGAGCAGCATTACCCATGTGGCACATGTTACTTCTAGGAATCAGAGAGGCCTCCCCGGGATGGTGCTTTCTTTTCAGTGATAACTTGGAACATGCAATAATTTTTCTTTTTCTTTTATTTCAGCATGCTTCATACCACTGGAAATGTAAAATTTCGTCGAGGTGGTAGCTCCTTAAACTTTATAGTGTTTATCTACACCTTCTGAACATATACATCTTACCAGGGCCTTAGATATAGATTCTCCTTGTTGTTCATGTAGTCTGATCAGCATGAAGTTATTGATAATAGCTGATGGACGTGGTGTTCTATGGACTGCCCAGACAATCCGGGTTCTACCAATATGTAGTGGCGAGCTCCTGCAGCATTTTGGCATGTAATATCTTTCTTTCTTGAAGATTTTATTTATTTATTTGAGAGAGAGAGAGAAAGCATCTACAAGCAGGGGGAGCAGCCGGCGGAGGGAGAGGGGGAAGCAGACTCCCTGCCCAGCAAGGAACCCCATGTGGGGCTCAATCCCAGGACCCTGGGATCATGACCTGAGCCAAAGTCAGACACTTAACTGACTGAGCCACCCAGGGGCCCCTGTGATATCTTTCTTTCCTTCACAGGCCCAGTGCTTCCTCTGCTGAGTTACAATATGGCTTGACCCCAGTTGTACATCTGTTGACCTAGAGGGGACATGAAGCTGGGTCCTGAATGCAGCATGTGCTATTCTGTAGGCCACAGATTTGGCTTTATTTTCAAGTGGGCAAATGCTTTAGGCTTAATAAGGAGGAGGAGGAGACTTCTGCAGATTCAAGGTAAACAGTTTAAAAAATGTTTAATCCATCAATCTAGATTTTACATGCTACATTTCAGGTGTCCATTCTTTCTTAATCAGGTTCCTTATCTTGGTGTAGGACAATGGCCAGTGTTAACAGCATGATTTTTTCCTTGAGATATCTTCACTTACAGTACATTCTAGTCCAGATTCCCACTCACTTTCTGTCCTCTACTTCTTTATATGCTGCCAAGAGTCTTGCTGGATTTTAAATATCCTTTATATTAATCACCCTCATCCTTTAGGGTTTTCTTTTTTCTGCTGTTTCTCAATAGTCCTTAGAAAGAGTCAGAAATGGAAGAGAAAGAAAGAAAAAGAAAGGGAATGGAAGGGAAGAAAGGTCATCCAATCCATAGTCCTCTTTGTTACTAAAAGTTTCTCTTGAAAATTGTCCCAACTATGCCTTCCGTTCCAGTAGTACCCATCCTGACTCCTGAGCAGTGAAGGTTTAGTAAAGTTCTAACATTACATGCCAGGACCTTTGGTTCTTCACTAAGTAGCAGTGATGAGGTCTTCACTGCCCCCTGGAAGGTGAGGAATCCATCTCAGAATTCCCAATGTAGAATCGGCTTCCAAGGGCCCTACCTAGGAATACCTATTGTTGACTAGATTCCCTAATAAACAGACTCTGTGCCTCTGAAATTTGTATTCAAGACTTCTGTTGGAGATTGATTTGAGAGAAAATATCTGTGCGCAGTGAGGGAAACAATGTTGGGAAGAGAGATAAATTGATCTGAGTGCAGTTGCAATAGAAGCCTTACCCGCCCTCCACAGAGCAGAGTCCCCCAGGTGGGACAGGGGGTTTGGGTCTTTATGCTAACGTAAAGCAGTTATCATGTATGGAGGGCTGACCCCAACTACTCCACATAATTTTGGGTGAAGCAGTTTTCTTTCTTTCTTTTTTTTTTTTTTAATAAGAAAAAATCCTGAAGAGGGTCTCATGTTGGAGCAAATATACTTGGAGAAGCTGGGAGAATGAAGGCCTGAATCTTGAAGATCTCCACAGTATCCAGTACAGGCCTTAAGAGCCTCATTAATTAAATTGAAAATATTTTGAGTGGTATCTTTAGTCTACATTATTGACAACCTCCTTGTTTCTAAAAATGAATGCCAGTTTACATTGGAAGCCATTTTTGATGGAACCAACAGCAGATATTCTAGTCAATACAAACATCTTGATCCACTTTGAAACCTAATACCTGGTTAACATACTGTTTGGGATTACATGCCATTGGGCAGAGGGAATACTAGCTCTGTGCAATTTCACAGTAAAACACGGACATCTCTACCTGTGTATAATTCAGGTTATGAAGAGAAAAAATCACCACACACTTGTGATTCACCTGGCTGTGCACTTTTAGGTAGGTGTTTCACAGAATTGTAAGGAAATCCTATAAGCATTGACTCCTAGGATTTTCCAGGGTAGTTGCAAGTGTGTAAAACGGAAAAGCTGATTCACCTTTCTCCTGGAATATAAACAGGTGGTTTGAACTATTAAGGTATGTTTCTTAGAATTCCTTTCTTTCTTGACCATTCTGCTTACTAAGCCGTGGCAAGTTGCTTTTCTCCCTAAATGGTGCTTGTACTCATGAAGTGTATCATCATCATTAACCAAAATCAATTAAGCGCCTACATGAACACAGCCTTTCTCCTGGGCTCTGGCTAATTTACACGTGATCTTGTGTCTCTGTGTTAGGGATTCAGCTCTTTTGGCAATCCCACTCTTTGAGAAAATTTTATTTCCAAAGTTAGACTTCTGGTTGCTGAGAAGAAACTTAGGGAAGAAAATAATTATTATGCAGGTTGAAGATATCACTGAAGAGGCGCAACTGATCAAGATATTTTTTGCTATTCATGAGTAGAACAAAAATAGAGCCACTGCAAATGCTAATGTATTCATTAATATTAACTTGGCTAGGTTCTATTCCACATAGTGGAATGTGCAGGGTAGTTTCTATTCTACTTAGAGTGACCCTCCTCAGTGACAGTTTGGCTCTGATCCTGTAGCTGCTGGGGTTTAGAGTAGAAACATTTTACCCAGCATGGAGACAACTTAGTTGTGAGGCTTAGACTTAGAAAAAAGGGATATATATGTGGACTGAAGCCTTGTTTCAGTTGGGGAAAGTCTGGAGAATTGAAATGACTTACGAGGTATAGCCTGATGAGTGTCTGTGTGGCTCAGTTGGTTAAGTATCTGTCTTTGGCTCAGGTCATGATCCAAGGGTCCTGGGATCGAGTCCTGTGTCCCCCTGTTGGGCTCCTTGCTCAGCGGGGAAACTGCTTCTCCCTTTGCCTCTGCCTGCCACTTCCCCTGCTTGTGCTTCAATCTCTCTCTCTCTCTCTGGCAAACAAATGAATTAAAAAAAAAAAAAAAAAAAAAAAAAAAAAAAAAAAAAAGAGGTACAGCCAGAGGTATGGATCCTAACCCAAGTTTTCTGGTTCTCATTTTGAGTTTTCACAATATTAACAAAGCTGCAGTGTTCTTCTTTATAAATAGAGATCCTGTGTCTCAGAGTTTCAGGATTTATGTCCTATTTAGAAGTATAGGGTGATATCAATATTGAGGTAATTTATAGACTATACCCAACCATTTTTAGGAATTACCACATAATTTTTAGTGCCTTTACAGAGTAGAGACAGTTAAATATTTGCTGATTAATAAAAATATGAATAGATGTATATTTATTCTTCTAAAATGGAAATATATATAATAAACATAATATTTCATGTAATACTTAAATTATTAATCCTCTATATTAGTCACCCTTTACAATGAAATAATAGCTAAAATAATTACTAAAAGTATTAGCAAAAATGGTTATGCTTATTGATCATGCATTCAGAGTGGTATGGCCATAGACAGCTGTGGCTGGTAAATGCTTATTGAATGCTTACTATATGATAGACACATTTCTATGTGCTTAACATGGACAAACTCCTTACTCTTTATATACATGGGAGGGGTAATATTTCAATCTCCATTACATGAGGAAACTGATATGTTGAGCGTTTGAGTCATTTGCTACTGATTTCATAGCCAGGAAATAGCTTGGATTTGAAACCTACCAGCTGATTCCAGAGCCTTTGTAAAATAATTTAATAAGAAATGGAATAAAATAATTAAATACACAAGTAAAATTTTGGATATTCAAAAATGATCATGAGATCACTTGAGATAACTTGTAAACCTGAAAAACAATGGAGAGATCAGTATTTTTCCTCCCATACCTGTTTGCCCTTTGGGGTCTGCCTGAGATAAAAATGGAAAAAATCTGAAAAAGGATTCATAAGGGTGAGGCCAGCAGCAGCCTGTGGTAAAAGGCAGGAGGGAGGATGGGGTACATGTGTGTTTGAAGGAGTAACATGGGAGTATTATTGTGGTAATGTTGTAGTTGTGTATTTTGATTGTGATGATGGCCACACAAATCTACACATACGATAAAACAGCACAGATCTATACACACACAGTTACCAATATCAATTTTCTTTTTTTTTTAAATTTTTATTTATTTATTTGACAGATCACAAGTAGGCAGAGAGGCAGGCAGAGAGAGAGAGAGAGAGAGAGGAGGAAGCAGGCTCCCCGCTGAGCAGAGAGCCCGATGCGGGGCTGGATCCCACGACCCTAAGATCATGGCCTGAGCCGAAGGCAGAGGCTTAACCCACTGAGCCACCCAGGCGCCCCCAATATCAATTTTCTGACTTTCATATTAGACTGTACTTATATAAGTTGTAAGTCTTGGGGATAACAGGGTAATGAATATTAGAGACCTCTCTGTACTGTCTTTGCAACTTCCTATAAGCATATAATTATTTCAAAATAACATGTTAAAAGTACCATTTACAAAAAATTTAAAAACATGTTATATTTAGGAATAGATTCAACCAAAAAGATAGGGGGCATCTACACTGAAACTATAGATTATTGCGTAGAAAGAGTAAAGAAAAGGATAGATAAATGGAAAGATGAACTCTGTACATAGAATCAAAACTCAATAATTTTAAGATATGACTTTCCTCTAAATTTTTCTCTGTATTCAATAGCCAATTCCTGCAACACAATATTAGAAACACAAAATTATCCTATAGATAAAATGGTCAAAAGATATGTGCAGAACTCACACAAAAATAAAGATATATAAATGGCACATGAAATGATGCTCAACATCCTTTGACATTAGCGAAGCATAATTTAAGCCCTCATACAATACCAACACACCCATCAGACTGATTATAATTAAATAAAGCTGATATTAAGTGTTGGTAATGATGTAGAACAACAAAACTCTCATATACATTGCTAGTTGGAATTTAAAATGATACAACCACTTTGAGAAGGATTTTGGAAATTTCTTCTAAATATAAGTATATCTTTTCTATGACCAAGTTATTCCACTTATTGTTATTTACCCAACATAAATGAAAATATATATCCATAAAAATATTTTTACAACAATGTTCATATCAGCTTTATTAATACAGATAAACACTGGAAACAATCCAAGTATTTATCTCCAGATGAAAAAATGTTATTCATGCAGTGGAAAGCCAATCAGCAATACACAAGCACTAACTACCATTGCATCCATTGAGACAGGTGAATCTCAAATCCTTTTGTTGTGCAAAAGAAGACAGAAATAAAAGACCACATATAATATGATTTATTTTTTGAAAAATATTTTATTTATTTGAGAGAGAAAGATAGAGAGCACGCAAGAGAGCACAAGTCAGGGGTAGAAGAAGAGGGAGGAGGAGAAGCAGGCTCCCCGCCGAGCAGAGAACCCAATATAATATGATTTCTTGATATGAAGTTCTAGGACAGGTAAAGTTATTCAAAACAGATGATCAGACTCAGAATAGTACTTGGGTAGGGGCTTCTAGAAAGGATCATAAGATGGAACGATTCTAAATCTTGACCAGTAGGCTGGTTACATGGGTATACACATTTGCTCATCAGACTGTACCTTTAAAATCTTTGAATTCATTGTGTGTAAATAATATTTTAATCAAAGAATTAACAGTTTGAGTTTGGCAATATGTTTGATATGACTTTTAGCAAAACAACTGACGATGTTAACCAGATAGATTTATGGGTCTGTAGTTCTAGAGTTCTGTGCCATAGGAAACACTAGATAGTTATTCACATAGAATAAGAAATAGTAGTATTT
Organism: Martes martes; assembly: GCF_963455335.1. Taxonomy (NCBI): domain Eukaryota; kingdom Metazoa; phylum Chordata; class Mammalia; order Carnivora; family Mustelidae; genus Martes; species Martes martes. The sequence continues at coordinate 26,168,606 of NC_137898.1, read as the reverse complement.
CCTCTTTCTCAACTCCTTTCTTCCTTACTACTATAAAAGCAGTGTAAGTTCCAAGCATTCTTTTTTCTTAAGCTCATTGCAAGCTGTACATTACCACTGAGATTGATATGGTATAATAACCACCATCAGATACATGCAGTAGGTCATTTTAGGATAACACTTTTGTTTTTGAAGGAAGGAACTGGTCATTTTGAGCTTCCTCAATTTTTCTAACCAGATTGTCTTTCTTTCTGAATACACAGTCTCTAATCTTCTCTTGGGCATGGGGTTAACTTAGAATAAAAGTTTCTGCCTCTGTATTTTTCAGATATGCCTTTGACTAGTAAGAGGATGGATTTCAAGTTAGAAAATTCAGTTCATCTTTTTTTTTTGTCATATTCACCAGTGCCAAAACTATCAGAATAAAGGTAAATATAATTTGTTGGTACATATTTGTTCAATTTAGGAATTTTCAATAGATTCTAAACTTGAGACAGCAGATAGAGTCTACACTTGTGAGACCCTAAAATTTCAAGAGAGTTTCCATTCCCAGTCCCCGATTCTCTATTTTTACAAATTCTAAATATTAAGTAGTTGCTTATTTGAAACACTTTGCAATTCATTTGAACAATGAACATTTGGAAGTAAATAGGAAATAACCCTTTCTTCTAAACCAGATTCAAATTTAATTTTTTTCTTTTTAAATTTAAATTCAATTAGCCAACATATAGTACATCATTAGTTTTTGATATGATGTTCAATGATTCATCAGTTCAGTATAACCCCTAGGGCTCATCACATCATATGCTCTCGGACCTCCTTTCATCTGGTCTCTCGAATTTAGCAGAATCAAATTTTATATGTGAGTGAGATGTTTAGGAAGACTCCTGGAAAAAGTTCCTATGGAGGATGGAGGAAATCACTGTACCTCAATTCTTCCAGTTTGAAATCCATTTGTTTCAGAAGATGCATTAATCTTTGTGGCTGTTGTTATTCCTAAAGAAAGACCATGAAACATTGAGGACATATTCCATGGCCTCGAAGTTAAAAGAACAGAGGTTAGTTCCAGGTAGGCAGAAGATAGAAGAAATGAATATGAAACATTACAGAACTATCCGAGTTTGTTAAGGTAGTGTTGGTGACATTCAATGGCAAAGGTTTTTGTTCCTACTGAAGGTGACAGGTCAGAAAGGCACAAGGCTCTTTTTTATATTTAAATAGAAGACACCACCGTATGGCAAACATAGCATGATAACTGCAATATAAAATATCCCTTCTGGTAAAACAAAACAAAATAAAACAAATGACAAAGTGAAGACAGATGTAAGTATCTGGCAATGTGGTATAAATAGAAAATTTATGGAAGTTCTTAATCCAAGAAACAATACCGGGATGGTGTCTTCTAAACATTAATTGTGTGTTTTCCCCATGACTATCTCTTTCAAGTGTTTTATAAATTTGGTAAAGCTGCTTAGTCCTGTGTGTTAATTTCTTGGTCTAGGTTGCTTTGAATATATGAACAAATGTTCTAGTAGAAATTTCCTTTCACAAATTCATAAATAAAAATTTCTGTTTTCCCTGAGCTTTTGAATATATATATTTTTCCATTTCAAAAGTATAGGAAACAGACAATAGTATGGGATATTGGTAGTGGGGGATCTTGTGCAGGTGTGGGGATAGGACTTATATCAGAAGCCTATATTTTCCACTCAGTTTTGTTCTGAATCTAAAACTGCTGTAAATAATAGTTTGTTATTTTTTAAAGTATAGGAAAACATATTTAAGGGACTTATATTAATTAATGTTGGAGAAATTGGCAATAATGGCTTATAAATCAGTTGTAAATTTACTCATGGGAAAAAGTAATATCACACAATAGTATTATGTGAACTATATAAATTAGCATTTACAAAGATTTAAGTGTTAACCCTGAATCTAAGTGAACTAAAAATACTGATACTTTTATTAAAGACAATTTAAATAAAGCATAAGAACAGTGAAGAAGTGTTTAGGAATTTTCTAATTGTCATAGGACAGATAATTTGTTGGAGAATATATACTCTGATTATTTTCATATTCTACAATAGATTATATCAACTTTTTACAGTACATTAGCAGGTAGTTAGAAATTGGATTATAGTCATATAATCTATAGACATGTCTAGAAGTGTCCTTGTAACTAAGACTGAAGAGAAAGTAGAATGAAATTGAGGGATTCTAGATCTTCTATTAGCCTCTCTTCCTCTAAGGGATTTTAGTCAAGCCACTTCATATCTCTGATCCTCAATTTATCATCTATGTAAAGATCTGACACTCTCTCTTTTTTGAAAGATCTGACCTTTAATTGTGGGATACGTGGATGAGTGGCAGACAATTAATGGAAATCCTGTAATTAAATGTAAAAATCAATGAGAATGTATATTTTGAACTTATGTTCAGTGAAAGTTATAGAATTTCTCTATGACAGGTGGGGAAAATGTATTTAATTAGATTGAATATTTAACTGAGATAAATATGAAAGCACATAGATGGCCAGTATTTGGGGTACGGTGCCTTCCATGCAAACTGCCTTGGCAGTGTCTCTTCTTTCAAGTGATTTTCAAAAGGATTAATGAGGGAATAATTAAAAACCATTAGTCTAGGTGGACCCAAAAGCCTGAAGACCAAATAGATAATATTTCCAGTTTTTAAGCGAATGAGCCTGCCACAATCTAAGCAAAGTTGAGTAAATGCAACACAGGAAGTCAGGAGGCCAAATCAGGAGTCTGGTTACTAACCTCAAGGTGAAACTTAAAAAAATTTGGAGATTTCATGATATCTGTTGGCACCACATGAGAAAAGGCATAGACCAAAGCATCAAAGAGGGGTCATTCTACCAAATTCACAGAGACTAGGCACATTTTTCATCTCATTATCTTTTCTCATCCCCTCTGTGCCTCCACCCCTGTCTTATTTTCTTCTTGGAAGAGCCCTAAGGACTATTTAACAAGTACAATCATTATTGAGAGTGGGGGGAAAGCCATTTTTTAATGTATCACTTTCAGGATCCCTGTTGATTTCATATTCTATGTCATAATCTTTGAGTATTTGGAAGGACAGTATCCCAGTTAGCACAATGAAAAGAAAAATCAAAGAATTCTGACTGTTCTATACACTTCGGCACCAACATAGGTAAATCTTACATAAGAGGACAGAGCTAAGATAAGTAACACATGTGAGCCTCTTTATGTTTGAATGGCAAAGCTTAATTAGCCTCAACTAAAGAGAAATAGAAACTGCTTCCAAGACGGCACCCTTCTATAAGGAAATCAGGTATTAGAATATTACGGAATTTCTGAAGCTGAGGGAAAAGAAAATAAATATTTAGCCAAGACAGAGACTTAGACTCCTGTCTTCAAAAGCCTGTTCCCCAAATACATCAACTCTGCTTTTAATTCTCACTCAACTCTAAGGTTTATAATGTGAAGAATGATAAAATAAAATCACAAGTTATCTAAATTCACAGCAAAAAGTATAGCAGTGTTTCTGCCTCAGATCTTTTGTAGATTTAGATAAAGTATATCAATGAAATGAACAAAAATGGTGCAAGAAAGGAGTTATTTTCACCTTGAGTGATATTGTTTGTTTTGATTTACTTAGGCCCATATGGATGGAGATTATCTTGTTCAATTTCTTTGCATTGCTTCTCACTTTGTATTAACTTCAGTCTCAGACTGGCTCTATCCGGTTAGTCTTCAGATGACTGACAGCCCTTCTAGGGACTAGCTGGACCCAAATCCACTGAAGACAAATAACAAGTAGCTGTATTCTAGCATTTCCAGATAATTATACTGGTATATATGCTGGTAGATCTAGTTTATGCTGATCTTTGAACCAAACTCTAAATATAAGGGATACAATGTGCTTGCTGTTCACTTGAGGCTTAAATCGTATGCTCTGCTCCTAAAAGTAATAGGGTTAAAGAACCCCCTCCCCCCACCCAAGATGCCACTGTTGTCTACTAAGTTAGAAAAAAATGAAATAAATGCTAATATCTGTCTCTCCAGATTGCTATCTAATGTTGATCCAGGCATGAAACTAGAGCAAAACTATTATAGTTGGCATAGTACTTGTAGACAACATTATAGCTCAAATACAAAGAAAAAAAGTCAAACAAAACTCGCTTTTTTGGAACCAGCATTTTAACACCTAGGAATTTATTCTAAGAAGTTTAGCCCCAAATTTAAAGTATCTAGTATGGATTAAATGTGTAAATGTGCAGAGTATCTAGTTATGTATTAAAGTACGTGGCTTTTATCTATTTAAACAGAAGTATTTAAAATAGTAAAATTTTGGAAGGCAATATCCATTAGAGGACATTTTGGTACATTTTCACATTCATTGGCAGAGAAGTGGTTAGAAAAATACCCTCATTATGAAACAGTGTACCAAAATAAACTGTGATGCTATTTTCACCAAGTTTTATGCCATCTTTGACTTTTACACCTCATCTCCTACCCTAAAAAATTGCAGATGTAATGAACCCCTGTGATGCTGGTTGTATGGCACATCTGTCATTTCTGAGTCATGTAATTATAGGAAAATTTGATAACCCCATCATTCATATGGCAATTTTGAAAACTAATAAGTGAGAAATATTTTATAATATAATGTTAATTTAAAGAAAAATAGGCTAGTATATCATAAGCATACCTTGATTGCAATAATAAAAATATGAAACTCTGAAAGTTAATTCAGGTTAGAGTAAAGAAATTAAGAGTGATTTAATATGGGCTTAATAATAAATCAGCATTATATTTTTAATGTTTTTACTTTTCCTGCATACACAATGATGATTATATTTTCTCTTCCCTACGTAAATGCTCATATTCATAAAAGAGAAAACTAAGTTAATAAACACACAAATTGCATACTGCCTTGTTTATCTAACTTGTGTTTAAAGGTCATGCAGGAAAAGTCAATTCCTTAATGATACCATAATACTTAATAGAATTCATTGCTTAAAATTCTTTAAGAGATAGCAAAGTTTTTGTATCTAGACCTATTAACAGTTGGCTATTTTATCATGTTCAATTACTAAAGAAGAGTCTTATCCTGTAAAGTATGGTTTCCAGAATGAAAGCAGGAAATTAGAATGACTACTTTTCTGGTAAAATGCCTGCTGGCTCTTAATGCACACTATCAAAAAGGTGATCAGTTCGCAATCACTCAATCTTGATTGTCTGCTTTTCATTAAAATTATTGCTGCTAGGAAACTACCACATTGCAATCATGCCTTGAATTTCTGAACATGGGAAATTCCTGGAACCTGCCAACTTGGTGAAGTTGCTAGAAGGATAAGGTATGAATTTAAGGGGAATTTCTTTATTTCAAATTCCATCATATTTGGCATACAGTAATGCTGGACAGTGTCATAATATTTGAACTTCAAAGGGTGTAAGAAGTATCCTTGTATTTGGGTATTAACATATGTATGTGGTTATTAGTATATATGGGTATCCATGAGGCAAGAAATCCCCACAGTTCTTTACTTCATAGGGGGCAAATTTGGATAAGAAATTGTGTGTTGCTGCCATTGTCCAGGCCAGATGGACAAATCATTTCTAATTGCCCAAGTCTGTAAAAATGTGTAAATGTGCAGAGTATCTAGTATCAACTCCTACTCTTCCTGGAGTTGGTCAGCTGTGTTAACTCTTGTAGCTTAATTGCATCAGAACCGTGGATAACTTAGAACCATCATAGGTGGTCCAGAGCCTCTAGTAAGATTGAAAGGAGTTGACTACACTTCTGTGTAGTGAAACAGTCTCTGGAGGACACTAATAAAAGTACTTATAGTATTGCAATTGAGTGCCTACTATATTATAATTTGGGCAAATTCTAGAGCTTTTTGTTGTAGAGCTCTCTATTCATAGTGGGCTGGTTTGTGAGTAACAGAATAATTGAAATTAAGTAAAATTTATAGATGAGGAATGTGTTGCCTCTAGAGTCCAAAAATTCCCAGAAAATATTGGGGTTATTTTAATGTTGTGGATGCTGAAAGTGTCAATAACAATTTCTTGACATTTTCAAAGATGGAATGGACCTTGACTGATCAAATGGTACCCAGAAATTTAGTTGAGGTCATGGGATCTTTTATATTTTGGATGAAACAATACCCTATCCCTTTTTTGTGAGATCATTTGTGGATATTTGTATGTCTTAAATTAGCGTGCCAAATGAATCGCCATAGAGGAGGATGACATGAATGTAACACCATACCTGTTTTCCTGGAGAATGTTGGGTGAGGTTAAGATCTTGCCTGCAGGGGCACCTGGGTGGCTCAATGGTTAGAGACTCTGCCTTCAGCTCAGGTCGTGATCCCAGGGTCCAGGAATCGAGCCCCCCATCGGGCTCTCTGCTCTGTGGGGAGACTGCTTCCTCCTCTCTCTCTGCCTGCCTCTCTGCCTGCTTGTGATCTCTGTCTGTCAAAAAAATAAATAAAATCTTAAAAAAAAAAAGAGATCTTGCCTGCAAAAACAATTGAGATTCCTCGTGGAGTTTAGTAAAGGCAAACTTCAGGGGGGAAAAAAAATCACTGAAATAAGCGCAGAGCAACATATTAGCCAAATTTGTTATAGAAAAGTAATTACCAGTCAGTGATCAGATGGAATCACTAATTTCAATAATAGTGGATGTGGGAAAACTGGATCGGTGGATAGCACTATGGCACTAAAGTTACAGTAATCCACTATGGGGCTCCATTCATTCTTTCTAGGTTTTAAGAGAAGGGCACAAGGGGCTATTAAATGGAAAAGCAGTAAAGATAACGATTTTTCTAAATAGGTCTTTTTTTTTTTTTTTAAGATTTTATTTATTTATTTGACAGACAGAGATCACAAGTAGGCAGAGAGGCAGGCAGAGAGAGAGGGGGAAGCAGGCTCCCCACTGAGCAGAGAACCCGATGCGGGGCTCGATCCCAGGACCCCGAGATCATGACCCGAGCTGAAGGCAGAGGCTTTAACCCACCAAGCCATCCAGGTGCCCCTTCTAAATAGGTCTTATTTGAGTTCCTGGCAGCTGTGTTTTGATTTATTTTTGAGCCACATATTAGTACTCTTTGGCTGCTGTGACAAGGGACCACAAATTTAGTGGATTAACACAATATAAATTTTTCTTGTAATTTGATAGTTCAGAAATCCAAAATGTGCATCAGTAGACTGAAGCCAAGGTGCTGAGAGGATTATACTCTTTTCTGGAGACTCTAAGGAAGAAACTTTTTTCCAGATTCCTGAGGTTTCCCACTTTCTTAGCTCATGGCCTTCTTAGGACCTAGACTGATCTTCATTCGAAGCCAGCAACTGTGGGTCAGGTTCTCCCATTACATTGATCTGACCTCCCCTTCTAACACTCTACCTCATGCAAGGACACTTGTGATTATATTGACCCACACAGATAATCCAGACTAATCTCCCTATCTAAATGTCAACTGATTTGCAACCTTAATTCTATCTGATACCTTAATTCCATAGTCTCGTAATATAATATATTCAGAGGGTCTAGGATTAAGACATGACATCTTTAGGGTACCATTATTCTGCCTCCCACAGGTCATATTAACTATTTTGACAAGGGAGGAAAGTTATGGAATCCCATTTTACAAAGCCAATGTTAAATACAAAAGATAATTTTTTTTTTAAAAAAAGATTACTCATTGAGTCAGAAAGTCCATGCTCATTATTATGAGTTGGGTTCCATGAATACAGAGAATTTAGGGAAAGCAATATTTCAGATTGTTGGTGTGAGACCTTGCTATTTGTTCTCTATTTTATGCCTGGTAAACTTGCCTAAGAATATAGGGGATACCTTGTTTAAATGTAGAGAGATTTCCAGGTTAAAATGTAATGTGAAATCCAGTGTCCATTAAAACAAGGAAGGTTTGCCAAATAGTGCATTTCAGCAGATGTTAAAGTAAATTCAAAACCTCTATTTTGAAATGCAAAAGTGAATTAGTGCCCATTTATCTTTTTGTTGTGTAAATGATTTTAGTATATATTTAGTTTTCCATTTAGATCAAATTGTTGGCCTTTTTTTTTTAAACAGAGGTATTTTTTTCTTTCACTATATACACGGATTATCTATCTATCTATTGATTGATTTTTTTGTAGTTATTGGATGTGCTTCAGGGGATGGTTCCACTCTACCTTGTTAATATTTGTAAGTTCCTTCCTCCAAGGAGACTCAAATCAGTATGTCATGGTTAGGGGTCTCCTCCATGGCAATAGTTATTTATTGGGTTTAAGGACCCTGGACTTAAACCAAATTTAAATTAATCCCCAATCCCTTTGCAGTGTCGTGAAGGTGTCATGGGCATTTTTTTCCCTAAGTCTGTCCATCGGGAGCATCAAAGGCATTTTAACAGGGTCTTAAAAAGACATCTGCTTTAAAGGATGTGAACTCCAGCATGCCATATGATGAGCATATTTCCTTTGTACTAGTGACAACCGGATGGATTGAAATATATATCTGTGTATATAGCAAAGGTTATTAGTGTTTCCCTTGAGCAGTCTATAGAGTAGGGGTTAATGCCTGGTCGAAGTAACACCCAGTGTTCACAGGGTAAGACTTATTCCCTAACACCAATCACAGCTGGAATCAAGACACACAGTTCAATCCAAGACACACTCATAAGACTAGGCCAAGACACACAACCAGAGGCATATCCAAGGATGGCTCCAGGACCATACTCCTGGTCCTAAATGCCCATTATAGAAGCTTCCAAGTTAGGTCCGTTAAATTTATAACAGAGGCTTGGTGAAACTCATTGAGTAAGCACAGATCTCAAATCATAAACTCTCCAGGAGGCAGCGACGCAGCCCAGGGAGCACACCAGTTGGCAGGGAGCACCTCAAAGCACGAGCTCCCCAACAGGCTACAGAGTCAGTTAGCAAGCTGAAAAAAAGGAAAAAAAGAAAAAAGAAAAAGAAAAGGAAGACCCCTTGGTGGTGGTGGTCATCGTAACCTAGATAAGCTGCTTACATTGTCACTTGTCTTCATCACCCCATGAAGAGAGGACAGGCCCTCCACCCACAATTTTGTTTCAGTGTCGAAATTCATGATGATTCATATTCCTCTGTTCATCTGCTTGGGCTTCCATGACAAAATTCCACAGACTGGTGGTTTTGATCACAGAAACTGAGTAACAGAAATTTAAATAACAGAAATTGGTTTCTCGGGGCACCTGGGTGGCTCAGTGGGTTAAAGCCTCTGCCTTCAGCTCAGGTCATGATCCCAGGGTCCTGGGATAGAGCCCTGCCTCGGGCTCTCTGCTTGGCAGGGAACCTGCTTCCCCCTCTTTCTCTGCCAGCCTCTCTGCCTACTTGTGATCTCTGTCTGTCAAATAAATAAATAAAATCTTAAAAAAAAAAAAAAAGAAATTGGTTTTTCATCATTCTAGAGGCTAGGAAATCCAAGCACAAGGGGCCAGCAACATAAATTTGTTCTGCAGGCTCCCCGCTTGGCTTGTGGGTGACCACAGTCACACTGTGTGCTCACAGGGCTTCTTTGCACATGGGTTGGGGATGGAGGAAAGAGGGGAGAGAGGGCAGAAGCTTTCTCTTTTTTGTCTCTTTTCATAAAGACACTAATCCTCTTATAGCAAGGCCCAACCTTATGACGTTATTTAATCATCATTTCTTCCTTAGAGGTCCCATCTCTACACTGGCCCAGTAAATAATTGTCAGTCCTGGTAAAGGACAGAAGGAATTGCTTGTATTCTTTTTACGTTTCTGTAACTTTGAAGTGATACCAGATAAACCTTAAAATACAATGGATCTAAGGGATCATTTATTTGATATGCTTTAATATTTGGTGAAAATAGCTAGCATGCTCACAAAGATGGATAGCAGTTTCTCACTTTAACTTTGTAGCCTAAGTAGATCATCTTCTATGGCCTGCACTTATTTTAATCATTATGATTACTATCGTGTAAAATGTATACAAACCCAATAGAAAATTTCACACCCCAGATTTAAAAGAGGGAAAACATAATTCAACATAAATATCTGTGCAACATCACAATTAATTTATTCTCATCCTGAAATACCTTCACAACTTGAGCATGCTTTGCAAAAGGCATCCAGAAAATTGCATGTCAAAATGATAAATTTGTCAATTTGTCCAACTGTTTATTGTTATGGGCATGACACTGATGATAAAATGAAGGAGGGGAGAAAAAAAAAAAAAAAAAGCCCTGTTTTTCCTGAAAGTCTCATCTAGGAGGATATGGTGCACCTGCTCTTCACGTCCATTACCCAGGTGATCTCCTGAATTTAGTACAGTGCTCTTTCTGGCCTTTAAACTTTTTATTCCTTCTTTCCTTCTTCCTTCCCACTTTCTCTCTCCGTCTCTTCCTTCTTCCTTTCCTCCCTTCCTTCTGTCTGTTCTTCTTTCTGTCCTTCCTTCCATCTTTCCTCTGTCCCTCTTTTTTTTCTTTCTGTTCTTGTATTTCATGATAGTAGTCCATGAACAAATGTCTACTTACCATAAGCTGATTCAATTATGCCTTTTTCTATAGAGCTCATGGGACCTGTTGTCAGAGCTCTTAGAGGGTAGTTATATCGTTCTTGACTATAATGAATTTTAATTTCAGTAAGACAAGAATGCTCTAATTTTAAACTAAGAAAGTTTATTATTAAATGGAAAATTTAATTTGATGAAAAGTGGAGGTAGGTTATTTCTTCAAAAAAAAAAAAAAAGGAATATAAATTCACCCAGTTTTATAGTTACATGTGTGGAGCTTATTTTCCAGCCTTATTGGAGAAGTTGTCATGTATGTTTTTTTTTTTTTAAATTTTAATTTATTTAATGGAGATTTGTTAAATGGATAGTTACCTACATATTCTGCATGAAGTACTGGTGATACAGAGATTAAAAACAAAACTGAAACAAAGCACCCCTTCTTGTTCCCCCCGGAAATCAGAGTAGATTAGTAGAGAATACCTCAGTTGTAAGTTCTAGGATAGAGAGGGCCAGAGAGTAGCCCGGAAGCAAAATAAAGACCAGCCTTCGACTTAAGAGATGAAAGCTGTGGTATTTGGAGAAATTGCCGTTGTTGCGGACTGTGCTCTTTGGCCAACCCAGAGATGGCAATAGTTGAAGGTAGACATAGAAGTTGATAGAGCTTGTTCTGTGCCTGTGACTTTAACAAGCGATAAAGAATATTCTTTTTAAAAGAGTATTTAGAAAGCCCTGCTTTCATGCGGTCAAAGGTAATGTCTTTCCAGGGCCATTAAGTGGAACTATCTGTTGGAATAGCCAAAGGAGACCTAGAATAAGTATCATGGAGTATATAAAATAAGCCCAAAGTCCCGAGGAACTAGAGTTATAAACCCTAATTCCTAATACCGTTATCTCCTTTAGGTGCTTTAGGCCTTTTAAAAACTCATTTTCCATATTGAACATTATTTCACATCATTCTTCAAATGGAATTAGATGATACAACCAGGTTAACATTACTCTTGGAGCATATTAATTGGGGCCTGGAAAATGCAGTGATGATCCACTGAGATTCTTAACACCATATATCACATAAGTCTCCTACCCCCTTACAAGAGAAGGAGAAGGTAGGACTCCAGAATTTTCTGTTCTGCCTGTAGCATAGAGCAAATATAGGTACATACTAAGAAATTAGTACAGAGTTGTCATTTTTGTGGAATTTTGTTTTGTTTTGTTTTTAATATACCACCTTTTTTTGTGTGTTAAGATTCAGTAAGACTGCATATTTTTCAGTTGAAACATGGGTGGGCCAGAAGGAATAGAAATCAACTAGCTGTAAAACAATGAAAATACTCCATTCCTGTAACAAGTTCTCAATGTATATTATGCATAAGGTAATGCGATGAGTATAAAAAAGTAATACAAACTAATTTTAAACACCACAACTAAAATTTTTCTTTGTCATTCTTGAGCCTATATCTTCCAAAATATTTTGGAATTTCAACTGGACACAGGAATTTTAGTGTCTTGATAACAAATGTTTTTGCAATTCTCTTTGAATTTAGATACACTTCTGTTTCTTTCATTTAACTTATGATAATACTGTCAACTTAAGAAACTTTTCTATAAACTTGATAATGTATAATGCAACTATCACCTATTATGATACTAAACATGTTAGAATCAATTCACAAAGTCAATACTGTCTTCTTTGCATGGTATGCTAACATTATATAGTGGTAAAACTCCCTTAAGCTTTTACGTATAAGGAATCAAACTGTACTTCATATAACAGATAAGAATCTCTACTAAACAGTGATTTTTGCAGGTTACCTCTGTGTTATTATTCATGAAAGAGGAATAGGATTCTGCATTTCAATAAAATTCTGAATAACACAGCATTACAGTATTTATAATAAATAGATTATAACTTAAAATCTAGAACAGAGTACAGTAGAACTGAACAAAACTATACTAGACAAAACATAAAATATGGCAAAATCATCATCTTGAATAATCACTTTGTCACCACTGTGACATAAAAACACATTGAGTAACATTTGTAAAGTTGGAATATTCTTAGGCCCTAATAAACACCTCTGTATGAAAGGCTGCCTGTGATGCCTGTGTCTATAATCTGTTTGGAGAATTTACAATAAAATATTTTGTTTCAAGGTATTTACAAAAAGACCAAAATGATTCCTTAATTATTATGCAATACTGACTCCTTAATTACTATGCAATGACTGAACATCTAATAATTTCTGAAGATAATTTCAAGTTCAAAAGCTTAGATAAATTTAGGTCATCCTTCCTTTGGGGGAATGGGAGAACCTACCACTCTTCTCTGCATTTGTGACATTTCTTTAAGAAGTGACTATTGCTGTTTCCAGAGTAGTTTTATTTTCAGGCGTTCATTGTCAGGAAGCCATTGATTAAATTGTAGAATATTGATAGCCTTCTTTGGCAATAAATAAGAATAAAATTAATATACTTTCTCAGGAATGACAAAGCTACATTCTTTCAGATTCTTCATTTATTAGAAACCTAGTATTTTCATTTTTTTTTTTTTTTTTTTTTTTTAAAGATTTTATTTATTTATTTGACAGATAGAGAGATCACAAGTAGGCAGAGAGGCAGGCAGAGAGAGAAGGGGAAGCAGGCTCCCCGCTGAGCAGAGAGCCCGATGCGGGGCTCGATCCCAGGACCCTGAGATCATGACCTGAGCCGAAGGCAGCGGCTTAATCCACTGAGCCACCCAGGCGCCCCTAGTATTTTCATTTTTTAAAAAGATTTTATTTATTTGTTTGACAGACAGAGATCACAAGTAGGCAGAGAGGCAGGCAGAGAGAGGGGGAAGCAGGCTCCCTGCTGAGCAGAGAGCCGGATGCGAGGCTCAATCCCAGGACTCTGAGATCATGACCTGAGCCGAAGGCAGAGGCTTAACCCACTGAGCCACCCAGGCACCCCAGTATTTTCATATTGAGCTGCCATGACCACCACAAAATCTGTAAGTTAATTATCACTACGTCCTTAACTGTAATTGCTAAAATATTCCTTAATGCAGTAGGGAGTAGGCTCTGCCATATTTTTCTGATTAGCTAGAGGAAATAAAGAGTGTGGGTGATTAAAATATTCTCTATGACAGTATACCTGACAGTGGTAAAAAACAATTCTACCAGGTATACTATACAGAGAGGAAAAGATAAGCCCATCTGACTGAGGGAGTGAATTTTCTTTTATTATGTTTTTGGCTAACAATTTTTATGACTTTCAAATTTTATTCCCACAAAAAATTATGTTTATTTTAATCAAAATTCCAGTGGAATTACTTCATTTTCTTTCTTTTATTTTTCCTTAGTTTTCTTTTATAGATAGTACGTTAACATTCTCTTTCTGAACAGATGGATTTTTTTTTTTCATCTTTGGTTTGATCTACTACTAGCACACTGCAGCATTCCTTAGTTTGAAAAGCATAACAAAATGCCATACATAAAATGTCCTACTCACTAGCTAAAATCACAAAAAGACATTACTTAGAGATAACTATTAAATGTTTTTTTAATAATTTTGAGAGCAAGTAAGTTTTATATAGAAAAAAAGCACTTTATTTTATGTTTATTTATGTATCACCTGACCCATTTTCAAAGAGAAATGAAATTGAAAGCATTTTTTTTTTTAAGCTAGAATAAAATTACTTTGGAGAAATATGTCTCCTTTGCTGGACATTGGCTAATTGTTTGTTCTTGTTTTCTGGTGGTCAGATTAAAGAGGGAAACTCAATCAAGTGTTGCAATCAACATATCCATAAAATTGAAATAAACAAGTTGTACTAAAAGGTTTAATTTCTTGATATATTTTACATCTGGATTTTTTTTTTAAGAGTAGATTATATAATGTGGAGAAAGATTTTATGATTATAAAATTACTTTAATTTTGCTTTTTTTTCTAATATAGTTTAAATACTTAAAAACCAATCTTTGTTCCATTTTCATATTCACTAAAATGTTTTATATATTATTCCAAAAGCCTTAACACAGAAATCATTACCTTTGTTCATTCACTCTGTAGATTGTATTACTTCTGATTGGTGATTTAAAAAAAAAGGGAAACAGAATGAAACATAAAATATACTTTCTATAGCAACTCAGGTAGCAACAAGTCATAAAAGTCCTTTCCTTAAATTCCAGAGTTAAGTAGAAACAAAGTAGGCAGTTTAACAGCACTTTCATTCAAAAAAAGAAAAAATAAAAAGCCGGCACTTTCATTCATTTTTATTGAATGATTACTGTGATCTAGATAACTCTTCAAGGAACTGTGGAAATAACATTACACAAAAAGATAGAGGCTGTTGTATGTCCTCATGGGGAGTAGACACTATACTAAACATACATATATAGCATGGCATATGCTGATAAGTGCTGCACAGAAAAATAAAGCAAGATGGTAGGGAGAGGAGGTGCCAGTAAGTGGAGTAAAGCTATTTTATAAGGAATATCTATCTATCTATCATCTATCATCTATCTATGTATTTACCTATCATCCATCTGTCTATCTATCTATATCATCTATCTATCTATCGTCTATCATCTATCTATTTAAGTTGCACTGCATGTATTAAATAGGCAAGGGAAACTTCATTCAAGACTGTTCCAAGAGGGACCAATCCTACTGCAACAGGAGAGAGATTGAACTCAACTGCTCTGAAACAAAAGGAAGGAAAGTTTTATCTGGACTGAGCAGGTAGAAAAGTGATTGGAGGAATTAAAGTGGAGGTGAGTCATTGTGATGAGGCTCTTTGGGTTTGCTATCTCGTGACCATGGAAGTGAGGCTCCTACTCCCTGACAAGAGACTGGGAGATGGGAGTTCTGTCTTTCTAAACGATTCTATTTCAGGGAGATGAGTAGTGGCTATCAGGTCCTTGAGAAAGACATTTCTGGCTTGTAGAGAGGTTGTAGAGAGGCAAGAGGCTATTCTTTCAGAGAAAGAATTTACAAATGAAAGTAAATTTGTTTTTTGTTTGTTTGTTGGTTTGTTTTTTAAGGAAATGCTCTAAGAAAAGGGAGTTAGGATGTCTGTAGTCAGGAGATAACCTGTCTGAAGTTCAGTTAAAATGAAGGGAATGTTAAGACCATTTTATTTTTGTGTGTTAAAGATTTTATTTTTAAGTAATCTCTATACCTAACATGCTTGAGTTGCATGACCACCAACCAGGGAGCCCAGCCAGGCACCCCCAAGGCTATTTTGAAGGCTTTAGTAATAGTCCACTTAAGAGATAAAGGTGACTTGGACCAGGTGCAGAAGAGTGAACATAGTGGGAGAGGCCAGATTTAGGATATATTCAGAACATAAAATTGATGGGACTTGCTTCTGGATAGTGTGTGGAATATGAGCAGTGGGATAGTAAAGAATACTTCCAACTCTTTTGACTGAGAAAATGGAAGACTTAAGCTTGCTTTTACAAAAATGTAAATATATTCTCTGGTAAAATTCTGAGAAGAATCAGAAAGAAACACAAAACATGCATATCAATCTTAGAGGAAAAAAAATGACACTAGGAAATTTCCAGATTTTCTCTTTGACTCCTTATCTCTTGTCCATTACATTCTTTTTACATGTAAATGATGTATTTTTTGGGTTAGTTTCTCCTTCAGCAAAAGTTCAATGACCCTAGGTATCTGGCATTTATTCAAAATTTGTACCCCTCATTCTGAGAGCCAACCAACATATCTATTATAGATTAATTATAGAGTGTAAATTTTCCACAGAAATGTATCACGAGGAGTTTATTTTTCCTAGGCTGTGGAAAGAATTATGCCTTCAGGAACAAAGTGGACTTTACAATATTGCATTTGCTATATAGATTATTATATTTCTTTTAGAAGTTTTTTATATTTAAAAAAAAAAAAGACAAAAGAAAGGAAGTACATGTGAGGTAAGATGGAAGGAGGAAACCTTCACTGAGAAGATGACATTTCTTTGAACCAAACTTCTAAGTGTACACTTTTAGAAGTCAATCTCATGAACTACAACACTTATTCATCACTTAATATTTTTAATGGCTAAGAAAGTCATCGACCTTGAACAAAAAAACACTAATACAATATGTATGTATCTTATAATTACTTTTAAATCAGAAAACTATTTTCCTCCCTCTTTCTATAGATGACTGAGAGAGAGAGAGAGATGACAGATAGATAGATACATATCATAGATAATAGAGATAGAAATTGCTGATCCAAGGGAATTCAGTGTATTTGGAGGAGGGTACTTCCCACTAAATAGGACATCCAAATCCAGCCAGTTTCCAATCACTGCGGGACATTAGCAAATAATAATAAGATTAGGGTTTTTTTAAAACCTGGATTTTGGTCCTCTGTTGTCTAGTGGACTTCTGAGTTTCATAATTTAGTTCAGTTTTATTACTTTGCTAGTGTTGTTATGTGTAATAATAATCACATATATTTATAAAAATAATCTCTGTGAGGGGTGCCTGGGTGGCACCTATGGTTGTGTCTAAGTCTTGATTTTGGCTCAGGCCATGGTCTCAGTGTTGTGAGACCGAGCCCTGTGTTGGGCTCCACTTTGGGATGGAGCCTGCTTAAGATCTCTTTCTCCCTCTCCCTCTACCCCTCCCTCTCTCTCTAATCCTCTCTAAAAAAACAAACAAACAAAACCCCCAAAAACCATATTCTGAGTGAATAAAGTGAAGGCAATATTCATAAGAACACACAATTTTAAGGCTCTATGGAGGTCTACAACAAAATAAAACCACCCTCAATATTTTTTGTGTATTTCTTAATTTTTTTATACTTTATGTTGTCTGTTCTGTGTTTGTAAATTTGATTGCTTATTCAAAGTTGTTGTATTTATTTCTTTCTTCTTTTTCTTTTTTTTCTTTCTCCTTTGCTGTTATTAGTTCATCGGTCCTACAAACTGAACTCATAGAACAACAAGGTCTTACATGTATTCTCCTTCCCTTGGTCCTCACTTCAGCACCAGGCCTGAGAAACCTGTTCAATAATTTCTTCTCATTTATTGACTTGAGTAATTCCTAAGAATGTGTAATACTGACTTGGTCTTCTTGACATCTTAATTAAAATACTTTTCAACTCCTAGAGTAATATGTATTATTGTTGTCTACTTCTGTCAAAGATCGTAAGTATGTATGAACATATGTTTCTCAAATTACAAGCTTTTCTAGATTCAATTTAATGTGAAAAACTTGATATATCATTGCTTCCTTTAAATACTCTCCACCTTAATTACTGGTTTTGATTTACTTCATATGCAAGTTACATTCAGATTACTGTAATTGAATTATGTATTTAATATATTTTATTTTTTATAACTTCTCACCAGCATCCTATTTTATAGCTACATTTACAATACCGCTAAATTAAATTCCACATTGTTCTTTTTTCAAAGCTTAATAATGATCACTTTATGCCAGCTTACAAAAATTATCTTGATTTACCTTTTAATGTGCTGTGACATATGTCTTCAAACATTTGATACACTTATAGATTGTAATATCATTACTACCATAGTGTTAGCACCTGCATCACATCAAGTAATTACCACTTCTTTTTTTTTTTTTTGAGAACATTTCAGATCTACTCCCTTAGCAACTTTCTAGTACATAATACAGTATCAGTAACTATGATTACCATGCTATACATTTGATCCCCAGAACTCACTTGTTTTATAGCTGGAAGTTTGTACACTGACCAACAGCTTTTTCCTCTTATGTCCAACCCCTGTTAACCACCATTCTGGTTTCTGTTTCTATGAGGTCAGCTTTTTTAGATTCTACATATAAGGGATATCATACAGTATCTGTCTTTCTCTGTTTGGCTTATTTCACTTAGCATAAAGCCCTCGAGTTCTTTCTCTTTTGTTATTATGAACACTGTTAAATTGACTCCAATAGGAATCCTGCATTGCATAGTCCATCAAAATTATTATGTTAAAGCCAATGATTTCCATGTTGAAAAATCCAATAGACCCTTTCAACTACAGTGATACTCGAGTTCTCTGTAGCCCATGTGATGACCAGCCACCTCTTTCTCCTTATCACAGTACAAGTATTTAGTATCTGTGGCATCACAGTCTCCCTTGAGTTACAATTACTTTTCTGTCCACTTTTTTTTTTCACTTTCTTCTTCTACACTTCTAATTAAATATCAGATTTCTCAGCACTTATTTTATGTTGTAATTATTCTACTCAATTAGTATTTTCTCCCTAGGCTCCTAGTATTAATTAAACACAGTTTAGCTAAGGCCTGTTTTCTGAGATCTCTCAAAATCTAATATGTCCAAAATTACGTTTTATTTCTGCTAAACTTCAAGCTCCCCACAGCATGTGCATTATAATAGATAGCACCTACATATCTAGCTACAAAATCTAGACATATGGAAGACATATTTAACTATTTGTTGTTCTTTACTTCCCACTCAAATTAATTCCCTTTACCTGAAAATAACTCCCTTAACACTTGTAGATGGGTAACTTCCCTTTTTCTTTTCTTAAAGTTGCAGCTGATTAGTTTTTTAAATATTTTATTTATTTATTTAGTTGAGAGAGAGAGCAAGAGCAAGTGGGGGAAGGGAGAGGGACAAACAGACTCTGAGCTGAGTGTGAAGCCCTACATGGGAGTCCATTCCAGGATCCTGAGATCACAACCTGAGCTCAAACCAAGAATCAGACACTTAACTGACTGAACCACCCAGGCACCCCCAAAGTTGCAATTTAAATGTTACTTCCTCTAGCTTTATGCTAAGTACTAGAAGAAAGTATCAAATATGCTTGACTCATAGTTGATGTTCAATGTATGTTTGAGTTTATCTGCAGTTTTCCATACGATAAGAATCCAGAGGATAGAAACTCATAAAAAGTTTATGGTTTTTAGAATAAGTTAATATTTCATATATAAAATGTATCAACCTTATCCTTAAAAGGCTTAGAATTTAGAAGATAATGGCATGGTCAAATCTATGTAAATATAAAGAAAAGGAACATAAAAATGTGATCTGCAAATCCTGACTCTTGTCATTCTCTGTGTGCCATGTTCATCATGCAGTCATGTTTACATTAGTATATTGGGACAGAAGGATATGAATCCTGGTATGAAGGAGGAAATTCCTAGAACTCACATTTATTAAATGTCCCTATATCCTAGTTCAAGACCCTATAAATAAACTATCCACATTATTCTCATAGCAAGATTTTTGGATATAGGATATTAATCATTTTATCCAAATTGGGATATTTGGTTTCAGAAATATTAATTAACATTCTCAAATATATATCTATTCACCAAATTTAAGATATAAATCAAAACACATTTAATCATGAAGGATATGATCTTTATACTGTATTAGTCTATACTTGACTCTAATTCTTTTAACTTCTAGGGTTATTAAATTTTGATTGACATGGTGTATACAATATTGAGAAAAATAATTCATTTCCTTCATTCAGTAGGCAAAAATTTCAATATATTCTATGTGTCTTTACATATTTTACAAATCTTAGTTGAGTTCCTTCCCTCTTCTATGTCATCTAATCAGTGGATTAGATGGATATTCATAAATTAAATCTGGAGACAGCACTTTAAGTATATATCAAACCAGAGACACCAATTACAATATTAAGCCGCTGAATGAATAAGACATAAATGCAACATAAATAATTCAATGTTCATTTTTAAAAATATTTTCTTCAACAATGAACAGGGAAAAACACTTAAAAATGCAGGGTACATAATGAATTGAAGAAAAATCAATGTTATAGTTTATTAATGGGTTTGGTAAATTACACTTCTAAGGAAAGTGGAAGAGGAAAGACCGAATTTGAATTAGTATTTCATTATGACATATTTCACTAAACTTAATCATCTCTCAAGATTTTCTATTTCATCAGTTGATTTGAATTTTATATACTAATTTGGGAACTCTGACAAATCAGAATTTAATATTTACAAAGTGCTTTACAATAACCCCATATGTCAAGTCAGTGTTATTTTACTTGGTTTTAAGTATGGGGGTAAAATGTATGAGTAGTTTATCTTGATAACTAGTTTGATAGGACAAAGTAGCTGTGTAATAGCTATGTAACCTAAAATGTTATTTAATTTATTCTGTCAAATTAGATACCATAGTAGGAAAAAGTAGCTGTCAAGCTAGGTAGCAATAATTAGACAATTGACATCCTTCAAAGAAAGTGGAAGTTATGAATGCTTCTTTTCATACTTTTCAAATATCTGTATAGGTACTGACTAGACCAAAGAAATATTTAAAAACATGGGCAGCTACATTATAAAATTAAGTTGTTGTTGTTCCAGTTAACTGGAAGACTTCCAGAAAAATTAAATATAGGAGTGACCTTAAACAGATCACTGTCCTCCCTTAGAGCTCAGCTCCTCATGTTAAAGCATTTCTTAAAATAACCTTACATACTAGTCATGGGGAAAACTAATATAAAAATAATTTCTTGATCAAGTTAGTTTTAAAAGTATTTGTTTCAGTGTCTTTTTTGGAGAATCACAATTCATATTATTATTATTTTATGCAGTTTGTGTTTCTTTGGCTAAATAATTATTGACTGGTAGCTATTTGCTAGACACTGTAATTTACATTATTTTTATAAAAAGTCTGAGAAATACTAAAGCATAAAAGAAAATACAAAAAAGAAATTAAATGCCTTTTAAACTATACCTCATCCAGCACTTTTCAAGGTAATTTGATCATAGAAAATATTTTTAATCATGAAACACTCCTCATTCCTTCCATCCGTTGATGGACCATACAGTGGGAAATACCAGATAATCAATAAACCCTATTCTAGTTCAAAATGTTATGTTAAGTAATCCCAAAAGTCCTGTCTATATCATTATATTTGTAACATGAATATGAAGATAAACATATAACTGTTTTACCCTTTCCTTCAGAAAAAGGGGTCCACACCCATCATGGAGTTTTCAAATCCTTGGGATATAAGTGCCAGATTTACATTTCTGTGATAATTTATTACATTCTAACTCATCTACTTGTGTATGGATTGCCAACAAATTCTGTATCACTGTTCATAGACTCATGTCATTATTCATAAGGCAATACAGTTGTAGAACTACATATGTACTTTGAGTCCCTGATCTTTAACTTTTTTCTACATGGTTTATGGTCCTATTTGGTTGTTGTTGCCTAAAATTTATTCCTTATATACTTCTTTATTTCTTCTTTTATATCCTGTTCATCAAAAGATCATATTCACATTTCAAATTCCACTAGCAGTTCTCATCCGTAATTCTGGAGAGTAATAACAGATAACATTTGCCATGGCCATACTAAGAGAGGCAAAGACAGCAACTCATTTAATCTTCATAATAACGTCTTTTTTAAAAAATGAAGATCTATTTATTTATTTACTTGACAGACAGAGATAACAAGTAGGCAGAAAGGCAGGCAGAGAGAGGGGGGGGAAGCAGGCTCCCTGCTGAGCAGAGAGCCCGATGCGGGGTTTGATCCGAGGACCCTGAGATAGTGACCTGAGCTAGAACAGAGGCTTAACCCACTGAGTCACCCAGGCACCTCAAATCCTCATAATAAGTCTTATGAGTCAGGTTTTGTATCAAACTTATCTATTTACTTATCTTGGAGTATTGTTATAGTTGCTATAAGAATTTGGGGGGGTACATAAACCATCTACCATATAAAAATTCATAGCACATGACAGGTACTCAAGTAGTGATGATGATGAGGAGGAGGAGGAGAATTGTGAATGAATTGATATAAGTCATTCTTTTTTTTTTTTTAAGATTTTATTTGTTTATTTGACAGTCAGAGATCACAAGAAGGCAGAGAGAGAGGGGAGCAGGAAGCAGGCTCCCTGCTGAGCAGAGAGCCCGATGCGGGGCTCAATCCCAGGACCCTGGGATCATGACCCGAGCTGAAGACAGAGGCTTTAACCCACTGAGCCACCCAGGCGCCCCGACATAAGTCATTCTTACTCAGACTCTGTCAATTCTAAAAGGGCCATTAGTTTGAAATAATAAGTAATCTTGGTCAGACCTATGCCAAAGACACTTTGTCAGGGGATTTCATTATTTTAATTTTTTTATTTCTAATGCTACTCCCTAAAAATTTAAAGAGACTTGTCTGTGGGAATGTATTGACTTCAGAACCAATATTTAATTAACATTAATTCCTTAGTAGCATCTCAATTAAGACAATTTCTAGAATCCTGAGAATTTTTACAAGTTCATGTATTTTAGGGTAAAAACAAACAAATGAAAAGCAAGCAAGCAAACAAACAACAACAAAACTGTAGATTCCATATCTGGTTAGAGGAGAAATTCATTGACTGTAGGTGATAAGTCAAATGCATTAGACTATGAAGGCATTTCTTGACTTAGTGCTCTATATTTGACTCAAGCCAGCCAAAGGCATTACTTTTGCTCATTGTTTTCTCTCTCATTACTCCCCTCCTAGAATCTTCACTAGTGTGCCTCCATTCCATTCTATCTTGAAAGTAGAAGTATAGTTCAGGCAAAAGAAAATTTTCAGCTCTTAAAATTGCCAAGTACCACTGATATTTAAATTGACAATTTGTAGAGTGCTTGGGGGGCTCAGTTGGTTAAGCATCTGACTCTTGATTTCAGCTCAGGCCATGATCTCAGGGTTGAGATCTTGGGATTGAGCCCCATGTCAGGTTCTGCAATCAGCAGAGTCTGCTTGTCTCTCTCCCTCTGCTCCTCTCTGACCCCCCCCCCCCGTCCACCACCCGCTCTCCCTCTATCTCTAAAATAAATAAGTAAAATCTTAAAAAAAAATAAATTGACCATTTGTATAGCACTCATCCTCTTCCACCCAACTTCTCTTTAGGTCTCTTATCCTTTTGGCATCCATCTATTCTAAAATCTGCTACTACATGGGTTTTTTTTGTTTTGTTTTGTTTTGTTAAGTGTTATAGCTAGGAGAAACAAAAACTAAATCCTGCCTACAGGAAAAAAAAAAAAGATTTATCAGTGCATAGTTGATAAGGACATAAACCGCCATAGGAGGCCAGCTAGCTTCAGCGCAAAAATATTCAAGGAGCATGGCAATGCCTAAAGGTAATACAAAGAGTTCAACTTTAAAAGGAGTAGAATCTTTTGTGGTTTACTAGGAAACTGATTCTCAATTTTGCATTTACTTGAGACAGTACACATTTGCTATTGTATTGTCCCACAAATCAAGTTTAAACATTGTTCTATGTGTGCCAAAGACAGCATGTAATTTGTGGAGGCTAGAACTACCAAAAGGAAAAGGACAATCAATCAAATAATTATAATGTATTATGATGTAGAGTGGCATAAAGAGTAGTATGGAAGCTAAACAGAGTATATAGAGTATATAGTTTATTTTCATATTTTTCATATTAGAAACAAAAGGATAGGATAGATACGAAGTGACCACTTGGGCTGTATTCTTGAAATATTCATAGAACTTCACCAGGAAGTGAAAGCAGGATGAATATAATAGGAAGATTATTTAAGTAGGAAATTTCTAGGTATGTTTAGAAAAATGTACACAGGGTTTAAGAATAAGTTTAAAGTAGGAAATTCATGTAATGTTTATGTTGTGTAGACATAATGAAATGAAGACTATTTAATATTATTTCATTACATTTCTGCAATTGTACTTGAGTTAATATATGTGAACATTAAATTCACTAATATATGAATGTTAATAAGAATGATCTTAGAGCAGTGCCTAGCACCCAGGATTATGTAAGTGTCATTGTTATCATTATTAGGGTTATTATTCTTATGAGTAATAGACTTCTTTTTTTGGTTCATAATCTTTAAAAAATAATCAAAGTGAATATTTTTAAAAACTATTCACATTCTTGCATAACTAATTCAGATTGACCTCTTATTCCTATTTTTCTAAAGCAATGAAGAGAGAATATATATGATCATAAAATTTTTAAAAATCTGCCCAATTATTTATCTAAGTTCCTACTGCATAAATTCCATATAATGTATTAACATTTCAGTTTTAAGTTTCCTAGAACAATCTAATATGCCATTTGAATATCATTTTCAAATCCTTTTTGACGCCCACTTGGAGAAGGACAGTGAGAACAGAAATTAACTATTCAATTCTAAAGATTATGGAAGATGACCCTAATAAAGATGACAAAGGTATGACCAACAGTATGCTAGGAGACAATAAACCACACCCATATAAGATAGCAAACTTAATCAATAAATGTTGTGTATGTTCTTACCGCTCCACTGACCAGCCTTGCCCTATCTGTCTTCTCCTTGGACCTCCCTATTCCCTGAGACAGAACAATATGGAAATTAGGCCAGTAAGTAACGCTGAAATAACCCGTAAGTGTTCAAGTGAAAGGAAGAGTGGGATGTCCTTCACTTTAAGTCAAAGCTAGAAATGATTAAGTCTAGTGAGGAAGGCACATCCAAACCCAAGCTAGGCCCAAAAGCTAGGCCTTTTGTATCAACCACATCCCAGTTGTGAGTGCAAAAGAAAAGTTTTTAAAAGAAATAAAAATGTGCTACTCTAATGAACGCATGAATGATGAGAAAGCAAAACGGTCTTATGGGTGATATGGAGAAAATTTTAGTGGTCTGGATAGAAAAGTCAAACAGTCACAACGTTTACTCAAGCCAAAGCCTAATCTAGAGCAAAGCCTAACTCTCTAATTCTGTAAAGGCTAAGAGAGGTGAAGAAGCAGTAGAAGAAACATTCAAAGCTAGCATAAGTTGGTTCATGAGGTTTAAGGAAAGAATCTGTCTCCAAAACAGAAAAGTGCAAGGTGAAACTGTAGGTGCTGATGTAGAAGCTGCAGCAAGCTCTCCAGAAAATCTAGTTGATAATTAAGGAAAGTGGCTACTCTAAACAACAGGTTTTCAGTGTAGATGAAACAGCTTTCTGTTGGAAGAAGATGCCATCTAGGACTTTTCATTGCTAGAAAAGAGAAGTCAATGCCTGGCTTCAAAGTTTCAATGGACAGACGGACTCTCTTGTTAGGGGCTAGTGTAGCTGCTGATTTGCAGTTGAAGCCAATGTACACTTACCATTCTGAAACCCTAGTTCCCTTAAGAATTATGTTGGATGGGGCGCCTGGGTGGCTCAGTCGTTGAGCATCCAACTGTTGGTATCAACTCAGGTCATGAGCTCAGGGTTATGAGATAGAGCCCCACATGAGGCTCCATGCTCAGTGCAGAATCTGCTTGGGATTATCTGCCTTTCCTTCTACCTCTCACCCCACTTACGTGTGTATTATCTCTCTCTCTCTCTCTCAAATAAATAAATAAATAAATAAATAAATATCTTTTTAAAAAAATTTGCTGGATCTGTTCTGCCAGAACTCTATAAATAGAACAACAAAGCCTGGATGACAGCACAAATGTTTACAACCTAGTTTACTGAATATTTTAAACCCACTGTTTATACCTACTGCTCAAAATAAAGATTCCTTCAAAATAAAACTGCTCTTTGACAATGTGCCTGGTCACCTAAGAGCTCTGATGGAGATATCCAATGAGATTAATGTTATTTTCATGCCTGCAAACACAACATTTATCCTGCAGCCCTTGGATCAAGGAGTAATTTTGACTTTCAGATCTTACTTTTTAAGAAATGCATTTCGTAAGGCTGTCGATGCCAGAGATAGAGATTCCTCTGATGGATGGGAAAAGTAAATTGAAAAGATTCCGGAAAGGATTCACTATTTTTCATACCATTAAGAATATTTGTGATGCATGGGAAGAAGTCAAAATATCAACATCAGCCGGAATTTGGAAGAAGTTCATTCCAACCCTCATGAGTGTCTTGGAGGGGTGGAGGAAGTAACTGCAGATGTCATAGAAAAAACAAAGAAACTAGAATTAGAAGCAGAGCCTGAATTGACGCTGCAACCTGCATTGTTGTCTTATTTTTAGAAATTGTCACAACCACACCAACCTTCATCAACTAGCACCCTGATGAGTCAGCAGCCATCAACATCAAGGTAAGACCCTCCAACAAAGATTACAATTTGCTGAAAGCTTAGGTGATGGTGAGCATTTTTTAGCAATCAAGTATTTTTTTAAATTAAGGTATGTACATCATCTTCTTTAAACATAATGCTGTCGAATACTTAATAGACTATAGTATAGTGTAAATATAACTTAGAGACACTGAAAAACCAAAACGTTCATTTGACTCACTTTATTGCAAAATTCACTTTCTTGTAGTGGTCTTGAATGGGACCTGTAATACCTCTGCGGTACAGCTGTATTGTACACACTATATAGTGCATAATAAATGACCTTAGTTTGCTGTGAAGTATAAAAAAGTGACTTCCTATGTTATTTTTTCAGGAGTAAAAAGTGTATGAATTATTCATTTTCACAGAATTAACAACTAGAGAAAGTTCCAAGCCTCAAACCCTTTAAAAAAATCTTAATCCTCTTTTGTTCTTTGACAACAAGGATTTGAGGCAACCACCACTGATTGAACACTTTCAACATGGCAATAAATATTCTAAGTCCTTTATATGTGTTTTTGTACAATAAACCTACACAGTAGGTATTTTATGATTAATGAAAGGAAGGCTCAGATGAATTAAGTGGCTCAGTCTGGGGTGACTCCAGTTCTCTCTCATCAGAAAGCCTATATTCCAAACCAGTTAAGCATGCTCTCTATATGATCTATGGGATGGCCCCCACTTACTCAGACCAAAATGAAACTTTTATAAAAGCAACAAATTAATCACACCCATTTTTATCACAAAGAGAATTTCATAAAATTCACCAGTGCAGACATTCTCTCTCTTTTTCTTACAACAAAGTAAGTTTATGTCTCTTGATACTCAGTCTTACTGACTCTAATGACCTTGAACATAACCTAACGTTTCAAAAATACGTATTTTTAGAGGATGTGGGGATGAAATCTCTTCTCTGCCTCTGACTGTTGAACAACTGTATAAAGTTCTAGAAACCAGTAACTCAGACAAGTATATCTCATCTATCTTCTAGTTTCTGCATTCCTGGCAGAATTTTTATTTTTTCATTGAATCACTGTGCTACTAATGATTATATAATTTAAGAAAACAGCAAAAAAGGTTGTGTGGAAAAACTCCTGTTGATGGAACACTGTAATTAATTAGGCCTTAAACACATCAAGTTTTTACTCTGATAACAATAGAGTGTCTTTTATTGGAGTATATTTGCATTTCCAAATATATGGTCATTCTACTTACCATTTGTGAACCAAATAAACTCACAATTTAGCCCTAAACTAACTCTTAAGAGCTAAGAATTGTATATGTACTTATAAGATGAGAACATCAACTGGCACATTCCTAAAATTGTTAAAAAGCTGCTGATACACACCAAATAAAATGGGAGGGAAAGTATATTCATCACTGTAAAATATCTATTGCAAAATCCAAATTTATTTTGAAACAAAAGGACATGAAAGTTTAAAATGTCTAATATGGTTCTTCCCTATATTATTAAGGTATCAAAAATAATTCATCTTGTTCATAACCTAGACATCCAAACATAATAATTATCTGTAGGTGAAAATTGTACCCCACATTTATTTAATAGAATAAAATAGAAGACAAAATGTGATGTTCATGTAACACGTATTTGAGACATATAACATACTTTACATATTCTCTATAGAGTAATATGGTGATTATTTTCCTTCTACATAGAACAGTCCAATATTCAATAAGAAGTCCTTGTATTCCAGGGTGCCTGGGTGGCTCAGTCGATTAAGTGTCTGACTTTGGCTCAGGTCATGGTCTCAGGATCCTGGGATCGAGCCCCATGTCAGGCTCCCTGCTCAGCAGGGCGTCTTCTTGTCCTTGTGCCCTTCCCCCCACTCATGTACTCTTCTTCTCTTTCTCAAATAACTAAATAAAACCTTTAAAAAATTTTTTTTAAAGATTATTTATTTATTTATTTGACGAGAGAGAGAGAGAGAGAGAGAGAGAGAGAGAGATCACAAGTAGGCCAAGAGGCAGGCAAAGAGAAATGGGAAAGCAGGCTCCTTGCCGAGCAGAGAGCCTGATGAGAGGCTCAATCCCAGGACCCTGAGATCATGACCTGAACCAAAGGCAGAGGCTTAACCCACTGAACCACCCAAACACCCCCTAAATAAAATCTTACAAAAAAAAAAAAAAAAAAGCCCTTGTATTCCAGTGAAGATGAGTTTTTAACCTTAACAGTGTTAGAACTACAAATGGCTTGGCCATCATTTTACCTGACTCCTTTATTCAAGTGGGTACTGCACTCAAATAAGGGATTCAGGGCCTGACCTCAATGAGATCAACTTGAAAGAAGAGACACTGACACAAATTGAGTTATAGGTCAGATCCATTAAAATTCTTAGAAATTAATCTTATAAATTGACATCGTATTATGGCCCCTTGGTCAGTCAGGATTCTAGCTTCTACCATAGAGTCTCCCTCCTCACCCCTGTGTGTGTGTGTGTGTGTGTGTGTCAATTATATTCTCACTATTCACAAATTATGAGCCAGATACACTTAGGATTTAGCACTAAATCTACTTTTAAAAAATGCATTTTAAAAACTGTATTATATGTAATATTTATATTATAAAATGTGATTTTTAGTATATTTGTAACTATGTGCAACCACCAGTATAGAAACATGTAGAACATTTTCCTCAACTACTAATCCTGTGTAATTTAGTTATCACTTCCATATCTCATCATCATCCTCATCCCTAAGCAATTTCTAATATATCTTTCTCCACAGAATTGCCTATTATGGTATTCTATGCAAATGCAATCACAAATTATGTGTTCTTTTGTGACTTTTCTTTCACTCAGCATGATAGTTGCATGCCTTCTTTAGTGAGGTTCAGTACTCCGTTCCTTCTCAAGGCTTAATTCCACTTTAGAATATATCAGTCAGAGTTCTCATATAATACTACCTAATATGTAAATATTATATATAAATATATGGCTTATTTAAAAGAATTAGCTCCTTTGATTCTTGGGATTGGCCAGTCTGAAATCCACAAGGCAAGCAGACAGGAAACTGAGGTAGGAGTTGGTGCTACAGTCTTAAGGCAGAATTTCTTCTCTAGGCATCATCTATCTGCCTTTCTTTCTCTCTTTCTCTCTTTCTTTCTTCCTTCTTTCTTTCTTCTTTCTTTCTTTCTTTCTTTCTTTCTTTCTTTCTTTCTTTCTTTCTTTCTTTCTTTCTTTCATCTCTCTCTATCTCTTTTGTCCTTGTTCCCTCCCTCCCACCTCCCTCCCTACCTTCCTTCCTTTCCTTTCTTTTCATTTTCTTTCCTTTCCTTTTTTTTATTTGTTTGTTTTTAAGACCTTCGAATTTATTAAATGAAGTCATCAATGCTATCAAGAGTAATCACCTTTACTTAAATTCAACTGACTATAGATGTTACAGGTTGAATTTTGTCCCCCCAACAAACACATTCATATGTTAAAATCTGGACACCCATTACCTCAAGCATAATTACGTTTGTAGATAAGAACTTTAAAGAGGTAATTAAGGTTCAATAAAGTCATATGAGTGGGCCCTAATCCATATGACTCAATTTGAAGATGAAGCCTTCAAAAAGTAATTAAATTAAAATGAGCTCAATAGAGTGGGCCTGTAATCCAATATGCCTACTATCCTTACAGGAAGACAAAAAGAGGGGCACCTGGGTGGCTCAGCTGTTTAAGTTTCTGACTTCGGCTCAGGTGGTGATCTCAGGGTCCTCGGGATAGAGCCTCACACCAAGTCCCACAGTGGGCTCCGTGCTCAGCGGGGAGTCTGGTTGTCCTTCTCCCTCTCTCTCTCTGCCCCTCCCCCAGCTCACACTCACTCTCTCTCAAATAAATAAAATATTAAAAACAAACAAACAAACAAAGAAAAGAGACACCAGCAGTGGAGACATATAGAAGAAAGGCCATGGGAGGACACAGCAAGAAGACAGCTATCTGTAAGCAAAGGAAAGAAACTTGGGAGAAACCAGTCTTGCCACTACACTGATCATGGACTTACAGGCTTGAGAACTGACAAGTTAATTTTTATTGTTTAAGCCAGTCATATTTTGTTATGGCAGCCCTAGAAGATGGCCTTTGGATCTGAACTAAAACATTGAGTTATGAGTCTCCATAATCTCATGAGTTAATTCCTTAAAATAAATCTTTCTGAATCTCTCTCTCTCGGTCTCCCTCCTCCATCTCTCCTTATCCCATCCCATTCCCATTCTCCCAGACTCATAGGGCTAGTACACAATGGTGATGACATTTCAAATCAGCAGTCCCATTGCAGAATCTGTAATCATAACCACTATACTCTATGACTCAAAACATTGTATTGAAACATCAATTTTGTTTGAAGATTTGGGGAAAACACATTACTTTTATATTAAAATAAGCAAAGTTACATTATGGAGCAGAATGCAAAAAGTGTGTGAAATTTTAATATGAAAAAGGAGACTTCAAAGAATGTTTGTTCTTCTATCTGGTTTGCTTCGGGCTTAGGCACTTGATCTCCGGGGGTATGCATTCACTGGCCTGTGCTGATACGAATATTTCAGTGAAAAACATGAAAATTACTACATTGCACAAAGTTTCTCCTGGCTGCGTGTTCAATCTGTTAATATTTATAACTTCCTTTTAGGCTTGTGCTTAAGCCAAACTTTTCAAAACTTAGGTAAAAATAAAAATATCTGAATACAGAAGTATATAAACAGTTACGTTGGAAGACTCTAGATTGTCTGTGTGGGTGATTTCACTTTTCTCTCCCAGAATCTCAGTAATTTCACAGGCTTTGTGGGACATGAATGGGAACCATTACCACCAAAAGGATGGCAGAAATCCAGGCCCCATTCACGTCAAGGGGTGCAGAGAGCCGAGATTTGGGGCCCCATGCCATCAATTCTAAATTTGGCAGATGACACAAAAGTTGCTTTTAACACTTTGTGTTGTGGACTCTGCAGCTTGCCAAAAACACATTTCCCCCCTCAGTCGAATGGAGATTTTGTCAGTTGGAAACTTCACTCTACTAAAACTATAGACTTTTTCTAAACAGAATATGCCTTTTTTTTTATCCTAAATGTCTGATTGGATTTTTCTGAGGTTTTCTTCCATCACTAAGAAACCTTGTTATCATAATGAAAAAGCAAGGAAGGCTGATTCAAAACTGTGGAAAGCTAGAACTAGTCAGAATGTTTAGAGATCTTCAAAATAACATTGACCAATGAAATTGAAATATATTTTAATGAAATGAAATATATCATACAATAAATATATTTCTACACTCAGAGGGACAATCTAGGCAGGTGTCTTAATCTCTGATTTTGAAAATTGAAAAATAAAGATGTTACAAATTAGGTTTTGATATGGAATTCATATAGAAAAACTTAGCAGGTAGCAAGTACTTATTATATGAATTAATTAGGTAAATTTAAGGTAGTTACATATTTATATGTAAGTTCAGCCCATACAAATGGAATGGTCCACATGACTATTAAGAAATGTATAGTTGGGGCACCTGGGTGGCTCAGTGGGTTAAAGCCTCTGCCTTCAGCTCAGGTCATGATCCCAGGGTCCTGGGATCGAGCCCCACATCGGGCTCTCTGCTCAGCAGGAAGCCTGCTTCCCCCTCGGTCTCTCTGCCTGCCTCTCTGCCTACTTGTGATCTCTGTCTGTCAAATAAACAAATAAAAAATCTAAAAAAAAAAAAAAAAGAAATGTATAGTTAATCAGTATCATCAAGAAATACCTAAAGCATGTAGTTTAATGGTATTTTAGATAACATTACATGCCACAAACACTACCAAAAAATTCTCAACCCTGTGTGAATCATCTCATTTTTACAAATAGTAACAATGAAATTTAGGGGTCACAGAAGTTATAACTCACAGAGAGTAGGTTTGAACCCATGATAGTCTCATTCCCCAATCTTTGCTCTTTCTAATGAGCCTTCAATAATTTGGAAGTACAGAAAATATTTTCCTCATCAACCCATGAAAAAGTGTTCTCATAGGTGGTCACCTGAGTTAACACAACTGTGACTAAGGCCACAGGTATAAACATTCTGAAGTATAGAATTTTTCTGAAATTGTAAATGAAACTGTCAGTCAATAAAGCCTCTTGGTAACCTAGACAATTAAGAACAAGAGAAAATATGTGTTTATTTAATAGTTATCTGTAGCCTCAGTGTATTCCATGGTACCACAGCTAATGAATCTATCATTTACATTTTCTGTATTTGTATGTTAGAGTCATCAAGCTAATAATTTCAAAATAGAGGTTTTTTGTTGTTTTTTTTTTAAATTTGTGAGTAGCAATTTGGCAAGTTTAGGTCAAATTCAGTTAGAAAACAGTGAGCCTGAGGGATGGCTTAAATATTCTAGCTAACCTTTGGGGAAGTCATCTTAAGAGTAATTTTAATATTGATGATAAAAAGAAAAAGTTCTACAAGAACTTTTTATATTCTAGAAAATATGCTCATATAAATGATCTCATTTCTTCTGTGTAACACTTCTCTGAAGCAGACAGGAAAAGTTTACCATTTTCATTTTAAAAATGAAGAAGCTGGGGCTCATAATGATGAAGTAATGTGCCCGTTAACATAGGCTCTTGAAAGATAAAGTCTGTCTTGAAGCTCGTCTTTTGACTTTATCCATCATACTGTAACAATGAAAATTTAAGGACCAACTGGAGCCCCAGAAAATTTATATTCTGGCTTAAACAATAAATGTACAAATGTGGGGTTTATGTCTCAGGGCTATTATGTTTTAGGTCATTTTAATCATTGATTCCTTGTAAATTCAAGAGGACAAAGATCTAAGGATATTTTCATACACAAGTGTCAGTCTGAGTTACGCAGGTTAGATCTGGATAGATTATACAGAAATGTACCAAATGACCTTTATATCAGATGAATGCTGAATAATATTCCTTGCAACAGAAAAGACTGATTACCAAAGAACATTTTTCTTCAAGCCAGGGATTCCCAGCACTGCCTTTTTGGTTCCCCAGGTTTTCTTAGAACTTTCAAAGGATGAAGAAATGTTTCGAAGCAAATACATATTTAAATTTTAAATTTTTCATATGTCACCATTGTTCTCTATGTGAGGAGGAAGAGAGGAGATGGATAATCCAGCATTTAATTTCAGTGTGAACAGCTTTGCAGGTAGAGTTTCTCTAACATCATGGAGATGTGACATATATTAGCAAATCTAAAATGCAAAGTGAAGCTGGGTGAAAAAGATGCTATATGGAGTTTCTAATTCAATAATCATTGTACAGTGTGGGAAGCTTGAGTTCAGTGTCTTACAGACCTCCGTCTAAAATCCCTGGTGGCAATGTGAAATTTGCATCAGTTATCTCAACTGTGGGTGAGGAAGCTGAGGTATTTATATACCACCTCCCACAACATCATTGGCTGCTTCCAGTATTAAATCTCTAGTGGTTCCATCTTGCTAGTGTCAGCATGTAGACATGAGTGAGGAAAATTGGGTAGACTCATGCAGTATTTGCTATAGTCATCCCCTGACTATAAACTATAAACCATTCCCCAATCTGCACTTTCAATCTTTTCAGCCTTTGCTCATATTTGGAATATGTTTCCACACAGGATACTCTTAGAAAACATACCCATGTTAAAAAACGTGTTCTTCACAGAGCACTGCATCATTGCCTAATCACCCTCACATGGTGCCCTTTATTGCCAACAAGAGTTAAATGTGATAACTCCCTAAACTACCACGTAAGGGTAGCCTCTTTTCTCCACGTCCTCCCAGTTACAAACAAACAAAACTTGAACACAATAAGACAAGCAAATGTAAGAAGACCAGAAGGTGGTTAAAGAGAAGGTGGCTTACCTAGAGACCTCATTACTTGGAAAACAAACTGTGTTGAGTTCCCCGAGTCTCTTATTCCTTCACATATGTTCTGGACAGGATGGTATAGAAACCTACAACCTGTGACTATCAAGAGGCATGCACGCACGCACACACACACACAAGCTACAAAGAAGAGCCTGATTCTTCCAGTTACAGGACCAGGAAAAGAGTAGCCTAAAAACAACAAAAATGTTTTTGGAAATATCTGCCCTACTTCAGTCAAATCCCAAAGGAGAACAGCACTCATCCATGCAGTTTCATTGGGCTTCTAAAGAAGTAGGTCTTCCATCCGACCCTCTCCCTTTCGCCATACCATGGCCATAGACATTACACTACAGTTCCCCGCCAGGTGCTGTCTACAGGCCAGTGGGGATCGGCTCCATTATCTTCTGCCTGTTAAAACTTTATGAGGGTAGTATGTTTTAGGGTAGTGGGAGCGCAGAGCAGGGAGCTGATCTTCCAATTCCCTACCTCGCAGCAGCCAAAAGTGCTGTAATTCCCTCACCAAGGTAGTATCAGCTGGGTGTGGAGGTGAGCAGAGCTTCCATGGGTCCCACCCAGCATCAATAAGGCTGAAGAAGATAGTTCAGGTTATTTTTATTTTTTTTAAGATTTTGGTTATTTATTTGACAGAGAGAGATCACAAGTAGGCAGAGACGCAGGCAGAGAGAGAGGGGGAAGCAGGCTCCCCGCTGAGCAGAGAGCCCGATGGAGGGGCTCGATCCCAGGACCCTGGGATCATGACCTGAGCTGAAGGCAGAGGTTTAACCCACTGAGCCACCCAGGTGCCCCTCAGGTTATGTTTAGTAAGTACTTCTCTTTTTCTTACTCCTGGTGTCGGCAAAGCCAAGTGGGCAGCTGAGCCTCTACAGATTCAAGAAACTGGGTGAACCCCTAACAGGATAAACCCAAAGAAATTCATGTTTCCACCTCATAATTAAATTTCCAAAAACCAAAGACTAAGAAAAAAAAATCTTTAAAGTACCCAAAGAAAAACAACATCTTACCTATAGTTATACACAGTTAAGATAACAGCAAGTTTTCAATTAGAGTTCTAACCATTCTTCGTTTGCCAAGTGTCCCCCCTCAGGCCATAAAGAGTAAAATGGAAAGCCCACCCTGTAGTATCCTCTTTTCTAAGTCTTGATATCCTTCCGAACTCTGCCTGCATTTGGGCATACTCCAGTACCTTCGGTTATGCTTTTTGAGTGTTTTTTTCTTTTTTATATTTTGCCCAGAATTTAGAATTGTCTTACAAGAGGGGCAATCCAATATGAATTTGTGTCACTGTGGCACTCTCAAACATCACAATTCTGTTCAAGTCCAAATTGTTTATATTGACATGTATGGTTTATGAAAATCTGGCTCCAGCCTGCCTCCCGTATCACATCTTGTTTCATTGTCTCATTTGCTTGTAACTCACCAACCACATTCCTTTTCCATAAATATTTCAAGCTATTTCCTCTTTAGGGCCTTTTTACTTATTTTTTTTTTCCCCTGAGCTTTCTGATCATAACTCTTTACTTACATGTTCATTTTCATTAAATTATCATTTTATATGCCACATCTCTGAGAAGCCTTACATGATCATTCAATCGAAGAAGTGTTTTGTCACAATCATTGTTTCCAATCACGCAGTTTCATTTTCTCATATCATCTATTACTATTTGAAATCAATTTAGTAAATTTATCCAGGTTTTATAATGTTCCTTCTCCATCTATAATTCTAGATCATAGATCAGCATTCCACCTGTTCTGTCTACTAGATCCCAAGAAAAGAGAGAAGTTCCTTAACACACAGAAAATATTCCATAAATAATACATAATTCTGGGGGGAAACTTTATAAATAATTTTTTTTTAAAGATTTTATTTATTTATCTGACAGAAATCACAGGTAGGCAGAGAGGCAGGCAGAGAGAGAGAGGGAAGCAGGCTCCCTGCTGAGCAGAAAGCCTGATGCGGGACTCGATCCCAGGACACTGAGACCATGACCCGAGCTGAAGGCAGCGGCTTAACCCACTGAGCCACCCAGGCGCCCCTAAATAAAAAATTTTTTAAAGGATGTTATAAATTTAATTTTGTTTGCTAAAGGATTTAAAATGTATAAATGGGGCGCCTGGGTGGCTCAGTGGGTTAAGCCTCTGCTTTTGGCTCAGGTCATGGTCTCAGGGTCCTGAGATCAAGCCCCGTATCAGGCTCTCTGCTCAGCAGGGAGCCTGCTTCCTCCCCTCTCTCTGCCTGCCTCTCTGACTACTTGTGATCTCTCTCTCTGTCAAATAAATAAATAAAATCTTTAAAAAAATAAAATAAAATATATAAATGTGTAGACGTTATTTCTCTAGAATTTTACTTGGATATACTCAATAGAAGTACTCAACATCTTTTACCTTCAAGATATCTGCTATTCAGTTGAATTAAGAAACAAAGAAGGAAGTAGGTACCTGGGTGGCCCAGTCAGTTGAGTGTCTGACTTCTGGTTTTAGCTCAGGTTGTGATCTGATTTCCATGCTTAGTATGGAGTCTGTTTAAGATTCTCTGTCCCTCCCCAGTGCCCCGCCCACTTGTGCTCTCTCTGTCTCTTTGATTCTCTTTAAAAGAAAGAAAGAAAGAAAGAAAGAAAGAAAGAAAGAAAGGCAAAAGGAGTCATATCAGTTTTCAGAGCTAGGTTTGAGCAAATTTAATCAAATTTGAGCAAATGACTAAACCCAAAATTAGTACTGGGATCATACTTAATGAGCTCACTAGAAAAATCTCATTAAAAAGAAGATTCTGGATAATATATTCTGGGCAATGGTATATAATTTTTTAAATTGCATAATCATTGTGCCTCTTTTTGCCTGGACAGATAACCAAAATGTTCTGTATTTGTTTACTTTATGACAAGTGATCATTTTGTACAGGGCATTTACTGATTACTCTGAAATCCAGCAGTGGGTGACAAAGCTCATCTCATCTCTTTCCTCTCCTTCCATCTTATTTACTAGTTTACATATAAATGGTCTTGTGTCAGACAAATTCTTATTTGAATCTGAATTGTGCTGACACCAGAAATATTTGGAAATATTTCTTGACATGTCATCAAGCATATTGTCAATTTGTACTTTCCAAATTTATACACAGACAGACTTTCCAAATGCTGTCCTTGGCTCAAGCAATATGCCAAAAATACTCTATAAGAGGGATTTGTCAACAAGATCTATGTGAGGGTCTAAAACTATTCAAAATCACAGCAAGGTTTTTCTCCATTTTAAAATCGCCTTTTCACTAAACACTAATCTTATATAAACATTACTTTATGAGGAATTATGCCTACATTAAAATAATTTAACTTAGGAAGGCATGAGGGAATCTTTTTTATTTAGAAATATTTCTTACAGAAAATTTAGATAGAAAAAAAATCAAATTGTGTACTTAAACTGTAAGTAATAATTTCTTGCCCATTTTCTTAACTAGCAACCTACATAATTAAAATTACAACAATTGATAGAAAAGAGTTATGAACTCATGTGTTTTACTGTCCCATCGCATGAATGTCTTTCATAGTGTTCGGGTAACTCTTCCTACAGTTCATGTCCAGGAATCATATCTTGAATTCCTTTATTGTTAAATTGACTGTTGCTAGATAATTTTGTATCTCCTAATGCCTGATATTGGGGGTTGAACCAGGTCAACCCAAAATCATGTATTAAAGCCCAAACTTCTTGTACCTCAGAATATGACCTTATTTGGAAATAAGACTGTTGTAGGTATAATCAGTTAAGGTGAGGTTATATAGGAGTAGGGTGGGCTCCTAATGCAGTATGGTTGATAACTTTATAAACAGGGGAAATGTGGACACAGATGTACATAGAACACCATATTTAGGTTGGAGTTATGCTGCCATAAGACAAGGAATTATTTGGATCTCTGAATGCCTTGAGAGGGGTTATACACCTGCCAACACGTTGATCTTGGATTTCTGGCCTCCAGAACTATAAGACAATACATTTCTATTACTTAAGTGGCTCAGTTTGTATTACTTTGTTACGGCAGCCCTAGAAAATTATAATACACATGGGATAAGGTAGTCAACTAGTATTACTCGCAATACCATAGCTCTTCAAAAATGGTGTTTATTGAAACCATATAGGTCTTCAGTTTCTGCTGTTCTCTAATAGCACTTATTGAATGGCACATCATTTCTCATGATACAGTGTCATCTTTCATGCTTTTGGTAAATATTAGCTTCTAGTGATTCTTACAGAGGCTGTCCCTATGCTTGGTTGGTAATAACCATGAATAAGAGTCTTAGCCTGAATATTCAGGAAAATGTGAGCAATAATTCTTCTTCTGGTTATGTTAAATATACTGTTCAGAATTTTATAATGTAAAGATAAAACACCACAGCTTCCAACAACTTCTTAAAGTCTTTAGGCCATAATCACTCCATTCTTGAATGCGATCTCAGTGTTGATTGTACCCTGCCTTGCATTCATTACTACCAATAAGGAGGATGGTGAAGGAGTTCACTGATGGAATAATAAGAGGGGTTCTGCTTGCCAAAGTTCTGTTTGTCTCTCCTTTGCATGACTTAATATCCATCCAAGAGAGCATGGATTCAATGCAAGAAAGGACATTTATTGGAGAGGTTCGCTGATACTGCAAAGCAAAGGCTTCCAAAGTCTTTTTGAAGATAAAGGACAGACAAGCCTGGATGACTGCCTTGACATGTGATGCAGGGCTTGCTCAGGGTAAATGGCGGCTGTTAGCACCACCTAGATGATAGGAGGAGCAGGGATGAATGAAAACCAGACAGGGGCTCATAGATGAGCAAATCAGTAATATACCATTCATATTCCAAAGCCCTGAG
This sequence comes from Martes martes, assembly GCF_963455335.1. Classification (NCBI taxonomy): domain Eukaryota; kingdom Metazoa; phylum Chordata; class Mammalia; order Carnivora; family Mustelidae; genus Martes; species Martes martes. The sequence goes on along the minus strand of NC_137898.1, from coordinate 26,129,403 downwards.
CTTGTCTTGTATTCAGTGTGAGCAAAAATCATCTAAAGTCAACATGTTGGAAACACTCTAAACCTAATGGGTCTCAAAAAAAAAAAAAAAAAAAAAAAAAGGAAAACCCAATGGGAGTGATTCACTTACTAGCCTACCTTTCGAGGATGCAACAAATTACTAGGTCTCTAGAGCTGCTTGATGCCTCAGGTTGATCCAGCGTGTGGCAGCTGGGAATAAAGAGTTAGAAAGCTTCTCAATAGATACAAAGTGTGACCTAAGAAAATGTGGTCTTGTCCTTTCTCTGGGAACCCTGTCTTCATATCTTTTTTAGTTTGGCTGATCCCAGGCACTAGAGGGGAGCCTAGAGCACTTTAAGGAAGGCATTCTAAAGTATTAGTTGTACCATGATGTGAGACATGGGCCAAGGACCCCAAATTGTCCATCTATCAGGGTAGTCTTTCTATGAAGTCCAACAGTGTTCTTCTGTTTAAATATGGCAGCACATACATCTGTATCTACCAAGTGTTTTATCTGGCATTAGACTTAAAAAATAATTTTTAAAAAAGAAACTTAAATTCTAACAGTGTCAAAAAAGTGTAATAGGTGCCACCAATTGTCCAGAAATCTTGGGACTATGTGAGGAAGCAAGCATATGAAATCTAATAGATGGAGAACAGAGGTATTACAGGCATGGACTTTCCTAAGGAAACTCTGGGTTAACTTCAGTCTATAAATAACTTGACAAAATCAGGGAATAATTGCCAATATAATTTATTTTTTAAAGATTTTTATTTGAAAGAGAGAGAGTGTGAGCAAGCATGAGCAGGGCGGAAGGACAAGTAGACTCGATGCTGAGTGCAGAGCTCGATGTGGGTCTCAATCCCATAACTCCAAAATCATGACCCAAACTGAAATCAAGAGTTGGACACTTAACTGGCTGAACCACCCAGGCAGCTCTATAATTTATTTTATAACTGGTCATTGTATAAGTAGGTGGTTAATAGTGTCCCTTTCTCAGGGAAAACAGAAGAGCTCGCAGGATTGGCTATTGATTTCAAGCTAAAGCATAAGTAGTGGTTTCTACAGAGCAGGAGAGATGTGTTTAAATCCTAGAGAAAGTGTTGGGACAGGAGAGAAACGTTGAATAAAGGCTTTGGAACAATATTTTATCTTCCTATCCTAAGAGAAAGACCTTTTTTTTTTCTTTCCTAATTATGGATATTTACCTAGAAAATCCATATGAACTCTTTTCACTTAATGGAATTAATAACTGATATTTCCATTTTAAACTGGAAATGGAGAAATAGCCTCATGGAACTGCAAAAGAAGCCTGTGTTATCTCCTTACACTAACAGTAGAGCTCATATGTTGTAAATATGAACTCTTTTCACTTAATGGAATTAATAATTGATATTTCCATTTTAAACTAGAAATGGAGAAATAGTCTCATGGAACTGCAAAAGAAGCCTGTGTTACCTCCTTACACTAACAGTAGAGCTCATATGTTGTAAATAGGTACACTCAAATAAAGATCATAGTAAATTAGAGAAAAATAAATAGCATGAGCAAATGAATTAGTATAGAATGCAAAGCCAAGTATAAGCAAAATAGGCAGACTTAACAAAAAAGAATAGAAACATATAATTCAGGAAACCAAAGATCGACTTTTAATAAATTTCTAATTACTATTCTCAGACCCAAGAGGAAACTTCAGGAAAAAAAAAATCTGCTTTTAAAAAAAAATGCAAATGGGAGTACCTTGCTGGTTCAGTGGGTTAAGCCTCTGCCTTCGGCTCAGGTCATGATCTCAGGATCCTGGAATCAAGCCCCACATCGGGCTCTCTGCTCAGCAGGGAGCCTGCTTCCCCCTCTCTCTCTGCCTGCCTCTCTGCCTACTTGTGATCTCTCTGTAAATAAATAAATAAAATCTTTTTAAAAAGTTTAAAAAGTGCAAAGAACAAAAAGGAGTTCTTATGAGTTAAACACACACACACACGCGCGCACACACACACACACACACACACAATGAATTCTGGGGAGTGGGAAGTGCAAGCTTCCAGTTATGGACTGAATAAGTCAGGGGCATAAAAGGCAAAGCAGAAGGAATGTAGTCAATGATATTCTAATAACATTGGGACAGATGGGGACAGATGGCAGCTACACTTGTGGTGAGCATAACGTAACATATAAACTTGTTGAATCACTATGTTGTGTACACTTGCACCTAGCATAACATTGTGTGTTAACTGAACTTAGATAAGTTTTTAAATGAACTCCATGATTAAAATAGCCAGTTTTTGCATTAATTAATTGTTCAGTGAAAGACTGTCTTCAGGTTTTGTCAGTGTCCCTGTGGCGTTTTTCTCCTGGGTCAACCTACCTCAACAGAAGCCATATTTCCCAGAAATCACTTTCCGGAATGGAAGGTGCCCAAAAGGGAACTCTGCATGAGATTTAGAAGGTGGAATGAAATGGCAGCTAACTCTCTAAAAGTTGTCTTGATTCCATGAAGGTGAAGGACAGGCAGAGATGCCGGTGAATTCTAGCATGCCCTCCTGCTCCCTTGCTCTGTGTTCAGCTCTTCTTCTTGGCTGCCTGGTCCATTACCGATGCAGTGGCCGTTTTCATAGACTTCACCAATTCTCCCTCTTGTCTCATTGTGAAAGCTGGACACACCTGGTTCCCCACACTTCCTTGCAGGGTCGGACGTTTGCGTCCGCATCCGTGCTTCAGGAGACCTGATTGTCGACTTCTCTGATTCTGCACCTTCCACGCTGGGGCCTCTCCTTCCCTAGTTAGTCTCACAGTTGGGTAGGTCTAATTCCTGTAATAAGTCCTTCACAGTGTAATGCTGATTTTGGTTCTGCTTCTCAGACCTCTAATTGAGGCATGATTTCTCTCCTAAGTAAAATAAAGGTGTCAGTAAAAGCAGGCATTTTCACACTGTAATCTCTGAGGTCTAAGAGGATTTCAGTGAGCAATTCATTGACTTTGGCTGTAAAGTGGGTAAGGGCAGCCAGAAGTTCATGCTTGCATGCTCTGTCTTGAATAGAGTAGCTGTTTTACTTGTTATAATTATATTCTGGACTTCTATTATGATTATATGAGAATTAAGTCATCTATGTCATCACTTCTGTATTTGAAAACCACTGTACTAGACAATATGTAATATCTTATTTTATTCAAAATCCTACTCAAAGTGGATCAACTCTAAAATAACACTAGCCAAGTTCCTCTTCCTCTGTCTGCCACGGTGGTCTCCAAAATACATTGTCTTTACTGACACCTCTCAAAATAGTCCTTCTGGAGAAATTGCCTATACTTATGGTTTTATTTTCTACTGGTGACTCTCAAATCTACAGTTATAGTTTAGAAGGATATCTGAAGTGGTATATCCATATTAAATAGCTGACTGGCAATCCCCATATACAGCAGCTTAACCTCAACACATAAGGCACAGAATTATATATTAGCTCACTACCTCTAAATATGTGTAATATTCCTGTAGACTTTTTACAATTTTTTTTCAATAATTGGAATCACCATCACTGTTATATCCCAAAACAATAAACCAGATTATCATCCCAACTTTTCCTTTTTCCCTTACTTCTCCCACCACCTCTTGCCAGCTGGGAAGTCCAGTTTGCCATAAAACACTTTATATCTGCCAACTTTTCAGTTCTCTCCTCTTTGTTCTTAATGCTTTGCCTTCACTCAGGTTCTCGTTACTACGTTTTTCTTTTTTCCTGTTTAAACAGCTTTATTGAGATACATTTCATTTACCATATAATTTATCCATTTAAAATGTATAATTCTATGATTTTTGGTATGTTCACATATATGTACAGTCATCTCCACAGTCAATTTTAAAACATTTTTATCACCTCAAAAACAAACATTATATACATTATCCAACACCGACTTGTTTCTTCATCTTTTCTAGCCCTAAGCAAGCACTAATCTACTTTTTGTCTCTATAGACTTCCTTATTCTTGATTTTCATAGGAATGCACACATATAAAATTAGATTTTTGTGATGTCCTCCTTTCACTGAGCATAGTGTTTTTAAGCTTCAGGTTTCATCCAAGCAGTCACTGGTAATGGTACTTCGCTTTTTGCTTTATTTTGTTTTGCTTCATTTTTTTTTTTTTTTAATGGTCAGATAACATTCCATTGTAGAATACCCCATATTTCATTTGTCCATTCATTAGTTGATGGACATCTGGGTGGTTGCCACCTCTGGGCTACTATAATTAATGTTGCTCTAATTATTTGTGTCAAAGGTTTTGTGTGGATATATTTTCATTTTCCTAGAGGATATAAGTAGCAGTGGAATTGCCAAATCATGTGGTAACTTTGTTTCATCATTCAAAGAACTGTCATACAGCTTTCAGAAGTAGATGCACCATTGTACATCCTCACTCATTTCTAACTAGGATTATACTAATATGTCTCCAGCCTTTGATTCACCATCACTGCTCCACTCTAGCCTTCCATTCCATCCTTAGATTTGTTAAGTCTCACCCATATATCATCATGTTGTTCTGCATAAAACCCTCTAGAGTACTTATTAGTTTCAAGTTAAATTCAAATTAAACCACAAACTCTTGGCATACATGAAAAATATTCCTTTTACATATCATGTTTTCTTTTTCTTTTTTAAGATTTTATTTATTTATTTCTTAGAGAGAGAGAGAGATCACAAGTAGGCAGAGAAGCAGGCAGAGAGAGAGGGGGAATCAGGCTTCCCGCCAAGCAGAGAGCTGGATGTGGGGCTCCATCCCAGGACCCTGGGATCATGACCTGAGCTGAAGACAGAGGCTTTAACCCACTGAGCCACCTAGGCACCCCCATGTTTTCTTTTTCTTAAATGTAAATGCAACTTTCCAGTAACAACAAACTACCTGAGTTTGCTCAAAAGTGCCACACTTGTTAAATAACTGCATGTTTTTCACTGTTTGTTCAACTTGGGCTTCCTTCTTTCCATATTCCATATTCCATATTCCATATCTAATCCTCCAGAAAATATATCTGCTCAGTAATAATGTCTACCAGGATGCTAATCCAAGTCAGCCTCCTTCAATTTTCGTTAGTATCTTTTGTTCACTTTTAGCAAAGAATTTATTGTGCTTAATTTTAATTTCTGAATTCTGTAATAAATGTCTTTAAAATAACTGAAAATTAATATACATCAATCACTGTGTATTTTATATTTTCTCTGCTATCTGACAGATAGCAAGAAAACAATGACTATGCGCTTAGTAAAGAAAAAATATATTATTGAGTCACTTTAACATACAACTGTTTGAATCATTCTCATTACTAAAACTAAATAATTATGTAGAATCTGTACATAAATTAAAATAGTGTCTAAGAAATAAGAACATATAAATATCTGAATTAATTATTAACATTTGGAGAAAATAATTTAATTATATTCATCTGTAGGGTTATTGACCAAATCCATAGGAATTGGGGACAATATGAATTTAGTTCAGCACAAATAAAGGCAACAACATTTGATTATACCATAGTTTGGATAATAATTTGACAGTTTAGAGTTTTGCATGTGGCTATTTACAGGCAGAGCTGCAAATATGTTTTGAGTACTGAATGAATTCCCAGAGGGCAGGCAAGTAATTTGATCATTGCAAAATAAATAAGTAACCAACTCCTGTGTATTCAGAAATAGCAAGCACAGGGAAGTTCCTAAATTGCTTGTAACTAAAGCTTGACAGTTGTCTTTTATCAGGACTAAAATAACTAGGCACCATGGTCCATAGCTGGGAAAGTACGACTTTGTTAAACTGGGTGAGATGAACAAATCAGATGAAGATCCTCAATAAAGATTGTGCCAGAAGAACATCAAAATGAGTTTCCTACTTGCTCTGGGATTGAGGAAAATGGGAGGAAAGTAAAACAAATGGAAGGACCAGAAATAATAATGCACTTTAATTTTATGTTTTTTTTTAACTAGTACCAACTAATAAAAATCAGCATCTACAAAACTACTCCAGTTATAATGATCATCTTAAAGTTTGTATCATTTGACTGACTTTTTCCATTTTTAGCTTCTATCTTCAAAATCTCCCATTTACTATGATTCGCCCTATCATATATCTGCATGTAACCATGCTCAAGGTCCCACAGCTGAAATACAGGTTTCTGCCCCCAAACTAATGCTATTCTTAATATACTGCGTTTCTTGTGTCCTGTACCTATATGAAAGCACACATCTATATATTTTTCTCAGACTATTTATACTTTGCAAATTCTGAATTAAAAATGCATACTCTTTTATATATTATTTTATAGAGACTTTTATTCATCATTTTTTGGAATAGACTTTGTTATGTGGTAGGTGATAAATAATGATCTGTTCAGTTTAATGAATAAATAGATTCATAATTCCATCTTATTGTTAGTGGTTTACTTTAACTCAACAGAGATAAATGCTTAATTGCGTATAACTTAACTAGTTGTTTACTTGAGGGTTCATAAAGGGTGGTGTAGATCATTCTGAAATTTTGACCAAGTACCCAATTTTTATCCTGGTTTCAATTTTTTCCATCTATTAAATGCTGAAAGAAGTGGTGCATAGGTGGCTCAGTCAGTTAAGCTTCTGCCTTCGGCTCGGGTCATGAACCCAGGGTCCTGGGATGGAGCCCCGCATCAAGTTCCCTGCTCATCAAGGAGTCTGCTTCTTCCTCTCCTTCTGTCTGCGCTCTCTCTCTCTCTATCAAATAAATAAATAAATCTTTTAAAAAATAAATGCTGAAAGAAGTAGAAGGCCACAAGTTTCAAATTTTTGTCTTTTTCTAGGAAAAGTTATATCTGTAGGTAGACCATTTGGGGGAAATAAGATTATTCAAAGAAGAAACTTATTTTATCTTTCTTTTGACCAGACTAGTTCTAATTTTTAAGTATGAAAAGGAAATCAGAAATCTGTTTTCATTTTTAATATTCTCATTCTCTCTATAGAAAAGGTTAGTTCTTTTGGTAAGTAGCTTTTGGTATGGAAGGAATGATAAATTGAGAATACATTCTTAATCTACTCCGAGGAATCATTGCTACTGGAAGCCATACAGCAACTCAATACTATGGACCTCTGTGCATTCAAATCTTGCCAATGACTCATGTTTCTCATAATTCAATAAGCATATGAAAGATATCTAAGAGCAGCAAGATCCTTTATGTGTAATGTCTTTTTTTATATATATGAAATTTCACTGCAGATTATAGAATGCTAGTAAAGAAGTATTTATTAGGTGCATCAAAGTTGATGGACCTTATATTATTTTGGTAATATTTTAACATGTAAATGCATACTATAGTACATTCTTGATTGTATTAAAAACAATTTAAGTTGTGCTTTAATATTTGCCAAGAATGACTTAGTAAGGTGTATCTTCTTCTTACCCACCCTTGCAAAGCAAGGTATTTGTCCATTTTAGTCTAGCTGTGAAATTCTGAGCTCAAAATACTTACCAGCCTTATCTTCATGTTTTTTTCAAGATGGATAGAGGAATGGCACCTAGCCAAAGTTCCAGAGCCAATATTGACTGAAGCATAGGCAATTCCAATTTTTCAGAATCTTTCTAAATTCCATTGGTTCCAGTTTCAAATGTAATCAGTTTTTTGTTTTGTTTTTTTTCTCCCACCGAGACCTGAAACCTGGTGAGCCATTGAGAAAACTGAGCACCCAAGTTATTGTCCAGTGGCAGCTGCTAAATTTCTATATTCTTAATCTGTTTTGATTACTACTTTTTAGAAATAATCATAAAGTTATTGAGCCCAAACTCTGTGCTAGGCACCTCCTATAACTTCTAATTCTTACACAACTTGGAAGATGAGTACTATTAAACATATTTAATGAATAAGCAAGAGATTCAGAAAGGTGTCCCCAAGGTAGTTATACAAATAAAATCAAATGTAATACAATAACATACAAAACATATAATAATAATGTTATTATTATTATGATTCCGTGTTGTTAGAATTCTTAACTATAAGTAGTAGTATTAATATTTCAAACAAATAGAGCTTACTTTGTTCTATGTACTCTTCCACATGTTAATGGTCCCCAAATCGTTCTGTTCATCTCAAAATTAGCCCATTTTTCAAAAAAGGAAACTGTATTATAGAGGGTACTAGTAACGCGATAGAGCTATTTTAGACAGGTAGGACTAATGCATAGACCTTCTGGTTGCAAAATCTATAACCTTGCCCATTCCAACTGGTTCTTCTGACTAACATTTTAAATCCACTCCAGGACTAAAGCCCCTACACTAAACCCTGTCCTTGTGGCTGAATGACAGAGGACTTACTAATACCCAAGTTTTTGGATTCTGACTGATTCCACTACTATTAGATTTTGCTCATCTCAGTAGCGACTCTGAGTATAACAACACATGAATCACAACTGTACATGTGACACCTTTCAGATTCACCTATCCATTGAACTCAAGAGATAACCTCTGCAGGCAGGTCAATTTTTTTCAAAACCTCCACATTTGCCATGAATATCTTGGTCATATATTATATTCCACCTGTAGAGAGTCAAGACCAAAAGTCTCTCCTCTGGAGGAATGCAAAAATATGGACTAGCAAGTTAAATATGTATTTCTTCTGTCCCTAAGAAAATGAGACAAAGGAGACACTGGACCTGCTTTTAGACATGTAGTCCTGATCAGTAATTTAAAATATGATGTTGTAGTTATAATATCTGATTTGCATATTTACCTTGCAATTCATTTGTGGGGGTCAACATTTAGACAAAGATTTCTATTTCCAGGTAACTGTCATTTTTTTTTTATTGCTATTTCTACTATGAGAACATAAACTAACATTTTATGCAGGTCATGATGGTCACTCTCCCAATGGTCTATCTGTGACTAAGTTATAATAACATGGTGCTACTTGCTTGCATCCTATGATGTAATAGTGATTATGGATGCTAATGCATGGAGTGAGGAGCAATGTGGGCAACCCATCCTAAGAGTCTAATTGGTTGAGTTTTTATAAGTCCAGGATTTTAGTCTGAAATTTGGATCTCATTTTCCTTCCAATGAAAATCATCAGGCTGACTGAACTCAATGATCATTACAGGATTCTGGAAAAATCTCTTAAAGTTTCTAACCTTTGGGCGCCTGGGTGGCTCAGTCGGTTAAGCGTCTGCCTTCAGCTCAGGTCATGATCCCAGGATCCTGGAATCAAGCCCCACATCGGGCTCCCTGCTCAGCGGGGAGCCTGCTTCTCCCTCTCCCTCTGCCTGTTGCTCCTCCTGCTTGTGTTCCCTCTATCTCTGTCAAATAAATAAATAAAATCTTTTAAAAAAATTTATAACCTTCAGCCTCACTCCAATAAAATAAGGGTCATGACATTTAGCAAAGAGAGTAGCTGGAAATATAAATGAGATTTAGTATTTTTTATTGTAGTAATTATTCTATAAATATGACTGTTTGCTGTTCTTTTTTTAAAATTTAATTTATTTTTTTCAATGTTCCAAGATTCATTGTTTATGCACCAAACCCAGTGCTCTGTGCTATTCTTTTAGTCTGTTCCCCCAAGTTTAATTACTCTTGAGACTATGCAAAGTCAGAACCATTCCACTATGCCTCATTTCACAAATAGCCCCTCCTTGTACAAATGCTTTAATATCAAATTGGACAGCAAATTGAGAGGCTGCTATTTCAGGTATAAAATGTAGATCTTTGAAGTTGAATCTATAAGATATAGTGGTACACTGGTGCCATTCAATCAGATAGGTTGAACTTCTCTCCAGCCTGAGAAAGAAAGACAAATGAAATGTGGTTCCCAAGAGTTATTATCAATGCTTGGACTGGTCAACACAAGAGTAAATATCACAGACTTGAAAAAAATTGCTTTCCAAAGGCCTAGTGGAGTACAGACATTTTGAAATGCATTGGCTACCTTAATATTGCAGTAGTACCAAAGTAACTTTTCTGTTCCTAATTATTTCCATGCGTTCATTTTATGAAAGACTTAATTAGATCAGAAATAGAATCTGCTTGTATTTCTGACTACCTATAGCATTTCATAAACCAGAATATCATCAGTAGTGAACAGCACAATACTAAGGGAATTTTTCAAATGATACTCGGCAATAGTACACTGTTACCTGCTAGTGAAAATTGTTTGAAATACTCATTTGACTCTTTCCCAAAAGGAAGTATACTCCTAGAATAATCTGCAATGACAGGTGTCAGAGCAGATCTGAAATACTGAAATATAGTTACTTAAATGCCATGCCACACTTTTTAAAGCAGTTCAGGAACATGTCTAACTTATGTTGGAGGAATATTCTCCAGGAGTCTTTTGTGTTTCTGCACAGTTTCTGGACAGAAACCTTATGGACTTTGTTTTATACTATTTCTACAAAGATTGCATGTATACTGATCACCTTGGATATAGAGAAGGTATCTCCTACTGAAACAAATATAAGCTATACTAACTTAATATCCGGTATTCTAAACATCAATTTTCTTTCACTCTGGAGCATAAGGTAAGTGTGCCTACTGACCATTGTATAAGATTCCGATTTCCTATGCCCAGGGTTCCTCTCAGTAACTCAACCCACTGTGTGTGCATGTGTCACCTTTATGTTGTCCTGTAGGAATTATAGCTCAGGCGACCAGGACAAGAAAATGCAGACACCGTTTAATGCTACTTCTATGACTTCTGTTATATTCCTTTGGCTCTGATGTAGGATTTGCATTTCTTCTTCTACCAAACAAGAAACAGCATGACTATTAAACTGGCAAGGTCCTTCATAGTTCTTGACAACTTGTTTATCCAAAATTAACTGTGGAGTACCTGATTTTATAGGAATATACAGTTAACCCAGATATATAGTCTTTCTGACTATAGAATTATATCTTTACTAAAAGTTACATCCTCAAAGTAATAAATAAAAATAATCATTACCAGGGATATAATTGTATCTCAGATTTGTTATTGCTTTTGTAGTTATTAGCAATGTCTAACAGAGTTAGATAAGGTTAGTGGTCCATTGTTTCACAGACAATTTTTGTTTCCACTCACTAGTAGCGTACCTATTTTCTTCTTGACTATCAGCTCTTTGTAAACAGTGAAATTGTCTAATGTGTATCCAAACTACTGGTACCTAACAGTGAGTGGCACATAATAGGCTTCTCAGAAAATAGGGTGGATTTAATATGAGTTAGAAGAAGAAAAATATGTTTTTCTCTCAAAAGGTCAACATAAATTAAGAAGGAAAGCCAGTAGATTATTTTAAAAACAACTGCTGTGCTCTAACAGAGGAGAAACTTGTCTTTTGCTAATGATATAAATTCATAAGAAGTAGTACAGTAAAATTAAACCTCAAATGTTCTTTTTGAAAAGGCATTTCCACCTTACATAGTTCTATTTTTAAATGCAGAGTAAGTTGAGTTTAAAAAACTGAGCTCCCTGTGACTTTCTATTATAGAACCCATCTTTCAATCCATAGTATTTCCTTGTTATCTTTTCCAGTTAGTACCTCCCCTGTGGGAAAAAAATGACTTCTGATTTCAGCCACCATAGATTAGTTTTGCCTGTTCTGGAATTTCAGAAAAGAGGAATGATACAATATACAATTTTCAAGTAAAACTGAATTTGTGCTGCAAAATATCTGTAAGATACATGCTTATTCTTGCATATAATAATTATGTGTTTGTTTTGTGAATTAGTGCATTGGTGAGACTGAAGTTTAAATCATTTAAATCCTTACTGGAAATTTTGTCTGTACATATTCTAAAAGTTTTTGGGAAAATACTGTTGGCCTTTTAGAGTAATTCTATAAATAATTGATCAATTGTGAGATCATTTAATGATATGAGAATTTAGGGACAAGAGAGAAAAATTTGGTGATAGAACTCAAACGCTGTAGTTCAAGTATATAAAGTTTGAGATATCAGTGAGAACTTTATGTGAAAGTATTGAATAGGTAGTTGGAAGTTTTAGAAAATAAGTTAAATTATGTAAAAGAATTAGTAAAATTCTTGGAGCATAGTAATCATTTAATAATTATAAAGTGCTATAATAACTATATGACTTGAAGATTATTCTTTTTTATTTTCTGAACTTGACTGTGAAGAATAAGGATCTACTAGAGTTTTCACTACTGTCTTGGGAAAACAAAAAGCTCTTGACTTTCAATCTAGTTATATAAGCTTCTAAGCAAACTTGAAAACTCTCGAAGGAGGGAAATTTTTACTAATTTTTTTAATGTGTGATTTTATCCTTAAGAACATTAATTATATTATGTTTAGATTAATTAGACATCTATAATGGACAAGTACAGGATACATATTCTTTTCAATGAATGTACCATATCTCCCATGCTTTACCATAGAACTAAAATTTTAGTAAATTCAACAGGATTAAAATAATACAAGAATATTGTTTTATGACAATAGTATCGAATGAGAATTATTTGTTCTTTGGAATTATTGAGCTTTCTTATTTCCTGAGACATTATACTTTCATCTAGCTCATCTTCTTTTTGTTTTCTTCATGATGTTTCTTAGATTTTATGATTATGTTCTTATTTTGTTCTTTAGAATAAGTAGCATCAAGAGAATGGTCAGGATAGGCATTTCTCTCTAGATAGGGAAGGATCTGAATTCCACAAGTATAGTATCTCAGACAATGACAAATTTCAGAACCTCAGAGTAGAAATGAATATATGGTATGGAGTGGGATGAAGATCAAAGCTGTGGAAAGATGTGGTTTTAAATATGCCGGCCATATAGACATTGGATCCACCAAAGTTGAGGGCAAATCAAGGAATACTGGGAGTCCAGTAGCAACACTTCTATTGAGTGAAAGTTAATGATCTCAGATGATGTCCCTATGGAGAATGGATGAAGACATGAGCTTCAGAGAAGAACATTTGGAAAAAGTGGAATGAGGGGCTCCTACCTGCATGGCTCAGTCAGTTAAGCTCATGACTCTTGATTTCAGCTCAGGTCATGATCTCAGGGTCCTGGAATCCAGCTCCAAGACGGGCTCCATGCTCAATGGGAAGTCTACTTAAGATTCTCTTTCTCCCTTTCCCTCTGACCCTCCTCCTGCTTGTGCTTTCTAAATAAATACATCAATAAATAAAATCTTTTAAAAAAGTGGAATGGGAGTGTTTTGAAAATAGAACTGGGGAAGTAACAGAGTTCATGCAAAAGTGTTGTGGACTTCCTTAGTGATAGGAGAGCAGTAAGGTGCTAGAGAACATAAATCTGTGAATGAAATGTTAGTCTTTGTCTCTCTCTACTGAACCCCACTTGCAGAAAGTGCTCTTTCCAGTTTCCAAAGGGGAAAGGACTTCACGTCTTTGTCTTTAGTATTCTTTGGCAATTTGTTAGATTGTGCAGATCTTAATAAGGAGCAACTGTTCTTCCAAATCTAAAGTGGCAAGGGTTATATAAAAATTGTCAGAATAAAGGCAACAATTTTTTTTTATTCTATTCTCTCTGCAAAGCATATGGAAGAATAAAAGGGTCAGAACCCCAAAGCCTTTAGGGCTGAGCTTGCTGTCAGGTTTATTCAAATGAACCATTTATTAAGCTACTCTGAAACCCCTGGTGTATTTCTTCCTTGGCTTTCTTTTCATTGGATACACAAGGATATAACAAAAGCTGCATCTCTCATAAAAGCTGTTTTTTATTTTTTCCTGAAAAATTATGAGAAGTGTGAAGGAGGTACCTTTTTTTCCCTCAAAGTGAGAATAAGCATTTGAATTACTATTAATTCTTGAAAAATCTATCTATCTAGGTCATTATTCAGACCACCTGAATAAAAAAGAAAATCTGGATTGGGGCTGGGAGTCTGGATTTTAATACTTGTCCTTGAATCTGTTGTGGACCCTGATATTTGAGAATCACATACTACTTCTAAAAATATTCATGAAAATGTGTACCAGAATAATTTGCTCATTTTAGTATCAGTTGGCTTATCCCTCAAATGCTATCAGAGATTAGTTTTCTTTTACATGTAATTTAACATCTGATTAATGCATAAGTAAAATTTTCCAACTTCATTGCAGAAAAATATATTTCATGATGCAGTTCAGTTAGTTAGTTAATGATTCATGAATTAAATGATTTATAGCATATGAATCATAATTCTAATGTATTTGGCTTTATGGTTGGAACCGTTCTCTATTCTTTGAACCCTTCAGGGGAGGGTAGAACATATTTTGTCAGAAAGTATCTGATGGAGAAATAATTAGGAGAAAGTTTTCTCTCTTGCCAAGAAAAAAAAATTTTAAAAGGAGGATTGTGAAAGAACAGTGATAGAATTAAAATCCAATAGATAAAGATAAGTAAATCCTAAATGTGTTTGAGTAAAAATTACCAAAGTCCTGGGAAGGTCGTGAAGCTAAAAAAGATGCAGTGTTTTCTGTTGAACCGGCTCTCCCCACACTGGACATTTTCTTTCTTTTTTTTTTTTTTAATTTTTATTTTTATTTATTTTTAAAAATTTCTTTTCAGTGTTCCAGAGTTCATTGTTTATGCACCACACCCAGTGCTCCATGTAATATGTGCCCTCCACAATACCCACCACGAGGCTCACCCATGTCCCAACCCCCTCCCCTCCAAAACCCTCAGTTAGCTTCTCAGAGTCCACAGTCTCTAACGGTACATCTCCCCCTCCAATTTCCCCCAACTCCCCTCTCCTAAGAGGAATGGAATTTGGGACTAGTTAAGAAAAATAAACAGAAAATAATATCACTAAACTTCTGTTAATGATGTCATGGAGGGTTGAAAATATCTGAGATATTGACACATACACCCATAAGGTCTTTTTTAAATCTATATAGATTGGTGATCTTAGTGTTCAAAAGAGGCAAAATTCTCATTTGGTTTTGTATTCACCTTATGTCTGTGAACATCTTAAAGAAGGAACCATGTTCCAAAGAACAATCTATTAAGAACAAGTTAAACAAATCATCCTTGGTGTTAATAATAAGTAGGTCAACTAGACAAAATATAACGGGACTCCAGCAACAATTATGCAAGTGCTCTTTTGATTTACTCCATAAAAATTGTAGATATTTGGAGAAGGCAAAAAATAAATTATATACATATTTAGCTGATTAATCACAGTAACACGACTATGCTCATGTAATTAATTTGCGTCAACATAGAGTTCTCTACTGACATATTCTAAGTGTCTACTGTCAACTATTTCCTAATAAATTATTTTTAACTAACCTGATGAAGATAGGAAATGGCTTTTTGAACAAGAAATTGAGAGGGGTATATAGTACAGTAAACTCAAGATCCAAATAGATTTGATTTCTTGGAAAATGGACTAAATTTAATGAAATGGTGTATTGGTTTTCTCTTTATTATTTCATAGCAATTTACTCCATAAGGTAGTGTTTTAAAATAACACACATTTACTTTCTAATACATGCCTTGAGTCAGGAGTTCAGTCAGGGCTTAACTTCATTCTTTGTCTTAGGGTAGGGCTGCCAGATAAGATATAAGGTACTAGCTACATTTAAAAATCAGATAAATAACTTTTTTTTTTTTTTCCATTTAACATCTCAACTTTCAAGGTCTGCTTCTAAGCACATGTGGTTGTTGGCAGAATTCAGTTCACTGTCAGCTGTGAGTTTTTGGACTGTGGATCTCAGTTCTTCACTGGCTGTTGGCCATAGGTCGTGCTTAGATTTTTTGTTTGTTTGTTTGTTTGTTTGTTTTTTCAAGTGGACTTCTCCTCCAACAGATGATTATTAATAGGAATGTATGAGAGGTCTTTTGCTAGGAGCCCTCCAACCAAATATGCAATTTCACAAGTGATCTTAAAAGAACATGAAAAAATATTCAGGATCTTTTTTTTTTTTTTTTTTTCCTCAATGGTTACCTTTAAGATGATTCAATGGTATTTGGCCACAGAAATAGAAACAGGACATCTATGAAAGAAGTGACACTTTTTCTCTATTCTTCTCAATAAATAACAACTATGATATTATGTTCTGCTCTAAACACATGCTGTTTTAAAGAGTATCAATAAACTGGAAATAGCCAGATTGGTAAAGAACTTATAGAATATATGATTTCTTATAGGGAATAGTAGCAATTCTTTGGCAGGATTTCCTAAGGCTAGATGTGGGGTACCAGGATAAATATTCTCAACTCTTTGATGGGCTGTTGCATGGAGAAGGGGCAGAAATATAACTGTAGGACTTTAAAAGGAAGACATAAATGACTGGTTGGAAAATATTAAAGAAAAATACCAACCTACATTGTGAAAGACATCGAATATATCTTGCTCAAAACTAAATGAGTTGTGGGCGCCTGGCTGGCTCAAAGGGTAAATCCTCTGCCTTTGGCTCAGGTCGTGATCTCATGATTAAGTCCCTCATCGGGCTCTCTACTCAGCAGGGAGCCTGCTTCTCCCTCTCTCTGCCTGCCTTTCTGTCTACTCATGATCTCTGTCAAATAAATAAATAAAATCTTAAAAAAAACAAAAAACAAAAAACAAAACCAAATGGGTTGCATGTAGAATCAATGCTACCAAATCAGAACCAGTGTTCAAGTTTATTTATCTGATAAAAATTCTGTAAAAATGTGTTAGATCAATGTTTAGAAAAGATAACTGCAGAATTATTAAAACTCTTAAATTATTTCATGCTAGGTAATCTTTTTAGTAGAAAAGAAAAAATAATAAAAGGCATTTGAGGGTGTAAAATGAAATTCCCCAATTAGAAAAAAGAAAACAAACAATATTATATCTGTAATTTGTAGATTCCAGGTTGCATAAAATGGGCAAAATAATAAGACACTAAGACTTAACTTTTTAAAAATGCAATGCTTTTAACTTACTTGAAGCAAGATATTGAGAACCACACTTACCACACCCCAGTCTCAGAGAAGGCTCTAAGATTTATGAGGCCTAAGACACAAGCTGGGGACTAGGGAAATAAGACAAATTTAGAAGTACAATGGAAGGTTTAAAAACTAAGTATTTTATTATTTTAGTAAAAGAAGCCACAACACATTAAATATGTAAAAATGTTTAATATCACTAGCAACACAAAATTCATAACATTGTTATGAAATATTCATGAATTAACTGTCCAAAACATTTCTATTACTACTTTGCTTCATTTTTAGTGGCATGGTCTTTTAATACATCTTCAATGTTAAATATTTTTGTTATATTATTTCCACAGAGAAAATTAAAAAGATAATCTTTCACTCTTCTAGCTTGGCTGATTTTAATATATTTGATTTCTTTCAGGTTCACAACTTTTCATTGGTAATGTTATATAAATGTTTGGCATTGTTAAAAAATGGGAAAATCTTTATCAAGTGTCTTTCATATATAAGCTCTAACATTGTGTAGATTTTTCTAAATTTCACTCTATGTAATTTACACTTTGTTCCTCATCCCATGTCTGTGTATTTCTGGCCTTTAAGGCAGTGGGAAAAACCTCATACTCTTGAGATAAACTCCAGCGCTGGATGTGATATGTGCCTTTTAAGTCAGTGAGATGAAAGTTATTTCTATAGTGGTATGGTTAGCAATAACAGTTACACACAGAAGTGAATGCAAATCACATATACAAATGATATATTTGGTATACGTTTATACATATACATATGTACATGCATATATAGACATGGTATATTTAGTATATATATGTGCATGCTTATATACATTATGTTTACCACATATGTAAATACACACATATTATACATACTTGTACACACATATACTTTTTGTACTAAACCTATGCTGAATGTACATGGAAACCCAAACTCAGTTCAGCCCAAACTAAGTATCCAACTAAATCTCAGTTTCCATTAAATTGGCAACAGGTATGGCTGGAGGCACTTCAGATTTAGTTAATGGGCAATCTGATGAAGGGGACTTTGGAATGACACAACAGCCTTATTAGATCCTAAAATATTTCAGCTGTTCACATTTTATAAAAAACTGTGTGTCCAGGTGAAAACATTGCTTGGGCATCTCCCAAGGCCCTAGATGACTAAACAAGTCAGGAGCCTTGAAACTTTGGTTTCCTTTCCATTTACCACATGATGTTAACTTGTGGTTTATAGAGGCTAATTTAACCACATTTACCACATGGTAATTGCTGTGGTCAAATTAGTCTCAATAAAGTCTTATTAACACCAACTTTTGCAGGACAAAAGGAAAAGGCTAATGGGGGATGGGGGTCGAGGTAAAGGCTCAAGTTCAGAAGGAGAGAGAAATCTCAAATAAATAAGTTTGAGCAAAAATTAAGAGTAATAACAGATACAGACAGAGTGCTTTGGACACACAAAGGACGGGGGTACTTCCAGCACAGATGGATTTAGTAAACTACACTTAAGCAAAGGACAATGGTGGAAATGCACTATCATTTTTATCAGAAAAAAAGAAAAAAAAAGGCGGGGGGGGGGGAGACTGAGACAATCATCCAGAAAAACACTGTATAATCAAAACTGGAATTGGTCAAATAGAACAAAGTGATGAGATGAAATTGCATATGGTTTGACAACATCTCATGAGATAAAAGTGAGCATGAAAGGAGATTTCTGTGGAGAAGACCAATTTAGATGTTTTACAATCCTATAGGAGACACTTTCATTTAACATATCCTGTCAATTTTTGTCAGAGGCACCAAGAAAAAAGGCATACTCTCATAAGAGAGTTCCACATTCAATTGCGGAAGACAGTTTGTTAATAATTAGACACATTCCCAACTTAGGAATTATATCGAGCAGTTTTCATGTAATATCTAATTTAATTTTTTTTTTAATTTGAGTATAGTTAACACACAATGTTACTTTGGTTTCAGGTGTACAATAGAGTGATTTGACAAGTTCATATATCATGCTATGCTCACCACAAGCATATTATCTGATTTAATGCTCCCAAAAAATCCTATGAGGATGCCAATTACTGCTTGAATTCACAAATAGCAATGATACGAACAGGTCTATATCATTTACAAATGAATTTATAAATGATGATATAAAAAGATTACAATAATTTCCCTGAAAATTAAGGAACATTATACCAAGATAAATACAATAAATGAAGTGCTATCTCAAATTTCATCTATTTTCTCCAGTTGGAGAAATTTCACAGGTACCTCTGGAATCACCTTAGTTCTGGTCTTCACTATTAGACTTCAGTTTGGTCATCACATTCACTGTTCTTTGTTGTAAGGTTTTCATATGATCAGTCAGCTGTGTTACATCCTTTCTGTGGCCCAACTACCCATCTTACATTTCCAGGCCCAGGTTATAAACCCCATGTCCCCTGGAGCCTGAGACCACCTCCTTTGGGTGCACTTAACCCTGTGCTTCACCTGATCTTCAGTTTTGACTTGAATTTATTCAATTATTGACATAAATTTTATCCTAAATGGAGAGAGGCATGGACAAGGAACCATATTAAAGAGGTGAAAAATAAAGCCTTGAAATCATGTGGTCCTGTGGTATGGAGCTGAGCTTAGGAACATCGTGCTTGGAATACTGCATCACATTCCAGCTTTACTCGGGGCCTTCACTGACTGGCTTTTTTGCTTATGAACATTCATACCTATCTGGATGATCTGAAAACAAATTTTCTGTATAATTGCCTAATTAATAACTGTAGTATACACAGTCTTCATATTTATGAATGTCAATCTGTGCTTTGTCTATAGGGCAAATACAATTTGGAATGGCATAGAGCTCCAATCAGTTTTCAAAACCAAATAACTTTATCACTTTTTTAAAAAAATTAAAGATTTTATTTATTTATTTGAGAGAGAGAAAATGTGAGGTGGGGGGGATGGTAAGGGGCAGAGGGAGAGGGAAAAGCAGACTCCCAGCTGAGCAAGGTGCCAGAGGTAGGGCTCCATCCCAGGACCCCCAGGATTCTGACCTTAGTCAAAGGCAGATACTCAACTAACTGAGCCACCCCGGTGCCCTACACTGATCACATTTTAAGCTAGGAGCTGAAATGGTTAAAATTATATATCCCTTCCATTCATGAAAAGGAAAAGATAAAATACTTCATGAACTGTAAGTGGTGCCTGGGTGGCTCAGTTGGTTGAGTGTCTGCCTTCTGCTCCTGTTATGATCCCAGGGTCCTGGGATGGAGCTCTGGGTAGGGCTCCCTGCTCATCAGGGTACCTGCTTCTCCCTCTCCCTCTGCCTGCAGCTCATTCTGGTCATGCTCTCTGCCAAATAAATACATAAAATCTTAAAAAAAGACCCCCCCCCCGAAAACCACTTCATGAACTGTGAAAGCATTAAAAATCACAGATTTTGTGTTTTTCATAGCTTTGTTATGTTCAATATTCTAATCTTTATAAGCATGTTTCCTTATAATTTCTAGGAATAAAAACATTTTGTATGCTAAAAATATTGGGATATACAATGTAAAGAAAGATAGATTTATTTGTAAGAAAGTGTGTGAAAGGCTATTAAGTTATTAAAACAGGGGTGCCTCGGTGGTTCAGTTGGTTAAACATCTGTCTTCAGCTCAGGTGATGATCCCAGAGTCCCAGGATTGAGCCCTGACTGCTCAGTGGGGAGTCTGCTTCTCCCTCTGCCTCTTCCCTGGCTTATGCTCTCTCTCTCTCAAATAAATAAATATAATCTTTTTTTTAAGAAAAGTCATTCAAACAGTAAATATTAAGTACTACTTTGTCAGGTAGTATGTCAGCATCCTTATTCAGTTCAGTGGATAGAATAATAATACATTAACTGAACTGAAATTCTAGTTTATATTTGCTTTTGGTCTTGAGTTCATAATAGATACTTTAGGCCTAGGCCGTACATGTCCCTAAGACTCAACGAATTTAAGAGACTGAGAACCTCAAGTCAGATCTGGCCACAAGACTCATTAAAAAAAAAATAATAATAATAATGATAGGTCACTAGGATAATCTCTGTGTACAAAAGAGCACTCGTAGAGATTTCGATGAATATTTGTTTTCTAACTTTCTTGATGTATCCCAAATTTTAAATTTCATTTTTTATCACCAGAGAAGAAAGAATTATTTTTCTTTTTAAATTTTTTTACTAACATGTAATGTATTATTAGCCCCAGGGGTACAGGTCTATGAATCGCCGGGTTTACACACTTCACAGCACTCACCATAGCACATACCTTCCCCAGTGTCCATAACACAACCACCCTCTCTCTACCCCCCACCCCTGGCAACCCTCAGTTTGTTTGGTGAGATTAAGAGTCTCCTATGGTTTGTCTCCCTCCCAATCCCACCTTGTTTCATTTA
This sequence comes from Martes martes, assembly GCF_963455335.1. NCBI lineage: Eukaryota > Metazoa > Chordata > Mammalia > Carnivora > Mustelidae > Martes > Martes martes. The sequence continues at coordinate 26,108,150 of NC_137898.1, read as the reverse complement.
TTCTTTTCCTACCCCCCAAGCTCCTCACGTTGTCTCTCAACTTCCTCATGTCTGGGAGATCATATGATACTGTCTTTCTCTGATTGACTTATTTCGCTAAGCATAATACCCTCTAGTTCCATCCATGTTATCGCAAATGGCGAGATTTCATTTCTTTGGATGGGTGCATAGTATTCCATTGTATATATGTACCACAAATTCTTTATCCATTCATCTGTTGATGGACATCTAGGTTCTTTCCATAGTTTGGCTATTGTGGACATTCCTGCTATAAACATTCGGGTGCAGGTGCCCCTTTGGATCAGTACCTTTGTATCTTTAGGGTAAATACCCAGTAATGCGATTGCCAGGTCATAGGGTAGCTCTATTTTCAACTTTCTGAGGAACCTCCATGCTGTTTTCCAGAGTGGTTGCACCAGCTTGCATTCCCACCAACACTGTAGGAGGGTTCCCCTTTCTCTGCATCCTCGTCAGCATCTGTCATTTACTGACTTGTTAATTTTAGCCATTCTGACTGGTGTGAGGTGGTACCTCATTGTGGTTTTGATTTGTATTTCCCTGATGCTGAGTGTTGTGGAGCACTTTTTCATGTGTCTGTTGACCATCTGGATGTCTTCTTCGCAGAAACGTCTGTTCATGTCCTCTGCCCATTTCTAGATTGGATTATTTGTTCTTTGGGTGTTGAGCTTGATGAGTTCTTTATAGATTTTGGATACTAGCCCTTTATCTGATATGTCGTTTGCAAATATCTTCTTCCATTCTGTCAGTTGTATTTTGGTTTTGATGTCTGTTTCCTTTGCTGTGCAGAAGCTTTTGATCTTGATGAAGTCCCAATAGTTCATTTTTGCCCTTGCTTCCCTTGCCTTTGGCGATGTTCCTAGGAAGAAGTTGCTGCAGCTGAGGTCAAAGAGGTTGCTGCCTGTGTTCTCCTATTTTTCTTTTTCTTTTTTTTTTTTATTTTAATGGATGCAATTGAATTAAAAATATGACTTTCATTCCCATGTCTTTAAAATTTCACTTTCTTCCATCGTGTTACTTGGAAACAGAGTCCTTTATGACTCAGTACACTTTACTCAGTAACTTTACCCATTCCTTCAAAGAGCACTAAATGCACTTGCTTTCTATCTACATATGTGAAGTCTAGTTTGTTTTACCTCTTGCCTCTCTATAAGACTTGATTGCCTGATAGACCATGTTGTTTTATCATGAGGTAACTTAGTTCATTAATATCCTCCAACAAATGTGGCTGCATGAATGTGTGTGTGCATGCAGCATATATGTGCTCTTAGAAATGTCTAAGGACTGGAAAGTAGTTGAAAAGAGCATCGGTCAGTCCAAACACAATACACAATTAACTTGGAAAACCCTTAAAGATGAGGAGTGTTTTGTTGAGAATAGGTTTTTTGTTTTTTTTCTCCTACTTCAGTCATTGTTGCAAAACAATGCAAGATAGAAATTGATTAACCTCTTTTCAATTCAAACTAATTGGATTTAAGGTATAAAGCACTTCTATTAAGAGAAAATGTTAGATTGTATTTTATTTTTTGATTCTTATTTAATGATTTATTTTAACTTGGTACAATTACTTGGCTCTTTCTATTTAATATCAACCTATGGAATAGACACTCTGTTAAAACTGTATCCCTTCAAATCCACTTGTTATGATGAATTTTCCTCTGTAGGAATTCTTTATTTTTATGAGTTGCATTATAATTGTTAGTGTCAAACAGGAAGTTACTTGCAAGAAGAAAAACAATGAATTATTTTCATTTTTTGAGAATGAGAAAAATGATGAATAAACACTTTAAGAGAACACACTCTGAAACCAATTAATATTTTCAGTACCAACTATCTCTCACACACAATACACACACACACTCACAAACACATTTAACTATGTGGGTTTTGTGAATGTTACCCTAATTCTCTGAGCTTATTTTCTCATTTGAAAGTGAGGGGAAAAAATTATAAGCAAGTTCCCAAACAGGATAAGAAAAACAACTCCAAGTACTTCGCAAGTCTCTGAATGAAAGAGCATGCAGTTTGGACCAATTGGTTCTATAGGTGGTGACAGTAGTAATTATCTCCACTCTGGATGATTGCTGACTTGTCCTGCATGTAGATAGCAACATTATTATTTTATGCATTGATGCCCAAGGTCATCTCTTTGCAAAACTATTTACAGTAAATTTAAACAATGTGCAGATGATCAAGGCAATGAAATTGATAATATGTAGATATTTCCATTTATTATTTTTTAATAAACAAAAGAGGAAGAAGGAAGTTTATATGCTATAGATGTAATGGGAAAATTATGTTTCCAAGATCCTAAGATTCTAAGATTCATGATATTATATGTTAGAACAGAAATTATTAAGAGCAGCATTAATGATACTTAATCATGTAATCACTTTTTTCCAATCACATTTTAAAAATACTTCTACAACAATAATTGTAACAACAGAAGCTGCATCACTACTACAAATAGTACTATTACTAATATTAATGGTAGCTGATATGTATTAAATTCTACCTATTTATGAAGCATTGTGCTATTTAGTTATAGCTAAACTATAGTTATAGCTATAGTTGTCTTATAGTACTTTTTTATAATTGCTTCTTATAAATATGAAAACATGGAAGCAAAAGACCAGAGCAAATGGCCCTAAATCACCTAGTAGTGCTTTCGGCTCCAGTCTTGTTAATTCTAGAGTCCAATCCTTTTTTTTTAATGTGCAATTCTTAACAAATTTGGTACAATGTCATGTTCTGGGTGGGATGAAAGTTTCTAACAACAACAACAACAACGACAACAACAAAATATATATATATATATATATATATATTTATAAGATAATTGTATCTTTTCTACTGCTGCCATAAAAATTACCACCAACTTAGTGGCTTAATACTGCACACATTTAGGGATGCCTGGGTGGCTCAGTTGTTAAGCATCTGCCTTTGGCTCAGGTCAGGATCCCACCCTGGGACAGAGCTGCACATTGGGTTCCCTGCTCAGCCGGAAGCCTGTTTCTCCCTCTCTCACTTTCCCTGCTTGTGTTCCCTTTCCCACAGTGTCTCTCTTTGTCAAATAAATAAATAAAATCTTTTTAAAAAGTTTTAAAAGTCCTCACACACTTATTATCCTGTAGTTCCATATGTAAGAAGCTCAATACCGTTCTCACCAGGCTACGACCAAGGTGTTGGCAGGGCTGCCTTCCTCTCAGGAGGCCCTAGAGGGCAAGCTCTTCCCCTGTTCGTTCAGGTTTTAACAGGGTTCAGTTTGATGTGTTTGGGAGTTGGAGGTCCCAGATTCCTTGGTGGCCATGAGCTGGGGCTGCACTTGGATACTAGAAGCATTTCCTGCATTTCAGAGTTAGCAAGAAGACTCACATTCTTCTTAGACTGCAGCTGAGAGTTTTTCCACTCTTAAGGACTCATATGATTACACTGGTCCCACCTGAAAAATTCATCCTATTCTCATATCCAGGTTGTAGTCCTGAATTACATCTATAAATTCCCTTTTGTCGTTTAAGGTAACATATTCACAGGTGCTGGGATTAGAGTGTGGACATCTTGGGGGTTCACTATTCTGCCTACCAGCAGTATAACTGACAGTTGACTTTAAAGCACAACTTTGAGTATTTTTTCACTTATCATTATCATTATCATCATCATCATCATCATCATCAGACATATCAAGTTCAGGCAAGAAATAATTAGCAGAACAAAAATATCTCATTATAATCAGCATTTACTCTCCCTGTGTGTGTGTGTGTGTGTGTGTGTGTGTGTGTGTGTTATAGGGGGTGAAGGGGCAGTGGAGAGCAAGGCAAATACTTCAGAAGTGGTAGAGTCTGCATGAGTTCAGGTTTAAATTTGTAGGAAATATTCTAGAACTGTTTTAGTATAATTTTTTTTTAACTTTTAAATTACTCCCCCCTTCACCCCATCCACGTATGTTACAAATTACCCAAGTTCAGATGTGAGAAGGAAAACAAATTCTCATTTAGTAGACTGAAGAGAAGTTTTATTCAGATTCCAAATTTCAGGGTGGATATATCCTGAGCTATTAGATTTTTAGATTCCTTTTCTCTCTCTCTCTCCCCCTCCTCTTCTCTCCTTCTTTCTCTCTCCTTTCTCTATCTCCTCTCCCAACTTACCTTTTTTATCCCTCCCTTCTTTTTTCTTTTTCACTGTTTTCTTCTTTTTCTTTTCTTTCTCTATTTTTCATTATTTTTTAATCCAAGTAAACAATCTATAAATGTACGAAATATTGGGAAAGTTGGTCCAAAGAAAGGTGATTACCATGCCTTTACTTTCCCCTACTATGGCTCAAACCACAGAAGACATTTTTTTGTGTATAAATGCACTCAGTAATTACCCACTATACATGAACAAATATAAGTTAATTCTTCCATCACAAAATGGCAACACACAACATGAGAATGTGTACTTCCTGCCAGCACCTCCACCGCTGAGTTTTCCTGCCCATTACCAGCTCTCCATTAGCTCTCCATTCTGAAAAACAGCCTTAGGCCCATGGTAAATATTCTTTCATATGGCAAACCATATAATTAGTTGTTCCAAAGCCCATTCTAATTATTTAAAGATCATCAGCACATCGAATCTTGATTCTTTAAAAAAAAAAGAAAGTTTATAAGAAAATGCATTAATCTGGTATGCAGTGGTAGAATTTTGAGGATACTCATGTTTTGGTAGACTAGAGGTGAAGAAAGCATTGCCATTGAAACTCCCTTTGTCTTGGAAACAAAGGAAGATAAGTGCTTTATTTAGGTAGATACTGTAAGGCACACATGCAGCCTTTGTTTTCTTGTTGTTATTGTTGGTTTTGTAGATAACTCTAAGGTCCTTGATCTTGAAAACAGTCTTGCCATTCTATTTTCTTCGCTAATACTACTAATAAAAATATAATGCTGTCTTTAGATAGATGGACGCTTGAGAAAGGAAGATAAATCATTTCACAAAGAGAGCTATTTTGAGGACTGATCCTACCCCATGGGACTAAGTCAGGTTGAATATCCAACTTTGGGAAACCTATTGCTGACTTTTGGTGAATGCATCACATAATTTGTCCTTATCGCTAATTTGAGAGTGTTTAGTAAGGTGAGAATTACTTGTGTTGGGCATCTCTAGGTACAGCTTGTAGCATACACTTGAGCATGAAAAATGGCTGCAGAGAGGAGCAACCCAAGAGAATAGGATGCTTCCGTGACTGATGCAAACTTTCCTGCAATGTGGTTAAAACTGATTCGTTTCAGCCTGGAAGTCCCTGAAAATATCAAGGTAGGGAATTTCCAGGAGAATGACCTACTCATAATTTGTGGGCTGGGCTTACAGTTATATTAGAGGGGATGCAACTTCACTTTTTACCTAACCTGCTAAAGCAGATCATATCTTCTCCAGCCTATAGGATTGAACAATGTTTGAACTGGTAGCCACTGATAGAATATTGATCATCGGGAATAAGTACAAAATCTTTGGAATCAGTTCTTAATTTTAGAAAACCTTATAAATTTTTATAAATCACATTTAAGGGAAACAACCAGAAAGAGATAAAATTTTGGCAAAATCTTCAGGAGCACAGAAAATTCCAGTTCAGTTTTATCTACTTATCAGGTTGGGAAGTTTCTGTATTGCTTAGTTAATAAAAGTGTGAGCTCTGGAATAAAACTGCAGGGTTAGCATTTTGACCCTATCCTTTCCTTGCCATATGAACTTAGACAAGTCACTCAACCGCTCTTCACCTTGGTTTCCTATTTATAATAAGGAAAAAATAATACTATCAACCTCACGTTTGTTGTGAGATTTAATTTAGTTAACACATGTAAAGGCTTAGCTTAGTCCATGTCAGATGATCAATCATATTACAAAGTATATGATCACTCTCATTTATTTCTCCATAGAGAGGTGCTTTTCAACAAATTCTAAAGCCTTATGTGTCTCAATTCCACTAATTTCTATCATTCCTTTACTGATAAGATAGGTAAATGAGGAAGCTATGATAATGATACTATGTTATTATCTGTGGTCAAAGAAAAACAAAACAAAACAAAACCTGGTCTTATTTCTGGCCCTAGGGAAGAGAAGTATAAGTGCATAAGAGATGCCAGATCAGTTTAAAACAAACAACAAACGCCAGATGAGGTACCAGAGATGTTTTCTTTTTTTTTTTTCTTTTTTTTTATTATTTTTTTTATTTATTTGACAGACGGAGATCACAAGTAAGCAGAGAGGCAGACAGAGAGAGAGAGAGGAGGAAGCAGGCTCCCCGCCGAGCAGAGAGCCCCATGTGGGGCTCGATCCCAGGACTCCGCGATCATGACCTGAGCGGAAGGCAGAGGCTTGAACCCACTGAGCCACCCAGGCGCCCCACCAGAGATGTTTTCAACATGGACTTCAATTCCAGCAGATTATGACATTGCAATGTATTGTATAAATTGAGGATCTCATCCCACATCATGATTCTCTAAATTATTTCTAAGACCAAACTGTAACTTGATAAACATGCAAACAGCCTCAGCATCAAAAGAAAGAATTTAAAGAGCTAAAACTCTTGAATAACACCACCAAGTCTCTAGGAATTGAAAATAGGTTTTTTTGGGGGGGTGGGGGGTAACTCTCAGGAAGATCATTGAGAAGGTAACTGCTTAAATATATACACTTTAAAGATATTGACTCAGGCTCAAACCCTGAAATTCTAAAGCCTAAGCCTCTTTGTGGAAAGGAGTAAGTGTCATATCTAATATCATGAGATTCCTCCAGTATGACAGGATATTTTATCCCCAAAACTGATATTTTCCCCATTTGAACAAGGGCCAGTATGTTATGGCAAGAAGTGGAAAAGCATTAACCATTCTGTATAGTAACAGTTCAGAAGTAAGAACTGAAAGAGTTTCAAGGTTGATCCTCTATTCCCAGGAGAAGATGCCTTTTCACATGACTGGAACAGTCTACTAAGATACCAGAGAGGTGCCAGGTACCAGGTAGCAAAAAGAAAGAAGTTGTTAGAAAGGTGAAGTCATTTGTATTCTGAGGATGTACAGTGTGCTTCAGAGGGCCCAACCGTTTAGAGACTTAGTCTGGGGTTTAAGAGTATCAAGAACCGTGGATTTGTGCAAGTTACACTACTGTTCATCAAAGAGAAGGTGCTTCTTACATACCACGCTTGGAAGAGTAACTGAAGGGAGCTGCTAAGGTCCTAGTGGGTCAGGGAATATTTATAAAATTGTTTCAATAGCTAGAGACAAGAACTACGTGGGACACTTTGAGTGATGTCCTAAATATCAGTCAATGGACATTTGCTTTGCGTTTCCAAGGAGAACGCACTCTGAGTCAATGAGAAGTGGAAACCCAAGTTGCCAAAATGACAGAGGGTGAGGAGGAAAGGGGGAGTAAGTCCTCTGGAAATGTGTAAAAATGAGGAACCGGATTAAGATCATTATAACCCTATAAGATTCTTGGGGGATGGGGAGGAAGATAGATGTGAATTGTTCCTTAGGAGGCCTAAAATGGATAAGAATTGGAAAAAAGAAGACTCCAATAGTCTAAATCATAAGCCTTCCTAAACTATTATAGATGTAAGAAATGTGGACACATGTGAAATATACATCAGGATGACCTTAGTTAATTACAGTGTAAAAAACCCTCAAGAATGTTTGTGAAATAGTGATAAAATTTTGATTCTTAAACTCCCCAGCTCTCAGCATAACAGATCAGGATAGACAAAAGTCACAACCTACAATACATTTCCTAGTAAGTGGTGAGACCTAGGTTAGCTTTGGGAGGGGGGGAAAGTATGTGGATGGTCAGTAGTACATGATATTATACATCACAAATAATGATACTTTTTCTTTTTTAGAGAGGGAAAGAGAAGGGGCAGGGTACAGAGGGAGAGCAAGAATCTTAAGTAGTCTCCACACCCAGCATAGAACCCCACATGGCAATCAGTCTCACAACCTTGAGATCATGACCTAAGCTGAAATCAAGAGTCTGATGCTTAACTGACTGAGCCTCCCATATGCCCCCTGCAAGTGACAGTTCTTTGCATAATCTTATAATAGGTAACAAAGTTACCTTCTATTAAAAAAATGAAATTGGCCAACACTGTGTAGTATAGGTTCAAAAATTCACCAGTAACACACTTATATGATTGTAAGAATGCAATCACCTGATTGCATGGTGTGATCATGTAATAATGGTCACACAGAAGCAATGGCTGTAGTAATAACTTAGTGCCTTCAAATTAAAGCATGCGGGAGCTGAGCATATTGAGAGGGTAAGTCAGACTTCTTTCCACAACAGGTGGCATGAAACAATAGCAACTGTGGATTTCTTAGACTTTGCATTTTGGGAAGGGAGAGCAAGAAATGAATGCTACCTGGTGTAATAAATTCTTACTACAATTGAGGCTACCCATTCACTTTTCCAAAGAGGAAATCTTTCCACTAAATTTAGAGTGGAAGGAGGGACTGAAAAAAACCTCAGGACTCCTGAATATTTAGGTTATGTTCTAGAAAGACTAAAATCCCTGAAGCTATTTCATGAGACTGGCTTAAATTGACACCAGTTACTGGAGTCTCAGAACATTGTACATTTCTATTCCCTTTTGTTAGTGAGGAAGAAATTCAAGAAAAACACGAATGTATATTGTTTACCGAGTAAGATTTAATGTCATAAAATATATCACTACACTGTGCGTCATGTTTAAAATGCCCTAGTCTACCTGCTAAAGAGTCCATGGGTGTCATTGTGGGATTTAAGGAGCAGGCATTATCACATATTTATACTTGAGGGGGCGCCTGGGTGGCTCAGTGGGTTAAAGCCTCTGCCTTCAGTTCAGGTCATGATCACAGGGTCCTGGGATCGAGCCCCGCATCAGGCTCTCTGCTCAGTGGGGAGCCTGCTCCCTCCTCTCTCTCTGCTGTCTCTCTACCTACTTGTGATCTCTGTCTGTCAAATAAATAAATTTAAAAAATCTTCAAAAAAATTTATACTTGAGGAAGACAAAGTAAAGAAAAAAAAATAACTTACTAAGTTGCATTCGTTTGAAAGGACCCTTATGGAATCTCAGAGACATTTCTAGAATTTAATGTTTGGTTGGTAAAAGTAATTCAGAGCATTATAGAAAACCGGACTAGGCAGATTATAGAAAATGTCAGTGAAGCCTTCTTTTTTATTTATTTATTTAGTTAGTCAGTTATTTGTCTCAGAGAGAGAGAGAGAGCGAGAGAGCGAGCACAGGCAGAGGGAGAAGCAGGCTCCCTGTGGAGCAAGGAGCCCGATGTGGGACTCGATCCCAGGACGCTGGGATCATGACCTGAGCCGAAGGCAGCCGCTTAACCAACTGAGCCACCCAGGCGTCCCCAGTGAAGCCTTCTTAAGACTGTCTGCTGGCAGCTAGAACCTGCATATATTCTTTAAGCCTGGATAAAATGTATCAAAACAACATGTGAGTATAACCCCCCCCAAAAAATTCTCTGTAACTGTATTTCTTTATTCCATTAATTATAGAGGAAATTCTGTGATTTCTAGGTCTGCTAGCGCTACAGAAAATTTGTAAAACACTAGTCTCCACATTTGCTCAAGCCCCAGCCCTACATCTGTGGCTCTGTTACTGAGATTCACTAAACAGCTTGAATCAGGAGGAAGAATGCTATCATAAGATGACAACTTTAGCACAAAGCAAATTTGCAATCAGTCCTTCCACTGTGGCTCTAACTGGGGTGCTCTGAGAAAATCCCTGCAGTCTGTGCATCTTTCATCTCCTCATATGAAAAACAGAGCATCATTACCCCTCTGTGACAAACGATGATGTTTGGTGTCAAAACTAAAAATGAGTTAGGACACCTGGGTGGCTCATTTAGTTGAGCATCTGCTTTCAGCTCAGGTCATGATCTCAGGGTCCTGGGATGGAGCCATATGTGGGGCTCCCTGCTCAGTAGGGAGTCTGCTTCTTCCTCTCCCTCTTTCCCTTCCTCTGCTTGTGCTCTCTCTTGTATGCTCTTTCTCTTCTCTCTCAAATAATTAATTAATTTTTAAAAACTTAAAAAAGATAAATTTATAAATAAAAGATAACATGAAAATCAATAAACAGATCAATAGTGTTTATTAGAAATTTAAAAATAAACCTCTACTTGTACTGTATTTATGATTTTTGAAAAGACACCAGAGCAATCCAATGGGCAAAAGGAAAGTATTTTCATCAAATGATACTAGAATAAATGCTCATTTTGTGGGGAATAAAATCTATCCCAACCTCACACTGTACACAAAAGTTAAAGATGCATCACAAACTTAATCCTGAAGCTAAAACTGTAAAGCTTTTAGAAGAAAATATGGGAAATAGTTTCACTATTTGAGGTTAGGGAAAATAAAGATTTTTTAACTATGTAAGGGCAAATACAAATTAAAAATAAGAGGTTTAATTCTTCCTGTCAAAAATAATGGAAGAGACTCCTGTCCCACATTTTTCTTAGAGTATATACTTTAAAAATTTGTAAGTTATTTTGCCACATTTTGAAATGTATATGTCTTTTTAAAGGCTAAATAACCCTCTGGTTAGCATTAAGATGCAGGAATGTCTGTCTCAAGGACCTGGGGAGCCATCAGTTTGAAATATAAACATCAGGGAAGATAGCTCCACATTTCTCAGTTTCTGTGGGACAGTAGGAACCTAACTTTGGTAGATGTGTAGCTCCAAATTACAAAACTACCTCTTGTCATAAAGATATGAGATAGGTTTTTCTTCCTTTAGATAAGGCCAATTAGCTATCACAAATAGTTATCCCAATTACCCAGTAAATTTCAGATGAGCTACATCTGACAAAGGGCTCTACCAGCCCCTCTAATCTGAGGCTTAGTTAGTGTTTATTTTAAAACTTGTATGTGGGTTGTGTGTGCTTGGCTATATGAAAGGGTGAACTTCCTTTTTTCCTTGACAACACTTAGTGGTTTGCTTTTAAGTTACATCACATTCTGATTTAAGACATATTCAATAATAAAAGTGGTTTTTATTCTTTTCTATTTTTATGGAGAGGTTTTCTGGATTGCAAGGAGATTTTAACAATATTTCCTCAATGACTCTGGCAATAAGGACAGTTATTGTGATGAGCAGATCAACTAAAGGTCTGTGGCCACACACCAGTCAGGTACCCTGTATTATAAAAAGTCTTCCTTGCAGCTCTCTTCTCTTTTGAAATACCAGCTGGACTCCAAATTTGAGATTTTACTATTGAATAAGCATGTGTAGTTCGGGCTCCAGAATCCTAACCAGATCATTATATGGCTGGAAAATTTGGGAAGCCAGAAATGCTGCGTACAGATCTTTCCCTTAAGGCTAATATCTTTGGTTCACATCTGGAATGAGTAAATGGGAATCTGGGCTTGCAGTGCTGGGGTTAGTTCTTTTAATTTGGACTAATTAACATTGTTGAGGCCTCATTCCAAGCAAGTGTATTACTGATATTTATGGGATAAATATCACTCTAAGGAAAAAAAAAATAAGGCTGACTTGAAAATCAAGAAGAAAATAATGAGGGAGAAATGGAGGAGAAAATGCAGAATTGAAGGCGTTTTCTCTTTCACGGAGCCTTCCTCTTCTTCCTCTTTTCTCTGCTGTTCTTGGTCACTTGGTCAAATTTATCTCTTATTCCTGAAAAGTGACTCTGGATAAGGGGCAGGTGACAATATTTTAGATGTGTGGTTCCCTTCATTAGCGGAGGATTTCCCTTAAAGAGGGATGAGGGAGGAGCACCTGGGTGGCTCAGTCGGTTAAGCTTCCAACTCTTAATTTCCGCGAGGCTCATGATCTCAGGGTCCTGGGACTGGTCCTGCATTGGGCTCTGCAGTCAGTGGGGAGTTTGCTTGAGCTTCTCTCTTCCTCTACTCTTCCCTCAACTTGCTTTCTTCTCTCTCAAATAAATAAGATAAATGTTAAAAAAAAATAAAAGAGATAGATGAGGGCACAATTTCTCTAGCTGGTAATGAAGTACTTGCTCTGTTTGAGGACACAGAGGTGTGCCTTGTGGCCTACCTTTGAGTCACCTCATGTCTTAGCCCAAATTCTGACTCCAAGAGTTCCTTCTCATACACACACCATATAGCTGGGAGAGCACACATGATAAAGAAACAAATTAGAGAATCATTCAGAACTTCTATTAAAAAAGAAAACAAAAGAAAAACAAAACAAAACAAAAAAACTCTAGGAAGACAGAGATTGGCTTCAGTAATCAGTTGGAAAATGATCAGCTATGAAGGTGATGAATCGTCAAATTGGGAAGGAAACCAGCGTGTCATACACTTTACCTTCTTCTTAAACTCACGATGAGGGAAATGAGCCCTTCCTATGTGGATCGCTAGCAAAGCTGGAGCCAGTGAAGAATCCCAGGTCTCCCCTGCTATCCCCATGCCTTCCTTGCCAGCTAATAGTGCTCATGTAAACACTCCTTTTTCCATGCCCAGAAATTTGCAAAATACCCAGAAACATATATTTGCCTTACAACCCCATCTAATCTTTTTATTTATTTTTTTAAGATTTTATTTATTTATTTGACAGAGATCACAAGTAGGCAGAGAGGCTTACAACCCCACCCAAGAAGAGGTTCTCTGGCTACCATAACCAGAAGACTTTGCTTCTTTTCTGAAGCAAATATTTCAGAAGTCGGAAGATTAGCACACCAAAGGGTATTACGGCCAAGGAAGTCAGCTATCTACCACAGCTCCTCCCCACAACTACAGAAAAACTAAGGACATTAGAGACCCACAGAGAGGGGCTGCTAATGGCAATACTTGAAGGCTTTCTGCTAAGACTAAGGAGAAGTTGCAGGGGGCATACCCAGAAGTCAGGGGAGGTCCCCCATTGATTTCTGTCAAGTGACTCATTGAGATTTCTCAAAACTCACTGGCATAAAAGTTGGGGGGCAGATCAAAAGCCCACTCTACTCTTAGGAAAGTTGGCCTGGGCATTCTTGTTGACTGTCCAATCCCAAGTTAAACATGAAGGTGATAGAATGGCCAGGACAGACTATTGCTCGAATCTTAGCAGGAGGTAATAAGTTTTGGACAAACTAGAGAGAGACAATGAAAAAATGAAATACTGTTGTGTTGGCTGTCCAGTTGTAACTCTTAATAAAGGGACTAGTCTCAATTTTGGCCAACATATAAAGGGAAGTAAAGACTAAAGGAGACTATGTCATTAGTGCAAGAAGCCAAGACACTGAAAGGGGATCTGTAGAGATTCTGGTGTATGCAGCCCTTGTGGGAACAAAAGAATCAAGAAATCCTAGGACCAAACCCACAGCCAAGAAATGGTTCACCAACAGCTCAAAGTTGACAGATGGAGGAAATTTCAGAGGTGGGAGCTGGTAAACCATACTTGTCCGTTGTGTCTCCTGAGGCTAATCTGCCCTGCTTTTTGGATAGATACTGGTACAATGTCCTCAGAAATTTCTCTTTCCATTTGGTGGTAGACCAATACAGGTTGTGTCTTGGCCCTCTTGTTCGTCCTTTTCCTTCCTGGTTTCCATGCAGAAGGGTTCTCTGCTAAGGAGCACACATTCTTTTTTCTCCTGAGTATCCTGTAAATATAGTGGGGAGAGAAGTGTTGTGCAATTTCATGGCTTCTTATGTGCTCCATGCAGTGCTTTATGGGGCATATTGAGGAAAAGTCACCTGATTTGGTCACAATGTGACTTCTGAGAGAAAAGTGGTATTGTAGAGACTGGTATCCTCATACCATACTGGAAAAGCACCCTAATCTGAAAAAAACTGAAGTATCACTTTGGGCCCCAGGAAGCAATAATACTGATATAATTTGACTTACAGAACCAATGAGAATAGTTTACTGCAAAAATAAGCCATGGCCATATCTAAAACAATATCTTTGGTCTGTAGCTTAATTAAAAGGTAAATTAAGTAATTTAAATTATAAATAGCATATCTATATACTATATACATATAGATTATATAAATAATATAATATAAATTAAATTATAATAAATATAATAATAAATCTAAAGCTCAATTATAATAAAAAAGGCTATGAATGAATTAAAAAAAAAACTAATCTGAAAAATGGGGCACTCACCTTGTAGGTACTCCCATACTTCCAGTAAAGAAGGAAAGTAAATTTTATAAAGATGGTCAGCCACCATATAGCTTTGTACAGAATCATAGCCATTAATCCCCATAGTTCCTAACCCTGCAATGATTATGACTTCTGATTTCTGTACTACTGTCTGCAATTTTTTTTCTCTGTAATTGATCTATGGTTTTCCATTTCTTTCTTTTTTCCCTTTCCCTTCTTCCCTCCCTCCATTCCCTCTGTTCTTTCTGTCTATGGATGAGTTCTGTATGTTTCTCTTGTTTATGAAGGAGTCCAGTATTTATGGCAAAAAAAAAAAAAAAAAACCCTCAAGAATTTCAGGACTCTTACCTTTTTGTGTCATCGTGAAAGGAAGGAAGGAGGGAGGGAGGGAAGGAAGGAAAAAAGGAAGGAAAAGGAAGGAACAAAGGAAGGGAAAGGAAGAAAGAAAGAAGAAATAAAGAAAGCAAGCTTAGAGACATCTGTCTCACCAGAGGAGTTATGATTATTCAAATACAAACTTTGGTGATAGCCTCTGAAACTAGAAAGTGATGCAAAATTGGCACTTTGGCTTTGCTACAGTTCTTTGACTTCACAGGAACATATTTACGTTATGTATAGGACCAATCAACATCTCATTGGAAATAAGTACTTTTGTGGAAAAGTTTAGTAAGTCATTATATAATTCCCAAAGTCCTGTGAGTTGTTTGGTGCTGGCCGTGTTATGAATCAAGCAAACAGGCAAGATTACAGTCCTGAATTCCACTCCCAGAAAATCTGACTAAGTAGCTCTATTATTTATAAGGGATTCTTTAGTTTTTAGACATCTCCCAGTGAGTCTGGTGATTAGTTAGGCGGGCGAATCAATAATATTCTTATATAGTCCTAATGTTCTGTAATTCAAGAGTCAGGAAAAGTGCTCATTTCCCCCCAGGCTACGATTCCCTGAGTTTGTGGACTATGTGGTACTCATTTAATTATCTCACCATTGAAATCATGTCAGGGACATGCAATTAAAATTTTACAAAACTCAGTCAAGGCATTAGTTATTTTACTGATTTAGAGAGTGCTGTTTGTTGAGCATTTCTCTTGCTCATGCTAGTTTAGAACACATTGAAATATGGACACAGGATGGAGAACAAAGCATTACATCTGTTACTGATAAAGCCGTTGAAAGATGAGGTTTGGTCTGTGGCTAAGTAGGCTTGTAAATACTTCATCATTAAATTATACGTAATTGCATGTGTAGGTACTCAAATAGCTGGACCCATTGCAGGAGTCATCTAAAAGGCAGAGTATTACAGTGTATAGTGGAGAGTAAGTCTGAACACCTGATCCCTGCAGCTTGGCACATGTCAAAATAAATATGGGCAGTGGTCAAATTGGACAAGTCTGCTGCGGTTCCTTCCAATTTCACCCATCATACTAATCACCTTTTCATATGTGAGGAGGAATGAGTAAGAGGCAGAAAGAGAAGCCAAGAGTGCTAATGTCCATAGAAAAACATCCTCTTATGAAAACATCAGCACAGGTGACAGAATGGGCTGAGGAAAAAAAAAAAAAGCTAGTCAGTTGCAAAGTCAAAATCAATTCTGGTGTTTTGCTTTCCAGTACAATTTTTTCCCCTACAAACAAACCTAGTGGAGAGGGTCATGCAATTGACAGTTTCAATCCCTATTTACTCATTATCTAGTTCATTTTTTAACAATTGATAGTAAACTTCTACTTTGGGTCAGAACGTATTTTGAGGAGGGAAAAACAGTGAATACCACTCATTGCATCACACAATCTAGAGTCATGAAATAAATAATTATAGTACACTTTAGTGAATGCAATGATTGAGATACGTGTCGGTTGTTACTGAGAAAAGAGAGTAAGGGTACTCTGCCTCCAGGGGACCAGGCATAGGTCACGAAGGAAGTGATTCCTGAACTCAGTCTTGGATGATGATTGGGAGAGTTAAAAACAGGTGTGGAGCACTGGCTGTTCCAAGCATGGAAAAGGACCAGAAACAGAAAGGAAATAATGACCACGAGATGTATGGGAAATTGTGGATAATTTGTTGTGTCACTGTAATACTAAGTACATGGCAGGCGAGTGGAGCAAACAGGCTAGAGGGCTCGACTGTGGTCGGATTATGAAAGGCTTAAACGTTCCGAGATTAGCAGCTTAGAAATTACCTTCTAGGTGATTCAGAGCCTGAATGAGTTAGAATTCTTTCGACCGCAAATAAAAGAAACACAACTGAAAATAATCCAGTTCAGTGAAGGAAATGTAGTAGCACCCATAACTTTGAAATGCAGTGGTGGATTTTTAGAGGCTCATATTGTTATGAAGTCAGATATAATGGCAAGAGCTCGAGGAGCATTTTAAGCTCCCGAGTGAGGTATTTAAAGATAAAAAAAGATAAATACCAAAAAAAAAAAAAAAAAAGGAAAAGCCTGGATTCTTGACATTTGGAGCCATTCTGTCAGCTTGGACTATTTATTCCTGGACAGCTATTCAAGAAGAAGGAATGAACTCTCATCTTTTAAACAGTTAAACATTTTTTTTAAAGATTTTATTTATTTATTTGGCAAAGAGAGACAGAGAGAGGGAATACAAGCAGGGGGAGTGAGAGAGGGAGAAGCAGGCTTCCTGCTGAGCAGGGAGCCTGGTGTAGTGCTTGAATCCAAGACCCTAGGATCATGACCTGAGCCAAAAGCAGATGAAGAGTAGGGACATTTGATCCACTGCCATGCTGTCATCTCTGGGCATAGAGCAGTGTTACGTTAAGCATGTCTTAACAAAATTTTGTTAAATAAGTGACTCTTACTTGACCCCTTATACACCTAAAATTCAATCTCTTGAAAAAAAAATTTTTAAAATGATTGTTTCCAGTTACCCAACTTTATTACTATGTAACAAATGATTGGTATGCCAATTCCCAATAATGTGCTAAAAATTTCTGGAACCAGATATTTCTGTTTTACTAATATTTTATGCTATTTTAAAATCATATCCTACTTTGTTTTATTAAGTATTAGGCTCATGGGGGAAGATAGGAATGTAGGTGTTCACTTTCACTTTGCATAAAACTTCATTAAGAGTCTAAAAGACGGGTGCGCCTGGATAGCTTACTCGGTTAAGTGGCTGAGGTCATGATCCCAGGGTTTTGGGACTGAGCCCTGCTTTAGGCTCCCTCCTCGCCAGAGGGCCTTCTTCTCCCTCACCTCCTCCCTCTGCTTGTGCTCTCTCTCTCTGTCAAATAAATAAATAAATAAATCTTTAAAAAAATAAAGATTCTAAAAGACAATTAAAAAATTAGGATCCTTTTTTCCCTCTTTTGTCACACTCTCAATGATGAGTATATAGTATCATTCTTGAAAGGTATTTTATTTAGCTAACTTGAAGCAATGCAACACTAACATATTATCAATTACAATAATTTCATAAAACCTATTTATATTCTTGATACAAATCTATGTGATATTTTAATATTTTTAATGAATATTGCATTTTTAAGGCTGTTAGAAAAATAGCATATTCATACACCAGCCAAAAAGTCAAATATTTCATCCTATATTGTATTCTTTAGCTTTATATTTTTGAAGAGAATGTGTTTTTCAAAAGCTTTGGTTAGTTTATTTTATCTGTTTATACGCTACAAAAGGTTAAATGTTGACAGTTCAAAGGCAGAAATCCCTATCTGGTGCGTCGTATTACGTTGCACCAATTGTATCCTATTTGGCAAAATGGCCCAATTTAATGCAACAGGACAGCTGCAACTCGAAGTCCCTTAGCTCCAATAGCCTGCTGTACCCAGGAAAATGGAAAAGAATAAATTTGGGGTGATATTTTTCAGTTCTCTGTTGTAAAGTGAACTATGATGTTCAAGGAACCCACTGATTTTAAAAACTAAAAGCAAAGGCAAGTGTCCAGAAGGTTTGCTTGGCTTTGTATACCTAAAGTATTTTAAGATCCAAAAATCCTCCCTATACTGTTGGAGTTGGCAGGAGACCAGGCTTGGATCTATCAGAATTTCTTGTCACACTGCTCAGCACATATTGCACAGGGCATGCTATAACCTCTGGGGAGTAATTACTCTCCAAACGGTTAGCAAAACGGAGCTAGAACGCTGACGGGCAGGCCTCACACTTAGCTAAACTGTATTGGCAATGCTGTCCAGAGAATAAGCAATGTTTCAAGAACAATTCAAAGGTAATATAAGACGAAATGTAACTGAGCTTAGCTTACTAATAATTGGGGCTACACTGTAATGGCTCATGTCAGTAAACTATTGGAAATTCACTCTGAACTGATTTTATCCAGCTTTGTAAGTAATCCCCCTTCCAGCAAGTTGGAAAAAAACTGTTTAGGAAATCATATTGAGGTATTTTCGTATGCTGCATAAGCAATTTATTACTGTTTTCTCTATCATAACTCCCTAGAAGTGTAACCAGCTTGTTTTAAATGAGATGTCCCATTATAGCAATATTTCACCTATCCAGAGATCTCCGGTCCATGAGATACTGTCAAAAACCAGAAGAAAATAAGAATCCTCTGAATCACTAAAATAGATGCATGTAAAAAAATAAGTGTTTACATATACTTAGTTATGTAAATATATTCTTATATCATCATCGCCTAATATCAAACATTTAATATGTATACCACCACCCTTCTTGTTCAAACTCTGCTACAGCTCTGAATCTGTGCTTCACAGATGTCTGATGACACTTCTACTATGGATACGTCCTACTGGAAGAATGGGTTGACTAATAGATATAAGGATTTGATTCTTTTGTCAGTTATGTTACTTGCATTCATTTTTAGTGATATATAATTCAGATTTATATGAACTCGAGTCTATTGGGATAATAAGTTTTAAATCATCTCAAGTATTTTGGTAGGCAAAAATCTTCCTTTCTTTATGATTGGCAATAATACAGCATCAGCTCAGTTCTAACTTAATCTTTTCGAAGGTCTGGGTCATGTTGTAGAGCTTATGCAAATTATACTGGAGAGCAATTATTCTCTTAATAAGGTGAATTAACCAAAATTCAATGCCACCTTGAGAGACTGAAGTTATTTATGTGACCATCCTTGGCAACAACTTTTAATTTCTCCACAGCTGTCTTCCAATGTCAATGATGCTGCTAATCATAACAGTGACCCTTAAGAATCATGCAACTTTTGGATTTGTTCATCAATCACAAGAAGAGTGCGAATATTTTAAATATTATATTATTATTTTAAGGGTTTTTTTGTTTGTTTGTTTTTGCCTTTGACTATTAATTGGCTAAACTTACTGCAGAAGAATGACATATGAGATCACTTTTTTTTATTATTATGCCATGGAATTAAAATAATTTTAATGTACTATAATAGCAAAAAAATTTAACAGTTGAACAATGCCCTTAAAAATACTTTCATTGAGATGCCTGGCTGACTCCATCAGTATAGCATGCAACTCTTGATCTCAGGATTGTGAGTTCAGGCCCCATGTTGGGTGTAGAGATTACTTAAAAATAAAATTTGGAAAAAAAAACTTTCACTTATATAATATTATGTCATTTTAAACTCAGATTTGGTAGAAGTTATAGATTGATAAATACATGGGGAAATTAGATTGGTTAAATGAATTGCCATATCATATAACTATAACATAATTAAGCTGCAAGTAGAATTGTTGTCTCCAGTATTCAAAGGGATACTTTTTTGTCACTGAAACGACTAATCCACTCATTCCCAAGTAAGGTTTTAAGCAGATGACTAAAGTTCAGATAGCTCTTTCCACCCAATATGAAGCAAATATCTAAATAACCTATTTCAGTATCCAAATGCCACTTGGCAGTTGGTACCGACCCTTTGATGGCCACATACCCAAGAAGTGGCAAACCGAGAATGCAGAACTATTTCTGATTTTTTTTTTTAAGTGCAGTATTTTCTAGAATCTATTTTTCTTCCCTAGAGAGAAAGCTTTGAGTTTGTAGGCATCTTACGGAGATGATACTCACACCAACAAATACACCTTAGGCAGGTAACTTCAGTAGCCTAATTGGTAAGTCTGAGGTACTATGATTAGTTTCCAGAATGACCTTAATTCTAGAAAGCTCAAGCTGAATAAAAAAAAGACTCTGCAACCAAGTCAGCCCAGGGTAAAAAAGAAAATGAAAAGTGGTCAATTACTTGAGTGAAATGGAGTTGTTAAGAGAGCAATCTGGCCTCTTTTAGAAGGGGTGAACGGATGTAATGAACTTGGAGGGCATGGAAGTGCCAGTGTTATGTTCAGGAATTAGAGATGTTGAGATACATGCTTCCCTTTTCTGGCAACTGTTAAGACTTTATGGTCATATTTATTTTTTTAATATTGTCAATAAAATCTAAAGACTACATGACTGCATTAGCAATAATAGGACTTCACAACATCAAATATTCATTTTCCATACTTAGTAACACGAAAGATAAAGCAGCTATGTATCAATATAAAAGTCAGAAAAATAAGGAAAAAACACACTGAAAGAAAATAATTTATAAATACGTATTTTCTGGCACTATTTAACTTAGTTATCTGAATAAATTAGTGAGGGTTTAGACAGCTCTTTAAAAGTCATTGAATATTAATACCATTTTCACAGTATGTCACAGAGCGGTTGAAACTGATCTGTCTTACGTGGAAGCTCTGATTTCAAGGAGTCTGAACCATGGGAGAAGTTCCTGACAAATTCTGTGATGTGTCTAATTGTCTGTCACAGGGAGAACAAAGAACAAAACTGTGTATATACTCTCCAAAGTTTGGGGGAAATGATTTATAATGACAAGGCATTTTTATCCAGAACTTTAAATACATTTTTAAATGCAATTTGTGATTTCTTCTCTCGTATAGAAAATAAATGACCAAAGAAAGTCGGACATCAAATGAGTGAAATAAATATAAAATCAGGAATGTTTAGTATACTTAATACAAAACCAGGTGGGAAAATAGACCCAGCTGTATGCAACAGCTAACTTCATCTGTATAGAATACACACACACACACACACACACACACACGTATGTATGTATATAAAATCTACTATCTAGACTTAACATACAGGATTTAGGTAGTAACATTCTTTTTTATTCTAATAATGTATTAACAGTAAATCTAGGACACATAAATTCTGCTTTACTAATTTATTAATTCATTTAATGGGGGCATCTACCCTCAACTCTCTGTTCCTTGTCCTCGTTACCAGAGGCAGAGAAACAGCAAAAGAATAATAACTACCCCATTTTCTTCTTCTTTTCCTCCTCTTCCTCTTCCTCTTTCTCCTTCATCATCCTCTTCCTCCCCCACTCGTCCTCCTCCTACTCTTCTATTATCTTGATCCTTACCTTCTCTGCTCTTATTATCTCTTAGAAATGTATTCAGTAAGTTACACTTTAAAAAGACTTTCACATAATATGCATGATTACTAATGTATTAAATATAAAAGAGAATGGGGTGCATTAGTATTATCTGGCTATAAAGAAGATAAGCAATGGAGAAATCGATAGTAATCCTTATATAAACTATCTGAAAATCAACCATCTACTGTCATGGAGAACATGTTGCAAAGTCCTTCGTAAGAGTTGCAACCGCAGCAACAAGCATACATGTACACTCACTCTTTTCAGACAGTCTACACTCCTAGACAGTCTCCTTTCCTCTGGAAATTTTCCAATAGAGTTTGAAATACCTAGAAAAGGGGCATCTGGGTGGCTCAGTCAGCTAGGTGCCCAATTCTTGATTTCAGAATAGGTTGTGATCTCAGGGTCATGAGATCATGCCCCACATAGGGCTCACTGTTCAGTGCAGAGTTGGCTTGAGGTTCTGTTTCGCTCTCATTCTGCCCCTCCCCCTGCCCCACACCCTTGCACTTGGCGCTCTCTCTCTAAAATAAATAAATAAATCTTAAAAAAATTTAAAAATGCATAGTAAAGTTAGCTGCATGTGGATAGATAGATAATAGGTAGGCTGTTAGATAAATAAACTTGGTGTTTTGATTATTTTGTGGGTGAGACTCAGGTGGAATTGGTTCTTCAGTAAGCTCTTCTGGTTCATAAAAACATGTATATTAAGGGTGTTTTTATGCCCCCATTAGTGTCTTCAGGATAACGCAGTAGGAAAGAAACTAAACACAATTCCTCAAGAAGTAAATGGTCTGAAGGAAAAGGAAACAGACTACTAAAAAATGTTACAGAGAAATTTTTACAAATGTGAAATAAGCTTTGGTGTAGTGTATTAGGTCATGCTTTACCATAGCAGGATTGGATAATATTCAAAGCACCAAACGCTCCCTTGACCATGAGAAGTAACTTTACAGTGTTTAATTATTTCCATACATCATTGACTCTGTGGTGGTAATGGCTTTGAAGAATGGTTATCCTGTTACCAGCTATGAATAGAGTTCTAACCTTGATCCTCGCATAAACTTTGATACTGATATTCAAAGACAGTTTGATCAGAATCACACAGCAAAAAAATTGGTGGAACTGAAGCTAAATAAGGTCCAAGTGTTTCTGAATCACAGGTGAATGAACTCTCACCACCGTGAACATCAGATATATATGTGAATGACATTGCCTAACATGCAGTTAATTGGCTGTAAGACTCAATTTAATTTTCAGGCTAATCCATGATTCTTATGATCATGAAAGTCACCTTGTACAGATTGGAAAGTGATAAGTTATAAACTGAATGGCAACACCCATTGCAGCATGAGATGCCTTGTATCATTTTGTGCTAATTTTGTATCTAAAGCTGCATTTTAGGGGCACCTGGGTGGCTCAGTCGATTAAGTGTCCAACTCTTAATTCCAGCTCAGGTTATGATCTCAGGGTCCTGGGATTGACCCCCACGTTGGCCTCCTCACTCAGTGGGGAGTCTGCTTTTCTCCCTTTCACTCTGCCCCTCCCCCCGCTCACTCTCACTCTCTTTGTCCAAAATAAATAAATAAATCTTAAAAAATAAAAATAAAAAAATAAAGCTACATTACATAATGAAAATAGAAGATGAATGGAAATCTCAGTATTTAGTCTTCATTTTGATACATATTCATTTTTCACCCTTAAGTAAGCCATTTACATATTCTAAGTCTAAATACTCCTAAGTACAAATTCAGGAAATTCAACTAAGATTATTTATCTATTGTCCTACCTCTAGGAATTTATTGTAGGAAGGTTCTCACAAAGGTCAAAAGCCTAAGCTGCTTTCACCAAACTCTCCTATAATTCACCTTTCTCCACATTTTATAGCAATGAATCTTTCATTAAAATAAGGAACTCACCTTAAAGCTGCATGTGTAGGGGCGCCTGGGTGGCTCAGTGGGTTAAGCCGCTGCCTTCGGCTCGGGTCATGGTCTCAGGGTCCTGGGATCCAGCCCCGCATCGGGCTCCTTGCTCAGTGGGGAGCCTGCTTCTCTCTCTGCCTCTGCCTGCCTCTCTTCCTGCTTGTGCTCTCTAAAAAAAAGGAAAAAAAAAAAAAAGCTGCATGTATAAAATCACGAAAAAGCTTATTTGATTCATAGCAGTCAAAGCATTTGAATGGCAAACTGCATCATTCAGTGAAATAATATTTTGTAATAGTCATCATTAATCACTAAAATTATGTAATGTCCTTCTAAGGATTTGTTTAATAATTCTACCATTGTTTGTCATGACAAAATTCTGTAATAACCTGTCACCCTTGACTATCTTAGAATACACAGAAATTGAGATTTGATCTAGTCTTGGCAGCACTTCGAGCAAAGAAATTGTTCATTGATTTGGACAAGTTGATTGAAACCCTCTCTTTCACACGAGTTATGATCCCACCTTGTTACATTTTTATTTTTTTTTGAAATATATAGGA
Source organism: Martes martes (assembly GCF_963455335.1). Classification (NCBI taxonomy): domain Eukaryota; kingdom Metazoa; phylum Chordata; class Mammalia; order Carnivora; family Mustelidae; genus Martes; species Martes martes. The sequence goes on along the minus strand of NC_137898.1, from coordinate 26,084,190 downwards.
CAAAATCTACAAAAGGCCTATATGTTTCAAAAAAAATGAAGTGCTATAAATTTGAGGTAGACAGAAGCAGACACAGAAACTAACTGGTTATCTGTATGCACAGTCCACCCACGTATATCTTAAAAGGGAATGCGTCACTAAAGGTTACAACCTTAATCTCTTAGGTTCAAATTCAACACAGTTTTCAAAATTTTTGTTGTGTCAAAATCTGCAAAAAAAATTCAAAAGATCAATATTTTGTCTGAAGTACTTAACTATTCCATTAATAAATATTTTCAATTAAAAAAAAAAACTACAAAACAGGCACGTGGGTGACTTAGTCAGTTAAGTGTCCCACTCTAGTTTTGGCTCAGGTCATGATCTAAGGTTCATAAGATCGAACCCCACATTGATCTAAGCAGAGTCTGCTTGAGATTCTCTCTCTCTTCCTCTTTGCCCCTCCCCCTGCTTGCACACAGGCTTTCTCTCCCACTCTCTTAACTAACTAACTAACTAACTAAAGTCTTTTTTAAAAAGATTTCTGCTTTGATGATCATCACATAAGTAAACTGATTACTATTTTGTGGAGATGTCACCCAACCTTTCAGATATTGTTTTGTTTTTTTGGTTCACTCTAACAATGATCAGAAAACTCTGACCTATACGCCAAATTGAACCCACTCTCTGTTTCTGTAAGTCAAGTTTTATTAAAACATCCATCCCTAATTCCTTAAATAATGCCTATGGTTGCTTCTGCATTATATTAGCAGAGTTGAGTAGGTGTAACCGTAGGGACAGGAAACCCTGAAATACTTAAAATCTGCCCTGTTACAGAAAAAGCTTGCTATTCTTTTATCTATACCATTATGTTTTAGTTATCATTGCTGGGGGGAAAAAAACCCAACAATTTAAAGCAAATCTTACATGATTTCTTTATATCAGGAATCAAAGAATATCTTGCTTAAGTGATTCTGGCTCTCTCATGAAATTGTGGTCAACAGGTTGGTCAGGGCTTTAGGCATCTGAAGGCTAGACTGCAGCTTGAGGATCTGCTTCAAGTCCGCTCAGTCACACAGTGTGCAAATTAATGTGTTGTTGATTAGAGACCTCAGCTTCGCACCATCTAGACCTCTCCACAGGGTTCATGACATGGCAGCTGGTTTCTCTCAGAACAACTGGTCTAGGAGAATGCAAGGTAGAAACAACCATTTTTAAGGTAACCTATCCACAGAAATTACAAAACATCATTTCTACAATATCTTATTACAAAGTTAGTCCTAATTCAATATAGAAAGGGAATCACTTAAGAGTCTGAACACCCTGAGACAAAACACACTGGGGATAATCTTGGATGCCGGCTATAACATTTAAGGACACAATCTGTTGTAAAGGGATGTTATAATGATAAAGACTCTAACACAAATGCTTGGAACACAATAGATATACAGAAATTATTGGCATTCCCCTTTAAGATACAGGGTACACAGTAAAAAGTTAAAATTTGGAAGAGCACAATAATTCTTTATATGCATAAAGCTTATTGGCATATTATATGTCTACGCCAAGGATTAATAATGTTGACCCAAGGACAAAATCTTACCTACCTCAGTATTGTAAGTAAACAGTAAATTAAGTATTATTTCCACACAGCCATACCCATTCATTTATGTGTTGTTTATGACTAGTTCCATGCTACAGTGGCAGAAACAAGTAGTTGTGGAGCTTCATAAGCTGCAAACCTAAAATATATTCTATTTGGCCCTTTAAAAATGTTGTGGTCCCTGGTTCACTCTATATATTGCTTGACATTCCTCAGGTTTGAATTTATCACTGAATAAGTTTTAAACTACATGGCAGTGTAACCTAACCAATCAACCTTATTCCTTTACCTTCAAGGAGAACATTTTTGATTACAAAACACGTGGATCTCTAGGCAGACCACACACACAACAAATTATTTTTCAAGTCCCAGAACAATGATTATTTCAATATTTAAAAGATCTGAAAAGACTTGGCTAAAAGGAACAAGCTCATCAAACCAGTATATCTATTTTTTTCCTCTAATAAATTATCGTTACAAAGATGAGATAAAAATGCCTATGTATAGTCTTTGCTCAATAAGTATTTGATTATTTGGAGTAACCAGAGATTCCATTGCCTCCCTACTTTACATACTCATATTTAACATTTTATACCTTTTTAAAAATTTCTTCAGTCAATACTAGTCAGTGATCAAATCTTTATATATCACATACGCTTCTCTGTTAATTGGTATATGTGGTACTTTCTTACCAACTTGATTCCCTTGGAAAAGAAATGAAATCTTTGAAAACTCTATCCAAAACAAGGCTTAATGGAGAGTTTTACAGGTAGTAATTGTTTGAAAAAGACTTCTTGATCAATTGTGATCAAATACAATATAATGAAAGATAATATAACAATTACTTCAGAGGAATAAAATAATTCAGGATGGATGTTTACCTAAATTTCTACAAAATAATTATTGGCATGGGGTATTGAAAAGTAGTTGAGATATTAAAACACTTTCATGTTTTAGATCTTCTACTTCTCTTGTCAGGGTGGCACAATAATAAAGTATGCAAAAACTGAAAATGAGTCGAGAGAGAGTTTTTCTCTCCCTCCTTTTTAATTTTTCCAGGTAACTTTTCTTTTCTTAGCTTCAGATTGGAACAGGCACATAAAAAATATATAAATTCTTGGGGCGCCTGGGTGGCTCAGTGGGTTAAAGCCTCTGCCTTCAGCTCAGGTCATGATCTCAGGGTCCTGGAATCGAGCCCCCCATGGTGGGGGGGGGGGGCTCTGCTCAGCAGGGAGCCTGCTTCCTCCTCTCTCTGCTTGCCTTTCTGCCTACTTGTGATCTCTGTCTGTCAAACAAATAAATAAAATCTTTAAAAAAATATATAAATTCTTTTTTCCATGAAAAAATCTTGGGAGAGAATTAGGAAAACTAGATATTGAATACATCACAATATATAATAGAATAAAATATAGAATGAGGATCTCTAAGCACATTTCCCCCATGGAAATTAGTACACTGTCAAGTAGATGAGGATGAATTCTTCAAAGTCAAACAGGTTAAAAGAAAAAGAAGTAAGTTTGTATAATCTCTAACTAGAAGAAAATAAATAGCAAGGATACTCTGGAAAGATTATAACTCAAGGAATAACTTAGTTAATAGAATGGATTTTTCAACCAAGAGTGAATGTCACATTGACTGAAGTGGTTTGATTATTCCAATTAATGTAGCATTTGTTCAGTAACTACACTGTTCTAGGCATCTTATAAGCATTGTAAGTTAATCATCATGTGACGTTTTTGAGGTTGATATCACCTTTTGTAGTCAAGCAGACCAAGAATCAGAGAAAAGAAGTTGCTTGATGTCATATCTCAGCTGTAGCATAGCCAGATTTGAAACCCAGACTGTCTGAATTTCCTCCATGCAACTTAAGACTTCAGAATGGTTTAAAAATCTCCTACCATGATGCATAAGAATGAGTGATGCAAATATTCTCAAACTGCAATGTATGTAAGAGGTGATTTATTTATTTATTTCCCAGTGTTCCAAGATTCACTGTTTATGCACCACACCCAGTGCTTCATGCAATATGTGCTCTCCTTACTACCCACCACCAGGCTTGCCCATCCCTCCCATCCCCTCCAAAACCCTCAGTTTGTTTCTCTCTAAAAATAAATAAATAACCAGCTCCTTGTTTCACTGGGAAAAAAAAAAAAAAAGAAGTGGTTACAAATATACATTTGCAAATATTCTACGCAGAAGTGGTCACAAATATAAATTTGCAAATGATCAGAATATTTTTATTTCATCAGTCCATACAAAACCAGATATCTTTATGTTTTAGTTAGCATCACTGGTCCTACAAACTAATTTGTGTCTTCACTTCACCCCCCCCAAAAAAAAAATAAAATGAAATAAAATATGAATTAAAAAATTAAGATACTACATAGGAAAGTAATCCTTCACTATACTTTCTCTTAGGTGTAAAGAGTGAAAGAGTACAAAATTTTCATGTGATTAAATCTAGTATATGTGCTGCTGAAGCGAGCACTCATGTGATCAAATTTAAAGTAATACATTATATGTTAAACATAAGAGTTGGTTTTCAAGTGGATCATTCCCATTTAGGCGATGAAAAAAAATTGTGTAATTTTTTTTTTTTAATGAACACCGGGAAATTCTATTTATTTATTTACTCATTCATTCATTCATTCATTTTTTAAAAGATTTTATTTATTTATCAGAGAAAGAGAGCACAAGTGAGCACACAAGCCAGGGGAGTGGCAGGCAGGGGAAAAAGCAGACTCCCTGATGAGCAAGGAGCCTGATATGGAATTCAATCCCAGGATCCCAGGATCATGACCTGAGCCTAAGGCAGATGCTTAACCTACTGAGCCACCTAAGCATCCTGAAAATTCTGTTATATAAAATACAGAAACAGACTTTTAGGGGGAAAATAGTCAACTATGTTCCTTTGTTATTTGGTCAATATTCTGATTTAATGCAAAAATACCTTTATATGTATAAGATATTAATTTAATTAGAAATGGAAATTTTACAAATGTGAATGTATCATTTTTTTTTTTTTAATTTGCCACATTTGTTAGATGAGTTCTCCCATACAAAATCCTACAGAAAAATGGGAAAATGTTTTCTTACGATAGGCAATGAAGAGAGCTGTAATTAAATGTCAGGATTGTAGGTGTAGAATGTCATATTTACATTTTGTGTGGATGTGAGAAATTTTAATTTCATTAGCAATTGTACCTTTTACTGTACTTTTCTTTCTTTTTGTTTAGATCATCTCAATTCTTTAAAGCTAAGAATCCCCATGTTTGTCAATCACCTGTTATCTTTACTTGTCAAAATGAGCCAACCTAACTTACCTTTCTTGTTTTTAATGAACTTGACCTTTCTCTAGAAACTCAGTTTATATTGACTTCTGGAATTTTTAACAATATGCCGTACAGATTGTGTCAAGGATTACCAGGATTCTTTAGAATCATTATATAGGAAATTTTTAAAAATTTAATTTAATTTAATTTTTTTCAGTGTTCCAAAATTCATTGTTTATGCACCACACCCAGTGCTCCATGCAATACATGCCCTCCATAATACCCACCACCAGGCTCACCCAATTTCCCACTTTCCTCCCCTCGAAAACCCTCAGTTTGTTTCTGAGAGTCCAGAGACTCTCATGGTTTGTCTCCTCCTCTGATTTCCCCCAAATCACTTCTCCTCTCCATCTCCCAATGTCTTCCATATTATTCCTCATGCTCCACAAGTAAGTGAAAGCGTATATTAATGGACTCTCTCTCTGTTTGACTTATTTCACTCAGCATAATCTCCTCCAGTCCCATCCATGTTGATACAAAAGTTGGGTATTCATCTTTTCTGATAGAGGCATAATATTCCGATGTATATATGGACCACATCTTCTTTATCCATTCATCTGTTGAAGGGCATCTTGGCTCTTTCCACAGTTTGGTGACTGTGGCCATTGCTGCTGTGAACATTGGGGTACAGGTGGCCCTTCTTTTCACGACATCTGTATCTTTGGGGTAAATACCCAGTAGTGCAATTGCAGGGTCATAGGATAGCTCTATTTTTAATTTCTTAAGGAATCTCCACACTGTTTTCCAAAGTGGCTGCACCAACTTGCATTCCCACTAACAGGGTAAGAGGGTTCTGCTTTCTCTACATCCTCCCCAACACATGTTGTTTACTGTCTTGTTAATTTTGGCCTCTCTAACTGGTGTAAGGTAGTATCTCAATGTGGTTTTGATTTGAATGTCCCTGATTTGAATGTCTAATGATGATGACCATTTTTTCATGTGTTTCATGTCTTCTGCCCGTTTTTTGACATGATTATCTGTTTTGTTCGTGTTGAGTTTGAAGATTTCTTTATAGATCTTGGATATCAGCCCTTTGTTTGTAGTGTCATTTGCAAATATATTCTCCCATTCCATGGATTGCCTCTTTGTTTTGTTGACTGTTTCCTTTGCTGTGCAGAAGCTTTTGATCTTGATGAAGTCCCAAAAGTTTATTTTCACTTTTGTTTCCTTTGCTTTTTTTTTCAAGACATGGAGACATGTCTTGAAAGAAGTTGCTGTGGCTGATGTCGAAGAGGTTACTGCCTATGTTTTCCTCTAGGATTTTGATAGCTTCCTGCCTCACACTGAGGGCTTTTATCCATTTCAAGTTTATCTTTGTGTATGGTGTAAGAGAATGGTGGAGTTCCATCCTTCTATCCATAGCTGTACAATTTTCCCAGCACCATTATTGAAGAGACTAGATTTTTTCCACTGTATATTTTTTCCTGCGTTTTCAAAGATTATTTGACCATAAAGTTGAGGGTGCATATCTGGGCTCTCTACTCTGTTCCACTGGTCCATGTGTCTGTTTTTGTGCCAGTGCCATGCTGTCTTGGTGATCACAGCTTTGTAGTAAAGCTTGAAATCAGGCAGCGTGATGCCCCCAGTTTTACTTTTTCCTTTTCAACATTCCCTTAACAATTTAGGGTCTCTTCTGGTTCCATACAAATTTTAGAATTGTTTGCTCCAGCTCTTTGAAAAGTGCCAGTGGGATTTTGATTGGGATGGCATTGAAAGTATAGATTGCTCTAGTTTAGGGTGGATTCTTTTGGGTTAGGAAAAAGTTTTTAAGAAATAAATTGAATTATTTCTATTTCTGAAGATGGTTTCTTGAAGACAGAACTAACAAAATATTCTTTTTGAAAGAGAAAGAGATAATGAGAAATAAAAATGAAGGTTCCTCTTATGGATATGCAATCTAGCCTTTTGAAAATTTTAACATGCATTCATGAAGGGAAATAATGCAAGAATAGCAGATCAGAAAAAGTACTTGAGAGAGTGAAAGAGAGAGAAAGAGAGAGAGTTTGAGGTAACAAGAAAGTAGACTAAAAGTAATATAATAGTTATTCTCCCTAAGAATGTTTGAATTATTAATTTTGTATTCAGAAATATTTTCAGCATATGTCTCTAAGAAAGGGTTTTCTATTAAATTCTATCTAGTAAGATATCACTTTCATTTAAATACAAAGCACACCGCAGCACCTAAGACCTGGCTCATTTATGACATTCTGTTCAATTCAGAACATCCCTCACTTACCTAATCCATATAATTCCATTACACTTTTTCAATGAAGTCAGTCTGGTCAAAGCATAATGAACTCTACCAACTCAAACCAAAGAATTTAACAAAAAAATTTTTAATTTGATTTCATGAATGAAATGTTTTTTTTTTCCTTTCCTATGAATTGAATTAAATTCAATTTAGATCAGAAGTCAGACTAGTCCTGACCCATTTAGTTCCATTTCAGTTTCAGAGCAAGATCAGATATAGTACACAACACCCAAACCAATTAATTTGAATTTTATGCCTCCTTTTCATTAATTTTAGTTCAAAGTATACCCTCATTCTACAAATCTCACCCTTAATGATGCAAGAAACCTAAGGCTCTGGTGTTTCATAATCAATCCTTTCCTTTAGGTAAATCTTTAGGTTTTCATAACTGAACCTTAAAACAAAAGTCTTTATTCATAGAGCTAAATTATCTGTTTTCTCAACAACGATTAATTGCATGTTCCATTATTCACATCCTTTTGTGTATGAGGCACTATGCTGAGTACTTTACAGTGTATATGTAAATTAGGAAAAAAAAAGTGCATTCAGAAGCTTTCAATTTAAGACAAAAAATAAAAAACAAGAAAACATTGTAGTATCCAATGGAGTACTAAATAGGTCACAAATGAAATATAAAAGTAATTGATGTAAAAGACAGCAGAGACATCCACTTTGATAGAGTAAAAAATATTAACTTTCTTATAATCACTTCAAAGCAACAAAAGGAAAAAAGAAGTAGACACAAAGATATTAAGAGACAATGAAACCACAAAATTCCAAAATAAATGGAAATAACATGGAGAAGTGGAGGCTGAGCAGTGGTATGCAAATAGAAGCAAAGCAAAAGAGACACTGCAATTGTAGGTTTCAGAGATAGCTAGGAACATATTTATTAGAAACACAAATACATTTGAGATGAAAAACCTAAATCCCTTGTTTGGAAGAACGGGGACAAATGATTGTTCTGGAATTAGAATTCTCTTTATACTAGGGTAAGTTCTAAGAATCAGAGGAGTTATAGCTACTAAAGGGATTACAAACACAAACCACATTTGAAGAAAGCTATAGGTCACGCAGTGGCAGGTAACAGGATAGATTTTTGTATCTTGAATAAACTCCAGCTGCTTGTTTTTATTGGCTGGTAGGAGTAAAGTCTATCAGTCTCACCCTGGATAATAGTCTTATCCTGAGTAATCTGTTATCCCTACAAGACATGCACATGATCCTGGCTCCTTCCCCTGAAGAAGTTAATTTCAAATAATTGACCCAGGAAAAACACTTATCCTTCAAAAATAAGAAGTTGGAAAAAAAACAGCAAAGGACCACATAAAGACATTAAGAGTCAAGCACAGATGAGATACAAAAAACAAATGTCGTAAGAAAAGAATCCCTAGGGAAAAAATTTGTATAACGTAAAGGACAATTAAAATGCATTGTTTTGCCATGAATGGAATAAAGAAAAACAAATGAAAAAGAAAGAAAGAAAAAATCACTTGTATGAAGTAAGAATACATAACAGAAATCTAAGAGCTTTTATAAAAGACGGAAATGCGTGAGAAGGATATCAGACTTTTGCTGTTTTGGTATTGAGGCATAGAAAAGTGGAAAACAAGAATTAAATTGTCACAGAAAGGAAAGTAAAGTACAAAAGATACTAAGGAAGATAATGTTGGAAACATACTAAGAAAAAAGGAAACCAGAAATGAAATGCAAATAAAATAAATAAAAAAGGAAAAATACAGGAAATGACACATAATTAGAAACAAACATCTATTATATACATAACTAAAGTCTCTAAACAAAATTTAAATAATAAAGCAGAACAAAAATTTTATGATATTACTTTTGTTTCTGAAATTAATGGAAAACTTTTAATCTACATTTTAAATATAACATATTTCAGGAAATACTGATTCAGAATGACCATAAAAACATATTCTAGAAAATAAATTAGCTTTCCCAGGTAAATAAAAAAGCATTTTGGATAGCCACACAAAAAGATAGAATTATTTTTATTGGGAAAATTATAGAATAACCTAAGACTTTTGCAAAGCAATATTGGACACTTAAGTATAGTAGTGACATATCTACTGAATCAATAAAAAAATAAAGTGAAACAGAACTAATTATACCCAAACTATCAGTTAAGCATAAAGTCAAAGGATATTAGTTTTAATTTTAACTTTAAAAAAAAATGCAATTACCAGTATTATTTATTGAATGTTGAGATAGATCAGCTTCGTAATAATAAATTATTTGCGTTCATCAGTGCATTACAAGGTCTTTATAAATGAGTTTTATTTATTTTTAACATCTTTATTGAGGCAAAATTGATATTTATTTTTATTTATTTATTTATTTTTTTTTTAAAATTATTTATTTATTTGACAGAGAGAAAGATTACAAGTAGGCAGAGAGGCAGGCAGAGAAAGAGGAGGAAACAGGCTCCCTGCTGAGCAGAGAGCCTGATGCGAGGCTCAATCCCAGGACCCTGAGAACATGACCTGAGCCGAAGGCAGTGGCTTAACCCACTGAGCCACCCAGAAGGCCCGCAAAACTGAAATTTAAAAAACTGCACATACTTAAATTATATGATTTGATGAGTTTTGACCTAGGTGTACATTTGTAAAGCCATCACCACAATCAGGTTTTAAATATATTCATTATTTTTTTTAAAGATTTTATTTATTTATTTGACAGACAGAGACCACAAGTAGGCAGAGAGGCAGAGAGAGAGGGGGAAGCAGGCTCCCTGCTGAGCAGAGAGCCTGATGCGGGGTTCGATCTCAGGACCCTGAGATCATGACCTGAGCTGAAGGCAGAGGCTTAACCCCCTGAGCCACTCAGGCGGCCCACAAAACTGAAATTTTAAAAACTGCACATACTTAAATTATACGATTTGATGAGTTTTGACCTAGATGTACATTTGCAAAGTCATCACCACAATCAGGTTTTAAATATATCCATTATCTCCAGTAGTTTCCTTCTGCCCTATGATTTGATGGTGGTGGTGGTCATTGTTGGTTTTATTATGATAAAAATCTATCTTTTTAACAAATGTTTAAGTGCATGATACAGTATCATTAACTACAGACAAAAAATGATTTCTAGAACTCCTTCATCTTGTATAACTCAAACCTTGTTTTAAATACCTAACAGGAAAGGACATTGTTTCCATAGATCATTCCTATATAATCTACTGAAAGAAAACCAAGAAATAATTGTAAAGATAAAATAACTGGCAGTGAGAAATATAATCTGCTTCTCTTTAGGAATTAGGCTACAACAACAAAGGGATGATGGTTCCAGATCTGAATGTAAGTGTTGTAAACTCTGATAAAGTAGAAATATTATAACAAACACAAGAAAGGAAAAAAGAAAGAAGGTTAAAAAAGAGTAAGATGTATGAATACTGTTATGCTGAAAAGAAAGAAAAAATTTAAAAAAAAGAGTAAGATATGCTGACTTTCTTTAGTAGAAGCAAAAATATTTTATGAGACTGATGTGCTACCCACTGCACTAAGAAGGAACTAAGAAGGCGACAGTATTTTAAACAAATCAGAGATTAAGGTCTAAATATAGTTAACAGTTTAAATGTAAATAAAAATAAGTAATCAAATAGAATCAGGTGTTAATAAGAAATATAGGAATAGAAGAAGAGAATACTAATTCCATAATTTTGCATAATAGATATTTAATATATACTGAGTATAAGTAAAAATTAAGAATATAATATAAAGTTGGTATTTTCAAATTAATTAAAATTGGTTTTCCTAATTATTAGAAGAAACTCATATATACATCACAATAGGTGAATTGATTAATAAAAGCAAATAGGACCCAGAAACAGAACAATATAAGGATACTTGGTTGATAATGATACTAGTTTTTCATAAATTATGCTTGGATACTTGGGTATTTATAAAGAAAAAATAAACAAACTTGATTCTTGCTTCATAATATCCACAAAAGACAATTCCAAGTAGATTCTAAACCTAAATGAGAAGGGAACAATAGATATCTAAAACTGTGTGTATATATGTGTATACACACACACACACACACACACACACACATTTGGACTATATTAAACATTTGTGTTTATGAAGAGCTATAGATAGGAGAAACAAGAGAAGGATGGAATTAGATTAAATATTTACAAAATAGAAAACCACAATCTACCCAGAATATATGAAGTCTTACAAATTACTAAGAAAAAGACTAGAGATTTCACTAGACACTTTTTAAGATTATGAAATTGCTCACAGACGTTGAAAAAAATGCATAACTTCTTAATAATGAAGGAAATGAGCATTAACACCACAATGAGTTACTCCAACACAAACACCAGCAAGTCACAAGTTAAATGTCTAATAATATCAAGTATGGTGACAAAGTGAAACAATTTTATCTCTCTTTTAAACTCATTTTGCATTATTTACTAAAACTGGACGTGAAAATTGCTAATGAAAAAAAAGTTGATGAATAAAGGATTGTAAAGTCCTAGAAGAAATCCTAAAGAAAAAAAACCTCATGATGTTGGTTTAGGCAATGATTTCTTGAATATGACACTAAAAAGCATAGGCAACAAAAATAAAACTAGGTGGGATTGCAGCAGCCTTAAAAGCTTTCACATAGCAAAGGAAAAATCAGCAAAGTGAAAAAGCAACCTGTACAATGGGAGAAAATATTTGCAAAACATATGTCTGATTAGGTATTAATATTACACACACACACACACACACACACACACACGAGTTCCTACAACTCAATAGCAAAAACAAAATAAAAAAAAATTGTTAAAATGAGCAAAGGGCTTGACATTACTCTAAAGAAATCATACAAATGGCTAATGCATATAAACCTCTAAAAGTCCATAAAATTGTGGTCTTCTGTGATAATGAAATCTAAAACATCAACAGAGATTCAGTGATAAACCACATATAAGTTCATAATGAAGTGAATGCCTGGGAGAGAAGTGGGACTAGTAACTTTTGACCTTATATCCATGATTACATAATTAAAAGTCACTTTATTTTATAAATATAGAAACCACAATAGCTGATAAATATAGCAGATTGGAAAATACTAATTAGAAATGAATGTTAAGGAATTTTTAGTTAATTTATAATTATATGGCTTTTAGATATTAAAAATTCTTGCATAAAAAAAAATCTTTCAAGTGTTCTTTTTTTTCAACTCATTCCCTGTGATGTCTTAACTTAGAATAACTTCTTATCTTGGTCAAAAACTGGACTGCTGTCTTAATTTTGATATCTGAGATCATAGGAGAGTTGTACTTCATTCATCTTTATTCAAATTTGTTAGACATGAATTTCTTCCTCAAAATGTTGTCTCATTTATGCCAATACTAATGTGCTTTTAGTTTACAAATCATGCATTCTTCATATTTGATTCCTGGAAAGCATTCTTAATCTGATTAATTTAATCAAGCTATTCCATGCCTCCTTGACATATGATTCAAATTGTGATTGCAAAAGATAATAATAATAACACAACAACAACAGCTAAGTGTCTCTATCTAACTAACTGGAATAACTTCAGGAAGTTTGACAAGGTTGTATTCTTACCACTTATTTCTGTATGTGCTTCTTTCAAGAGTTGGAACCTAATTATCTAATTTCAAAAGTTGAATGGGAGATGACTAGGGGCTCCTTCTAATGAATAAAAGGTTGCAAAATGGGCATTCAATTTTGAAGACTAGATCATAAAAGGAATCATAGCTTCCATCGCATTCTAATGAGATGCTAGCATTATCCTTTGAGGGCACATTGGTATCCCTGTGGAGGAGTACCTGTATGAAGTCCATGTAGGAAAAAATAACTTGCTATCTTGTGAAGGAATCAACTTGGAGGTTGATCTTCCTGCCTTAGTCAAGCCTTCAGATGATTCCAGACTCCAAACTTCCAGTCTTCATCTGAGACCTCAGACATCAGACAATAGAGGCAAAGCATCCCTATTGGGTCTACTTGAAATTACTGATCCATAGACACCAAGAGATAATAAATACTATTGTTGTTTTAAACCACTATTTTGGAATATTTTGTTATACAAGAGTGGGTAATAAATACAAAATATATAGGCATTTCTCTTTCTTTTTAAAATATGCCATAAGGCTTATACTATGAGCTTATATATTGTGTTATATTTATAACACAATGCCTTAACAATTTTGAAGTAAGGGAATAATTTTATTACACTTACCTTGAGGTTATTTTGCAATTTTTCACATGCACTTTTCCCCAGCCCATAAAGAACAAATCACCAATGAAGTATCACACTCTATAAGCAATTTTTGGAGGACTATATATCTGTTTCCTTTAGCAATAGGGATATGATGATTCATGTTTTAACTACAGCATATAAATGTCTTAAAGCTGAGCTATTGGAAAATTATAGACCACAAATATGCAAATAAGTACATGCTTGAGTGTTATGCAAACATCCACAACATATTAAATAGATAATAATTTATAATTAAAAGTTTAAAAGTGAGCAAATGGAAATCAAGTCCAAGTCAAAATATCACCAACAATGCATTCTTTTAGATCATATAATTTCTGCCTATCTGCACGGAAACATGCACTGACTCGTTAAGTTAACATATTAGAACCTCAGTAACTTTGATAGTATACATGTAATTTAGGAATACATACATAATTTCAGGGGCCTTTGATAATTATTTAATAGATTATTTGTAGTAAGTCCATAGCTATATATAAAAATGAAAATTAATTCAAGTGTCTGTCATTTGTTAGTTTAAAAACTACTTGCCTCTTTTAAGTACTTTTGACAAATGAGTGAGGATTTTCAGAGTTCACATGCACCAGGACTCGATCTTGCCTTACCTTCAATTTTCTCCTTTCTCTTTTTTATCCTAAGCATTATGTAGCACCAAATATCTCTTCTCCGCCTCCATGGATGGATATTTGACAGAGAAGCCTCAGAAATCCCATGTCAGTATTCTCAATTTCTGCTTAGCCCGGCCACACCCCTTCATGAATAGAATTTCAAGCTAAAAAAGGAGATTTTGTGATAGGTGGCAATGTGGATGAACCTTGAGGACATTATGTTTAGTGAAATAAGCAAGTTACACACAAAGACAAATACTGCATGATTCCACTTATATGATGTTTCTAAAATATTCAAATTTGGGCATTATGCCAAGTGAAATGTCAGGCAGAGAAAGACAAATACCATGTGATCTCACCTATATGTGAAATTAAAAACTAACAAACAATCAGAACGACAATGAAACTAAGCTCAGATAAAAACAGCAAATTCGTGGTTGCCAGAGGGAGAAGGGTGGGGGGTGGGGGAGGAGAAATGGATGAAAGAAATTGAAAGGTAGGAGCGCCTGGGTGGCTCAGTGGGTTAAAGCCTCTGCCTTTGGCTCAGGCCCTGATCTAGAGTCCTGGGATCGAGCCTCGCACCCGGGCTCTCTGCTCAGGGGGGAGCCTGCTTCCTCCCCTCTCTCTGCCTGCCTCTCTGCCTACTTGTGATCTCTCTCTGTCAAATAAATAAATAAAATCTTTAAGAAAAAAAAAAAGAAGTTGAAAAGTACAAAGTTGCAGTTATAAAATAATTAAGTAGGAGGAGATGTATTGTATCACATGGTGACTATAGTTAATACTGTGTTGTATAGTTGAAAGATGCTAAGAGAGTTGATTTTTTTAAAATTTATATTTATTTATTTGATAGACAGAGATCACAAGTAGGAAGAGAGGCAGGCAGAGAGAGAGGAAGGGAAGCAGGCTTCCCGCCGAGCAGAGAGCCTGATGCGGGGCTCAATCCCGTGACTCTGGGATCATGACCTGAGCTGAAGGCAGAGGCTTTAATCCACTGAGCCACCCAGGTGCTCCAAGAGAGTTGATTTTAAAAGTCCTCATTGAGTACCTCATCGGGGACCCTCATCGGGCACCAGCTGGTTAGGCCTCCACCTTCAGCTCATATCATGATTCCGGGATCCTGGGATGGAGTGCTGTATCAATTATACCTCAATAAGAGAGAAAGGAACAACCACTTCCTTAAGCTAAATAAATAAGTAAAAAAATAAAACAGAAAAATACATATACTCAGTATCAAAGAGTGGAATGGTGGTTGATAGGGGGTGAGGGTGGAAGGAAATGGGGAATTATTAGTCAAAGGGCACAAAGGGGAATTACTAGTCAAATGGCATAAAGTTTTAGGTAAGCAAGGTGAATGAATTCTAGACATCGTTTGTACAACATGATACCTATAATCAACAATAATATATTGTACATTTAAACATTTTTTAAGAGGGTAGAAAAATGGGATTGCTATTCCTAGTGCTATGCTCTATATATCACAATAAACTGAGAAATCACAATACCTGAGTTATAAAGTTTAAATTCAGTTAAATTCAATAGGGGGTTTATTACATTTAAAGAGTAACACTTTCACAATAGGTAAAATCTGGTTATTTCAGTGCTCATTGTATCTAATGATTGTTCATATCAACAACTTCATTTGCATTAAATCTCTTAGTGTTACATGATGCAGTCCATTTCAAAATTTGATGCTCGAGGAGTTTAATTGCATTATTTCTCTCATAATTTTCATATACAATTCCCAGACACCAAGTGATAGTACAATACATAAGCACATTTTTGCATATCTCTTTTTGTTTTCTATGGGGGAATAATTGGTCAAAAATTAATATATTTTTAAAGGATTTTGATGCATACTACTGCATGACTCACCAGATATGTTGTGGAATCTTCCACGTTGTAAGTGTTAAAACAATCCCTGGAAATATGGACAGAGAATTAAAAACTACGTTTCCTTTCTATATGGAGTCATCTAAATTCAGATATAGTGTCCCTAGGACTTTTTACTCAAGTGCTAAGGAGCAATTTTTATTATAGATGCCTTCAAGTTTGGCATTTAGGTCAAACGTATGAACGACTCTTAAAATGTATCAGTAGGGTAACAAGGAAGTCATCTTTTCAAAAGGACTTCTAGGGGCGCCTGGGTGGCTCAGTGGGTTAAGTGACTGCCCTCAGTTCAGGTCATGATCCCAGGGTACTGGGATCCAGCCCCAGGTCAGCTCTCTGCTCAGTGGGGAGCCTGCTTTTCCCTCTCCCTCTGCCTGCTGCTTCTCATGCTTGTGCTCGCTTGCTCTCTCTCTCAAATAAATAAATGAAATATTTTTTAAAAAGGACTTTTAAAGCTTAATTTTGCAGAACTACCCTACAACCCTACAACCCACCAATTGCACTACTAGTTATTTACCCAAAGAATATGAAAATACTGACTCAAAGGGACACATGCACCTTGATGTTTGTAGGAGTATTATCTATAATAGCGAAATTATGGAAGACAGCTCAAATGTCCATCAACTGATGAATGGATAAAGAAGATATGTTATATATATACAATGGAATATTACTCAGCCATCAAAATAATGATATATTGCATTTGCAATAATTCGGCTGGAACCGTAGGGTATTACGCTAAGCAAAATAAGTCACAGAAAGACAAATACCATATGATTTCACTCATCTGTGGAATTTAAGAAACAAAACAGATGAACATAGAGGAAAGGGGAAAAAAGAGAGCGGGAAGAAAACTGTAAGAGCTTAACTACAGATAACAAACTAAAGTTGATGGAGGAGAATGGGGGGATGGGCTAAATGAGTGATGGGCACTAAGGAGGGCCCATGTTGTGTTGAGCACTAGATGTTATATGTAAGTGATGACTTACTAAATTCTACTCCTGAAACCAATATTACACCATATGTTAACTAATTGGAATTTACATAAAATCTTGAAAAAGAGAAATAAAGCTTAATTTTGGACTCACTTGTTAACCCCCACTTTGGATATGTTTGTTATATTGATACTTGGTGTATATCACAAACACCATGACTTTCTACTATACTCTTATACCTAAGATTACCTGTTTATTGTCTTATACCTATGTCTTCTTGCTCATGTAGAAAAATTGCATTTTTTTCACAAGTCATATCTCAGTGTTGTTCTCTGTTTTCGACATTTATCTATATGGTAGCATTATTAATTCAGGCCAGTTTGCTTTAAATGCTTGACCAGGCTAAATGTCTAAAAGGTTCTTGTTTATTTCTCTGCTTATTACAGGTAAAGAATTAGGGGAAGAAGGGGCTTCTGTCTTGCAATGAGCCATGACTTCCTGAAAGGGAGTTATCTACTGTTTTCCTCAATGGCTTCTTTCAGTGAACTGCTTAAGTTGAATTCTCACATTTAGTAATGGACTCAAATTGAGAAACATAGATAGACCTCAAAAAATGAATGTTTTTAAATATCAGGAGAAGGCATTCTTTAGGAATTGACCATTTACTTTTAGGAATTGTATTGATAGGCATGACCTCATTATATTTGAAACTTGGACAGCTTACTCCAACTTCAGTGTGTTGTATGGGTTTTCCCAAAGATTCACTGAGCAAATTTTTAGTGGCCACTCTGTGCAAGTACTAAAACAATAGGGCTTTAATATATTAAACTGAAACTTAGAGTACTCATCTAAGATAACATGTTAATTTTTTATTCATGCATGCATGCATGCATGCATTCATTTATTCAGTATGTATTCAGTGTGAAGACGTATGATGGGTCTCATGGAAAAAGCAGTGACCATGACCATGACCTTGACATAACTGAACTTATGATTAAATTTCTCTTATAGACAAGACTGAGTTCAATGCCCTTTAATGTGATCCTACAATACCTTGGACTTAAATGTTTAGTAGAAATTATCATCCCAGGGGCACCTTGGTGGTTCAGTGGGTTAAGGCCTCTGCCTTCGGCTCAGGTCATGATCCCAGGGTCCTCAGATTGAGCCCCGCATTGGGCTCTCCGCTCAGTGGGAAGCCTGCTTTCTCCTCTCTCTCTGCCTGCCTCTCTACCTGCTTGTGATCTCTGTCAAATAAATAAAATCTTAAAAAAAAAAAAAAGAAATTATCATCCTGTATTTTAATTCTAAGCGCCAGTTGGTAGATGCTGTACATTATTGGCAATATTAACATTAACAGGTAATACTTACTGAGCAACTGATTTTTCATTTTTTTATGTTAAGAGTTTTAATTTATTTTAATCATTTACCGTGATATCTCTAGAAAGTGGTCCTGGCTGAGTGAAGTAAAATAGTCTTCTAAGGCTATTTTAGTTGTTTCAAGAGAGAAAGCCAGAGGCCCTGAATTAAGATGGTGTCAAAATTTCAGTAGAACTGGAAGGGCATGATGACCCATTTAATATGGCGTGGGTAAAGAAAAAATGATGTGGAAAACAAATCACAGATTTCAAGTTTGGACAACTAAGTAGTGGTTTTGCCATTACAAACAGAGGGATATTGAAATGAGACCCTATGAGATAAAAGTTAAAGAAAAATGATGGACAACCAGGTAGAGATGATAAATAGACAAGTGGATATTCAGATTGGAAAAGCTGAAGAGAGCTGTTACTCAAAATAAGAGGGTTTTGGAATCATAAGCATATACAATAGGCCATTATGTAAAAATACCAAAATTATTCTTATAATAAAATTGTTTAACTTGTGTGAATTTAAATATGTATGTTTGTCTCAAACCAGAATTAGATAATATTTCAGTTTTGCCAATATCCTAGAGATAATGTGACACAGGTGACATAAATGAAATAATCAGTCTTAATATTTTCATATTTTTTCTTCACTAGTATGTTGCTCTGCTGTGTGATTCTGTCTTTGAATAAATACAGAATTTGTTTAACATGATTCCTTAATGGAAGAAAAATACTTCATTTTATGTTTAAAAAAGGAGAAATACTAAAAGAGAAACTGTTTCTGGAATAAAATAGAAGATAGAATGTCAGCCTTCAGTGTGACTTTCCTAAAAGATTTCCAAGGAAAATTTCTATCACACCCAATTCTCAGTGTACCCAGTCATTTTATCATTTTAATATTACTTGAGAGTTAATTTGGGCATAAGTAGTAAATTCTTAGCTTTACTTTGTGATAAATTCTAAGACAAGGATCTCAAAACTGTAGGGGAGGAAATAATGTGGCTCAATGGGAAATAGTCAAGAGAGGACAAACTAATATCTACCATCTAAAGGATATACATTCTTTTTTTTCTCCCAGAAATTTCTACTGACTCTTCTTTGAGATGTATCCAGAATCTGACAACTCAACTTCAGCTTATATTTCAACCTTTCTCAGGCCAGCACCGTCTTTCTTCTGGATTACTGAAATTCCCTTTTAAATGCTTTCCTTGCTTCTCTTGTTCCCCTACAGCCTGGTCTTCATAGAGTAGCCTGGATGACCCACAGAAAGTATGTCAGTTAATGTCAGTCTTCTGCTCAAAACTCTCTGAAATCTGCTTGTAGTAAAAGCTGGAATTTGTCTAGGGTTTATAAGACCCTTCGCCATAGGGCCCATGTCACTGTTCTTTTCATCTATTAATCCTGACTGTTCCATTTGCTCCACCATGATGCATCTGTTACCATTTTCAAACACACCAGTCATACCCTAGCCTGGGGATCTTTGGGGTTGCTCTTTCTCCTGCCTTGGAGAGAGGTTTTCCCCAAGGTATGCTCATGTCCCACTACCTATCCTCCTTCCTTGTTTTATATTTCTCTGGAGCACTTATCATGATCTGACATAACAGGTATTACATTTTTTATCTATTTTCACAAGTTCAATCAGACCATAAGATTCATCCAATTAAAGCATACTATTCAGTGTATTTTATTATTTTTGTGGAGTTGTCCAATCATCACAACAATCTACTCTTAGAGCATTTCTTAATGTCAAAATGAAACCCCTCCCCCATTAGCAGTCACTATCTATTCCCCCCTCCCCAGTTCTAGGTAGTCATTAATTTACTTTTTTGTCTCTATAAATTTGCCTATTCAGCACCTGTGCTGTAAAAGGAACCCAAAATATGTAATCTTTTGTGACTGGCTTCTCTCATTTAGTATAAATTTTCTAATATTGTTTATCCATTTGGAGCATGTGTAAGTAGTTCATTACATTTTATTCCCGAAATATATTTCTTTTATGGATATAAGACTTTAAAAAAAAAAATTGTCAGTTGATGGTTCATCATTTCGGTTGTATCCACTTTTTCATATTATGAATAATGCTGCTGTAACATACACATAAAAGTTGTTGAGTGGACATCATAATGTGTATTTTATTTATGTATTTGTGTATTGCCTGGCTCCTTCGGTAAGAATGTAAGCTTCATAAGGACAGACTTTTATCAGTTCTATTCACCTTTTTTTTTTTTTTTTAAAGATTTTACTTATTTATTTCACAGAGATTACAAGTAGGCAGAGAGGCAGGCAGAGAGCGAGGGGAAAGCAGGCTCCCTGTTGAGCAGAGAGCCCGATGCGGGGCTTGATCCCAGGATGCTGGGATCATGACCTGAGCCAAAGGCAGAGGCTTTAACCCAGTGAGCCACCCAGGTGCCCCAGTTCTATTCACCTTTTAATCTACAATGATGAGAAAACCATCTAGCACACAGTATTTTGTCAGTAACCATTTACTGAATTTTAAAAAATGAATGAAGGAATGAATGCATATTAGTAAAAATCCAACAACAAGTGAGGCAGAGAACTCAAGGTGATCACAGCTTATTTGCAGACATTTGAGAGAGAGAAGGGACTATGTGATAAGGTCATAAATTTCTCACATCTCATCTTACATAAGCCAAAAAAGCCATAGTTATATTTAGTATGACTGATCTTCTCTTTCCTGCTTAACACCGGGTGGGTGATGGGGTGGGCAGCAACAACAAATTATATTATACTAGTTTCAAGTGCACATATATATAGTTTCATGCAATATTATACTAGTTTCAAGTGTACAATACAGTGATTCAACACTTCCATGCAACAGCTGGTGCTCATTATAAGTGTACTCCTTAATCCTATCATTCCCTCCCTCCTGCACCTCCCCTCTGATAACCATCAGTGTGTTTTCTGTAGTTAAGTGTCTCTTTCTTGGTTTGCTTCTCTCTTTTTCCCCCTTTGCTAGTTTGTTTTGTTTCCTAAATTCTACATATGAGTGAAGCCATATGGTATTTGTCTTTCTCTGGGTGACTTATTTTGCTCAGTATAATACCCTCTAGCTCTATCCATGTCTTTGCAAGTGTTGAGATTTCA
This sequence comes from Martes martes, assembly GCF_963455335.1. Classification (NCBI taxonomy): domain Eukaryota; kingdom Metazoa; phylum Chordata; class Mammalia; order Carnivora; family Mustelidae; genus Martes; species Martes martes. The sequence goes on along the minus strand of NC_137898.1, from coordinate 26,062,865 downwards.
TTCTTTTTCATGGATAAGTGGCCCAGTTTCATTCTTCTGCATGTTGCTGTCCAGTTTCCCAACAGTATTTGTTGAAAAGACTATCTTTTCTCCATTAGATATTCTTTCCTGCCTTGTCAAAGATAAGTTGACCATATAGTTGTGGGTTCATTTCTGGTTTTCTATTCTGTTCTGTTGAACTATGTGTCTGTTTTTTGTGCCAGTACCATGCTGTCTTGATGGTCTTGATGACTACAGCTTTATAATATAGCTTGAAGTCCAAAATTGTGATGCCTCCAGCTTAGTTTTTTCTTTTTCAAGATCGCTTTGGCTATTCAGGGTCTTTTTTGGTTCCCTATGAATTTTAGGACTGTTTTTCTCTAGTTCTGTGAAAAATGCTCTCGGTATTTTGGTAAGGGTTGCATTAAATGTGTAGATTGCTTTTGGTAGTATAGACATTTTAATAATGTTTGTTCTTCCAATCCATGAGCATGGAATGTTTTTTCCATTTCTTTATGTCATCTTCAATTTATTTTAACAGTGTTTTATAGTTTTCGAGTACAGATCTTTTACCTCTTTAGTTAGGTTTATTCCTAGGTATCTTACGTTTTGTGCACAATTGTAAATGGAGATTCCTTAATTTCTCTTTCTGCCGCTTCATTATTAGTGTATAGAAATGCAACAAAATTCTGTACATTGACTTTATATTCTGTGACTTTACTGAATTTGTTTATTTCCTTAGCCACAGCAATCAGACATTCATAGCCAAAGCAGCCAAAAGACAGAAAGAAATAAAAGGCATCCAAGTCGGCAAGGAAGAAATAAAACTTTCTCTATTTGCAGATGACATGATACTCTATATAGAAAACCCAAAAGACTCCACACACACACAAAAAAAAACCCCTGCTAGAACTGATAAAGAATCTTTTTTAGATAATGAGTCTCTTGAATATTTCAGTTACTGCTTCAGGGAATTAGGCAAATGACCAATCATTCAGGTCTATTCTCTTCTAATCAGAGGGAACTTGAGGAAATAACCCCTAGATCTCCTTTTTCCATCCATGCTTTTCTACCTAGTTTGCTTTGATATGACTGCCTCCAAGCTGGTGCAAAGATAGCTGCAAGCCTCACTAAATCCCAGCCATGGAAGAGGCTAGAATACTCTGTCATGATCAGTGTCTCAATACAGAAGATGAATTATCTGTGGAAGCTGAATAAAAATGAGCTGACATAGTTGATGCCTTTCCTGTTCTACCTTATGGAAAAACCAACCTTTAGGAAATACAGTTAGTGGGACACCTGGGTGGCTCAGTCTGTTAAGCTGCTGCCTTTGGCTCAGGTCATGATCTCAGGGTCCTGGGATGGAGCCCCACATTGGGCTACTTGCTCAGCGGGGACCCTGCTTCTCTCTCTGCCTCTGCCTGGCACTTGGCCTGCTTGTGCTTTCTCTCTCTCTCTCTGACTAAATAAATAACAACAACAACAAAAAAATCTTAAAAAATAAAAAAAAAAAAGAAAATACAGTTAGCTATCTGGATTCATATTTAAGAGTACTTACTTTGGCAGCAGATAGCTCTGAGATTCACCCCACCACTAACTCATCATGTGCTTTTGGACTCTCCTACCTTTCATTTCCTCCTCTATAGAACTGGCCTAAAAAGATTCCTTGCTGGTTGTGTTTTTTTTTTTTTTTTCTTTCTTTCTAATTCTAATTTCTTTTCACTCAGTTGGTAAGGAGTTCATGTAATCCAGAAGTTAAAAAATGTTAACAATAGCCAACATTAATTCAGTTCTCTACCGTCTACCAGGAACTGAAATAATTTAATATCTAATCTTCGCAGTAACCCTGTGAGGTATGAACTATTAATATTCCCATTTAACAAATTAATACACAGGTTCAAGGAGTTTAAACAACTTGCTCAAAATTACATATCTAGGTAGAGATAGAGCCAGACTTGGAGCTAAGGTAGTCTGGCTCTAATAGCTACACCCTCAGGCAATAATTGCTATGGACCACTTTACTACAGACAACTGCCATATCTGCCTGACCACATTTTAGTTGATCCCTTTTGTAGTTTCTTGGGCGTCATTTTGTCCCTTAGATGTCTGCATTTCTAACTGGCCAAGTCATCAAAACCCATGTCCAATTTAATTATTTTCATTTCAGATTTCTCAAATAAGCACTTTTTTTTTTCTTCCAAGATTTTATTTAAATTCAAGTTAGTCAACATATAGTGTAGTATTGGTTTCAGGAGTAGAATTCAGTGATTCATCATTTACATATAACACCCAACATGTGTCCTCCTTAGTGTCTGTCATCTATTTAGCCCATCCCCTTGAACCCCTCCCCTCCAGTAACTCTCAGTGTCTTCTCTATAGTTAGTCTCCTATGGTTTACCTCTCTCTGTTTTTATCTTATTATTCTTTCTCTTCCCCTTTGTCCATGTGTTTTGTTTCTTAAATTCCACAGATAAGTGAAGCCATATGGTATTTGTCTTTCTTTGGCTGACTTATTTCACTTAACATAATACATTCCAGTTCCATCAACCGTGTTGCAAATGGCAAGATTTCATTCTTTTTGATGGCCAAGTAGCATTCCATTACATGCAAACACACACACACACACACACACACACACACACACCCCTCTTCTTCTTTACCCATTTGTCAGTCAATGGATATCTGGGCTCTTTCCATAATTTGGCTATTGTTGATAGTGCTGCTATAAACATTAGGGTGTGCCCTGTGTGCCCCTTTAAATCAGGTCAAATAAGCACTTCTTATGGAGATTAATGAAAATATTTTTCTTGGATATTCCCCTGGCACATCAAACCCAACATATCAGAAAGTAAATTCTTACTTTGTTCCACTCATGTTTCTCCTTCAGTATCTCTTTTCTTAGTAAATAATGTTACTGAGAACATATCTATCCAAAACAAAAAACCTGGGAATTACATTTATTCTCTTCATTCTCACTTTCCACCTTCTTCCATACCTTCTGTCTGATCTGCTCTATAACTTCTACTTTCCTGGTAATTCTTTTGTGTATCACCATTCATCTCATCTTAAACTCATGTCTCTTAAGACATGGACTAGAATAATAACATATCTATATTTCCAAGCTCTAATCAGGATCCCCTACAATCCACCCACAATACTACCCACAGAATAGTCTGTCTAAAAATTATCATCATATTAATATTCTGCTCTAAATATTTCAGTAACTCCACATAACTTTCAGGACTAATTCCAAACTCCCTAGTTTAGCACACTTATCCCTCCCCAGCCTTATCTCAAATCACATTCCCAGAGTTATGTTTACTATAATAAATGGCATGAGGTTTTTTGAGGAAAGTATATGGTGTCATAACAGCGTGATTTTACAAAGGCTAATTTTTCTGTCTGATGATGTACATTTCTCACCAAAATTTAAACATCTTTTTTTAAACTTAAAAACTCAGGTAAATTGACATTTCTTTAGAAATCCAACCCTGTTTATTTTTTAAAGTTTTGATTTCAATTCCAATTACTTAACAGTGTTATATTAGTTTCAGGTGTACGACATAGTCATTCAACAATTTCATACATCATCCAGTGATAATCACAGCAAGTACAACCCTGATTTTTCAATTAAAGTCTGATTCACATATTCCTCTTATTTCCACCCATAGCGTGTTATTCCGTTTTCTATCATGAACACATCATATTTTATTGTACTCATGTTTGTCTTATCTTGCTTAATAGACTATAAATCCATGGAGGGCGGACTGCATATATTATGTAAGCTGTTATCACAGACGTCTAATGTGATGCCCACCGTGCAGGAAATACATGAAGTATAATCCCTTGTTAGATAAAGCTGTTGTTGGTTGGTATAGAGATTGAGAAATCCTCAGGTACTCTGGAGATAACGGTTTTGGTTCCATCATGGCTGATAATAGGGTAACGCTGGAAAAGAATACTTCGTCTGATTTCCATCCTAGGAATTCTAAGATGGATTTAAGGGCAGTTTATGGAGAAGATATTGGCAAAACACCATTTTTCCCTGTCAGATATTCACATTTACTTACTTTAAATAAAGACATTTTTGTGTTTGATATCTTATTTTGGGAGATAGCAGGGCTTGTTCAAATATTTTGATGACTTCTTAAGTCTGAGGAAATTCACAGAAATTTCATCTCAGCAAGCCCTGGAGAGTGTATGCTGAAATAGGAACTGTTGAATTAATCCAGTGGCATGAAGCAGGAGATAAAGTACTCTGAAAATTGCATGAAATGTAATTATCAAACTGATGCATTGTTCTCATGGAGAGTAACAGTGTTTCTATATTTACGGTAAACTTGCATAGACTGTGTGTAAATGAAAAGCACTTGATAGTTATAAAATGTCACGGAGAAGTTTAGGAAGCGAATGTTCATTTAAACACTCTCCTATGGGGCGCCTGGGTGGCTCAGTGGGTTAAAGCCTCTGCCTTCGGCTCAGGTCATGATCCCAGGGTCCTGGGATCGAGCCCTGCGTCGGGCTCTCTGCTCAGCAGGGAGCCTGCTTCTCTCCCCGCCTCTCTGCCTGCTTGTGATCTCTGTCTGTCAAATAAATGGATAAAATCTTAAAAAAAAAAATAATAATTGTCTAAATAAATAAATAAATAAATAAACACTCTCCTAACTGGCATATGAAGTTTCTTCTGTACCTATGTGTGTACATGTGTATACGATGCAGATGTCTCTGTGTGTGAGCAGCTAATTGGTTCTACCTACTTCTCAAATTTTTATTTCTTACATCATTGCTTAGTTAAAGGTACTGTGTATGATTCTATAAGGAGGAATATAATGAAAATATTAAACCCCCATGGGTAGGTGGATGGGTGAAATAGATAAAGAGGATTAAGAGCACACTTATCTTGATGAGCACTGAGAAATGTGGAGAATTATTGAATCACTATTTGTATACCTGAAACTAATATAATGTATGTTAATTATACTTCGACATAAATAAATAAATAAATAATTAAATAATTAAGCTCCTACTCTGAAATTTATATTACAAGCTTCACCACTTGTCACTATCTGACCATGGGCAAGTTATTTACTTTATTTTGGCATTTGTTTGCTCATCTGTAATTTGGAGAGTATAATGACAGGCATACTCTGGGGTCATTTTGAGTTTTCAATGAGTTAAAATCCATCAAAGAGGTTAGAAATCTAACCAAACTTTTTTTCCTTTCTTCCTTTCTTTTTTTTTTTTGCAAGTGAATCAATTAACAATATTATTTAGGTTTATCATAATGATGATTCTTGACTTAGTATTCTCTGGTGCTCATCATTGTGAGCAAGGTTTCTAAACCAAGTGATTATTTCTGATAGATAGATAAGTAGATAGATCTAGACATATCTGCATTATTACTGCCTTTATGCATAAATAATTCCACAAATGACTTCATTATGACCCATGATTATAAAGCGAATTTGCCTTATAAATACTGGGACATTTTTTGTATATGGTTAGAGCAGGAACAATACAGAGTAGACATCTTCAGTTGGGTTTTTCTGATCTAAGCCTTCCTTAGAGGAAACCAGAGATTGCCTTTGTTCTCCGTCCCTCAGTCTTTCCCTGTGTGCCTGTTTGAGAGTGTCTGAGTGTCTTGCACATGTACCCGTGTGTAAAGAGGAGAATAACATGTTGATGGATCATCAGTTCAAAAGGAGAAACTCAGTATTTTTCTGCTTTATAAATGGTGTTCTTTTTTTTTTAAAGATTTTATTTATTTATTTGTGAGAGAGAGTGAGCGAGAGAGAGAGCACAAAACCAGGGGTGGGAGTGGAGGAAGAGGGAGAAGAAGACTCCCTGCTGAGCAGGGAGCCTGATTCAGGGCTCAATCCCAGGACCCTGGGATCATGACCAAAGCCAAAGGCAGATGCCTAACTGACTGAGCCACCCAGGTGCCCCCATAAATTGTTTTCTATATTAGATTTCTTTGACAAAAATCTTTCATTTATTTTATTTTTGTTATATATTTTCAATTTTATTGAGGTATAAGTAACAGTTACAATTGCTTTTATTTAAAGTGTACAATGTGACGATTTGATGTATGTATATTTTATGGAATGATTACCACAATCAGATTAATTAGCACATTCATCACCTCACCTAGTTACCTTTTTTATAATTTTTGTGGTGAGAACACTTAAGGTCTATCTCTTTGCAATTTTCAAATACACAGCACGGTATTATTAACTACGGTCACCATGCTGTACATTAGATCCCCAGAGCTTACTTATCTTGTAAGTAAAGGTTTTCCTCCTTTAACCAGCCTATTTCTACCCCCTGCAACCCCCAGCCCCTGCTAACTATTATTCTTCCTTTCTGTTCAGTTGGTTTCAGTGACTAATGTTAATGTCCATAAAAACTCCTTTTATAAAACGTAGTAGCCAATGTTCTTAGTTTATTTCATATGCTCTTCTTCCAGAATAGTCCTATATAAACTTTCACATTAAAGAAAACTGCTTGATAAAAGAAAATGTGTTTTATATTTGAGCCCAAGAGGTTGAGCACTGACTTCCAGGTACTTCAGAGACAGTACAATAAATCCGTTCTGCTGACCAAGTCTACATTTAACTGCGTTTCCACTTTTATTCTGCATTCTGTGTATCTTTTAGTAAAATATTTCCTAATAATCTATCCCTGTCTTTAAGCATATATGAGAAACAATGTGTGACTCTTAGAGTTAGCGGCAAATGAGTCTTGATTTCAGAACGCTGCTTACCATTATCACAATGGAAATTTCCAGTCTGATTTTTCTGCCTACTCTCTTAATGTATGAAAAACTGTGCAAAAATACAAATTGGACTTCCAGGTTGGGTCTATAGTGGTAAGGGATTGTTACCAGTTATATGCCAAAAAGAAAAAAAGAGAATCATGTGTTCCATGCATTTCCAAATTTAATTTCATCAGATTTTCCATTCTGTTTTACTTTGTGTAGAAATCTTGAATTCAATATTAGCATTAAGGACTTGAGGCCAAATTGTTTTCTCTACAAGTTGCCAAAAGAACCAATCAACAGAGCAAACGTAGATAGAGCATCATTCATATTGACTGGATGTCTAACATCTGTTCCATGGGACTCTGTTCAAGGCAATTACAAAGTGAGGAGCAGCCCAACCAAAAATATTTTGACAGTAACTCCTTAGCTGAAGACTGAATTCATGTGCTTGTGTATAAAATGTGAGTTTGGCTGAAGGATGCCAGACCATCCACCTGAAAACTAATGACATCATCATCATCCTGAATATATTAACCAGTTCACTGACAGACTAAAAATTTATCAGATATTGAGAAAGGACGAGAACAAAAATGTGGTCACCAGCCCTTTAGGAGATTAAAACACAAACAAACCCTGTATCTATAATTTGTGAGCAAATCTATAAATTCTGTGAAACAAACTAGCAAACCCTACAACCATCAATGAGTAAAATCAATAATATAAAGAACAAGAAAGGAGAGAAAGCTTTGTGGAAAACAGTAAAAGAGGGGATAAAAAAGACAAGATTATTTCATGTGAAAAAAAAAGTCCTATACATTTCCAAGATTTCCCTAAATTTCACTCATTTTATAATCAAAGGCTCCACTACTGGTAAAAACAGGAACCAAATAGAAATTTAAATATGAGTAAGGATTGAACTAGTATCTGTATTTAAGTGTACATCCTGTGTGAATTATAATTATAGTTTTAACAGAACCTCCTCTTCAAACTTGGAATAATGTCTTCATATTTAACTACTTGTTGAAGTTAACATAACAATACTAATATATTTTGTTACATCATATTATATTATACTGTGTTATAAGTTCTTGTTTTTACAAATTTCTTGAACACGTATGTGGATGCCAGTTTTTCCCCTTGTCTCAAGTTGGTAATTATTCTCAGGAGCTTGCTGGACATGTTGGCAAACCATTACTCCCTTTTTGATAAGAAGCTATCCATCTCTGCAGAGAATACTTATTTTGGTTGGCTTGTAATTAACTACTATTTATTTACACTTCAATTTCCCATGATTTTCATAACAACTTCATAAAAATATCAGTAATCAAAACTCATGCAGCATGTGGAGTCATGTTCTGTTTTGGCTGAAATTCAATGTTTACATGTCATAATAAATGGCTCTGCCAAATTGTTACCAGCCTGCAAGGTATATTTTTAGATCCTTCATCCAAGGAGATTTTAAAACAAAATCAAACAGCTTCTGGGTACATTCATCAGTGTTTTCTCACCAAACTATATTGAGTACAAAGAGCAAAGGAAATTGATCTCTTAGCTCCAGGCAACATGTGGTTATCACTAGAGTACAACGTGAAGCTTGAAGTCGCCTTCAGCTTATCACTGTCCCTCTCTCTGCCTGCTGCTGTAATACCATAAAGGGCTAGAGAGGCAGCAGTAAAAAGTACAGCCCTGGATAATAGAGGAAAACATACTGTTCTCTTTATGTTTGTTAATAGGGCATGACAATTGTTCCCAAACTGCCTGGGAGCCATTGTGCCCTGCTACTCTGGAGTGTGACAGCTGATGCAGTGAAGGACACAGTTACTCAGTGAATGCAAGCAAGGCATTTCCCCTACCCATGAGATGCCAAGTGGTTGGAGCACTCATGGGCTTTGGAAAGCCTTCTAGGGATTTTCTTAGGTAGGCAAATAAAATGAGTTAATTTAACTCCATTTATTTAAAGTAGGTCAAAAGATGGATTATTCCATTTGGGCTTGGAAATGAGATTACATTTTGGAGGCTGTAATTGTCCTATGAAATGGTGCAAAGCAAGGAGTTTGTTTCATATAATAAACGGAGGCAGGAATATTAATCAAACAACATTCTGTAATTAATATAACTTTATAGACATTTGTGGTTTCCCAAGCCCTTGTTAAATTCTCTCATTTAGTTATGTAATTCTCATAACACTGTGAGATAAATGTTACAATAGTTCCTCTGTTATAGTTGGGAAAAGGATACTCAGTGAGGCTAATTAACTTGCATAAGATTACAGAGGTAAAAATTGGAATAATAAGAACCCAAAACCTGATATACAGTGCTTAGGGGAAAAACCCATGCATTCTCTTAGACTCTGTTACTTTTTAAGGTAATAGGAATAATAGCTACAATTGAGAGCTTACTAGATACCAAAAATTGTACCAAGCTCTCTACATATATTATTTCATTTAATCCTTACTATGTCCTTTCAAAAATAAATGAGAAAACCTTGTTATACTGGATTACTAAAGAATACACATTTTGACAATGGCTTATTAGAGTAGCTAAACCAAGATACTAGGCTATACATTTTCCCTTTCAAGATGGTAACACTAAGAAATTAACAACAACAACTTTTCAACTTAAGGGAATAGTTATAGTAATTTTATAGCATATAATAAGTTTTTTCCTTTAAATAGGAAAAGAATATAATTATTTGAATATAATTGTAAGGTAAATTTTATACAGTGAATTGTATTCTTCTAATGAATATATTTTTTCCAAATAAGCTGTGGATTTAGATGCATTCTATTCCAGAAAAAAGGGACTCTTGCTATAACCATTAAATAATACAAGAGTAAGTATTTTTTTCCTTACTGTTTTCTAAATTTGCTACTTGTTCAGGAATTGTGGGCATCACAAATTTGCAAATTTTGAAGAATGCTAACACTTTGTGCAAAGTATATAGGAAATAAATCATTCTCACACTCTTCTGATGGAAATGGAAGTTGGCACACATGTTCTAAATCAGTGTCATGTGCTAAAATGTAATATAAAAACATCTTTTTTAGTTTATCATGAGAAAATAATTTGCTTAACATACACAGGTGCATGTTCAAGGATATGAAAGGTAAACAAACTTAAAAAGGGACCAAGAAAGGGCATTGTGATGGTTGGTGTTATGTGTCAATTAAGTACACTATAGCTTCCAGAAGTCAATCAAACCCCTATCTAAGTGTTGCTCTGAAGATATTTTGTAGCTGCAATTAAAGTCCATAATCTTTTTACTGTATTTAAGTAAGGGAGATTATCGTAAGCCTGAGATGATCATGTGAAAGACCTCAGAAGCAGAATTGAAGCTTTCCCAAGGAAGAAGAAATTTCACCTGCAAATAGCTTCAGTTCATGCCTGAGAGTTTCAACCTACCCTTCTTGACAGCTCAACCCACAGGTTTCAGACTTGCCTTGCCAGCTCCCACAATCATGTAAGCCAATTACTCACAATAAATCTGCTAATATGTATACCTAGGAATAAACCTAACCAAAGAAGTGAAAGACCCGTACTCTGAAAACTATAGAACACACAAAGATGACAGAAACTGAAAAAAATTGAAGACAACCCAAAGAAATGGAAAGACATTCCATGCTCATGGATTAGGAGAACAAATGTTGATAAAATGTCTATTCTACCCAAAGCAATCTGCACATTTAATGCAATCTTTATCAAAATACTAATAGTTGGGGTTCCTGTGTAGCTCAGTTGGTTAAGCACTTGACTCTTGATCTCACTTCAGGTCTTGATCTCAGGGTTTTTCACAGAACTAGAACAGACAATCTTAAAATTTTGTAGATTTTTTTTTATCAGATTGAGGAGTTCTCCTCCTGTCCTAGTTTACTAAGAAATGTTTTGTTTTCCTTTTTTTCAAAATCATAAATGAATTTTGGAAAATGTCAAATGTTTTTTCTACATCTATTGATATGATTATGGGATTTTTTTTTCCTTTGTTAGTCTATTGATGTGACATGAGTTAATTAATTCATTTTTGAATGTTTCACACACCTGGGATAAATCCCACTTGGTCATGGTATATAAATCTTTTTATTCATTTTGGATTTCATTTGCTAATATTTTGTTGAAAACTTTTTGCATCTATACTTATGAGATATTGGTTTGCAGTTTGCTTGTAGTGTTTTTGTGTGGTTTTGGTATTAGGGTAATTCTGGCCTCATAAAGTGAGTTAGAAAGTATTCTCTATGCTTCTATCCTTTGAAAGAGATTGTAGGGAATTGATATAATTTTTATTCTATCAATAGAATAAATATAAATATATATAAAATAAATATAAAATAGAATACTTACTCCTTAAATATTTGTAGGGTTCACTAATGAACACATCTGGACCTGGAGTTTCCTGTTTTGGACTGTTATTAATTATTTATTTAATTTCTTTAGTTGATATAAGCCTATTTGGATTGTCAGTTTCTTCTTGTGTGCATTTTGGTGATTTCAAGGAATTGATCCAGTTCAGTCAAATTATCAAAGTTTGGGGCATAGATTTGTTCATAGTATTCTTTTATTATAATTTCAATGTCTATAGGATCTGTAGTGATGTTCTCTTTTTCATTTCTGATATTATTAATTTGTGTTGTCTTAGTCTGACTAGAGTGTCATCCATTTTATTGATCTTTTCAAAATTTTTATTTATTTTTTAAATATTTCTCAATTCAAAGACCTTATTAGATATACCTATGTTTTGCAAATTATTTCTTCCAGAACTTGTCTTTATAGTGCCCATCTTTAAATTTCCATTCTCTGGTAAAATTTCTTATCTAATCATGTGTGTTTATCTTCACTAGAATCTTTAACATATTACATATAGTTATTTCAAATTTTCTAATACATCTAACTTCTAGAACATATTTAAGAGTTATTCTGATTATTGCTTTTTTCTCTTCATAAGTATTTTTGTCCCTTCCTCATAACTAGGACTTTAAACCGTATCCTATATTGTACTTTCTTCAGCTACAGTGAATATCTATCACTATTGCCAGACAATTTCTTTGAAATTTGCCCTGCAAATTAAAGTTTTTGTTTTGTTTTGTTTTTTCCCCTCCTGTGTCAAACAACGTGTTTGAAGTTGGGCAGAGTTTTATTTTCCCAATTGTGATGCTATGTCATTGGCATTCTCTGTTAATATTCTTTATCCTACAGACAGTCTTGTGCTTTGCATGGAAGACATATGTGGCAGGATTTCCCAGTGATTGCTTGTCACATTTCTCCAGCCAGAACCAATGAAAGTGATTTATCTAGATTCTTTCTTTATTTAATATAAATAATTTTCACCTGTAAAGTAGGATTAAGCTCACGTATTTCACCTTATTCCTCTCCCCAAAACTAAATAAGATAATATATACAATACATTCATCATGGCCAGTAACAAGGTATATTCACAATAGAGCTTTTTCCTCCTAATTTAAGTTGTATGATCTCAAGAGCCTTTAGAACAAATTCTGAGCTAGATGTTTCAGTGATGGAGAATTATTATTTTTTTTCAAAATTAAATATATAAAGATCATACAATGTATAACCTAGTATTGGGTAGAAAAATCCCAAAGGATTCATGTAAAAGTCCAAGTATAAAACTTGTTCATACATCATGTAACAAATAAAAAGCAAGAACAGATTTGGGAATCTAAGTAAAATGATTATATCACATTCGTGTTCACCCTATGCCCCAGACTCTTAATATGCAAGCTTCTCTATCCAAGTGCAAACAGAAAGTGATGTGTTGTACTAAGAGCAGGGGTGTCTGCTTGGTTCCGATAAGCGCTTCAAAGGTCATGTGTTTATATCAATTACCTGCTCCTCTTGAGACAGAAAAATGATTTTGGATATCTTTCCAGACCAGGTTTACTAATGATATCTTTTTTCCTCTTTCTTAAGTCTTCAGGATAAAAGTATAACAAAAAAACATCAATCTGTATACTGATACAATCAAAGTCAGAAATTCTACACACAAATCAAATGTAATGTGTACTTTAGAGGTCAGTGGAAGATTATAAATGTCTTATGTTTATCGAAGTAGCTGCAAATTCCTAGAGTAGATTTTCAATCCATCTGATTGTCAAAAATCTCCTCTATTGTGCATTTATGGAATTAATTTTATATATAATGAAGAAAAATAAAGAATTTTATTATGTAAAGGAAGAAAAATACATGAGAAAAAGAATAAATGAAGGGAAGACAGACAGATGAAAGGAAATTTCACGTTTTTATTAATGACCATAAGAAGAAGATACTTGGAAATGTTTTCCTAAAATTAGAGTATCTCAGAATATATGTTATTACTGTTAAAAAGAGAGCCAGAAGCCCAAAATGGAGTTAATTATGTTAAGACCTTAGGTCAGTAAACAGATTTAAAACCTAACCTAAAGGCAGTTACAACACTCTCCCTCCCCTCCAGCCCCAAAATGGAATGTAACCTTTCACCAGCCAAACTGGCCAATGCTGGGAAGTAATCCACTGATAGACCCCTTCCATTCCCTTTAGAAGGGTGACTTTGCCTCAAACAATGCATTCTTTTTTTTTTTGTTTTGTTTACATTAACATTTTTTTTTAAAATTCTTTTCAGTGTAACAGTATTCATTGTTTTTGCACCACACCCAGTGCTCCATGCAATATATGCTCTCCCCAATACCCACCACCTGGTTCCTCCAACCTCCCACTCCCCGCCCCTTCTTCCTAGTTCAATTTTGGGAGTTTATAGTTTTCCAGGAATGCATCCATTTCATCTAGGTTGCTTAGCTTATTGGCATATAACTGTTGATAATAACTTCTGATGATTGTTTCTACTTCCTGGTGTTAGTTGTGATCTCTCCCTTTTCATTCATAATTTTATTAATTTGAGCTTTATCTCTTTTCTTTTGGATTAGTGTGGCCAATAGTTTATTGATCTTATTGATTCTTTCAAAAAACCAGCTTCTAGTTTCATTGATACATTCTACTGTATCTCTAGTTTCTACCTCATTGATCTCTGCTCTAATCTTGATTATTTCCCTTTGTATGTGTGGAGTTGGTTTGATTTGTTGTTGATTCTCCAGTTCTTTAAGGTGTAGAGATAGCTGGTATATTCTGGATTTTTCAATTTTTTTTGAGGGAGGCTTGGATGGCTATGTATTTCCCCCTTAGGACTGCCTTTGCTGTATCCCATAGGTTTTGGATCGAAGTGTCTTCATTCTCATTGGTTTCCATGAATTGTTTAAGTTCTTCTTTGATCTCCTGGTTGATCCATGCATTCTTAAGCAAGGTGGTCTTTAGCTTTCAGGTGTTTGAGTTCCTTCCAAACTTTTCCTTGTGATCGAGCTCCAGTTTCAAAGCATTGTGATCTGAGAATATGCAGGGAATAATCTCAGTCTTTTGGTATTGGTTGAGTCCTGATTTGTGACCCAATATGTGGTCTATTCTGGAGAAGGTTCCATGTGCACTTGAGAAGAATGAGTATTCTGTTGTTTTAGGGTGGAATGTTCTGTATATATCTATGAGGTCCATCTGGTCCAATGTGTCATTCAATGCTCTTGTTTTTTTATTGATTTTCTGCTTCAATATCTGTCTATTACTGAGAGAGGCATGTTAAGATCTCCGACTATTAATGTATTCATATCAATATGACTCTTTATCTTGATTAATAGTTTTCTTATGTAATTGGCTTCTCCCATATTGGGGGCACAGATATTTACAATTGTTAGATCATCTTGGTGGATAGTCCCTTTAAGAATTATGTAGTGGGGCGCCTGGGTGGCTCAGTTGGTTGAACGACTGCCTTTGGCTCAGGTCATGATCCCGGACTTCCAGGATCGAGTCCCACATCGGGCTCCCAGCTCCTTGGGGAGTCTGCTTCTCTCTCTGACCTTCTCCTCTCTCATGCTCTCTCTCACTCATTCTCTCTCAAATAAATAAATAAAATCTTATAAAAAAATAAAAAAAAGAATTATGTAGTGTCCTTCTGTATCTCTGACTGCAGTCTTTAATTTAAAATCTAATTTATCTGATATGAGAATCGCTACCCCAGCCTTCTTTTGAGGTCCATTGGCATGAAAGATGCTTCTCCATCCCTTCACTTTCAGTCTGGGTGTATCCTTAGGTTCAAAATGGGTCTCTTGTAGACAACAAATGGATGGGTCCTGTCGTTTTATCCAATCTGTAACCCTGTGTCGTTTTATGTGCGCATTTAGGCCATTCACATTGAGAGTGATTATTGATAGATACGTTTTTATTGACATCGTGTTACCTTTGAAGTCTTTCTTTCTATAGATTGTCTCTATATTTCTGTTCAATGCTATTCTTAGGATTTTTCCTCTTTTATAGAACCCCCCTTAATATTTCCTGCAGTGTCGGCTTGGTGGTCATATACTTTTTTAAGCCTTGCTGGTCTTGGAAACTCTTTATCTCTCCATCTATTTTGAATGTCAGTCTTGCTGGATAAAGTATTCTTGGCTGCATGTTCTTCTCATTTAGTACCCTGAATATATCTTGCCAGCCCTTTCTGGCTTTCCAGGTTTCTGTGGACAGGTCTGACATTATTCTAACGGGCTTTCCTCTGTACGTAAGGAGCCTCTTTGTCCTAGCAGCTTTCAAGAGATTGTATCTACAATTATGATTTCTCAATTTTACTATAAGGTGCCTTGATTTTTTTTGGAATCTATAATCTTGGGGGGAGACCATTCTGCCTCTAGTACATGAATGCTGGTTCCATTCACGAGATGGGGAAAATTTTCATGAAGAACTTGTTCCACTATATCTTCTAGACTTCTTTCTTTCTCCTCCCCTTTAGGGATTCCAATAATTCTGATGTTGGAACATTTCATGGCATCATTTTTTCCCTGATTCTGTTTTTGTGGCTTCTAAGCTATTTGTTCCAGGCTTCTTCCTGATCCTTTCTCTCTATCTGTTTGTCCTCCAGATCACTAATTCTATCTTCTGTCTCAGTTACCCTAGCTTTTAGAGAATTTAGATTAGATTGGAACTCATTGAGAGCATTGTGAACATCATCCCTGGTGGCTTTCAGTTCTGCCCTAGTCAATTCCATTTGGTCATCCATGGCTTTCTCCAACCTAGCTATTGCCTGGATAATTGTTAGCCTGAATTCTCTTTCCGCCATATTGTCTATGTCGATAGCCATTAGCTCTGTTGCAGAAGGCCCATCCTCTGAATTTTTCTTCTGTTGGGCATTCCTCCTCCTAGTCATTTTAGTGAGAGATGGCTGAATGGATGTAGCTGGATATATCTACTGTGGTGCAGTCAAGGTGCACCCTGGAATGCTTCTGAGCAATCAGGATTCCCCACCCAAACGAAAGAAAAAAGAAAAGAAAAAGAAAAAAAAGAGAGAGAGAGAGGAAAAAAAGGGAAGATAAAAGAGAAGGCTCAGCCCAAATGGGCCCCAAGGTAAGATTTATGAAGTATACAAACAAAAACAGACAAACAAAAAAACTGATAAAAGTATATCACAAGAGAAGAAAAAAAAAATATATATATATATATAAAAGCAAAAAAAAAAAGAAGAAGAAGAAGAAGAAGAACCTCTTTAAAAAGAACCCCAAGTATAAGATTTATATACTATCAGGACAAACACAAATACACAGAAACACTGGCGGAAAAAAGAGATGGGAGAGTGGTCATAAATTCTCAGTGTGGGCGAGGAAGCTTATTTTGATTCTTCCTGGATGTATCTTGATATCTTTGTTAAAGGACTCAACTTTCCTAAGATAAAGGGGGATTAAAAATTGGTTTACCTATAGGGGTAGCATTGGTTGGGGAAAGGGGATTACCTTGACTTTTAACTCTATATGAATATTAAAAAATAAAAATAAAAAAAAGAATAAACGAAACTAAACTAAACTAAAATTAAAAAAAAATTAAAAAATAGAAAAGTAAAAGAAAAACATGTGTATATGTATCAAAAAGTTCAGGTTAAAGGGTTATTATGGAATTTGATGTACTGGACATCTCACTGTGATGGTAAGTAGGTTAAAAATTATCTATATATATAAAAAAAAATGAACCAGAATAGTGGGAATGAATCAAAAACAAAAGTTGTATCTATGAAGTAGTGGTGGTTGTTCTCTTGTCATCTTTTTTTTTTTTTTTTCTTTCTTGGTTGGTTTTCTGGGGGAGGGGCCTGCCGCATGGGTTTTCAGACAGTGTTCCCTGAGTTAAGTCCTCCCACCCCCCTCAAGGGGGTGGACTCTGAGGAAATCTGTTTTTCAAGCTTTTGTTCTCTGGAGGTTTTTATGTTTGTTCGTTTCTTTTCTCTCACCTTGACAGCTTTTGATGGTTTTTGGAGATTTAGAGGAAAGCAAACTGCACCCCGACCTCCCTCTCAGAGAGATGCCCCAGTCTTTTCCCCTCTGGGTCTCCAGAGCACATTGAGTTCCCCGCAGCCCCTGGCAGAGCAGGTTCTGAGTTGCGGTCCCTGGGCACACAGGAACTCCTGCTTGTACCCAAAACCAGCGGTGGCTGTCTGGGCAGCTCCAGACCGCCAGAGAGGTTCCAAGCAGTGATCACACACTGAGATTTTCCTGCTGGCCAGGGCTGGGAGTGCCTGGTCCTTCTGGATCTGAGAGCACTGGGCTGGCACCAGCATGCACCTCTCTCAGGGGAGGGTGTGGGACGGTTGCATCTCAGGCTCTGATAGTACGGCGCAGTTCTGCCAGCTGGCAAGGCTCCCAGCCCCTCATGGGAGCCGGACCCCACGCGTTCTCAGGAGCACTGGCGGCTCAGGGACCAAGATCTGGTTTCTCCGCTGCACTCTCTCTGGCTCAGCACCAGGGTGGCTGTCCTGGGTCTGGGGACTTAAGCCCCTGTCCCTAACCACCCCGATTCCCACAATTTCCCCCCATGATCCTTTGCTCTTTTTGAGTGCTTTCAACCAGACTCCAAGTTAACGCTGGTCTCCAGATGCAGGGCACTCTCGTATTGGGGTATTACTTTCCAATGGGTTGCCTCTGGTGGCTCCCTCCCCCTTTTGTTTATCTTCCGATATCAGTCCGACATTCCCACTCCACTTTACCTGCCTACTGGCGTCTTCTGCTCCCATAGAGATCCAGAGGTGTATAATTCTGATCTCAGGCTGATTTCATGGGTGATCGGAGTTCTTTAGTAGGTAATCAGCTCACTTTAGGGTACAGGTTGAAACGGCGCCTCCTCCTACTTCCCTGCCATCTTGCCTCCCAAACAATGCATTCTTTGCTAATAATTTCCTTTTATCCCCAGTTCCCTCTGCCTTTAACTCCTCCTTTTTATGTGCCGCTCATCAGAACTCCCCTCTGCTTGCTAGATGGGATGCTGCCAGATTCATGAATCACTTAATAAATCCAATTAGGACTTCAAATATTACTTGATTGAATTTTGTTTTTGAACATTACACACACACACACACACACACACACACACACACACATTGCTACTTTTACCACTTCTACATAGCTAAAGACATGATTTTTGCAAAACCATGATCTAAGCCATTAATAACCCAGGAAACAAAATAGTGATACCATAGACCTGCAAAAAGCCCTCGTTACCCCAAGCACTAAATATAATCATAAATAGTCCTTTTATTCATTTGCTGATTCAACACTCTTTGCAAATGCCTGTTATATGGAAAAACCCAGGGTAAACTGCTGTGAGGAATAAAAAAGAACTGGGACTAAGAATTTGCCTTTATATTTCTTAGAACAAACAGTGGGGAAAATTATAAATAACTTTCTGTTAAAGAAAAGATATTTTGAAATAATGTTTATGTGTGGTATTCTTTGACTACAGGGAAAGAAAGACACTTGATATTGTGTTTGATGGTAAGCATCAAGAAGGTTTTGCAAATGTGATAAAATTTGAATCTTCATATGAAGAAGAGAGATTTGCATAATCCAGCATAAAATAGATTTAGGGGAAACATATCCAGAAAGCAAGTCTGATGCTGTATTTTAGGCATGAAGCATATGGAAAAATATAATCAGAAATGATGCTGAAAATTTTATTTTAAACAAGATTGGAGAAGCCCGTAAATTTTACACAAGGGTACTTGGACTTTGTTCTGTAGATAATGGGGAGTTGTTGAGACTTCCTGGACAAATAAATGATATGATCCAGATCTTTTCATTATAAATATTTCACAGGTCCCAAAGGTATTGAAGGAAGTTCAAAAAGGAATTATTTGACTGACATCCATCCAATTTCACAACTGGATCACCTTACTGGCCACAGAGAGTTTTCTCATTATTTCTTACCATTACTGGCACCTTCTTAGATTCAATCATTATATGAAAGTGGGTATCTTATTTATTAGTCCCTCTGTTTGCCAGATAGAGTTGTTTTGTTTTTCAAAAACATAGCCCACTCCCTAACTAGAAGAATTTAGCTTTGATTTGTTTTACCTGTCAGAATTTTAAACAAGCAGCTATGTGTTTAAAGTTTTCAATAAAACCTCAATGACAAAAATTATGTAGTGAAAAGTGCTCATATAGGGGATTCCTTCAACAAAAGTTTCCTACTTCCTTCATTGTGCATTCCTGCTGAAGTCCTCCGTGATCCACTTATTATACACCTATCCCTTTCACTTTAAATTACCTGGTCACTTTTTTTAGTGAGGATTGTCACTCTGCCTTCATGATTTATAACGTTTTCATGATAAACCATTATTCTGTCATTAGTAATTAGGATCACTTAGTCCCATTTCCCGCCCCCTCCCACACACACAAAATGTCTGCCCATTCACTGCTAGGAACAATGGAAAAGACCAGGAGTTTAAATCAACAGTATTATCTTGTTGAAGAGTAAACACCAAGGACTATACCCTATTTGTTTACATGAATAGAAATGATATTTAAATGTACCCTCACAGCAAATGCGAAATATAAATAGTATATTAACTGCCCCTTTCTACATGAAACCAAATTTCTTGTGATTCAGAAGCTATGCCGTAAATCAAACTGGGATTATTTCTATGTTGATTCTTTTTATTTCCCGATTGTCCCTGTGTAAGAGGTTTATGCAGCAGCTTTTGTTTGTTTTAATGATTTTATTGTCAGATGCTCTTACTAATAAAAATAAGTGAAGGTCCTCTTACAAACACTCTAATACCCTTTTGGGACACCACGATTACGTTTCTGTTGTCATCGCTGTTTTTGTGTGTGATTCTTGCCTCTCACCAAGCACATGGTTTTAAGGAGCTATAACTCTGTCATATATGTAGGTAGAATTAGTATTTACTTACTAGTGTTACAAGGGCTTCAAGCAGGAAGAAATTCAATTATTATTTGATTTAAGAAAGATGCAATATTTACTAAAGCCACTGAAATTAAGTTTCTCATTTATAATTGAATTCCACCATCAGCAAGACTGCTTGAAATTTCAATGGGCAGCAGTAGAATTTTATGAACTGTAGCTACTAATACCAAGTGGATCTTGAAAATACATAATTTACTTCTTTTTCCATCTCCAAACTCTTTTTTTCTTCTCTGGAGTACCAATTTATATAGTAGAGGCTTGAATTGTGGCAATGTTGTCTATTCTTGACTCTGCCGTTTCTGTAAATCCTGATCATTCAACATCGTTTATCATCTCAAACATGACCCCATTCTTCATACTAAAAAATGACCTTTACATTTCCAAGGTGACTTTCTCTGAACAATCAGAAGAAAAATGTGTTCCCTTATTTCTTACTATTTTTCAATCCTGCACCGCCTTCAGAGAACACACTCCAAAAGGATTTAGAGCCTAAGATAATCTGAGGATGACCCATTTAATTGGCAAACAGACCTTTAACCTGCTGGATGGATACATCATTCTAACAGAAAAACATGCATTTTGTTTTCCTGCTCAGACACTTTTGTCAATATTGATATAACCCTACTTAGTCATTTCTATTAGTATAATGCCTGCAAGGGGGACAACTCCACTCTGATATTGAGCAGGATCCTGAAACGTAGTAAGGCCAAAGTAAATTAATATATTTCTTCCCTTTCTGGAGCTCCAGGAGAGATGTGTTTTATAATTTTTAAGTATACCCCATGTTGTCCTACTTATTTGACCATTTTCCCCTGCTCTCTGATTTTTATTTTAGACATTTTTCTATTGACATATTTTCTAAAGAACCAAACTTGTTTTATGATGTAGCCCATCTGTTGCCTAAGTTATCATATTCAAAACTTCATATGTTTTATATAAATCTAGAATTTTCATTTCATTCTGTAATTAGGTTCCAAGCACCTGTTGAAATTCACCAACATTTCACTCTCTAACATATTAATCATAGTTATTTCACAATTTTTAAAAATCTTGCCTAGTAACTTGCATACAATACCTATACTTATGTGCATTTATCATTTATTTCTTTTTTCTTCTATTGATTATTTTTAAATTTTTTTAAATTTTATTTATTTATTTGACAGAGAAAGATCACAAGTAGGCAGAGAGGCAGGCAGAGAGAGCGGGGAAGCAGGCTCCCCGCTGAGCAGAGAGCCTGATGTGGGGCTTGATCTCAGGACCCTGAGATCATGACCTGAGCCGAAGGCAGAGGTTTAACCCACTGAGCCACCCAGGCGTGCCCTCTATCGATTATTGATCATATTTTTGTGCTTCTCACCATGTCTTGAATAAAGGAAGCAAAGAGCCTCTGGGTGATGCTCTACACCTCCAAGAATCCAGGAACTAGGTTTCTCTTCTCTCTTCCTTTCCCCTTTTCTTTCCCTTCCCTTTCCTTTCCATTTCTTCCCTTCCCTCCCGTCCCCTCCCCTCCCTTCTCCTCTTCTCTCCTTTTTTTTTCTTTCTTTTTTTTTTTAAGATTTTATTTTTATTTATTTATTTGAGAGATAGAGAAAGATAGGGAAAGTGCACGTGAGAGGGGAAAGGTCAGAGGGAGAAGCAGGCTCCCCGCTGAGCAGGGACCCCCCCCCCCCCCGCAATGCAGGACTCAATCCTGGGACTCCATGACCTGAGCTGAAGGCAGTCCTTTAACCAACTGAGCCCCCCAAGTGCCCCTCCTCTTTTCTTTTTATTTTTTCTTTGTTCCCCCCTTTTTTTCTTTTCCTCTTTTCTTTTCCCTTTCCTTTCTTTTCTTTTCTCTCTCTCTCTTTCTTTCTTTCATTAGGAAGACAGGTAGAGGATGAGCCTCTCAATTCCACATGGATTTACCTTGGTCAGAACTGAGTTAAACTTATAGTAAGAATTAGCTTACCTCTGGTTCAACTTTATTTCTCTTGCCTGGACTCCTGGTGCTTTGATTGGGCACCTAGCTGAGTCTTAAGTTTTGTTTTTCTGTTTCTTTGTTTTAATTTGTTTTACTTTGAAAGTCTACAGTAAGTCTGTATATTCTATTTCATAGACCATTTCTGCCCCATTCCCTTTATATAGTTCCAAATCTAGGAAATGCTAGAGACTGGTGGTGAGTTAGGGGAAGATTCCCTCCTTTGTTGACCTTTACTTCATAAGCACTAGGAGCCTGAAGAGAGTAAGCCTTTAAGAAGATCTCAGCTTAGCTCCCCAGCCTCCTGTGTGGAAACCCGAAACTCCACAGAAGTGGTTGGGTCAAGCCAGCTGATCTGATGTCTCTAAGTCTCTGATCTTTATGACATCCCTGAGTGATCACTAAAAGTTTTATCAGTTTCTCCTTACCCCAGTAAGGCCTCTCTACCTGGGATGATCCTAATCCTTATCCCACATCCAGAATCAAGAACTGCCACTGGGAGAAAACCATTCTTGATTATCAGTGTAATTTGTAATGTTAAGACCCTGGAAAAGAACACTGAATAAGGTAGGACACATCCAAGAAGTATGGTGGCATAGAAACAAAGCATGTGTGTTTCAAGAAGTATGAGCTTCCACTATTCATTGATGTACCAAGGATAAAATTGTGCTGCTTTTTTCTTCTTACTCTTTTGTTGTCAAATCTTAGGGAAATTGAGTATGAAAGGCTCTAATATCTTTGATTTCCTCTTGGTGAAATCTATGATTGGAACCAAAACCAGAGTTTTCAAAGTTATGGTTCATGAGAGGAAAAGTAGCTGAGAACCTAGGAACATTTGATAATGTAATGGATCCGATTTGGCCATTAACCCCTGACTAAGTAAATCAGGAAAGTAAATAAAATTTACGTATCACTATTCAGTGTTTTGTTATCGCCAGGTTAACTTTCCATTCAAATCTGTATAATGTGGCAAAAAGCTTTCTGCATTATTTAGTGGCTTGTTTTCAGTAGTTCCCTATAACACTTTGGATATTCATTATGGAAAAGCACATATAATGTTTGTTGCTTAATTTTTTTCCTCCTTTAAATTCTCAAACCGTATTTGTTATAAGAGGAGCTTGCTCCCTCCATTATGATTTTTAACTCTTAACTATAAAGTCACTGAAAATGTTTAAAAATTAGTCAATGTAAAGGACTGTAAAATTCTTTTAGAGTTAAAAAATGTATCTAATTTTTTCTGTTATGTTATTCTTTAGATAAAATAAATGTGTGATTCTTCAGATTTTAAAACAATGACAAGTGTTTACAATCTATACATCTTTCTCAAAAAGAGAATTGTCTACCTATTGTCTAAAACTGTCCTGAGCTGGGACATCTGGGTAGCTCAGTTGGTTTTAAGTGTCCAACTCTTGATTTTGGCTCAGGTCATGATCTTAGGGTCATGAGATCAATGCCCACTTCCAGCTCTGTGCTGAGTGTGGAGCCTGCTTAAGATTTTCTTCTCTCTCTCCTTCTCCCTCTGCCTTACCCCTGTTCTCTCCCTGTCTTAATCTCTCTCTTTCTCTCTCTCTCTCAAACAAAGCAAAACAAACAAAAACTGTCCTGAGCTAAATATAGACATAGCAGTACAAAGTTGAAAAGAATATCATCAATATGGGACATTATTTAACACTTTATGCCCATTTATAATTCTTATGAACTGACTAATGGTCACATAGATAAGTTTCCCCAGTATGATTATTGTGCTTCTTTTTTTTAAAATATTTTATTTATTTATTTGAGAGAGAGACAGTGAGAGAGAGTACGAGCGAGGAGAAGGTCAGAGAGAGAAGCAGACTCCCTGTGGAGCTGGGAGCCCGATGCGGGACTCAATCCCGGGACTCCAGGATCATGACCTGAGCTGAAGGCAGTCGCTTAACCAACTGAGCCACCCAGGCGCCCTGAATATTGTACTTTAACAAACCATTTGTAGTGTGGTGTGTGTGTGTGTGTGTGTGTGTGTGTGTGTGTATCCACTCACAAACTATTTCATCTCAAAAAAAAAAAAAAATCACATGCAAGGTGTTTATAGCACAGAACCATTCCACAATAACCATAATTACTTTTCTAGTAAGTCAATAAAACATGTCATAATACAAATATAATTGATATTCACAAAAGTATAAGTTGGATCTAATCACACCTACTTAAAATATCTTATCTTCACCCTAACTATATTTAAAGTTGAATTTGGGAAGACATATTTTATAACCCACCTCCTCCCATATCTTTTTAGTAAAGATCTAGTTCAAAACTAGGGCAACAGCTACAAATAGTGGTTATAAAATTTGATATGTTCATATGCACACTTCAATTAGACTCAGAGAATCAAAAGCCTACTTTTAACCTGAGAGATCATCTCTCTTCATGTTAAGTACACCAGAGAAGAGGATTTGCCAGATGAACACAATGCTTGCCTTTTGAGTACTATTCAGAAGGAGAATAAGATATCATAAAATTGCACTGGGCTACAGTTTGGTCAAAACTCTTAAATTCTGCACTCCCACAATTTAGGCTTTTTTCCCCCATCCTCATGCCACCTCTTTCACCTGCATGGACTTTTAAGATATAGTAAGAGTCATTTAACCTTTGGAATCCTGAGAAGACCCTTACTAGTTTACTTTTTAATTCAAAATGAAATTCAAAAGTAATTAACTCAAAACTCCTAAACTGATCATGAAATTGTGTATATTCATGTGAGATCAGGATAATTTTATTCTTGAATTCTACCCAGTTGCTGACATTTTATATCATACCTCCAAGATATTGGTTAAAATCTGATTTAAATGACTTAAATAACTCTAAGCTGAATAACAGCCCTGTGGTCTTCTGTTGATTGAAAATAAATGTCAAGGTGATAAAAACTAATCAACTCTGTTTTACTCCATTGAAATGTTAAAAATTCCATAAACCTAAAATTCACAAACAATAGTTGTCCTTACTTTAAGGACACCTGATATTGCCATTTTTATGATTCTACTAGGTTTTCAGAATAGCTTCTGGATTCACATCAGACACCTATAAATGTCTCAAGCTTTATGGCTGTAAAAAAAGAAAACTGCCAAAAGACTGCCAATATTTCAAATAAGTTTCCTGTCTTATAAACTTCTTAGAAGCTGAACTTTCCATATTAGTGGGAAGTCACAATTACTAATCTGAATATCACAGGATGATAAATCAAATGGTCAAATATAGTTGACATTCACAATTATTTTGAAATTATATTCTATACCAATCACTAAAATTTTTAATATTCATTTATAAAAACAAAATGACTGTCAGGTGATTAGTCATTTGTGAAGCATTACTGCCTGGAAAGCTTTTATGAAGCTTGAAATTTACAGTAAGCTGATGTTAGTCATTCTTTCATTCTTTCGGAATGAATGGCAATAAATCTCAGTGAATATGCACTATGTCAATGTGACAGTCCATGGTATCAAGCTGGCATATGAAATTCTCAAAGCTGTTTAGTTAAATATGCTCCATTTCACTCAGAAGTAGAAAGTACTGATTATGAACCAACGTGATTTAAAGATATTTGTTTGCTTCTTTCTTTTTCTTTTTGACAAAATTCAAGAAATTCAGCCATCCAGAAAAATAAAAAAAACAACATAATCATAATCAAAAATAATTCCTTGCCAGTGTTGCTAAAGGAGTAATAAGAAAGGATTCCCCACTGTATTGTATTAAGCTCAAAATAAATTAAAAAACAACAACCACCACATAAGCCTGAGGTTAACTTGTAAAGGAAATAATAGATATTAAACAGTAATAGTAAAACTATTGCACCATTGTACATTACACTTACATACTCCTCACATATTTATCTTTGTTAGAATTCTCAAACTTTTCTTTTTCCCTATGAACAATCAGATCCATGTTTTGGCAACCAGGGTATCAGATAATGAAGGACCCTCATTTTGGTCATTCTCATAATTAATCTGGGAGGCAACAATCAGGTGGGAAGGAAGAAACTGCTAGCTAACACTAAACCCTCAGACTCATGTTTTAAAAAAAAAATATGCTCCTTTAAAGTACATCAGGTCAGAAAGGTGATATAAATCTCCTTGACAGGAAATTGAATGAAGTTGTCATTCAGTAAAGACTAGACACCTCACCACTATCTCTCCGTCACGGAAATGCCTAAAAAATAAAATAAGAAAAATATTGTCAATTCTTAGGTCCCACCTAGATAAACAAAAGTGTTCTAATTAAACTGAAAAGAGAGTAGAACTAAATAATATGGAATCTTTTCAGCCGGAAGGGGAGGGAAGAAAAACCCATATTCTAGACCTTACCTATCTCTCTATAATTATTGCTGATCTTAAGACTCAAATCCATTCATATCTAAACTAAAAAATATTTGTCGAATGGAAGATTATTCCAAACTCAAAATCAGAGTATAAAGTTTAGCAAAAGTGTTAGTCTATGTGCTTGCTTTAGAAAAATGCATCCCTATTATATTATATGCAGTTATAAATTAAATATATTGCCTTTACTGGTATATTTCAATGACATAAAATTAGCACTAAAAATTCAGAGCAAGATGGTTGTCTTTTTCCAAACATACATCCTGTACTTAGATATGTTAACAGCATGTTTCTCTGTCTCAGTCCTAAATTCTTCCTAGGACTAAGACTGCACCTTGTATTTTTTTTTTTTTTTTTTTTGCATTTCCTATGTTACAGTGCAAGTAATCAGTCACCACTCAAAAGCAGTACTTAAAATCCTAAACAAACAACCCTCAAATAGTTGTCCTTCTAGAAGACCCCTTTCAGCAGTTCCTCAACATATCCATGTCTCATCCATTTTCCTCCTGCTGTATTTCAAGATTTTAGCTTCTCTATGATACCACAGTTACTATTCTGATCACCTGAATAAAGGTGATCAGGCTCTGTTTTCTCACATATTTATCTTTAAGTTAGAATTCTTAGAATTCTTAGATTAATCTACTTCCTAAGAAATAAGGACAAGGCAAGAAATAAGGAGGCAGCATATACCCAGTGGTAGAACTTTCTCTCCTCTATCTATCTCATGTTACCGATGTGTGCCTTTTAATTTTTAAAGCCAACTGTGTAAATTCCTAATATTCAGCACCTAGGAGAGAGTTGTGAATGCTGTTAGCATACAAATCATCTATTTTTCCTAAATATTCCCTCATCTACAGTTTTGCCAACATCATTCTACAGGATGTTGAAAGGAAAAGGAAATGAACTCTGAATCCAAAGACCTTAATTTTGTCCTGATTCCAGCACTACCTTGGGCATGTCTTTGGGTAATTCTCTTGATGGGTGTGGGTCACAGTAGGTTCATTAGTGGCACAAGGGAACAAGCCTAGACAAACTCAGGCCACTTACATAATGTATAGTTCTATGTTTCTCCGGAAGGATCATTGATTTGTCATAAGTATCCTATGGGGTAAATGGAGAAAAAAAATGGTTAGGAATCAACTTAGATTAAAATTCAACTCCATTATTTACTAGCTGTTCTCTTTGGTACATTATCGAGTGTTTCTGATCTTTGTTCTTCTTTGGAAAACAAAAATAGTAAAATCTTATATACTGGTTATGTGTTTCATATGATGGACTATAGCTAAAGGCTAAATTAATACTAATTCTCTTCTCCCATTATTCAAGGCACAATTCAAATCTCATGCTCTCTTGAAGGTTTTAATGATTTCTTTTATTTTAAGGCATCTATACGAGGCACTCAATTTTTTTAAACACGAGTCATTATCTGGAAGTAATCTTTTTTTAAATTTTGAATTAATAATGATCACTATGTAATAATGATTGTAATGTTGAGTTAAAATTGATTGCATAATACAAGTGTTGTTATGCATGTTGTGTTTAAAATTAATAAAAAGGGTCACAAGTTTGTCCTACAAAATGAAAACTGGTGGAATAAGTGAGTGACAACTGTATCGAATATCAATCCATGGATTTATTGAATGGAGGATTTTAATTATAAAGCAGTCGAGGAGTTGGCATGAATGAGTGTGTAGGTCCTGATCTTAAGAAGGGAAGAGTTGCTGAGGGTGCGGAAGGCGAGCTGCACTTGGAAGGTACACAGGTTTCAACCACTGCGTAGACGGTGCAATCCACAGACCCTAAAGCAATAGAATTTAGCAAGGGAAGATTTATAATCAATGCAATTCTGATGAGTAATGTATTTATTTTTTTTAAAGATTTTATGTTTTATGTTAGAGAGAGAGCACAAGTAGGCAGAGAGACAGGGAGAGGGAGAGGGAGAAGCAGGCTTCCCCCTGAACAGAGAGCTGTTCCCAGGACCCCTGGATCATGACCTGAGCTGAAGGCAGACACTTAACCAACTGAGCCCCCAGGTGCCCCCTGAAGAATGATTTAAAAAGAAATAAACAACAATAACAAAAACATGACATTGAAATACAGCTACAAGCATCCTGAAATCCTTCATTGGAATTTTTTAATTTTGGCTTTTGATCACTCCTACTTTATAATTATAAGAACCGAGCGTAAAGCAAATGATAAGACTTAGAGTGATTGTTCAGAAATAAGTTTGTTTATAGTCAATTGCATGGTGCACATTTAGTTAAGCATTAATACTTGGAGTTCTGGAATCTTATAGCTCTCTGAAGATTCCTCATGTCACACGGCCTCTTTACTGAGGGCTCATTATTAAAATAAACCTTTGCTTTATGCTTTTAATTGGGGATGATCCTGACATTAAAAAGGAAAGTAGTTTTCTTTTTTTTAAATATTTTATTCATTTACTTGAGAAAGATAGAGAGAGCACAAGTGGAGGGGGAAAGGGGCAGAGGGAAAACATTACTCCCCTCTGAGCAGGGAGCCCTTTTGGGGGGCTCAATTTCAGGACCCCAGGATCATGACTTGGGCAGAAGGCAGATGCTTAACCAACTGAGTCACACAGGCGCCCCAATAGTTTTATTTTCATGTAACGTCTTTATTTCTTGCTTGCCAAGAAATTTTTTTATGTATTATAAAATATAATTAAATGTGAAAATAATATAAAATATAACTAAAGTCTAACTTTAAGTCTAACTGTAGAACTTACTATATACTAATCATCAAACCAACTTTTTAGAAGTCAGGCATTACACTGGATCAATAAGTATTAGGTGCAGATACCCTACAAAGTTCCTGTCACAAAATAAAAATCCTAATTTTGACACTTCGTGATTCAATAATTATATTAAAAAAATCATTCACAGCCTACAGTCCAGTAAAGCTTGTCATTTGACAGTATACTTACTTTTTTTTTTTTTTTAAGGGTAGGTTTCTTTTTCCTTTTTTTTTTTTTTTAAGATTTTATTTATTTGACAGAGAGAGACACAGAGAGAGAGGGAACACAAGCAGGGGGAGTGGGAGAAGGAGAAGCAGGCTTCCTGCTGAGCGGGGAGCCCAATGAATGGCTCTATCCCAGGACCCTGGGATCATGACCTGAGCCGAAGACAGATGCTTAATGACTGAGCCACACAGACGCCCCAGTATATTTACTTTAAAGGGCTGTAAAGGAATGGTAGTTATAACATTGTGGCTGTTAATCTGATCATATTATAGACTGTCATATTTATCCACCAACTACCGCTCAAATTTTCAGGAATGTATACATTTTTTGTTAATAAAACACAGAATGATGATCTATGTATGAGTATATGTTATTTGAACTGAATCCAACAAGGAAATCCACAGCTGTTCTAAGTGTCAACATTAGAGAAGTTCAAGAGGTCTTATAAGGAGCCAGCCCGGAAGCCAATCAAAGACACAGATGCTGCCTCTGGAAACACATTGGAACGATCTCCATATGGGGCCTTCGGTGTGCCAAGTTTTTCCCGTAAGTGGTCACAGCAGTTAGGTTCTGTGCTCCAGATGAGAGAGAAAGGCACCAAAGGGAACTATTCTCCACCCTGCAATCAACAAGAAAATGCTGCGGCAAGCGAAATTGTAATTATATATACAATGATGTGCTAATGAGCTTTGAAAATGTTTGGTTGGGTAAGAGAAGTGTCTGGATGGGTAAAACAACTATGCATCTGAAAATATAATACACATTATTAACGAAAATTCTGTGTGCTGGAGCGTATTTGCCTGTGTGTTAGGACTGTGGTGAAACTGTCTGAACACACGGATGTCACTATGCATGTTTACACATTTAGTTTATCAGTTTATTAAAATCTAAATTTAAAAAAAAAGCTTCACACAATTAACCTCTTATTGTCATCATCTGAAGAAAGCAGTATCACTTTCAGTAAATTGTAGGACTATCAAGTCTAAGAACACTTTTGAAAAGTAAATTTTCTTGCAAATATTTTCCGTTTAGCATGGATCTAGTTGACAAACCTTGGCGGCGAAGGCCTGCTGGGCTTCCTGCCCACAAACCATCCAGTTCTCGTATCTGTAAAACTCACCTGGTTCAGGTTCTTGAAAAAAAAAAAAAAAATCCTGTATTTATTTTTAAAGATTTTACTTATTTATTTGTCAGAGAGAGAGAATGCACACAAGCACGGGGGCAGCAGGAGAAGCAGGCTCAGGGCTAAGCAAGTCCTGGGACTCGATCCTGGGACCCTGAAATCATAACTCCAGCTGAGGGCAGATGCTTAACTAACTGAGCCACATGGGCGTCCCTCCTATGAAACAGTTAAAAGAAACCTTGAATACATACCAGTGTAACTTAACGTCCGTTCACGTTGTCTGCTGAGCCCTATATGGACCTGCATGCTGTAGGAGAAACTAGACTGATTATTTTCATGGAGCTAATTTTTTTCCTCAACCACATGCCTCACCTAATGACAACACCAACTCCAACCCCACATTTCTTTGTCTAATATCTCAGTTCTTCCAGAATTAGGTTACTGCCAATATTGTAGAATGGACGTTCCGGACTGCAGAGTTTAAGCTCAGGGTGGCTCCCTTGCCCTGCAGAGCCCAAGACTGGCTCTCAAGGCATCAGAATGAACTTAAGTGTTTGGTAATAATGAAGACACTGTATTAGCTTTGTCTTAGTTTATTTTTATTAATGATCCATTAAGTGGCCAAGTGTGCAAGTGACTTGCTTTTTAATAATCAGATTAATTAAATTTACCTCAGTGTGGTCTCTCACCTGTATACCTGTATGCTCTTTTAAATAGGGAAAACATGTCAAATTAACATACACTGTGATCTTTAACTACAGAATGCGTAGAGCATGTGTGCAATTCTTCTTTCATGTTGAGAAGAGAAAAAGTAACTGCAGAGCTACAATACTGAAACCTTGCAAGGAAGGCCAGGATTCCCCAACTGTCTTTCCAGCCGCTGAAGCCACGCTTGTTTTTCTACATAAAGTGTGGTCTGTGGACCGGTAGTGTCAGAATTAGCATGACACGGAAGCCTGTTAAAAATTCAGAATGTCAGTCCCCCTCCTCCAGATGATCTAAATCAGAATCTGCAATGCAATTTAACAAGATCCCCAGATGATTCATTACATACTAAAGTTCCAGAAACACTAATATGCAGAGTCATCCAGTTACTTGGGATTCCCTATCATTCTAGAATGTTTCTGTAAATTTTGTTAGGCTCTAGGTCTTGATATGCCTACTATATTCGAACCCAGGTGGGTAAAGAAAATTGCCATAGCAGGTCTCCGGCTAATTTTGTAGGTAGAGATGCCAAGAAATATTTGGCGATACGAATAGTAACAGCTTCTAAACTGGTGGTTCTCGAAACTGGCTTTGCATGAAAACCACCTGGGGAATTTTTAAAAAATTACCTGTGCAGGAGCCCTACCCTAAAACCAATTAGGATTACTAAGAGCCCTGCCCTAAAACCAATCAGTATTACTAAGGTGAGGCAGGGCTATTGGGAATTTTGAAAAGCTTTCAAGGAAATTCTAATTTTCAGCCAAGGTGAACTTCACCACATTACAGAAAATTTATCAGGGATTTTAATTGAATTAAATTGAAATCTACCATATTATGGAAAATTTAGCAGAGATTTTAAGTGAATCAAAGTGGTGTTAAGCCAATGATTTGCAAATCTTTCTGGAAGACTATTTATATATAAAGATCTAGGACCCAAACAAATCCAAAATTTAGGTACCACTCATATTTTTAACACACAAAAAAAATATTAGAACCTATTGTCATGGCTAATCTTTGCTTTGAATTAAACCAAAGTGAATTTTCTTCGATGGAAAAATTCACTTCTCAACATGAGTATAAACAAAGTTGAAATTTAATCACAGGCAGGTGGCATAATCTAGATAGGGGTTAATTAAATTATACTAGATTATAATTAATATATTTCTAAAAATATTTTATTTTCTAATTTGTATACCTTGTAGTTCCTTTCCTTGGCTCATTGCACTATCTAGGACTTCCTTACAACGTGCCGTAGGAATGATAAGTGAGCATATCCTTGCCTTGTTCCTAATTTCAGGCAGAAAGTATCTAGCCTCTTAAAATTAAGTGTGATGTTAGCTGTAGCTTCTTTAAAGATGTTCTTTATCAAGTTGAGGAAGTTCCTCTCTGTTAAGGTTTCTGAGAGTTTTTAATAATGAATAGATATAGGATTTTGTTAAATGCTTTTTCAGCAAAAATTATATAAGCATATTATTTTCCTCCTTTAGCCTGTTGTAGAAAATTCCATTGCTTTTTTTTTTTTCTTTTCCCTTCCCCAACCTGTGAATCAGCCTTGCATACCTGAAATTGATCCCACTGTTGGAGGAGGTCATTGAGAGGACTTGACCTCTAGTTGACCTGTGGCTGGGCAATCAGAGGCTTATAGCCTCTACCCCTGTCCTTGGAATGCATATTCTGCCCATGGTTCCCACTGCTGGAGCCATTTTCAAGATTCACATTGAGAGAGCAAGGTGTTACTGAGACTTGCTAGGTGGTACACATGACAAAACCCGGTTAAGGCCTCTACATAAACTTTTAAGATTCTGGTCAGTGGCTGGGTGACCTACTACTTTTTTTATTTATTTATTATTTTTAAGATTTTATTTATTTATTTAAGGGGTGGGAGTGATGTGCATGAGCTGGAAGTAGAGGGAGAGAAAATCTGAAGCAAACTCAGAGCCTGAGGACAGAACTTGACACGGGGCTCAATCTCATGACTGTGAAATCATGGATGACTTGAGCCGAAACTAAGAGTCAGCCATTTAACCGACTGAGCCACCAGGTGCACCTAGATCTACTCCTCTTGTGGTCACTCAAGATAAGCCTTGCATGTAAGTTCCCTTTCTTTTTTTTTTTTTTTTTTTAATATTTTTATTTATTTATTTGTCAGAGGGCAAGACAGAGCACAAGCAGGGGGAGGGACAGAGGCAGAGGGAGAAGCAGGTTCCCCAGTGAGCAGGGAGCCCGATGTGGGGCTCAATCCCAGCACCCCAGGATCATGACCTGAGCCGAAGGCAGATGCTTAACCGAATGAGCCACCCAGGCGCCCCGTAAGTTCCCCTTCTTATTAAATCTGCCACCTACCAATCTGGAGGGGTCTACCTCTTCGGTTTCTCTTTGCTGTCTGTATGCAGGGACAGTCCATGAGTCAATACATAAGGATTATGGTTTCTAATTCCTTTTGTTTGAATGTGATTTGATAGTATTTTGTTGAGGAATTTTGAATCTATATTCATAAGAGATGCTGTTCTGTAGTTTTCCTTTCTTGTTATGTCTTTATCTGGGTTTGGTGTTACGGTGATACTGGCCTCAGAGAGACAGTTAAAAAGTGTTCTTTCCGAGTCTAGTTCCTGGGGGAATTATGGGAAATTGGTATCATTCTTAAATGTTTGTTAGACGTTGGAAATCAAACAATCTGGATCCATTGCATGTATGTATGTGTGCATTATTTATTTATTTTTAATTATTATTTATTGAAGCCTATTAATTATTGATTCAAATTTTATAACACATACAGGACTACCCAGGTTTTCTATTATCACACTTGTGGGCATAAAGTTTCTTCTATATTCTTTTCTATTCATCAGATCATGTAGCGATGACCCCTCCCTGATTCTTTATATTGATATATTTATATTGATAATTTGTGTTCCCTGATATTGTTGTTGTTGTTTTGTTTTGGGTAGCCAGGTGAGAGACGATTTTTCCGAGAACATTTCTTGCTAGACAGGTCTGTTGGCAACGTATTTTATCAGTATCAGTTTTTGTGTAACTGAGAAAGCTTTTATTTTTGCTTCACCTTTGAAGAATAATTTTGTTGGCTATGGAACTGAGTTTAACTTAATGTATGTAAATAGAATGAATCCAAGCTATGCTTGATTTTTGTGTGTGGGGGGATTACAATGAATTGATTTTGGCTTACTTGAATAAAAATACTTCTGGACTGGGGTTCTTTGGATAAAATTTTATTTAATTAAAAATGTTTAGGTATCTAATATGAACTAAATTTACTGAGTCTTAACTCTGATTTTTGTATATTAGAGAGTCTTGGATTAACTTGGATTACACTGACACATTTCATCTCATTATATACAATACTTATAAAGTCATTTTAATGGTTTGTGTATTTTGAAATACATGCTGCAGAAATTTTTGTGTTTAAAATGGCTTGAATTCATTTGGTCTACTCTGAATTTGACTTAAGTATTGTAATATAATTTTTTATTGCATTATCAATTCCTCTCTGGATTAAATTTTATTTAATGAAATGGTTCTTCTGTTCATTTTAAATTGATTGAATATAATTTGATTTCTACTTATCTAGTGCTTTAGTTTGGATAGAATATGGGAGGGAAGGATGGGGAGAGAGCTTTAGAAAAAATGTTAAGTGATATTAGATATAATGGAAAACGCAGTTTGGTTCTGGTATTTTCTTAAATGAATTTAATTGAGATAACGGCTGAGGCCAGTCTCTTAGAATTCCTCAGTCAGAATTATGCATTTGTCATTCTAAAGGACAAAATACTCTACAAGCAATAATACATTTCCTGTTTTCCGGCTTTCACTTTTAATCAGTCTTTGATTCTATGACCTTAGGTAAATAGGCCTTGGCTTTTTCCTTCCTTTGCATCCCAAAATAACAAAGAAATGGTGTTCAAATTTCTGTCCAACAGTTAATTGGCATTTGGTTTCAATCTACTTGACAATGTCTATTATTCTTTTTTTGTCTGATTTGGAGATCATTGACCTAAAGTATTATATATGCTTAAGGTGTCTAATATAATAATTTGACATATGTATATATTGCGAAATGATTACCACATTAAAATTAGTGAACATCCATCATCTCACAGAATTATTTCTTGTCATAACTTTTAGAAACTACTTTCTTAACAACTTTCAAGTAATAGAGCATATAGCAATCACAGTTTAGTATTGCTAACTATAGGAATATGTACAACATATTATATGTCATATCTTCAGAATTTACTTATTGTATAACTGGAAATTTGTACCTTTTGACTGGCTTAACCCATTTCTCTTATCCTCAAGCCCCCAGCCTCTGGTCACTATCCATCTCTTTTCTGTTTCTATGAGTTTGTTTGTTTTAGATTCCACAAATAAGTGAGCTCTTACAGTATTTGTCTTTCTCTGACTTCTTCCATTTATAATATGCTTCTAGGTTCGTCCATCCTGTTGCAAATGGCAGGATTTTCTTTTTTGTGACTGGAAAATATTCTTGTGTGTGAGTGTGTGTCCTAATATCAGTAAGTGAACACTAGGTTTCTAGGTCTGGATTATTATAAATAATGCTTCAGTGAACATGGAAGTACAGACATCTGTTCAAGACAGTGATTTCATTTCCTTTGGGTATATACCCAGAAGTGGAACTGCTGGATCACATGGTAATTCTATTTTTAATTTTTTGAGAAACCTCCCTATTGTTTTCTATAATGGCTACACCAATTTACTCTCCTACCAAGTGCACACAAGTGTTTCCTTTTCTCCACATTCCCACCAGCACTTGATATTTCTCATCTTTTGTATAATAGCCATCCGAGCAGATGTGAAGTGATTTCTCATTGTGGTTTTGGTTTATATTTCCCTGATGATTAACGATGTTGAGCACCTTTTCATGTGCCCGTTGGCTGTTTGAATATCTTCTTTTGAAAAATGTCTCTACAGGTCCATTGCTTCTTTTTTTAAATTGGATCATTTGTGTTCTAGCTATTGGTTGTTTGAGTTTCCTATATATTTTTGATATTAACCCTTTATCTGATATGTGGTTTTCTATTCTATAGGTTGACTTTTTGGTTTTTTCCCCTCAGGGTTATTTATTTATTTATTTATTTATTTATTTATGATTGCCTTTGCTGTGCAAAAACATTTTAGTTTGACATAGTCAACTTCTTTATTTTGTTTTGTTTTTGTTGCTTGTGCTTTAGATGTATTATCCAATAAATAATTGCCAAGACCAATGTCAAGAAACTTTCTTCCTGTGCTTTCTTCTGGGCGTTTTATGTTTTCAGATCTTGCACTTAAGTCTAAATATCTAGCTGGGTGGGTTTTACAAGCCTGGATAATAAATGAGAAACCTGTGTCACTTCTCGTCTCACTAGAATGTAAACATTTTGAGGGCAGGAATATTTGACTATCTGGCACACTATTGTCTCCCTTGCATCTAAACTGAATGTCTCACATATGTACAATGACTGAATCTTACACTTGTGGGCTCCTTATGTTTCCTAGAAACACTTTCGTAATATGCATTTTTGTCATCCGAGACCTCATGACCACTCTGAAATGAAAGTTTGTCATTGTCATGTTTAATATAAAGAAATCGAGGCTCAGATAGGTGAAGAATACTAGGCAAAGTCCCCTGAAATTCTGACTCTTCATGCTATAATAGGTTTGTAGCCTGAAATAAATGCTGACACATAGTAGATACTCATAATTTGCTGGATCTGAGTAAGAGAAAGTAAGGCACATCATTAATTGATAATTCTTTTAGAGAGCCTATGTTTTTCATCCTCTGATAATTGCAGTTAATTGGGGGATATGTGGCTATTGCATGATAAAGGTATAACATGATGAGTAATCTTACACATTATATTTGTATTAGAAGCAAACATGAATAGCTATAGGCCATAGTGCAAAATTTGCATTAACTTACAAGATAAAGTATATCTTTAAAGGAAATTTGTGTATTGCTTGCTTCAGATTTTACCTCCTGATGGTTCTGTGACACAAGTTTATTCTCCATGCTATTGTGGTAACAGTAGAAAATTTTAAGAATCATTGATTGAGATATTTTGAATACATTGATAAGCTGGGGCTGGATTTTGGTGACATTTTATTTTTGATTTTTTTTTTTTAATGTAAAGCAAGTCCTACTTTTGTAGACAGTCTGATAGCAAGGACACTGTCATTGATAATTGTCCTTTTGTTGCTATCTTTTATTTGTGAATTTGGAGAAGTTACTCAACAACTATAAATCTTAGACTCTCATTTGTAAAAAGAACAGAGGGTTTGCTATCTGAGAAATTAATCACCGTAAGTCACTTTGGAAAATTTCACACATGCCTAATTGCAATAACCAGCAAAACAACATTAATAATAAGCACATTTTATAAGATCACAAATAGTTACTCATTGCCAGTGGGTATCATTTGTGTTCACTGATTAATGCATTAGATAAACCTTTTTTATTAATGAGGCCAAGAGAGAACAAACACCACGTTAGAGAAGTTTCACACAATGCGGCAATACAGGAACATACCTCTGACAGGCCACGTTAGAAAGGAGCTGTAGTTCAAATATTACCCTGTTGTCCTTAAACATTCTCCTCATTCATGCCTCAATGGGTAACCTATTTACATTAAAGGACTCATAAAGGAATTACTCATAAAACTGACATTCAATGACCAAAGCTGGCCTCTATTAATTTTTAAGAGTAGCCTAAAATAAAAGGTTAAGATGATCTAATAAACATTTAGGCAGTTCTGCGCTGCTTTGTAAAATAACTAAATCCTTAACAAGTTGTGTAAGTCAGAGTATTCTTTCTATTTAAAGGAAACCTGTAGAAACATCCTTATTAAAGGAAACATAATTAAAGGAAAATAATCCTTATTAAAGAAAAATGCTTTCCACCACCAAAGTTCTTTGCAGTCAACATAGAAATCAGGAGGAAAAATTAGTCCTAATACCAAAACACAACCATTTCCGTTATTCTGTTTTTAAAAAGGAAGAACCTCCTTTGTTAATGCTGAGTAGTCATATACTATTAGTCTCACCCTTTCCTGCAAATTTTGTGTATTCCCAATTTCATTTAAATTGAGAACTACATAAGCAGATTCATAGCATTTTGGCCCTTTTGAGTCTGTCTTCCTTTTGTCAACATCTTTGGTGAGGCTTGTTCATGCTGTTATGTGTAGAATGCATTATTTATGTGCAGTGCTCTATAGATGTGCCTTAATTTTTATATATAACTTCTTCATATACTCACCATTAATGGGGATTTGACTATTAGGATTCTTATTAGGAATCATTCAACTTTTTGCTGTCATGAGCTTTCTTGTACATGTCTTTTGATGAGTATATGCTGGCATATTTAAGGAAATGCCTAATAGATCCAATTTGTTAGGTTCTTTGCTATGCCCGAATGAAACTTTAGTATGCGTTTCATAACAATATCCCAAGGTAGTTATAAGAGTATAAAATCTCAGTAGTTCCAGATGTTTCACATCCCTCAATTGGAATTGTCGGTTTACTTTACTAACTCTAGTGGGTGAGCCCTGTATTCATTGTAGTATTTTGTATTTTCCTTATGACAGATGAGGTTGAGGACATTTTCATATGCTTGTCATTTAGATATTCTCTTTGTAAATGACTAAGACTATTGCTCATTTATTGTCTGTTTTTTTGTTTTGTTTTGATTTGTTTTGTTTTGTTTTGGTGGTTGGTCATGACATTGGAAGGGTATTGCCAAATATATCTTCAGTGTATGGTTTGTCTTTTCACTCTAGAAATAATGCATTTTGATTAAAAAAATCCCTGGTTTTAGGCCTATCTAAATTATTAATCATTTATTTATGCATAGATATTTTGCTATCCTGTTTAAGAAATTTTTTTTTTATGTTCCAAAGAGATAACCATGTTCTAAATTTATTTTGTACATGTATATCCCAATGGATCTGAAATTTATTTTTGTATATGATGTGGAGGCAAGAATCTGATTTCCTTCATATGATATTCTGTTAACTCAACATCAATGAAAAGACTAGCTTTCATCCACTTGGCTATAGTGTCACCTTCATTATAATCCAAGTCACTATATATTAACTTCTTATGTCTATATGAGAAGCATATAATAAACCAGAAGTCATATCATTTTTTGCTCCAAATCCTCACATACTGTAACATTGGCCAAATCATGCAATACATGAAGCAGATATTACAGGGGCCCTTATAATCAGTGAATAAATTTAATATAATACTCTTGATGTATTATGGTTTTCTCATCATGTCCAGTATTGAGTCCCTTTTATGGTAACTGGGCAAAGGACAAAATTTAATTTCAGGAAAAATAAGTCTTTAGGGAGCAAACTTTTATTCATGTTTGTTGGTTTGTTTTATACATTGACATCTGCACCATGTGACTTTTCAGGACCTCCTCCCAGAGCAAGAGGAATATGCTTCCTCTCCTACCTGGGCTGATTTCATTTGACTTGCTTGAGCTTCGGAATATCAGACAAGACACAGAGGCCTTGAGTGTGCTTACATGATTTGGTTTGGTCTCCTGTGCTTCTGACATTTACTATGAAAAAAATACATCCTTGTGCAGGGGGAATAAAGAGATGCATGAGGCTGGCTAAACACAATGCATAGTCCAGGCCAGGTCCAGCTGACCCACATACTATCCCATACACCTAAATTCATTGATGTAAACAATTGAGATTTTGGGGAGTTGGGTACTGTTTTCTTTGTGGCATTGACTGTATATCATGTCAACTAAGGAAGCATTTCTATAGAGTTGAAAAACCAATAATCCAAGAAGATATCTCTAGAATAAATCAGCATTTTAAACTTTTGGTATCAACATAATCATTTTCAAATTAAAACACAGAGAGTTTTAAATGGTGCTATTTTCTGTCCACTAATAGATCAGG
The DNA here is from genome assembly GCF_963455335.1 of Martes martes. NCBI lineage: Eukaryota > Metazoa > Chordata > Mammalia > Carnivora > Mustelidae > Martes > Martes martes. The sequence continues at coordinate 26,022,831 of NC_137898.1, read as the reverse complement.
TGCTTTAATATTTAGTTTTTTAAAAATCTGTATTGTCTCTTAATATCTTATGAGGAATAAAAGCCTCATCAGCATACCAATACATCACTCAGTGAGACAGGATTCTTTAAAAAGCTTGCTTTCTCAAATATTTCTTAAATGCCTGTTATATATGAAGTTAATCTAGGGAAAAGAAAGATGAGTAATACTTCTTGGCCTTCAATAAGCTTACAATCAAGTTGAGAATTTGGAATATACCTATGTATAATTAACACGCAAGGTAGTGTGTAGCAAAAGCTTTAATAATTGAGTGATAATAGAGAATCTCAGAGATTAGGAAGATATTTTCAAATTCGAGTAATCCTGAAACTCTTTTCATAGAAAAAGTAAGATGAGGGGCACCTGGGTGGCTCAGTGGGTTAAAGCCTCTGCCTTCAGCTCAGGTCATGATCCTAGGGTCCTGGAATCGAGCCCCGCATCAGGCTGTCTGCTCCACAGGGAGCCTGCTTCCCTTCCTCACTCTCTGCCTGCTTCTCTGCCTACTTGTGATCTCCATCTGTCAAATAAATAAATAAAATTTAAAAAAAAAAGAAGAAAAAGTAAGATGAGTCTTAAAGGATGTGTAGGATTTCTACAAGCATAAAAGGTGACATGGAGGGGGTTAGAAGTTCCTGTTAGGATATGGAAAGATAGAGAAAGCAAAAAATATTGCATACAACTCAGACTGTCATTGTGAGATGAATATATCCAGATTAATCCTGAATAGAGAAAGTTGATGAGCTAGTCAATGATGGGATTGGATAGGCTAGATTGGATATGGGTGTTAAGTCTTAAGCCTTTCCATGTTTTCATATAAGTTCTTCATATATTTTAAATACTAAACCTTCATTGGATATGCCATATGCCATTTGCAAATGTCTTCACCCATGCAGGAGATTGTCTTATTGTTTAATTTATTGTTTCTTTGCTGTGCAGATGCTTTTTTTTTTTTTTAATGTAGTCCCAATAGTTTATTTTTACTTTTGTTTCCCTTGCCTCAAGAGATATATCTAGAAAAATGCTGCTATGGTTGATGTCAGAGAAATTACTGTCTGTGCTCTCTTTTAGGATTTTTAGGATTTTTGTGGTTTCAGGACTTGTGTTTATTTTTATGTATTGTGTAAAAATGTGATCCAGTTTCATTCTTCTGCATGTAGCTGTCTAGTTTTCTCAACACCATTTATTGAAAAGACTATCTTTTCCCCATTGTGTATTCTTGCCTCCTTTGTTAAAGATTAATTGATCAGATGGGTGTGGGTTTATTTCTGGGCTCTCTATCCGGTTTCATTGATGTATGTCTCCTTATGCCAGTACCAATCAGTTTTGATTATTCCTGCTTTGTAGTATATCTTGAAATCTGGGATTAAGATAGCTCCAGTTTTGTTCTTCTTTTTCAAGATTGCTTTGGCTATACAGGGTCTTTTGCATTTCCATACAAAGTTTAGGGTTATCCTAGTTCTATTAAAAATGTTGTTGGTAGTTTGATAGAGATTGCATTAAATCTGTGAATTGCTTCAGGTCGTAAGGACACTATAACAATATTGGTTCTTCTAATCCATGAGTATGGAATATCTTTCTATTTATTTATGTCATTTAAAAAATATTTTATTTATTCAACAGAGAGAGAGAGAGAGCACAAGAACACAGGCAGGGGGAGTGTCAGACAGAGGTAGTGGCAGGCTCCCTGCTGAACTAGGAGCATGATGTGGGACTCCATCCCATCCCAAGTTCCTGGGATCATGACTTGAGTCAAAGGCAGATGCTTAACCAACTGAGCCATGCAGACATCCATGTTTGTATCATTTCTAATTTTTTCATCAAGGTTTTAGAGTTTTCAGAGTGCAGATCTTTCTCCTCCTTGCTTAAGTTTATTCCTAGTTAAGACCTCGTGCACCTCTGGAGCAATTGTGATGGGATTATTTTCTTAATTTCTCTTTAGTTTATAAAAATGCAATGGATTTCTGTATATTGACTTTCTATTCTGCAACCTTCCTGAGTTCATTGATCAGTTCTGCTGGTTTTTTGGTGGAGTCCTTAGAATTTTATATATGTGGATAGTATCATGTCATCTGCAAATAGTGAAAGTTTTACTTCTTTCTTATCAATTTGGATGCCTTTTATTTCTTTTTGTCTGATTTCTGTGGCTAGGACTTCCAGTACTAAATCTATCCCAACAGAATGGACATCCTTGTCTTGTTCCTGATGTTAGAGGAAAACCTTTTTATCTTTCACTATTGAGTATAATGTTACCTATGGGTTTTTCCTACACAACTTTTATTATGTTGAGGTATCTTTCCTCCAAACCTACTTTGTTGAAGGTTTTTATCATGAATGGATATTGTACTTTGTCAAATGTTTTTTTCTATATCCATTGAAATGATCATATGGTTTTTTATTGTTTCTCTTATTAGTATGATGTATCACAGTGATTGATTTCTGAGTATTGAAGGGGTGCTTACATTCCAGGAATAAATCCCACTTGTTAGTGATGAATGATTTTTTTAAATGTATTGTTAGATTTGATTTGCTAATACAGGATTTTTGCTTCTATGTTCATCAGAGATATTGTCCTATAGTTTTCATCTATAGTGTCTATCTGGTTTTGATATCAGGGTGATGCTGGCCTTATAGAATAAATTTGAAACTTTCTTTTTCTTTTTTGGGGGGGAACATCTTGAGCATAGGTATTAACTCTTCTTTAACATTTGGTAAAATTCACCTGTGAAGCTGTTTGGTCCTAGACTTTTGTTTTCGAGTTTTTAAATTACCGGTTCAGTTTCATTGCTAGTAATGAGTCTATTTAAGTTTCTATTTCTTTGGATTCCATTTTGTAAGATTATGTTTCTAGGAATTTATCCATTTTTTCTAGGTTGTCTAATTTGTTGACATATGACAGTTCATAGTATTCTCTTATAATTCTTTGTATTTCTGAGGTTTTGACTGTTATTTCTTCTCTTTCTTTTCTGATTTTGCGTCTTGCTTTCTTTTTCTTTCTTTCTTTCTTTCTTTTTTTTTTTTTTTTTTAATGAGTCTGGCTAAAGGATTATCGATTTTGTTGATCTTCCAAAAAAACCAGCCTCTGGTTTTATTTATCTGTTCTATTGTTTGTTTGTTTAAATCTGCATTTCATTTATTTCTGCCCTAAACTTTATTTCCTTCCTTTTACTGGCTTTAGGCATTATTTGTCTCAAAAGTATTGGTTGAAATCAAGAAAAATACTTAGACATGTCCTCTCCTCTTACTCCCCCAAAAGAACATTCCATAAGACAAAACATAACTAAAGACTAACTTTTGCAAAAATGCTGCAGTTTAATCAAAGATGAAAAATAATTTACTAATTCAGAAGAATCTTGCAATTGTCTTAATTCCATTTGTTTAAATTTTAAAATTGGAAGTATTACATTTGGCTACGTGTGTTTGTTTCTGTGTATGTTTGGTATGTATGTGTCTGTGTATGTGTATTCATTTCTGACCTGAAAATTTTTAAAATTAAGGCTTTGTGTTAATCTTTCAATACCATTAAAAAATCAGTATTAAAAGGTAGATATTTTATGGGTCAATGAACAACTCTTTAAAAAATAGTTTTCAAAAAATGTTTAATATAAATTAATATTAATATAAAACTTTGCCTCATAAGGAAATGTATTATTGATCTGAAATCTGTAGCATTACAGAAAAGGGGGATAATTGTCGGGCATCAGAAATTCATAAAGTAAAATGTTTCTCTTAACATTCAGTACCTACTTTATATAGTGACAAAGTATTTCTCCAAATTTAACTTCAGTTTCTTTAATACTTTCTTATTAATTTAACTGATTCTTAGAAAGAAAATTTGAACAATTAGGAAAAATTTTATCAAATCAGTTAAACTGGCCAATAAGAAAAACTTTTTACATATAAAATCTACATAGTAATCAAATCTAGGATCCTCTATATACTGTAATAAAGCATTTTATGGACAAGTAAGGGAAACAAAAATCTGTAAATAAAACATAAATATATCCTGATTCCAGAAATATTAAAATAAGTTAAAGTAATTGCCATTTAAATGATGACATAAATCATATGTCACATATATATTTATATATGTTTATATAAATATATACAAATGTATGAAGATATAAATTTATAAATATGGATATAGATATTTTAATATACTAATAAATATAAATATTGAAACACAACAGAAGCTGTAAATTAAATATTAGGAAACATCATAAGTCCACATGACCCAGAATTACAGTGATACTACAGAGTTAAACCAAATTCAGCAACACAAGCTTTCTAAACTCAAGTTTCATACTTCCAACACTGTGGGAGAAAATCCATGGTTCATAAACTGCATCGTTCTTGAATTTTTTTCTTTTTTTCTTTTTTTCTTTTTTTGGCCAGTCAACCTTCTCATATATACTATTGCTACTTTTAGGTTTCTCTTTACAACACTCTTTATAAACTGATTTTATAGCCGTACCTTAAATACTTCTTACGCTTTGCTCTTCACTCTACATAACAAAACTTCCAAAGCTAGATAAACTTTGTTTTCAGGTAGGTAGAGAAATTTAGTTGAACAAATGTGGTTTTTACCTGGATGCAAATGTCATAAAAGTCTAAGAATATTAATATGCTAATGTTTCTCAAGGTGTGTACATTAGTTGAACTTGTATGTGTGTGTGTATCACACATGTGGGAATGATCCTTACGGTTTGTGTGTGTTTATATTTTTCTCTATTCATGGCAATATTTTTCTTTCAAACTGAAACTTAAAAATGATATGTGCTGTCAAAATGATTTTGATGTCGCTACCTCAGATGCAATGCCTAAGGGAACTAAACAATTAAGTATGTACAGTCAATTTGCTTAAAGTTACAACTTAATGAGCCTCTCTAAGGAATATTTATTTTAAAGACTTTTTAATAAATGAAACCAATCAGGAGGAAGTAACATTTCAAATTAATCAGAAATTCTGTCTAGCCACTAAATCATTCTGAAAGACTCTCCTAACACTCGTAACACTACATATTAGCTATTGCAATAAAGGTTTTTACAAGTACTAGGGGATTACAAAGAAGAGGCTCTTTAACTGCCTAGGAGACAACAGAAGTCTTCTTAGAAAAGATAATATTCCAGATAAGAGCAAATAGTTTGTCTCATCAGACATTTATCCCTTGGATTAAAATGATGTTTGAGCTCTACTGGGGAGCTATAGAACACCTGAAAATAGGGAGGGATTTTTTTTTTTTTCATTTCACTTTAAAAGTAACCTCACAGACTGTTAAGCAGTTACATAAAATCAATGGAAAATATCCCCCTCCTCAGATGCACAATAAAGGCTTATTTTTAGAAGTACCTGGGTGGCTCAGTCAGTTAGGCAACTGCCTTTGGCTCAGGTCGTGATCCCTTGGTTCTGGGATTGAGTCCCATGTCGGGCTCCCTGTTCAGCAGGGAGTCTGCTTCTCCTCCTCCTTTTGTTTCAAAATATCTATTCTGTATTGTGGGTAATTCCTGAGTGCTTCTAAATTTCATAGGGTCAGTGTGAACTGACAGCAGTCAGAAGTCCGTGGCTCTTTTTGAGTTTTGGTCTGTGATTTTGCCGGTCCAGATTATAACACTCAGTTGGAATTACCAAACTTCATATTGTGATAGCTAATAAAATGAAGAAATTTCTTAGTCTTTCCTTTCGTCTAGTGAACATCTTTATTGGATATAGAGAAAAAACAGTCCCTTGATCACTTCTGAACCATATTTTTAAGGATAATTTTGCTCCACATCACTTTATCAGGCAGTGTGTTATCACCATTGTGGGATGTAATAAAGTATTTAGCTCGCAATAATTATTTTATATCCAGGTTTAATGAGATCTCCCTGAAAAGCTTGCTGCCACCTTCTTTCTATTGCTTCTTAACTCCTGCCTCATTTTCCCTTCAATTTTCATTTTTCCTTCCTTTTCATTTCCTTTCCCTTTGACCCAAACACTTTCCATTTGTAGGAGCCAGTAAACCCAGGTTAGGAAGGAGCATTGCCACTTCTGGAGAATGAACCCAGGGGCATTTGCTGCCTCAGCACCAAAATGTGTTTTTAGGGGTGCATGATCGAGCCCCATGTAGGGCTCTGTACTGGGTATGGAACCTGCTTGGGATTCTCTCTCTCCCTCTTCCTCTGTTCCCCCCTGCCCTGTACTCTCTAAAAGAAAAAAAAAGTGTTTTTAAAATAGAAATTAATATAAAATAAGCATGCATTTATTCTTACATACACATTCATGTGCAATAGCAGTTTAATAGCAATGAATATTTCTATAACCAGGGTCTCGTTTTGTGAATACTGTTTTCCAATAAAAATGTCTAGGGCTCTTTGGAAAAATGACTGCCTCCTGACCTGGGAAGGGAAAAATACAACACAGGTCTGGGATATTTTGTTCTAGACAGTAAAGAAGTCCTCCAAAACAAGATGGGAAAATGTCAAGAGGAAAAAGGCATAAATTCCATTTCAGAGAAAGGTTCTCCATTAAAAACAAATACAAACTGTGAAGAGAATGCAAAACAGACTAACCCACTACCTAAAAGACAGATTTCTAAAGAAAATTTGATATTGAAAAGGGGTAACAGAATATGGTGAGTCTTCCTTTTTGTTTGTTTTTGAACAACTTATAACCTGAGGAAAGACCATGGTCAACTCTTTGTAGGGAAGCTAAAACTCCAATTAAAAAAAAAAAAAAAAAAAAGAAAGAAAGAAAAGAAAACCTGTGAAATTACACACACACAGAAAGAATAAGAGGCTAGAATTTGAGGCAATTACAGTTACTGAAAAGTGAGGGGAGAATCTCTGAAAGGACACAATCAAAGAGAATGCTTTGTTTTTGTCTTTATATTCTGACCACAGAAATATGCATGCATGAGGTAGACTCACAGCTCAGCTAGGGGTACATTATATAGAGATTCCAGGTTCTACCCAAGAGACAGAGTTTGCAATTTGAGGCTAAGTCATCTCTTGAGAAACAAACAAAATTCTCATTGGAGTACTGTTACAGAATCCGAAAACTCTAAAAGCTAACAAAATAAAAAAGAGAGAGAGAGAAAATGAAAAAAAAAAAAAAAAAAAGACAAAATTTAGTTCTTTGAGATTAGAATAAAATAATGTAATTCCCTTAGGTAGAATGTTAAAAAAAAAAAGAAAAGAAAAAGAAAATTCAGGAATGGGAGATTTTACAGATTCTAGAGACACAAATGGGAGAATATTTTGAACATATGTGTTCCCAAAAATTTGCAACTGAAGTGGATAAATTCCTTGAAAAATACAACTTGATAAATGTGACACAAAATCTAAAACTAAAGATACTCCAAAATCTATTACAGAAATTTCTTTTTTTTTTTTTTTTTTGGTACAAAACATATCCACAAAGAAAACTCAAAATTCAAAAGGTCACACAGGTGAATTCTATGAAATGTTTAAGAATAACAATTATCTTACATACCTACAGCTTATAATACATCAGATGAAAGGGCAATAAATAGGTTTTTAGCAAGAAGAAAGTTCTATAGAGTCAAAAGTTGATCATGATGATTCCAGTTCCATTGTCCCTTAAACTGAACATTGCAGGTCCTATCTTCCTCTCATCAAAACAGAAAATTCAAAAAGATAAGTATTCATGGTAGCACAGTGCTTGCAATATAGTAGACAATATCTGATGCATAGAGGTGAATTATTAACATCTTGATATTCTATTTATAGATTTAAAATTCTACTCATATTGTACACCGTATTTACTTTTACTTATGGCCGTTGTAGTATAAATGAGTTGAAGAATACGTAATATTCCACCTTATGGAATATTGCTCTAAATTATAAAATATTATTGAACATTTATGTTGTATTTTTCAATGCCATTATTAATGTATCAATATATTTTTAAAAAATATTTGTGATTATTTGAATTATATTTACAAAATAGGAATCAAGAGTCTTATGAATCACTATATCACTATATGCCATTCCAAAAATAGTGTATCAATATCCTTTCTGAAATTACTTATTTTTTATCCAGTTCTTTTTCTGAATGTTATTTTTTATAATTCTTTATGTTTAAAATCTCTTCCAGGTTACACTTTGGAGTTAATTATTTAAATTATCTTTTTAGATTTTTAAGAAACATTTTCAGAGAAATTTTGATTTACATAAAAATTGAGAGGAAGATACAGAGATTTCCCATACACATCCTGAATCTACGACACATACCCTCCCCCATTATCAACATCCACCACTAGAGTTGTACACTTGCTGCAACTTAACCCACATTGATGGACACATCATTATCACCAAAATCCATAGTTTATCTCATAGTTCAGCCTTGGTGTTTTACATTATATGGATTTGGGCATATATAAGAACATATGTCTATCATTATGGTATCACAGTTTTTCAGTTCTAAAAATTCTCTTTCCAACTATTCATCCTGTCCCTACCCAACCCCTAGCAACCACTGACATTTTTAATATATAGTTTTAGCTTTTCCAAAATGTCCTGCAGTTGGAATCATATAGCAAATAGACTTTTCAGATTGGCTTCTTTCATTTAGAAACATGCATTAAAGTTACTCCATGTTCTTTTATGGCTCTTCCCCCCCCACCCCCACAACTAAATAATATAACATCATCTGGATATACCAGGTTGTTTATGTATTCACCTACTGAAGGTATGGTCTTCCATAGTGACTATATCTTTTTGCATTCCCACCAGTAATGAGTGTTCTTGTTTTTCCACATGGTTGTCAGTGTTTTGGATTTTGTACTAATAAGTGAGTGGCAGAACCTCATTGTTTTAAGTTGACATTTTTCTGTTGACATATTCTTATGTTTATTTGCCATCTGTATATCTTATTGAGGTGGTTATTAAGGTCTCTGGTTCATTTTTTAATTAGGTTGTTGCTTCTGAGTTTGAGTTCTTTGAATATTTTAGATAACAATCATTTATTAGATGTCTTTTGCAATTATTTTTCCCAGTCGAGGGCTTGTTTTCTCATTCTCTTGACATTATCTTTCACAGACCAGAAGTTTTTAATTTTAATGATGTTCACTTATCAATTTTTTATTTCATGGATCATGCCTCTGTTGTTGTTTCTAAAAAGGCACTACAATATCCAAAGTAATTTTCTCTCATGTTATTTTTTAGGAGTTTTGTAGTTTTGCATTTCACATTAGATCTATGTTCCAATTTTAGTTAATTTTTAAGGGTATAAGATCTCTTGTCTAGGTTTTTTTTTGTTTTGTTTTGTATGTTGTACAGTTGTTCCAGCACCATTTGTCGAACACACTATCCATTGTGTTACCTTTGTTTGAAGATCAGCTAACCTTATTTATGGGGATCTATGGAAGCTCTATTGCTTCCATAAATTATTTTCCCAAAGCCATGCTGTCTAGATTGCTCTAGTTTATGGTCTTAAAGTTGGATAGTGTCAGTTTTTAAATTTCTTCAATACTGTGTTAGCCTCTGGGTCTTTTGGCTCTCCATACAAACTTTAGACTCAGTTTGTCAGTATCCATAAAGTAACTAGCTGGTATTTTGATTGAATTGCATTGAATCCACAAATCAAATTGGACAGAACTGACATTTGACAATATTGAGTCTATCCATGAACATTGAATATTTCTCCATGTAGTTCTTTGATTTCATTCATTAGAGTTTTGTGTGGTTTTTCATATATAGATCTTATATTTTGTTAGATTTATACAGAAGTACTTTATGTTTTGGGGTGCTAATGTAAATATACTGTGTTTTCAATTTAAAATTCCATTTGTTCATTGCAGTTAGAAAAGTGACGGACTTTTGTATGTTAACATTGTGCAGTTGATCCTTGTGCAACAGAGGAGTTAGGGACATTGACCACACCCCCATGTAGTTGAAACTTCATGTATAACTTTGACTCCCCAAAATCTTAATAGCCTACTGTTGACCAGAAGCATTACCAGTAACATACACAGTTGATTAACACATATTTTCCACATATTTTTATATGTTTTATATAGAGTACTGTTACAATAAAGTAAGCTAGAGAAAAGAAAATCTTATTAAGAGAAATTATACATAATAGAAAATACATGTATAGTACTGTACTGTATTTAATGAAAAAAATCCACAGATAAGTGTACTGGTACAATTTAAACCCATCTTGCTTAAGGGTCTACTGTATTCTGAGAAATTAGTATAATCATTTATTGGTTCAAGGAGGGTTTTTTTTGTGAATTCTTTCAAATTTTATATATGGATAATCCTATCATCCACAAAAAACAAACAAACAAAACTGTTTACTTTTTCCTTTTCAATCTTTAAAGCTTTTATTTCCTTTTCTTGTCTTACTATGCTAGCTAGGATGTCCAGTACAATACTAAATAGGGGTAATAGAGGGGACATCCTTGCCTTGTACCAGATCTTAGTGAGGAAGTTTCACATTTCTACTAGTAAGCATGATGGTAAATATAGCTTTTTGTTTGTTTATATTATCAAGTTGAAGAAGTTTCCTTCTATTCCTAGTTAAAAGAAAATTTTCATCATAAATGAGTATTAGATTTTGTCAAATGCTTTTCCTGTATCTATTGATATGGTCATTTTTTTTTCCTTTTGTAGACTGATAATCTGATGGATTATGTTAAATAATTTTAGCATGTTGAATCAGTCTTATATATCTGGGATAATATCTCACAAGGTCATGGTGTGCAATTTTTTGTTTGTTTTGCATCCATAGTCATGAGAGATATTGATCTATCATTTTGTTTTCTGGTACTGTCTTTATCTTGTTTTAGTATTAGGGAAATGACCTCATAGAATTAATTGGGAAGTGTTTCCTCTGTTTCTGCTCTCTGAAAGAGGTAGCAGAGAATTGGTATAATTTCTTAAACATTTGTAGAATTCATTAGTGAACACATTTGGGCTTGATTCTTTCTGTTTTATGAGGTTATTAGTGATTCAATTTCTTTAATTGATGTATGCCTATTCATATTGATTTATTCTTATGTGGGTTTTGGGAAATTGTGTCTTTTAAGAAATTTGTCCATTTCATCTAGGTTGCCAAATCTGTGGGCATAAAGTTGTTCATAGTTTCTCTTTATTATTCTTTTAGTGTTAATGAAATCTATAGTAATGTGTGCTCTTTCATTTCTCTTATTAACATTCTGTGTCCTTTTTTTCCCTCTTCATCAGTCAAGCAAAGAGTTATAGAATTTATTGATCTTTTCAATGAGCCAGCTTTTGATTTCACTGATTTTATCTATTGATTTCCTGTTTTCAATTTCTTTTCTTATTCTTATTTCTTTCCTATTGCTTACTTTGGCTTTATTTTGTTCTTTTTCTAGTTTTCCACAATGGAAACTTAGATTATCAGCTTTCAGATATTTCTTCTTTTCTATTATATGCATTCAGTACATTCAATTTCCCTCAAGCACTGCTATATCCCATACATTTAATAACTTGTGTGTTCATTTTCATTTAATTAAAAATATTTTAAAATTTCTCTTCAGATTTTTTTCTTGGGTCCATGTGCTTAGAAGTGTATTTAGCCTCTGCTTATTTTGGAATTATTTAGTTATCATTCTGTTATTGTTTTTTGTTTAATTCTCTTGTGGTCTGAGACAATGTATGTATGATTTCTATTCTTTTAAGATGTGTCTGAGGGCCTAAAAAATGGTCTATATTGGTGAATATTCCATGTGAGTTTGACAAGGATGTGCATTATGCTGCTGTTGGTTGAAATAGTCTATAGATGTTAATGATATCCAGTTGTTATTGAGTTGAGTTGTTGAGTTGAACTACGTCCTTTGAATTTTGTGCCTAATGAATCTGAATATAATATAATATAATATACAAATAATCAATGTATATTTGAAAATATTCAAATTAACTGTTTGAGTTTATGGAGGAAATACCCCCCTATTTAACAAATTAAGTTATTAAACAAAAACCTATTAGGACAGTGGTCATGGAAGTTGAAAGCCACTAAGGACTGTGTAGCAACTTTCCTGCCAAACCAACTAGCCCTGAAAATGGATGGTGCCTGAGAGTAGGACCCATAACCAGCCACTGATGGCAGTCAGTGACACATAAAAGGGATAGGTGTGGGTGGCTCCCCCATTTCTTCAAACTCTTACATCATGGACAGCAAACTGTGAATAGGAGGGCAGTTGTGGTGAGCCTTGAAGCCTGGGGTATAGGCCTGGGCAGAACTGCTGCAGATACAAATTTTGGTGGTAGGAGCAAATATTCAAATGGTGCCGAAGTACAAAAGGGTTCTATATATGTAGTAAATTAAATGCGTGTGCATGCAAAATCAAAATCGTTGTTGATATTATTATCTTGAACAAACTAATATCTGTTACCTCAGCTAAGAATACAAATAAAAGGTTTTATTTTACCTTCACTTGTTCTTGCTTTTATGTTCTTCCCTTTTATAGATCCAAGTTTCTGACCTATGTTATTTTCACCTATCTTTACAGAATTTAACATTTCTTATAAGCCAAGTCTACTGACAACAGATTCCCTCAATTTTTGTTGGTCTGAGAAAATCTTTATTTCTCTTTCACTCTTGCAGGCTAACATTTCTGGGTACCAAATTCTAGGTTGGTAGGCATTTTTCTCTGAATAATTTAAATATTTAATTCCACCCTTGTCTGTGTTTCTGAGGAGAAATCATATATAATTGTTAATCTTTATTCCTCTGTTTGTAAGGTGTTTTCTTCTTTGACTCCTTTCAGGATTTTTTTCATTATCTTTGATTTTCTGTGGTTTGAAAATCCTATGCCTACATGTCTTCTCCACATTTATCCTTTTCAGTATTCTCTATAGTTCATGATTTGTGATTGGGTGTCTAACATTAATTTCACAAAATCTCAATCATTATTGTTTGAAATACTTTTCCTTTCTTAGTCTTCTGATAGTCGCATTATGTATATGTTATGCCTTTTATAGTTGTCCCATAGTCTTTGTATATTTACTCTTTTTTTTTTCTTTGTTCTCTTTGCTTTTCAGGTTTTGATGATTCTGTTGATATATCTTTTAGCTCAGAGATGCTTTCCTTAGCTGTGTCCAGTCTACTAATGACCTTCAAAGACATTCTTCATTTCTGTTAGTGTTTTTCATTTCTAGCATTATTTATTAGTTCTGTCTTAGAATTTCCATCTCTGTACTTACATTGCCCATTTGTCTACTTTATCCATTAGGACATTAGCGTATAATCATAGTTGTTTTAAACCCCGAGTCTGATAATTCCAATATCCCTGCAATATCTGGTTCTAATGCTTGCTCCATCCCTTCCAATCATGGGGTTTTTATTTTGTTTTTTGTTTTTTTTCCTTTTGGGTATACCTTACAATCTTTTCTTAACTTTTTTTTTTTTTTTAAATTTTTTATTTATTTTCAGCGTAACAGTATTCATTGTTTTTTCACCACACCCAGTGCTCCATGCAATCTGTGCCCTCCCTAATACCCACCACCTGGTTCCCCCACCCTCCCACACCGCCCCTTCAAAACCCTCAGGTTGTTTTTCAGAGTCCATAGTCTCTCATGGTTCACCTCCCCTTCCAATTTCCCTCAACTCCCTTCTCCTCTCCATCTACCCTTGTCCTCTATATTATTTGTTATGCTCCACCAATAAGTGAAACCATATGATACTTGACTTTCTCTGTTTGACTTATTTCACTCAGCATAATCTCTTCCAGTCCTGTCCATGTTGCTACAAAAGTTGGGTATTCGTCCTTTCTGATGGAGGCATAATACTCCATAGTGTATATGGACCACATCTTCCTTATCCATTCATCCGTTGAAGGGCATCTTGGTTCTTTCCACAGTTTGGCGACCGTGGCCATTGCTGCTATAAACATTGGGGTACAGATGGCCCTTCTTTTCACTACATCTGTATCTTTGGGGTAAATACCCAGCAGTGCAATTGCAGGGTCATAGGGAAGATCTATTTTTAATTTCCTGAGGAATCTCCACACTGTTCTCCAAAGTGGCTGCACCAGTTTGCATTCCCACCAACAGTGTAAGAGGGTTCCCCTTTCTCCACATCCTCTCCAACACACGTTGTTTCCTGTCTTGCTAATTTTGGCCATTCTAACTGGTGTAAGGTGGTATCTCAATGTGGTTTTGATTTGAATCTCCCTGATGGCTAGTGATGATGAACATTTTTTCATGTGTCTGGTAGCCATTTGTATGTCTTCCTTGGAGAAGTGTCTGTTCATATCTTCTGCCCATTTTTTAATATGATTATCTGTTTTGTGTGTGTTGAGTTTGAGGAGTTCTTTATAGATCCTGGATATCAACCTTTTATCTGTACTGTCATTTGCAAATATCTTCTCCCATTCCGTGGGTTGCCTCTTTGTTTTGATGACTGTTTCTTTTGCTGTGCAGAAGCTTTTTATCTTGATGAAGTCCCAGAAGTTCATCTTTGCCTTTGTTTCCTTCGCCTTTGGAGACATATCTTGAAAGAAGTTGCTGTGGCTGATATCAAAGAGGTTACTCCCTATGTTCTCCTCGAGGATTCTGATGGATTCCTGTCTCACGTTGAGGTCTTTTATCCATTTCGAGTTTATCTTTGTGTATGGTGTAAGAGAATGGTCAAGTTTCATTCTTCTACATATAGCTGTCCAGTTTTCCCAGCACCATTTATTGAAGAGACTGTCTTTTTTCCACTGGATATTTTTTCCTGTTTTGTCAAAGATTATTTGACCATAGAGTTGAGGGTCCATATCTGGGCTCTCTACTCTGTTCCACTGGTCCATGTGTCTGTTTTTATGCCAGTACCATGCTGTCTTGGTGATCACAGCTTTGTAGTAAAGCTTGAAATCAGGTAACGTGATGCCACCAGTTTTATTTTTGTTTTTCAACATTTCCTTAGCAATTCGGGGTCTCTTCTGATTCCATACAAATTTTAGTATTATTTGCTCCAGCTCTTTGAAAAATACTGGTGGAATTTTGATTGGAATGGCATTAAAAGTATAGATTGCTCTGGGCAGTATAGACATTTTAACGATGTTTATTCTTCCCATCCAAATCTATCTATGAAAAACCCACAGCAAATATCATCCTCAATGGGAAAAAGCTTGCAGCCTTCCCATTGAGATCAGGAACACGACAAGGATGCCCACTCTCACCACTCTTGTTCAACATAGTATTAGAAGTCCTAGCAACAGCAATCAGACAACAAAGAGAAATAAAAGGTATCCAGATTGGCAAGGAAGAAGTCAAACTCTCTCTCTTCGCAGATGACATGATTCTTTATATGGAAAACCCGAAAGACTCCACCTCCAAACTACTAGAACTCATACAGCAATTCAGTAATGTAGCAGGATACAAAGTCAATGTCCAGAAATCAGTGGCTTTCTTATACACTAACAATGAAAATACAGAAAGGCAAATTAGAGAATCGATTCCATTTACTATAGCACCAAAAACCATAAGATACCTCGGAATAAACCTAACCAAAGAGGTTAAAGATCTGTACTCGAGGAACTACAGAACACTCCTAAAAGAAATTGAAGAAGACACAAAAAGATGGAAGACCATTCCATGCTCTTGGATGGGAAGAATAAACATCGTTAAAATGTCTATACTTACAATCTTTTCTTGACAGTTGGGTATGATGTACTAGGCAAAAGGAACTGTTATAAATAAGTATTTAGTAATCAAGTGATGAAGTGGGGAAGGGGGTGGAGAGGAAGCATTCTTTACGCCTATGGTTGGGTCTCAGACTTTTGAGTGTGTGAATGCCTCTGGATTATGAATTTCATGAGTTTCTCAGTTGTTGTTGTTGTTGCTGTTGTTGTTGTTGTTTTCCTCTCCATCCTTAGATGGGACAGGATATCTAGAATGAGCTGGAGTTGGATATTTTCCTTCTCTCAACTGGAACACCAGAGCCAGGTAGAATTTGTTAATTCCCTTCCCCCAGGTCAGTTAAGTTCTGATAAGTCTCCATAAGGTTAAGCTCTAGTTAATTAGTTTGCCCAGAGGGCAGGCCTTTTTAAGACAGCATGTTCTAGCGTATTTCAAGATGGTTCCTTCCCTTCTCTCCCTACTAGAAGCACAGGGGGATTTTCCTTCAGTATTTTCCATGCCAACCTGGTCAAGCTTTTGAAGGTAGTTTCACAGTATTTGGGGAGCCTCCCTATTATTGTGTCCCCTTAGAGTTTTTAACAATCAGACTTATTTACACTGGACCCTCAGCAATTTTTCAGTTTCTAGGTTTTCTACCCTGACACTGGGTCCTGTGTTCATTTCTGCTTGTGAGTCTCTGGTTTGGTAAGCCATGATTCTCTGTGTCCTCCTGTCTGTCTTTTCTGTCTTGGGGGCAGTGGTTCTTCCTATGTCTTCCCCTCTCTGATGGATCTAAGAAGAGTTGTTGATTGTTCAATCTGTTTAGCTTTTTATTTAAAATTAAGACAGAGTGGCAACTTCTAAGCTACTTGCATGTGAAACAAAACTGGAAGTCAAAATTAATTTTTACCATAAAAATGGTATTATACCTACAATAAAAAGCCAACATGATTATCCAGAATTGAATCAGCAAATGCCAAAACATTATCCTCAGAAGATACAACTTATTTCTATATTAGATGCCCTTGAGAGTTGCCAGATCTAGTGGTTGTTTTTATTGAAACAGATTTGTTCTGAAGTCATTAAGTAGCAAGTAAATTAAGTTGTTAACTTCATGTACTGTGGTATGTTTCTATGGAGATGAGACTCATTTTAATTTGTGATATGCAGAACAATGTCAAGTATTTTGTGCCAGACGCAAGCTAGCAATAACCAATGGTATGGCTAGACCAGCCTTTGTAATTCTTAAGATTTCAATACACCCTCTGCAAAAACTGTGGTGAAAGTTTTGAAAAACAAACAAACAAAAGATTTGCCTGATGGTCCTGGAAAGCACATGGCATGCCTGGGGCCACAAAGTGAGGTCTCCACTAGAGAAAAAGAGTATGGTCTTCTTGGCTTTCTGATTTTATTGGGGTCAAAGGTGAGGGTTTTGCAGACTCACCTTATTGGTGAATTTGAAACATACAAATGGAAATCTGAAGTGTGGGAAGAGACACAGGTAGCCCAGTTATGGGATAACAGGTTTCAGTTATGGAAATCAACCAACATTGCTGAAACAAAGGAACCTAGAGGTGAAAGGCAGTTGGGGTAGAGGGAATTTATCTAGTCCCATGGCTGTAGTTGACAATGTATTTATTTGAGACTCCTATCTTGAAGTGGATGCCTCAACAATCAAAGCTTAGGTCAGGTATTTGCATTACAAGAAAATGAAAACTTTCAGGGCTTATGTTACCTCAAGTTTTTCACAACTAGCTATACGTTTTGAGATGTAATACCCTTGTATTGTTCCTACACATTTGGCACATGCACGTGGGAAAACAGAAAAACTGGAGATTATGCCTTCAGTAGCTGATTTTCTTTTGGATGTTGATGTGGAAATGCTACACAGAGATTTATACTTCACAGTCTAAAGAGACTTGACACATTTTTAGTAAACTTTAGAGACTACAGATTAGAGTAGAATAATCACTGTTTTCTCTATCCTAACACAAAAGTACTAAAAATACTAGGAAAGCCTTTTCCAAATGTTCTATTAGAAAAATCAACTTACCTACACTTGCCTTAAGTTAGAATAAATTTGTATATTGTGTAAGATAGAATTTTAAATTTGTTAAGAGAATTAAAACTCTAGAATATGTACATCAGAAATACAGGAAGAGAAGGTGTTAATTGGTTCACCTCTTGTGCTGATTCAGTTTTTCTCTAAAACCTCCAGATTGCTTGAGTATCTCCAGTGACAGTAGTGAAAGCGAATCCCCAGCCTCACTAACCAGTCATTTTTAGCTTTCAGGCAGCTCTGATTTTGTAGATAGGGTTTCTTTATATTGAAATCTGAGTTTACTACCCATAACTTCCAACTGTTCATCTAAATAGTGACATCAGTCTCACACCCTACAGGATTTCCCATTAATAAGGTAAATGTCCATGAGCATTTAAAATTATTTTAATATTTTTCTATGAACCTCTTTATAGATTTCTATGCTTTCAAATCCTTTATCCTTTCCAAGGCAGACCTACTTGTATATATGTTCTAAAATGTGATTTTTCTTAAAAAAAAACACAGGAGATATAAATAAACTTATGTGGTTTTTTGTTTGGTTTGCTTTTGTTTTGTTTTTAATTTCTGATCATTGTACCTTTCGAAAGTTGATCTCACTTCCTAAGCCTCATTTTTCTAGTGCATAACATGGGGATGATAATGGCAGTATGAGTTTAAATTAAGATAAGGATCATACGTATCTTATAGTATATATCACAGATTTTTGTTTTTGTTTTTAGAAGATTTTATTTATTTACTTGAGAGAGAGATCAGAGAGCACAAGCAGAGAGGGCCCGGAGGTATACAGGAATAGAGAAAGAGAGGGATACAGGGTCCCTGCTGAGCGGGGGGCCTGTCAAAGAGCTCCATCCCGGGATCCAAACCAAAGGCATATGCTTAACTGACTGAGCCACCCAGGTGCCCCAGTATATACCATAGTTATGCATGATTTAAATAATCAAAACAATTCTAGTCACACTGTAGGAGAATTAAATGGCCATTGTTATTCATTAAGTAGATATTTATCAAGGACCTATGAGGTCATAAGTACTTTCTTTGTAGTAGTGATGCCACAACTATCAAAACAATAGTAGTCTTCACAGAGATTACATTCTAGTAGACTTATATTCAACAATTCTCAAGAAAATATAGTGCTTAGAATGGATCTTGGCATATAGAAACATTTTCTCCTTTTGTCTTCATTTGATTTTTCTGGACCTGAATGATGCAGGATGGGGTGTGTGTGTGTGTGTGTGTGTGTGTGTGTGTGTGTATGAGAGACTAATATATGGTCATGGGAAATGTAGGCCATTGTCCTAAAATTTGGATTTCCTTTCAGAAATGATTTTATTTATGTGCTATTTTCTAATCAAAGAGATAAAAGAAATAAACAGTTTAGAATTTGCATATTAAAACTTCTCTGGAAAAAAAATCACTATTTAGTAGGATCCTCTCCTATTAAAGATAAGGAGAAAACTACATGAATTGCCGAAAGCTGTATAGAAGGCGAAACCAAAATTAGAGTTTAGATGCTCTGATGGATCTATCATCATGCACAAAAATAATCATTGACATCCATGAGTATATATGGCAGGGATGAGAAAATCTTTCATTAGGACAAGCCTAAGCACAGGTCCCTCCTTCCAGATCTACATTATTCTATTAGCACACTGTGAGTAGACTAATCCACTTACACCATCATGAAATTCCCTTATCTCCTTAAGGATTCCTAAAAAAACTTCTAGACATGATCTCTGAAATCCAGATACATTTAAGTTTCATTGAAGAAATACTGCTAACAAATCAATTAATTAAATTAAAATTATTAGCATTAATGTCTTCATACCTTAACCTCATCTTAGAGATTATGAACATTGGCATGAATCAGGCATCAGAAAAATTTCATGATTTAGAGTATAATAAAAGATAGAGTTCTTGGCAAGTTCATTTCACAAATGTCTAGTGGCCTTAATATTACTGTAAGCAATAGAGTTTAGAATTCCAGTTCTGAGCTTCCAAAATTGAAGCAATAAATTTGGAACCCAGAATCATTTAGAATTTCTGTATGCTTCTGTTTCTAATAGAAGACATAGTTGTATTAAATAGGGTAGAAAAAAAAAAAAGGATTCCTCTGGTCACAAAGAAAATAATTGCATAGAAATGGATAATGAACATTTTTACATTGGGACATATGTCTTCTATTAGCTAGAAATTAGGAGAATCAAAAAGGAAATTTCTGTAGGAAAATTATGATCAGGCAGGCTTAGGGATATATGGCATTATTTAGCCAAGTCAATAAAAAAATAAAAATAAAGAGTAAAGAGAAGGAAAAGAGAAGGGAATGGTGTATATCAAGTGTCCCAAGAGGAAAGTAGAAATGAAAGGTATGAGAAAGGTCTAAAAAATTATGTCTTACTGGATTTTTATAAAAAAAAAGGTGATAAGTTTCTGTGTTAACAAGACAGTAAACAACAAGTGTTGGAGAGGATGTGGAGAAAGGGGAACCCTCTTACACTGTTGGTAGGAATGCAAGTTGGTATAGCCCCTTTGGAAAATAGTGTGGAGATTTCTTAAGAAATTAAAAATAGAGCTACCCTATGACCCTGCAATTACACTGCTGGGTATTTAGCTGAAAGATATAGATATCGTGAAAAGAAGGGCCATCTGTACCCCAGTGTTCATAGCAGCAATGGCCACAGTCGCCAAACTGTGGAAAGAGCCATGATGCCCTTCAACAGATGAATGGATAAAGAAGATATGGTCCATATATATAATGGAGTATTATGCCTCCATCTGAAAGGATGAATACCCAACTTTTGTATCAACATGGACAGGACTGGAGGAGATTATGCTGAGTGAAATAAGTCAAGCAGAGAGAGTCCATTATCATATGGTTTCACCTACTTGTGGTGCATAAAGAATAACATAGAAGACACTGGGAGAAGGAGAGGAGAAGTGAGTTGGGAGAAATTGGAGGGAGAGACAGACCATGAGAGACTGTGGACTCTGAGAAACAAATTGAGGACTTTGGAGGGGAGGGGAGTGGGGGGTTGGTTGAGCCTGGTGGTGGGTATTAAGGAGGCATGTATTGCATGGAGCACTGGTGTGGTGCATAAACAATGAATCTTGGAACACTGAAAAAAAAAATAAAACTACAACAAATAAACAAACAAACAAACAATGTTTCTTAATGGATAGAAGCCAGTCTAAGGACCCTAACTTTGTCTTTATCAAAATTTCCTTCATAACCTTTAAATATTCTTTCTGGCAAATTTCATGCATATTACTGTCTTTGTCCTCACTCTCACACTCTTTAAATCAACTTTAATGTCCATTTGGTAGTTGGACTCTAAAATAACAGATATACTTTATTTTTAATTCTTTCAGCACTTAAAATAATTATGTCAATTCTTTATGTTTAGGAACCTTTTTGAGGATTTAATATTTTACCTTCAGAAAAAAAATGTTAATGTGCACTTGTTGATACAAGCAATTAAGTTAAATATGACTGCAGCTACACCTTTCTCACTGCTTATTTTTAAGAGAACAGATCTGTCCCCTAATCAAATATTGTACAAATTTAGTATTTAATTACTAAACTATTTAATAAATATTATTATATTAATATAACTTAATAAATATAACTACTTAATAAATATTAGGAATATGAATATTGTTACAAGTATCTCTTTCCTATGTTATACAATTATATTTCAAATGTCAATATCATTCAGAGTTTTTTCAGAATATTACAAATATAGACAGCACTGTATATATGACAGGATTATGTAAAAAAAAAAAAAAGCCTTCGTTGCTGAAAAATGAATTTGCCTTTGACTTTGAGAAATCTCTTTTAGGGCATATGTCTTTGTAGGTGACTACGTCATGCTTAATTACCATGGAACATTAAAATTCGAGTTTCTCAATTTATCTTAAAGATGGCTCTGAATAGCATCACTCCTACATCCTATCTTTTTGTCCCTTAATATTATCCATGTATATATAAATGTGTGTATAAGTTATATAACTTGCCTATTTATAATCTTAACATAAGAAATTAAGACAGATGGTTTGAGTTGGTTATCCTTTACGGTAGATAAATCCTGGAAAAACAATTTTAGACATGGTTGATTGAAAGAACTGAGATATTGTTTAGGCAGTCAATGGAAAAATCAAAGACAAAAGACCTATGAAGTTTTTATCTTATCATTTCAAATCATTTCAACTTGGTCAGAATCCCTTCTCTAACGCCAGTGTCTTTAAACCTAGGGTGAATGTCCCAGAAGCTATGTCCAGCCAATGGTAGTGGCAACCTACTATGTTGACACAAATAGCTTCTGTTTAAGTCTAGGGATTCATCAACATTTAGCATTTTCTCCTATTGATATAATTCCATATTCAAATGCCCTTTAAGATCTCTCTACCCATGGAAACTTATAGCATTTTTATTTATGGCATTTAAAATGTTTTCCAATTATACTATTTTTCTATTAACCAATAGTTGTGGATTTTTTTTTTTAATTTTCGTGGGATCAAAGATGCTCATGCTAATTACTTATAATTTTACATTAATTAACTCATTTCCAGCGTAACAGGATGTCACCTGTTATTAAAATGCAAGGAATGTCTTCTAACAGCCTCAACCCAGCTGGCTGTACTTAGGACATAACCACACTTAACCCAGTTTTAAAATCTGTTTATATGTTTTCCCCCATTGTATAAATTGCACATGGTATATATGAAATGTTCTATAATGACATAAATAGGTATATCCCTTAGCCCAGAAAGTGCTGTCTGGTCACCAAAATGTTGAGCTAGTCAGATGGAAAAATGTATGAAATCCACTTAGAACCACTTAAACACAGGCATTGGCATGAAGAGCAAACACCATTAAGGTCACTGATTTTTCCTATATACTCTTAGGGTATCTGTTAAGAAACTGATTTTTTTTTTTAAAATCTCATCCAAGGATATGGAGTAATATGAATTAAAAGGAAAAATAAAACATGTAAGAAATAATGTATTTGTACCTTAAATATGCTTTGGATTTGATTATGTTTTAAGGTACCAGTTGCAATATGTCTAATAAAATCTCAAGTAAAATTAACCATGGTCATCGGTGTTCAAACTTTATAGTACAATGCTATGATCAAGAGTAGAAAACAGAACAAATAAGAGTGCCAATTTATTAAAATAGTTTAATTTGCCTTTACCAAATCAGCATGTAAAAGTTCAGAAAAATTATACAAATATATCCCTACTCAATTGTCCTAATCCTAAATCCTTCATAACATGCCTGTGAAGTATTTGTTTTTGTCACTAAAAGAATTAAATAAAAATCGTATATTTTACTGTAAAGTGATTATCCGTAAGTAACTCCCTAGAATTTAAAAAACTGATGCAAATGTTTAGAAAAAAAAATTTTGACGTTCTTAAAGACAAATGATCTATAATTTATATGAACTAGACATTTTAGACATTGAAAAATATCATCTTATAAAATACCACAGATTCTTGTGGTAGAGAGAGGGGAAGAATTGTTTTATGCCTATCCTATCTTCCACATTTGAAAAATAATCAATCCTACTTGGCAGCAAAAGGGCTTTATGAAATCTATGCTCTAAACCAATAGGGCAAATTCCCCCAGAACACCCTTTCAATTTCATTTCCAATCCTACAGGGGGGATTAGTGTAGCCTTATCCTCTGATAGAGAGATATATCTTTTAGGATGTGGAGACTTAACATTTAATAGACAGGATCTGTGCAGTCGGCCTGAGCTAAAGCATGTTGTCATTTATATAGTAAGGAAGTGTATTTTTTGTTCATTTCCTCATAATAGGTCTGTTAAACACATTATGGTACATTTTATCTCCTGCTTATATTTTATACACCTAGAGACTAGAGATTTCTCCAGTAATTCCAGCATAATGTTCTCTGTGTGAAGAAACACAAGTTTAAGTAAAATGCAGCATGATTTTAGGGCTGTGTATATTCTGTGTGGTGAAGGAGGACAGGCACTGAGTATCTCCTGGGATAGCCAGAGTTTTCCCAAGCATATCAAGGCCTTCACGTGGGAAAATCTAACCTCTGTGGTTTAGAACTTGGGGTCAGGAAGGTGATTCATTTAATGGTTATGCCTGTACTGATGAAAGCAAATAATACTTCTAAGAAGGTAATATGAAATAGAAAACTAGATGAAATGTCTCAAATTACCAAAAGCCTAAAATCTCAGCTTTTCCCTATCACAGCAATGCAGCTCATAGTTAAACTGATACATAGCTGAAAATATGATCTAATGGCAGGTTATTCTGGCTTGATTTAAGGCAATGGGCCATTGGCCAGAATTCTGTTATTTGTTCTCTTCTTTCAAAAACAATTTTAAGTTGTATTATTGTTTTCCAGACGCTGGAGTAAGTGCGGAGTCAGATCTACCTCTTCACTCATACTGTCTGGTGTTGGAAACAAAAATGTAAGTAATAATTTTGAAAATGTTATTTTCTTAGCCCACATAACCACTCATTTAAATGGAAATAGTAAGGAAAAGTACACAAAACAGAATTTGGGATTTAGGTTTCAATCACTCCATAATTCTCACTTTTTGACTGGGTTTTAATTCACTTAATAGATGTAGTGTGACATTCTATTAGATTTTATTATATCTATTATATTGATTAGATTCTACTAGATATATGAAAGCATAGAATATGACCAAAAATGCAGAAATTAAAGTAAAATCTCTATTCATTTGGACAAAATTTGAGCTGCACTACAGATATGCGATATCATTAGGGAATAAGAAATAGCAGTAGCAGCACAAAGGAAAATGGTATATGTTCCTAAAACATTAAGAAGGTAAAATTAGAGCGATCAGTAACAGGCTGGAGAAGGAGGGCAAAATCTCCAGGGTGAATCTCAATTGGATGGTGTGACCACTGACCACAAAATAAAATATAAGAAATAAATAGCAAGAAAGCAAAGATGATGAGCTCACCTTTGAAGATGTTAGGAATGGAGTGTCTGCACCAAGCATATAGTAGTACCTCCAATCGTTGTTGAGTGAGTGACAACCTAACTGGAGATGTCTTGCAGGGAACTGGACCTATAAATCTGGGCTTGAAGAAGAGAAAAGGGAAATATATATGGGATAGTTAGACTTAAATGAGTCATGAGAGCAAAGAAGTAGCAAACTGTGATTTGGGGTTATCCAACATTGAACTGCTCTTTTTAAGCAGAGGACGTTCCATTAAATGTGATACTGAGTAGACAGAGTGATATCACTCCTTCTTCAGGGTATGAAGGAGAAAGCTTCTCCCATTGTCTGCCTTCTGGCAACACAGGGCCAAAATTCAAACACCCAAATGATTCTATCTTTGACTTTGTTATGGAACAAGTGACCCAAAGACAAAGGATTTGATTTCTTGAATGACAGAGATATTCAGAAATGCCTTGCAAGGGGCATCCTAACCACAGTGTTCTGAGAAGCTGTCCTTATATTTCCTAACCTTTGAATCTGCATTAGAACTGGTTTGGTTCCTGTTCATTTCCCAAGTAGATTGTCTAGACTCTGTTGGATTAAGTGGGCTGTTGATATTAAATTTCTCTCATTCTTAAGATAGATCATTTCCTATTTCTTGCAAGTAAAAACATAGGCACAGAAAGCATCCAGAATGCGAATTTTGGTGGGCTAAAAACCCTACAGAAAATGCCATTGCGCACAGGCAATTAGAATGAAATCTAAAGGACAAAAGGAATAACTATTGACCAATTTAAGAATTGGCTGTAGTCAGACCAGAAATGCTTTTGCTGGGTTTTCTTTGTTTCAGCCCATATATTAGGATAAAGCT
Source organism: Martes martes (assembly GCF_963455335.1). Classification (NCBI taxonomy): domain Eukaryota; kingdom Metazoa; phylum Chordata; class Mammalia; order Carnivora; family Mustelidae; genus Martes; species Martes martes. The sequence continues at coordinate 25,997,357 of NC_137898.1, read as the reverse complement.
TGTCGGACCACATTATTAGACCACACACATATATCCTATTAACTGATTAGGAGCACACAGTCTAAAGGTATTAGACTTGCCTTAGCATATATATGTATATATATACATATATATATGAAATATATTCGTAATAAACATATAAATTCACGCTGCCTTTTTTTAAAAAATATATATACTTTTGTACCCTTGTTCTAGTTCCTTGGAATAAATGTAGGTTTCTCGTTATTCTAGTTTTTTATAACAAACTTTAGCAAAACTGTTTATAAGTGAGTCCACTGGGAAATTCAAATATAAACAAATAAAATGGCTATTGGTTACAAAATGACAACACTACCCCAAATCATATTTTCAGCGTAAGGCATGCTAGACCACATTTCTGGCTCTTGTATACTAGAATCAATTATTTTTTTTCCTAAGATAAAATAGAAGTGATTAGACATCAAATAGAATTATAATTTCCCCTCACATTTTATTTAAAATATTTTTCTTATTAACCGCATCACTGACTATCTATGAGTAAATCAGCTCTTTTGAAAAGCATCGTGAATAATAAACAATCAAAAATGGTTTGACACTTGTACTTCACAGAATTTATCATCTAGCTATTAATAAATGTTAAATTGTGACTTGGAAGTGTTAGAGTGTCCTCCAATTAGGAAATTTGTTTACCTCTGAATACATTTTCTTGCATTAATTAGAAAAAAAAAAAAAAATTTAAATAGAACAGCCTTAGTGCCACCTGTAGGAGGAGCCCTTGCCCTTTCAGGGACTTTCATCCTTCCTTGGTTGTTCTTTAGTTGCTTACCGCTAAAGTCAAGGAGTCCAGAGAGCCACAGAGCTGTGGGAACTCAGTATGCATATCTACCTTGTGTGTGTCCAAGCAGCCTGGGCTCAGATGCTTCAGGTCTGGAATTCCCTACCACCTGGCTCCATGTATACTTTGAAGTCTGAGATCTGCCTTTGCCCAGAGGAATGCATTGCACACAGGAAAACCCTATGTCCAGAGAATGGCCTATTGGAATCATTTCACTGGGTTGGGGAGGAGTGTGGAGGAAGTAATGCTTTTGTTGCCCCAGACAGGCTAGCTGTCAACTCTCCCTGTACTGTCAGATTCCAGCTTCACACCCTCAAGCATCCAAGGATTCAGAATTTCAACTCTGACTTTCCATGTTGTTATGAAGTCAGTTTGTTTAATATATATAGTACTTACATATTTAGATATTGGTATTCAGGTAAACTTTTTATTCTTGCATTTGCTTCCAACTTTTACAGACAGACCTATAGAACTATTCATGGACACTGACCAAATGGATATTTTAAACCAGGTTCCTACCTGGTTATTATATTGTGGTAGGCATTGTCGGGTTTGAGATGGGCTAGCAAAGAAAGTCAATTCGGCTCTAGGCTAAGCAGCTAAAATAAAAGTAAGTATTTCTTGAGAATAAATGAAATTTGTGCAAAAATCTAGGAAATATCAAGAGTAATAGATGAAATATCTGAAATGACCAATCAGGGGTGCCTGGTGGCTCAGTGGGTTAAAGCCTCTGCCTTCGGCTCAGGTCATGATCCCAGGGTCCTGGGATCGAGCCCCGCATTGGGCTCTCTGCTCGGTGGGGAGCCTGCTTCCCCCTCTTTCTCTCTCTCTGCCTGCCTCTCTGCCTACTTGTGATCTCTGTCAGATAAATAAATAAAATCTTAAAAAAAAAAAAGAAAGAAAGAAAGAAATGACCAATCAGACAATGAAAGGAACCACACACACCACCATTCTGGGCACCTATGATAAGGCATATGCCAAGAGTAGGAGGTGGGAGGCAGCAGTGCATGGTGGAAGGAGAGTAGGACAAACTGATGCTTGAACTCAAGTGAATAGGGAAGTCTGAATTTTCACTAGGGGATGTAATGTCCCTCACAAAACAATGTTTAGTATAGTGGAGTATCAGGATAAACCAATATTTCAAAATTTTAAGAAAATTTTGATTTTTGTAAATCCTCAGAAAAGTGTTCTAATTTATAGCTCAGATGTATAGAAAACTCTAAAAATACAGAGAAATATTGTATTAATTAAGTAAAATTATCTGTAATAATTTCTCAGAGGAAAGAAAAGGAATAATAGGGCCACTGAACATCTATTTCCTTTTTTTTTTTAATTTTAAGATTTTTATTTATGTTAGAGCACACACATGTGACCAGGGGCAGGGGCAGAGGAAAGGGAAGAATTTCAGTTTCCACACTGAGTGTGGAGCCTGACGTGGGACTTGATCTAATCTCCTGAGCCAAAATCAAGAGTTGGATGCTCAATTGACTGAGCCATCCAGGAGCCCCTATTTCCTTTACTGATATAGAAGAAATAGTGTAGTATGTATATGTATACTTTTTACTCAGTTTCTTATGTACCATTAGATATTTTTAATATTAGAAAATGAATTTATAATAATTCACAACAGTCTATTGAGTGGATGAAAATTTTATAGTTTATGAGTTTTTATAGACCTTTTGGTAAACTGATATTTGGATCATTTAGGTTTCCTTTACTATAGATAAATGGAAAGGTGAGTATATTCATAATTTTTAAAGGAGTTTTTTATTTTATTTTAGTCTAATATTTTAAGACTTTTTTTGTGTGGTCCTAAATGTTCCTCCCCTAATTTTCTACCATTTATACTTCAAACAAAGAATTCTTATCTCACTATAATTGGGAGGAACTTGATAGACTAAGATAAAGAAGTAGGTCAACCTTTTTAATAAAGTCCCTGAGTCCAGGACACAAAATAGATATTAGCAAAATTTCAGGGGAAAATACTAAAACCCACATTTACCCTGCTTCATCCATTTAAAAAGTCCAAATGCAAAATTACATTTTTAAAAATTTCATCCTGATTATATATTATAAATGTATTTTTTTCCTAAATAAACCTCAACTTGGCTTTTCCTTTTTTTTTCAAATTTCATAAAGATTTAAGAAGCTTTAATAAATATCACTATTAGATGGGGCACCTGGGTGGCTCAGTGGGTTGAGCCTCTGCCTTCCGCTCAGGTCATGATCTCAGGATCCTGAGATTGAGCCCCACATTGATCTCTCTCCTCAGCGGGGAGTCTGCTTCCCTACCTCTCTCTGCCTGCTGCTCTGCCTACTTGTGATCTCTCTGTCTGAAAAATAAATGAATAAAATATTTAAAAAATAAATATCACTATTAGAAATTTCAAGAGAATTCTTAAGAAACTACCTTGGTGGAGAGTCTCAGGGAACAGAGGCCATCTAAACTGTGAGCTTACAGTCCTGATAAGAAGTGCAGAGAATTGAACTGAAGCTACCAGCTGGATTTTCTGATACAGACAAGAAACTTGAACGGAAGCTCTTGAACGGAAGCTCTGACTGCTCCTAAATTCCTTCTAACACTGAAGTTTTACAATTTCAAAGTTACCAAAAACAAAACAAAACAAAACAACAAAAAAAAACTTAATATTTTCGAGTTGTACCACAAAGTTGCACTTTGCCACAACTTCAAGATTTCATTAAAAATTTCAGCCACTTATTTCAGGTCACTTATTTGTTATAGCTTCCAGCACTTTTGAGGAAGGAATACTTGAAGAAATGTCACCAATTCTAGAGTAAGAAACCAACAAGCTGTTTATTGGAGCTGCCTTTTTGGCTTCAGTGCCAATTTTAGGTTCACTGGATTGGTTTGAGTTAAAAATATTGCTAGGATTTTGTTCAGTATAGCCCTCCTTCCTAGATAATCTGTCCTAAGAATGTACTAGATGTTTACAGTAGTGGGCGTTTGTGTTTTGTTGTTGTTGTTTTGTTTTATTTTCTTGTTTCTTTTCCTTTTTTTTTTTTTTTTTTGAGAAGAGATCTTCAGGCTGGAAATTTGGGGCTGCAAATGCAGCTTGTTCTTTAACACCTTGCTTTGCGGGAGGAAGTGCGGCATCCGAGAGTATCCTCATTCTTATGTTTGGCAAATTAAACTGAATTAATGTTGGGAATGATACAAACTAACACCTTTTTGGTGTCTCACAGATAAATGATAGCAAGAATAATTGTAATAGACAACAGTAATGAGCACTGGGAGGTTCTGAGTGTTATGTTTCCCTAACACATTCCTTCAGAACTCCCAGCAGCATCTTTATTAGACAGGTATTACAGCAATTGCCCAGATTTTTTAGATGGGAGCCGAGTATTAATTAACTAGTTTAATAGACATACTACTAAGTAACAGAGCAGGGGACTAAAACTAATTCTCAGGGACACAAAAGACTCTAGACCCAAGAGTAAAGATATTCTTAACTCTCACAGTGAACTTTATTATTTAAGAAAGATGGTTTCTGAGAGACATTTATTGATTTTTATTGATGTACACCTGTCTTGAAGAGTTTATTGCTGTAGTAAGGAAAAAAAAAATCATCTCTTTGAAATCTTTTTTGGGGCTGGGGGGACTAGAGTAGGACCTGATCAGATGAATTATTTTAAAGATTTTATTTATTTATTTGACAGATAGAGAGATCATAAGTAGGCAGAGAGAGTGGGAGAAGCAGGCTCCCCGCTGAGCAGAGAGCCTGATGCGGGGCTCGATCCCAGGACCCTGGGATCATGACCTGAGCTGAAGGCAGAGGCCTAACCCACTGAGCCACCCAGGCGCCCCAAGAATGAATTATTTTAGATAAGTAACTGATGTCCAGAACATTTTAGTGACTCATTTAGGAGCTGTGGTTAGTGAATGACACAACAGAATCAAAATACAGTTTTCCTGGATTCCATTATAGTACTTATATGGAAATACCAGTTTCTAAACAAAATCACATAAAGAGTTTGAAGTAGTTGGTGGTTTAACTAAGTTAGCCTAAATTCTTTTCACATGGCTTAGAAAATGAGCTATAAATATGATTTTTGTGTAAGTGAGCAAAATGGTATATATCTCCCAAATATAAAACTCACATAGAAAGACATACATACAAAATATTCTTGACAAATTAATCTAAGAGTTGATAGCAATTTAAACTACTCAGGAGTCAGTAATATAATATTGTGGGCAAATTTTACATGGGGAAATACTGTAATTTATAGTGTTTTAAATGCAATCTAGTTCCAATTTTAGGTTTGCTAAAATCTTGCTAAACAAAGCAGTATTTTAAGAGCAGTGGTGGTTTTTACTTATCCTGCCTCAGATCCTCTGCTTCTGTAAAGAATCACAAAATTGATAACAAAACCTCCTTTTCCAGTGAGAAATTTGATTTATTAGTTCTGTAATTAGCCAGTCAAAATTTGACCTTACTTATAATGGCAGGAAAGGACATATCCAAGGTATTAATAAACAAAGAGTAAGCATGGACTTTGGTTTTCATTTGGTATTGGATGTGATACTTCTGTCCTGGTTATAAATCATACTGGAAATGATAAGCAAATTGTGAATTGTGGTAACTTTCTGGATGACTATCAGAAATATCTATCAAAATGTAAAATGGGTAAATTTTGTTCTAGAACAATATCTTTAAAAATCTGTTCTATAGAGATGTTCACATGTATGAACAAAGATGCCATGAAAGGTACTCACTGTAGCAGTGTTTGTAATGTCATATATGTTAAAATCATATAGACATTAATCAGTAGGTGAATGGCTAATAAAAATATAAGACATCAATATTTGTGAAACATTATAAGACTTTAAGAAGATTGAGGTTCAACTATTAGTGGTAGTATAAAAATGTAGGCTACTGTAGAAATATCTTTAACGTATATTTTCTGTAATTTATAGTTTTTTTTTTTACTTAAAATATATAATTCAACTTAGGTTTTGATTATATCTATATGTAGATGCAGATAGTATATTTATAGAGATAGATACCTGGATATAAATACAAAATTATTAACAGGTAAGAGGAAGAGTGTGATTAGAAAAGTTTTCACTTTGTAATTTCTTGGTATTCATTTTGTTTTACTAAGTAAAATTATATTGGATAGTTAAGGGATTTAGCTTGTTTTTCAAGGCAGATTTAATACTATCTTTAAGCAATCTTCAACTTTGAAATTTGATTTGGAGAAACAGTTGTACATGTTTTCGCCAAAGGGAATTATATTCAAAAGTATAGGAAATAAAACATTATTAAAAATAGCCCTCTAGTACTGATTTCTTTCTCACTCTGAAATTCTGGCCATTTATAATTGCCCTTAGATGACCATTGAATACAACCACCAAAGTTATTTCAAAAACACTTCTTCCGTAAGGTAACCCTTTCAAACCCCATCCTCTTGAAACTTCATTTTCAAAAGGTATCTACTGCTTGAGTTTCCTCTTCACAGGCTAGAGAGATGTTTGTCTTCTGTTTATGAAGAACATGAACCTTTTCATTTCTCCTACAAGATCGTTAAGTCTCTAGGGCTTGAATGATTTGATTACCTACTGCAACATAGAGGGCTGATAATCACAGACGACAGATATGTTGCTGGTGAATGAAGATCTGCCAATGATTTATTAGTACTTTGGGATAATGGTACAATAGTTATGGCTGAGCAGGCATTTCCATTATATCTAGTTTGGGGCTTTTATTTTATAGCAAAAACAATCTTTGAGGCAGAGGTTTCACTTCTCTAAGCCCAGCTTATAATTATTTAGTTAAAATTATAGCTCAGAAATTTGAGTTTAATTAAGATAAATATGTGTTTTTCCTTTTTTGTTGTAGTGTCTCAGCGACATCAAAGTCTCATTTTGAAACACTTCAAGCATTTTATAGCATTTTGTATACACTGGAATTTTGAAATCCTCCAGAGTTTTGTGAACCTCTGATATCATAGAAAATTGATATGTTTTGAAAAATGACAGAAAAGAGGCTGTTTTAATTTGTAAAACTGAGACAAAGCAAAGAAGGTTGGTTGCTTTTGAAACCATCTTCCATTAATCTAACATTATCTGAGAATGTTTTATTTAGAAAATACTAAAATCATTGGTCCGCATGGGTGGTTTTCAGTGACTCACTTTTGATGTCTGAACTAAAAAGATCTTTATATTTATTGCTTTTTAAAATGTTGATAGATTTTGATTGTTTAACTTAACTTTAAAGGATAATAAGTTCTGGATGTAGACTTTTCATCTTTATGAAGGCAAGATTGAGCCCAGTACATATCTCAAATAAATTTATCTTCTATCATTTAAAGGAAACTCAGTACATAAATATATGTGAGAAAAATATGTAATATTACTGATTAAGATCTACAATTTGCAGAATAATTAGAGATAAAATATAACAATGGCCAATCGCTTGAAAAATAAACCATTTATTATTTAAGGCAAAGGCATATAGGAAGCTAACATTTGGTAAAAGCCTACTTTGGTTCAGGTAATTTATAGCATTATCTCATTTATTCCTTATGATACCCTGGTTTGGTAGGGAACGGAGTTTGTGTAAGGTCAGAAGTCTAATAAAAAGAAAATCTGGGGGGCGCCTGGGTGGCTCAGTGGGTTAAAGCTGCTGCCTTCGGTTCAGGTCATGATCCCAGGGTCCTGGGATCGAGCCCCAGATCAGGCTCTCTGCTCAGCAGGGAGCCTGCTTCCCTTCCTCTCTCTCTGCCCACCTCTCTGCCTACTTGTGATCTGTCTGTCAAATAAATAAATAAAATCTTAAAAAAAAAAAAAAAAGAAAATCTGGGAATTGAATCCAAGGCTGTGTAAGACAAAACTTATGTTCTTTCTTTTACTTTAATAATGCTAAATGTATGTGTATGTAGGTAGTTGTGTTTAAAAACAAAGTCTTGGGGCGCCTGGGTGACTCAGTAGGTTAAAGCCTTTGCCTTCGTCTCAGGTCATGATCCCAGAGTCCTGGGATCGAGCCCCGCATCGGGCTTGCTGCTCAGCGGGAGCCTGCTTCCCCCGCTCTCTCTCCCACTATTTGTGATCTCTGTCTGTCAAATAAATAAATAAAATCTTTAAAAAACAACAACAACAAAACGGGACAAAAAACAAAGTCTTAATTCAACATACATTAAGGTAGAATGTAAACTAAATGAGGGCAGGGAGCATATCTGTTGTGTTCCTTTGCAAATGATGGCAAGTGCTTGATGAATATTCAGTAAGTGTGTAGATAAACAGGTATTTAATATCCATTCAAGTGAATGTTCTATATATGAGTAGTATAAATAGAGAATTTTACATACTATATTTCAGTGTTTCAGAGATTTTTGCAATTTCACCCCTAAGACTAATTTTATTTTACTGTGGTGGAAACACAACATGAAATCTACCATCTTTCTTAATTTTTAACTGTATAGTACAATAGTGTTAATTGTGTATATATTGTTAGGCAACAGATTTCTAGAAGTTTTTCATCCTGCAAAACTGAAACTCTACCTACTGAACAACAGCTTCTTTCCCCTTTTTTCCAGCCCTTGACACACTGTTCTACTTTCTGTTCCTAAGAATATGACTGCTTTGCATACTTCCTTTAAGTAAAATTTATGCAGTACATATCCTTCTTTGTCTGGCACAATTCACTTAGCGTAATTTACTCCCTGTTCATCCATTTTGTCGCAAGTGGCAGGATTTCATCTTCTTTATTAAGGTTAAATAATATGCCATTGTATATCACGTTTTCTTCATTTACTGAGCAATTAGGTTGCTTTTATTTCTTGGCTATTATAAATAATACTGCAGTGAACAGGGTCATGCAAATATGTCGTTGAGATCCTGCTTTCAAATTATCTAGATATATACCTAGAAGTGAAATTACTGGGTCATAACGGTAATTCTCTTTTTAAGTTTTTGAAGGACCTCTGTAGCATTTTTCATAGGAGTGCATCTGTCATTTTATATTCCCATCATGAGTGTGCTAGGGTTCTAATTTCTCCACATCCTCATCAATACTCTTCTTTTCTTTCCTTTCAACAGTGGCTATCTAATGGGTGTGGGTGCAACGTGATATCTCATTGTGCTTTTGGATTTGAGTTTCCCTGGTGATTACTGATGTTGAGCAACCTTTTATATGCTTATTGGTCATTTAGATGTCTTCTTGGGAGAAATGTCTATCACGGTCTTTGCTCATTTTTAGTCAGATTATTATTTTTTTCTCACTGAGTTACCAAAGTTCTTTATATATTCTGGAAATCGACCCCTGAATAGGTACATGACTTGCAAATATTTTCTTCCATTCTGTGGATTGCCTTTTCACTCTGTTCATTATTTTCTATATGCAGTGAAATTTTTAGGTTTAATGTAGTGCCATTTATCTAGTCTCCTTTTGTTACCTGTGATTTTCGTGTCCTATTAAAAAATTGCCAAATCCAATATCATGAATTTCTTCTCCTATGCTTTTGTTGAACAGTTTTATAATTCCAGGTCATATGTTTAGGTCTGTAATCCATTTTGAGTTTTTATAGGTGGTATAAGAGTCCAACTTCATCCTTTTGTGTATAGATAGCCAGTTTTCCCAGGATTCCTTATTGAACAGATTATCCTTTCCCCGTAGGTAACCTGGGCACCTGTGTTAAAAATCATTTGACCTATATGTGAGGATTAATTTCTGCAATTTGTATTCTGTTCTATTGATTTATGTCTGTCTTAAGTGAGGACCACACTGTTTTGACTACTGTAGTTTCATAATATGTTTGAAATTAAAAGGTGTGAGGCCTCCATCTTTGTTTTTCTTAAAGTTGTTTTGGTTATTTGAGATCCTTTGAAACTCCATATGAATTTAAGATACTTTTTCAATTCCTGCAAAAAAATACTATTGAGATTTTGGTAGAGATTATGTTAAAATTGTATAGTGCTTTGGGTTATATGGACATTTAAACAATATTAAATCTTCCAAGCCAAACATGAAATGTCCTTCCATTTATTTGTATCTTAATTACTTTCAGCAATGTTTTGTGATTTTTGGAGTACAAATCTTTTTTGTGTCTTAGGTTACTAATACTACTAATAATACTCTACATTAATTGAATTTAATTAAAATAAATTAAAGATTTATTTATTTGGGAAGGGTGGGTAGTAAAGGGAGAGGGAGAGAATCAGAGCCTGACATGGGGCTTGATCTTATGACCCTGAGATCATGACCTGAGCCAAAATAAAGAATCAGACATTTAACAAACTGAGCCAGGCACCCCTATTTTTTTAATGTTATTTTAAATGAGATTGTCTTAATTTCCTTTTCAAAGGGTGGAACTTTTCATTTACTAAAAATGAACCAACTTGTGCACGTTGAAATCCTACAAATTTCAGAATTGATTAGGCTTAATAATTTTTTGTTTGTGCATGGAATGTTTAGGATTTTCTAGATGTAAGATTACATCATCTGCAAACAGGAGTCTTTTTTCTTTTTAAAGACTTATTTATTTGTTGTTTGTTTGAAAGAGAGAGAATGAAAAGTGAAAGAGGGCAAGCAGCAGGGAGAGGGAGAAGCAGGGTCCCTGCTGAGCAGGGAGCCCAGTGCAGGACTCAATCCCAGGACCCTGCAATCATGACCTGAGCTAAAGGCAGATGCTTAACCGACTGAGCCACCCAGGCACCCCTGCAAACAGGATTCTTTTTATTTCTTCCATTTCAATTTAGATGCCTTTTATTTCCTTTTCTTACCTATTTGCCATGGCTAGAATTTTCAGTGCTATGTTGAATAAAATGTTAAGAGAGGACATCCTTGCCTTGTTCCTGATCTTAGAGGGACAGTTTTCAGGTTTTCACCATTGAGTATGATATAACCTGTGAACTTTATATATTCAGTCTTTATAATATTGGGGTAAGTACTTTTTATTCCTACTTTGTTGAGAGTTTTTGTAAATGGTATTGAGTTTTGCCAAATGCTTTCTCTGAATGGAGATGATCATGTTCTTGGGTGTTTTCCCCCTTCATTCCATTAATGTCCTGTGTTACATTGATTTGACTTTTATATGTTGAATGATTCTTGCATCCCAGGCATAAATCCTACTTGGTCTTGGTGTATAATTATTCTAATATGTTGTTGAATTTACTTTGCTATCATTTTGTTGAGGATTTTTGCCTCAATATTTACCAGCGTTATTGGTTTACAGTTTTCTTTTCTTGTGGTATGTTTGTCTGATTTTGGTGTCCATATAACAGTGTCATAAAATGGATTTGAAATGTTCCTTCCTCTTCAATTTTTGGAAGAATTTGAAAAGATTTGACATTAAGGGGCCTGGGTATCTTAATCTGTTGATTTAGTGTCTGGTTCTTGATTTTCATTCAGGTCATGATCTCACAGTTGTGAGTTGAGCCACCCTCCACTTCCAGCCTGGAGCCTGCTTGGGGTTTCCTCGATCCTTCTCTCTCTGCCCCTCCCCCATCTCTCTAATTAAAAAAAAAAAAAATTGATGTTAATTCTTCTAATGTTTGGTAGAACTCTCTAGAGAAGGCATCTGATCCTGGGCTTTTATTATAATTCAGAAGTTGTCGGTGATCAATTCAATCTCCTTACTAGCTGTAGGTCTGCTCAGATTTTTTATTTCTTCATGATTCAGCATATAGTTGAATGTTGTTGTTTGTTTAATCTATTTGGCTGTTCTGCCTTTTGAGGGACTTTATCCATTTACACTTAAAGTAATTATTGATGGGGGTGCCTGGGTGACTCAGACATTAGGTGTCTGCCTTTGGCTCAGGTCATGATCCCAGGGGTCCTGGGATTGAGCCCTGCATAGGGCTTCCTGCTCTGCACAAAGCCTGTTCTCCCTCTCTCACTCCCAGGGCTTGTATTCCTTCTCTCGCTGTCTATCTATCAAATAAATAAAAATCTTAAAAAAAAAAAATTACAGATAGAGTAGGAATCACTTGCCATTTTGTCTCTGTATTCTTAGTTTGTCCCTTTTTCTCACTGTTGCTAACTTCTTTTGTTTTTCTTTGATTTTTTTTTTTTGCATCAATATGCTCTGATTCCCTTCTCATTTTCTTCACATTTTCAATGGGAATTTTCTTTGCAGTTATGATGGGAATTACATAAAGTGTCTTATTGGTATAACAGTCTATTTTCAACTGATAAGAGTTTAACTTCAATCGCATACAGAAATTCTACTTCATGCTCCCATCCTTGTTAAGTTATTGTTGCCACAAATTGCGTATTCTTGTTTTTCAGTCATTAACATAGTTTTACAGTTACAGTTATTATATGTTTTTAACCTTTTAAATTCTATTAAGAATTGAAAGTGATTTATGCAGCACTACTACATTTTTACAGGATTCTGTATTTCTCTCTATATTTACCTTTACCAGAGGGCTTTATATTTTTTATATGCATTTGTGTTGCTATCTGGTGTCATTTCATTATTTAACATTTAGCAAACTACTTTTACAACTATTATGCCCATCCAATCTCACACAAACCTGCAAGATAAGAAAAGCATAGCATATTATTTTACAGATGAGTCTCAGCTGCTGAGTCATATCACATAATATTTAAGTACTTGAACTGAAGGTAGATTTCAGGTCTTCTGACTCTGAGCCCAGGGTCTTCTTTCAGTGCCTTTCTTCCTCCATTCAGGTTCTTCTACCGCTGAGTACATATCAAGGGCTCCTCATTTGCTAATTCTGGGATGATAGAATCTACACATCACAAGGTAGTTACTCTTTTTTGGTTGTGTTTTGTGAATTTTTATTCTGTCCTCATCACAAAGAAATCACCCTTTTTGTCCCTTCTTTTTGTTTTTCTGAGTTTTTAGCCACTTTCCAGGTCCCTCTGAGGACAATTCTGTAATTCCTCTCAGTAGTATTACTTCCATTTTCATGGTAAAGGTAGAAGAGTTATAAAATGATGACATAGTTTGTTGAAGTAAATCTTGGCTTCTGCTACCTTACCACCTTAAGTGGGAAAAGATTAAAGAACAAAGGCCTAGTTGAATTGTAGTTAATGGTTATTAAAGATGAAAACATTCCTATGCATTTTATAAAGAGAAATATAGTAATATTTTCAAGTCTATCATTTTTAGTGATTCACAAATATATAAATAAGGCCTTCAGCATTTGAAAATCCTCTCTTGAAAGACAAATTGAGGGAAACTTACAGAAGAAGGGTGCTTGGGTGGCTCAGTCAGTTAAGGGTCTTCCTTTGGCTCAGGTCATGTTCCCAAGATCTTGGATCAAACCCTGCATTGGGGGTCTCTGCTCAGTGGGGAGTCTGATTCTCCCTCTTCCTCTGCCCCTCTCCCCAGCTCATGTTCTCTCTATCAATGAAATATTTTCTTTCTTTCTTTCTTTCTCTCTCTCTTTCTTTCTTTCTTTCTTTCTTTCTTTCTTTCTTTCTTTCTTCTAAACCTTACGGTAGCATGCCTGGGTAGCTCAATCAATTAAGCTCCTGACTCTTGATTTTTGGTTCAGGTTATGATCTCAGGGTGAAGAGGTCAGGTTTTTCCTGAGCATGGAGACTGCTTAAGATTCTTTTCCTCTCTCTCTGCCCCTCCTCCAACCTCTCCAGCCCTCTTGCTCACTCACAAATGTGCTCTCTCACACCTGTGCTCTCTCTCTCTCAAAAAAAAGGCAACAACATACAGTGTAATAAACCAAAATTTCCAATTGAATCCAGAATGTTAGCAGTTTCTAGAAACTTTTCTTTTGTCTGGTTTCATAATATTACCATCCTATTAATCCCAAAGTTGTTGAAAATTGGGGGGGGGAGTTCAGCAAATTCAACAAATGCTTGATCCATTTCTTTAGTTTATGGAATAAAGCTGAAGCTGCACAATCTAGAAATGGGTTAATTTTACCATGGTCAAATACAAATTCATGTATCTTTTCTAATAGGTAGTCAGTAGACTTTCCTGTTGTCTAGCAATATCAATGTTTATTAATTGAGAAAACAACTTCTATATTGATGGCATGTTTATAAGAAAAATTACTAGTTATAGTAAAGAAACTTAAAATATCATGTCTTGATTGCCTCTAAATGTGAGTAGAATTATTCATTTAATAACTCCCCTTAAATGAAATATGAAATAATGTTTCCTTGACTATATCAAGTCATAGAGAATCGATTCTTAACAGTGTGTTTCAATTTAAGAAAGAAAAGATTTTGGCCTACCATTAGCATGAGTGTTTTAAGAGAGTATACTGGGTTGAACAGTTTACCCTCCCAAGTTCATGTTACACCCAGCACCTCAGAATACAAACTAATTAGAAATAAGTTCATAGATATAATTAGTGAAGATGAGGTCCTACTGGAGTCATGTGGGCCCTAACCCAATATGGCAGGGGTCCTTACCAGGAATGGAGAAAACCCACAGAAGCACAGACACTTAGAGAGTGTTCCATGTAATGACAAAGGCCGGGATTAGACTGATGAGTCCACAAGCCAAGGATCTCTAGATTGCCAACAACACCAGAAGCTATGAGATCCCCCATAGAGCCTTCAGAGGGAGAACATGTTCTTGCCAGCACCTTGATTTTGGATTTCTAGCCACCGTAACTGTGAGATAATAAATTTCTCTTGCTTTAAGCCACCCAGTGTGTGTTTGTTGTGGCAGCCCTGGGAAGCCGATAAAGGGTTATTGGAAAGCAAAATAAAATGAGGTATTTATAAATGGTGAAAAGAAGATGGACAGGTCCTAAAAGTTATTATTTTTTATGAGGGGACTTGGCCTTGCTGTTCTATCTCTTGGTAGGGGTAGGGGGGATTTGCAAATTAAAAAAAAAATTATTCCTCACTATAATAATCTACATAAGCAGATGTCTGTGTGACAGAAAGGAGAGGTGCCAAAGTGGAAAATAAATAGTATTTGGCCAGTAGCACATAGATAAGATTACCACTATAGCAGGTGTGGTCTTTGCTTCATTTTTTTTTTCCCCCTTTTCCACCTTCAGCCAGGTTCAGTTGAATTTATGTTGATCCAATCCCTCTGTCACACCTCTGTGACTCTTTTGAGATCAGTAAACCTTTTTTTTTTTTTTTTTTCCATGAAACTACTGATAAGAGTAACTGAGTTTCTGAGCTTTTACTGAGTACTTTGGGTTCACTTTTAAGTATTTTTACATTAACTTATATAATCTTTACAGACAAATGTAGCAGGAGATAATAACTTTTAAATTTTATACTGGAGACTTTAGAAATATTAAAGAAACTCGTCAGTGCCACATAACTAGTAAGTGATGGAGCCAAGAGTCCAAGCCAGACACTGACTCAAGAGCCAAGCTCTTAAACACCAGGAAATGCTTTGCTGGCAGTAGAGATTTACTCCATTTAGTTCCTGATTTCTTTCAGCGCCTGACCTATCCTGAACAACTGCATTTGCCTCTAGGTGCCCTCTGGCAGCACTACCCTGCTTGGACTACTGAGAAACCTCTCTGTTCTGAGAGGCATTAATGCACTGTAAAAGAGAACTCATGTTAGCCCCATGTTTTCATTCCCCCAAACCAAGCACTTATAGGTGATTTGGAAGTGGTAGAAAATTATTTGGTATTTGTGGCAAATTACCAAATAGCTTTGACTTTCTAGGAGGTAGAGGTATTTGCCTTCTGTGATTGATACCAGGCTTGGGCTCAAATGAATTTGGGGAATGAATGAATGCATACGTGAAAATTGGTTATCGGGGCATCCTGAATGATTCTCTACTTACAAATGTTATTTCCTATATAAAACAAATTTCTTGCATTAGCCAACTCATTAAATTAATTTCAGTCTAAGAAGTGTGCAAATACTGTGTTATCCGGACTGTGAGATGTAGTGATTAAGAGAAAATCCTACAGTTGTCCTCCTTGGGTTTAAATCCACCGCTTACACGTTACTGACTTTTGGGCAAGCTACCTTTCTCCTCTGTGCTTCAGTCGATCCATATATCATCATAATAAATAAAAAGTCCTGACAAAGTACTTGGCACATAACAAGCATTGTGTGTATGTTTTCTAGCAACTATTATGAAAGAAGAATAGCTGTAGTTTTAGTCATTTTTTTCTATAGCTCTAGCTTGAAAATGTGACTTGGGAACCAGAAATTAAAAGAAGTAAAGGTCCCCGGAATTTAAATAAAAATGCTAAGTCATTAATAGCCCCTCTTAAAATACTTGTTGGTCAGTTGAGATGCAAGATAACTTCTAACTCCCTAAAAAGTAGTAACAGCAGCCACAAACCTATACTCTGTGAAGAATTCAAATCTTACTACAGGCATGGTGACTCCTTCTCTGTCAACTTGTGCTTTCAGTCCCCGATCCTGGCTCTCAGTATGTTGGTCCTGAGTGGGTGATTTTTTTCATCTAGGGTGAGAAAAGTTGGGTGAGCCCCAGCGAATGAGCATGAGATACTTTGGAGAATCACCTGAAAGAACAAGGGGCTGGCAGATTCCATTCAAACGTGACACCAGTTACAGAGGGCATCCTGCAATCCCAGCCACACACAGTAGCTATTGACTTCAGTTCTCTGGCTCTTTTCCCTGCAGAGCAGATCCAAGCACAAAGCTCCCACTGCCTACAAAAGGAAGCTCTGTGCTTGGATGGGCTCGGCAGGAAGAAGATGAGAAGCTGACCCACGGTTTCTGTTCTTCTCCCAGATGCATTTGCCCAGGAGATACCGAGCTGAGATATGCGAATGCTGTAAAGTGTTTAATACGTTCATATATAGGCTGCTCAAGAAATGTCAGTTGTAAAGAGAATTTCTGATTTCATTGTGCTGAACCCTACGGTGGCAGACATACAAATATCTTTGAAATGGAGCCTTCTACTTTGTTATTGTGATAAAGGGTGGTATTAGACCAAGTCAACTATGTCTTTAGAAGCTGTTCCACAGAGTCAATTTTCAACTGTATTAAAAAGTGAATACTGAATACTCTTGAAATAGCCAAGAATCCCCCTGATACTTTTGTTTCACTTTGGAGTCTGGATATTGTTCCCATTCTTACACAATTCCTCCTTGGTTTCAACCCCATGAGGAAGAAAATCCTTGTCTTACATTTATAGTTGAGCTTACTTTCAAGAAACAAGCACTTTAATCAAGATTTTCAAGTGCCTTAGTGATCCTGGGAGTGTTTTCCCATAACACTGGTGTGGTGATGGTGTGTGTGTGTGTGTGTGTGTGTGTGTGTGTGTGTGTGTATTGCAAATCAGCCTTTCCCCCCATTCTTATATCTAAAATGATTAAATATTGGGGATTATATTTAGATGACAAAGCAGAAAAGCAGCTGCAGTTAATTGAGAAATTTTAGATTGGATGTAATATACTATATAGAATCAGAAGCAGTGAAAACAAAACAAAACAAAAAAACCCCACAATTCTGCACCAATTCTTTAAATCAGCAGCATTTCTATATGCCACAGTACTGCATTTTGGACTTGACAACTTTACATTTTGTAATAGTGCGGTCTAAACATTGAGAGAACACAGACACCCTCACATTCTCTATGTGGAGACATTGTTGGAGTGGGGCTTGTGCCAAGCTAGTTTAAAATCACTGGATTGTATGTTCAGGAAAATGAAGATATTTTAATAGAAGTTACTTTAACAATGATTTATTTTTGGAGTCACTGAGAATATATTAAATATATTCCTACTTATAGTTCTATGAATTACTAAACACCACAGTCTATTTTTTAAGTCTGACTGAAATTTACACTTTTTGCTTAAGGTCCTTTTCAAAGGCAATTCAGTCTTTGAAGGATTCAAAGAAACATTTTGTGTGTGTGTGTGTATCTGTGTATTTTGTTTATATACATATTAAACAAACAATGGGACTTTGAAGATTGAACATTTTTCTTGCATTCCTATATAGTATATTTTATACTTGAAGCGTATTTCCCTAGCAGTGAAGAAATATGTCTTTGGACACATGCAACTGTACTAATAAGCTGAAGGAAGTCAGTGACTATAAATTAGAAAATAGTAGGAAGTTTCAAATATTTACTGGGAGCACAAAGAAAAATAAGTTGTATGCTTTGCTGCTCTGTCTCATGAGGCAGACACATTTTTTAAAAAAATCCTATCATAAAGTTTATTTTCTAAGAAATAAACTCTTGGAAGTTCAGTGAATTTTTATACTAATTAGTCATGAATTGAAAAATATATTACCAGGAGGACTGAGTAACAGTTACTAGTGCGACAACAGAATACTTAGAATACTTAATAAAATATGTTTCTTATTTTTTTCATGATAGGTTTTTCATGACATTATTAATGTCATAATTAAAAATTCCCCAATAAATCCAAATATACGCAAAAGAAAATACATGTGATTTTAACCATCAAATTTGTAGCATAATTTTTCATCATTACTTTTCTCTCCCCTTCTATTTTTTGTAGGAAAATTCTAAGGCGAATTCTAGACATCATGTCTTTTCATGCTTACATACTTAAGGGAGTATTTTTTTTAATTAATTTATTTATTTTAATAAACATATAATGTATTTTTATCCCCAGGGGTACAGGTCTGTGAATCGCCAGGTTTACACCTTTCACAGCACTCATCATAGCACATACCCTCCCCAATGTCCATATCCCCACCACCCTCTCCCATCCCCCCTCCCCCCAGCAACCCTCAGTCTGTTTTTTGAGATTGAGTCTTTTATGGTTTGTCTCCCTCCCGATCCCATCTTCTTTCATTTTTTCTTTTCCTACCTCCCCCCAACTCCCCCTCATTGCATCTCCACTTCCTCATATCAGGGAGATCATATGATAGTTGTCTTTCTCCGATTGACTTATTTCGCTAAGCATAATACCCTCTAGTTCCATCCACATCATCGCAAATGGCAAGATTTTATTTCTTTTGATGGCTGCATAGTATTCCATTGTGTATATATACCACATCTTCTTTATCCATTCATCTGTTGATGGACATCTAGGTTCTTTCTGTAGTTTGGCTATGGTGGACATTGCTGCTATAAACATTCGGGTGCACGTGTTAAGGGAGTATTTTAAGAAAACTTTTAAAAAGTAAAAGAGAATTTGCTTATATACCATTATGACAAAGTAACACATAAAAATTATAGTATTTAATAAATATTTCCTAATAAACAACCCTTATTAAAATTTCCCTGATGGCCTAAAAATGATTTGCATACAATAGTTTTTCCTATGTATTTTTAGGTTCATTTCAACTTTCTTGGATCTCTAGTAATACAGGAAAAAAATCTGATTCCATGAGCTTCATGAAAAACTAGTTGGAAAACCTATACCTAATCTATTTTACAATCTATTTCACAGATTACCCATCCTAACTATTTGCTGAATGTTTCCAGGAATGTGAATGTATTTTCACTCTATATGCTTTTCCTCAGATTATTCTATCCTTTTGGAATGTCCTTGCTCTTATTTCCTGACTTCTGAATATTTGCTCATCTTTTAAAGCCTGTTCAAATGTACATTAATCTCTAATGTCTTTCTTGGCACTCTCAAATAATCCCAGGTAGAATTGGTCAATTCCTTTCTGATCCTTCTATAGCATTTTGTTCATGCCAGCCATCAAAAATTAGATGAAATAGATTGTATTGGGGAAAGACGAACAAGCTAGCTCTTCATTTTTATGGCCTCTTATTTTTCAATTATGTGTGTGCCGTTTGTGACATCCCTGTTTAACCTAACCAAATGTCATAAAGCTATTCTTAGAATTTCTTCTAAAAGCTGCTTTGTTTTACCTTCACATTTAAATCCGCTCTAATTCTGTTCTTGGGGAGAGCTTGTGTAAAATAGAGGTTACTTTCATAAATGTTTGGTAGAATTTACTGGCAAAATCCTGGAATTTCCTATATATAGGAAATATTTTAATTGATTTTAACAAGTCAATTAAATTGTTTAAATTAGATTTACTAATAATTATACTTTGTTTTTTCATCCATTAATTTTGAAACTTGTTCTTCTAAAAAGTTGTTAATTTTGTTTAATTGTCAAATACTTTTAAAAAATCCTCTTTACTTTTAAATGTCTCCATTACTAGGGACAATGTCCATTTTTTATTTCTCCTATTAACAATTTAGATTTTCTGACCTATTTTTCCTGATCTTTCTTGATAGAAGATTTTACATTACACAGAACTAACTTTTGGCTTTTTGGGGGGGGTGGTCTTACAGATTATTTCAGTGGTTTCTGTTTATTTATTCTTTCTAATTTTGTTAAGGATTGCACTTGTTTTTTCTAACTCCTTTTGGTGGATACATAGATAATTGATTATTAGTTTTTGTTTTTGTTTTTTTCTTTTGCGACATATCTGTTCAAAGCTACACATCTAATTAGTGCTTTATGTTCATACAATTTTCATATATCTTATTCAGTTAAATATATTTTCTAGTTTTTGTATTTCCTTTATGCCTTTTTCCCACTTATTTAAAAGTATTATTGCTTAACACTTAGAAAAATCCCCATATATTTTGAAATTATCCTGAGTTGATTTTCAGCTTAATTTCACTATGGTCAGGGAAGATTATCTGAATAATTTAGTCTTTTGAGAGTTATTGTTAACTAGCGTATTATTAATTTTGGTACATTTTTATTTGACCTAGTAAAGAATATGTGGGTTATGGTTCTGGTTTCAGAATTCTACATATTTCATTTATATCAATCATGTTAATTAATGGCTCCAATATTCTATATGTTTTTAGATTTCTGTGAGGTTATTCTTTTATTAAGACAGATGTCTTAAGTTACTGCATTATGATGGGTCATTTATTTTTTTCTTAAAATATTTTTTTCCTATTTTGTCTTTATATATTAACTCTATATTATTGGGTATATGCATATTTAAAAGCATTATGTAGATTGAGTTGGCTCTTCAGTGCTTCTGAAATGTCATCTTTGACATTAATTGATGCCGGACTGCAAGTGAATGGTCAAGAAAGAATTCTTGGGACATTTTTGGTGCAAAAAAGTGCTTTTAGACAGGTCTCATAGGCAGAAAGAGCTGCACTTTTGCTGTATGAAGTTGATGATCATATGCTAAGTGTTCAAGGGGAAGGGGACACACAGGGAGTGTTATAAATGTTTTCTTGGAATTTCTACTCCTAAAGCTACTTTTGTAAGATTTCTCTGCCTGCTTTTCATTCAGCTTGGTATTAACTATTGGTGAAATGTATAGGCAGTCATGAGACCATTTAAGAAAGTAGCAACCAAGACATATTTGATCATTATCAGAACTATGCAGGCTATATGTCAGTCTTCTCAGTTAAAAGTGAACATTTTTCTGCTTTTATTCCTTATCATTAATGATGCATCTTGTATTAAACTCAGCTTTGAATGAAATTAGCATAGAAACACCAACTTTTTTGGACTACCCTTGCACTACCAAACAATTTCCATCCTTTACATTCAAATTGCTTTTTTTTTTTTAACATTTAATATACCTTTTATAAGCAGCATATATAGATGAGTTTCATAATTTTTATGGGCTGACAGTTTTATTCTTTTACTTGTAGTATATAGCCCATTGGTATCTAATGGAAAATACTGGTATGTGTTAGGGTCCGTGATCAAAGGAACGAGACCCACACAAAGTGAAAGTCAAGCAAAGCTTTATTTCGTGCCAAGCATTAAAAATCAAACCCACCAGGGGCGCCTGGGTGGCTCAGTGGGTTAAGCCTCTGCCTTCAACTCAGGTCATGATCCCACGGTCCTGGGATCGAGCCCCACATCAGGCTCTCTGCTCGGCAGGGAGCCTGCTTCCTCCTTTCTCTCTACCTGCCTCTCCTCTCTGCCTGCTTGTGATCTCTGTCAAATAAATAAATAAAATCTTAAAAAAAAAAAAAAATCAAACCCACCAGTCGGGGCCATCTCTTACAAAGAGGCAACGATGACCAGGACACCGACCCTGACAACTCCCCTACTGGACGACTCCCCTTACCCAGCAAGGCCGCTCCCCGATGGTGCTGCTTCCCCGGCGAGGCTGCTCCCCGATGGGGCCGCTCCCCAGCAAGGCTGCTCCCCTATGCTCATGATGCTTACAATGCTCCAGACGACCACGACGCTCCCCACGACTACTGAGGACTCTGGATGACCATGACGCTATCACTACTACAATGCTCCTGAGGACCACAACGCTCCCAACAACTACCACCAAACCCCCCATCCCCCCGCCCTCACAGATTAACCTTTATAGAGGTGGTTGAGCGCGGCCCACACACAGGTGGCCAATGAGACTGCAACACACAGGGGAAACTGCACAATCAGGCTTGGTCAGCAATACGGGTGGCCAATTGAATTCCAATTCATCATAGTAAATATATGAGCACCCCACTGATTGGATGTCTCCATCCAGCTGGCCCACCCCTATATCTGGGGTTTGCAAGTAAGTTCCTCTGGGAGGGGCAGGGTCAATCCAAGCTTACAATGAACCGGCTCCCTCTGGCCAACCAGGCCCCTACAGTATGATTCTGTTTATATCAACATCCTTCTAGTTGTATTTGATACAGTTTTTAAAAAGCTTTCTTTCTTTCTTTTAGAGAGCATGCATGAGCAGGGAAAGGGGCAAAAGGTAAGGGAGAGAGAATCTCAAGCAGACTCCCCACTGAGTGTGGGAGCTTGACCCCATGACTCTAAGATCATGACCTGAACCGAAAATAAGAGTCAGATGTTTAACCTGTTGGAGCCACCAAGGCACCCTAGTATCTGATACAATTTTATGTTCTTTTTAAACATAGGCACATTGTTATTTTTATTTTTATAGATTTTATTTATTTATTTGAGAGAGAAAGAGAGAGACAGAGCATGAGCAGAAAAGAAGAGCCAGAGGGAGAGAGAGAAACAGACATCCTGCTGAGCAGGGAGCCTGATGCGGGGCTTGATCCCAGGACCCTGAGATCATGACCTAAGCCAAAGGCAGACGCTTAACTGACTGAGCCACCCAGAAGCTCCCATAAGTACATTTTTAAAAATCGGTTTATTATGGTCACTTTCTTCTATTAACTTCTGAGGTGATTTTTTCTTAGTTATTACCTTGGAGATTAAAACAGAAATTTTATGACACTGTAAATGAAATTCCTTATAATGTTAGAATCATTTCTTAAATAGCTTTATTGAATTGAGTTTGGACATATGGCTACACTCATGTCACTATCATCATAATCAAGATGATAAACATCTTCTTCACTTACCAAAGTTCCCTGTATCTTTTTCAACAGTATGAACACTTAACATAAGAGCTAGCCTCTAAAAAAAATTTTAAGTGCACAATACCATGTTGTTAACTGTAGGCATGATGGTGGAGAACATCTAAAATTTATTCATTCTTGTATACAGGTAAGGTACTTTCAGAATTGCTAACCTGTATCCTGATAGAAGAACAAATTTGCCAACTAGGGATTATATACAATAGTAACTGATTTTTTTTTTTTTTTTAATAAGGATGTCAAGGAATGTAATGTGGGAAACAGAAAATAATAGTAGTAGCACTGCCTGGGAGACTCAGTCAGTTAAGCATCCAACTCTTGATCTCCGCTCAGGTCTTGATCTCAGGGTCATGAGTCCCACTGTGGACCCTACGTAAAAAGTAGGTAGTGAATAGTAGAATAGTTAAATGGGAAAAAATGAACCATACAAACATATGAAAATTTAAATGAAATGGATAATACACCTAAGTCTTAGAGCTACAGGTATCAATTCTCTCAAACAGGGAAAAATCTCAGTGACAGAGAATAGGTAGAGATTTGCTTAATAAATAGGTCATGTTTATTATGTCCTAATAAACATCAGGAAACATAAAATTTGGATAAATTCAACTTCCTCAAGGTTAAACTTTTTTTTTTTTTCCATTCGAAAGACACTATTTTGAAAATGAAAGGAAAACCCCTTGATTAGGAGACATTAATGGCAACATACATAGAGTTGTGTTCAGAATATATAAAAAGATTTTACAACTCTACAAAACATAGATCCCAATTCAAAATATAGAAAAACTTTCACACACAGAACCAAAGAACGTACAAAGATGGCAAACACATGAAATATGTTCAACATCCTTAATCTTCAGGAAAATTCAGATAAAATCTAAACTCATTAGGATGTTAAAAGTAAAAGAAGAATGACAATACCAAGTATTGGTAAAGATAAGTAGCAACCAGAAATCTCATCCTCCTGTATTGCTAGCTGGAATAAAAAACGAAACAGACATTTTAAAATGCAATTGGCAGGATTTTTTTTTTTTTAATAAAAGCGGACCTACGTTTAACATATGATCCAGTGATCCAATTCCTAAGCATTTATCAAAAGAATAAAAAACATATTAAAGTTTAAAACTTACACTTGAAAGTTCATAACAACTTTACTTGTTATAGCCCCAAACTAGAAAAAATCCAAATAAAATAAATCCTTTTTATTTTATTGTTTTATATTTTCTTCAACTGTAAATACTAACATTTCTATACCATATATGTTCTTAATGTGGTTTTCTGAAGTTCTAAAGAATTCCACTCCACCACCCCACACCCCCACCTCATCTCAAATCATGCTTTAAATTCATGACCTCACTGAATGAACACAGCCATGTCTATTTATTCTATTTTTATTGATATATGCTCAGTAGATTTTTCTTTGTTCACCAATTATCTAAGGTGTTTTATCGTGTGACATGCTAGACATTAAATTTTACCAATTTTCCTGGACCTCCTACAGTAGGGCAGGGGGAATCGAGAGTGGTCTTCCACTATATCCTTAATATGATTTTGCTAAGTATGTTCTAACAAGTTCCTGGATACTTAGTATGTGCTCTGTCACTGAACCCAGGTGAGTCTACTCCTTGGGGAGTAACAGAAACTGTATCTGGTGAGTTATTGTACAAAGGAAACTTGATTTGCAGCAAATAAGGAGGTCACGGGCAATATGACTCCCAAAGACATGACTTCCTGAGAGAGGGTAAATGGGCTCCTTTTGTTTAGGGTTAGGCTGAATATTTAGGTAGGGAAGTCTTGTCATCTAGAGGCAAACATAAGGTCACACATGTGCCTTAAGGAAATACGTCTATATAAACATTGTATGTTAAGTAGATGATGCTAAGGCTCCTCTTTGGGTGGAGATTTTAGTATTAGAATGAGGTAAAAGTAATTGTAGGTAATTCCAGACTTCAATCCATAGCCCATCTGTGCAAGTTGGGGGTTACACTCAAACTGGTCTGGGTGGTCTAGACAGCTGAAGGCCTTACCAGGGCCCTGGCTATTGCTTGAGGGGTAGTTTCTGGTTTCATTTCCCTGAGTTAAGAGAGAACCCAGAAAGAAGAGATGAAGAGTTGAAGAAAAAAATTGTAAGACAAGGTTAGTGAGTGCAAACAGGTGGGCAGTAAAGGTCAGGTCTTGGGGACTAGCTGACGAGGGCTCCAGGCAGATTGAATGCACTAATGACTTTAATACTGCATCATTCTCCAGGCCTCCCTGTTTGCTATATAACCTGACAGTGTTCTCCCTAGACTGATTTAGTGGCCCATGGGATGTTGGTAAGCCTGACTCAAGCAGTAGCTTTGAATGATTGGGCTTATTCCCTCTTGTGTTCTGTCATTCAAATGAGAACATGCCTGGCCTAGCCTACTGCAAAGTGAGAACCACAGGCACCATTGTCCCCCTTCCCTACTGCCCAGATGCAGTCAGCTGAGTGCCTGATATATGAGTATTCCAGAACCAAACGAACCACTGAGCTATGCCTACCCTAAATCATTGAACTGTGGAATCATTACCAAAATAAATGACCGCTTGTTCTATGCTTGAGTTTTGAGGTGCCTATTTACACAGCATTATTGTAGCAATGGATAGCTTGTACAGTGACAAATCTCCTTCCTTTATAGTAAGAGGTTTTGCTCTCCTGGCTTAGCATGGCTCCCAGGAGATTTCTTCTGTAAGAAGATACTGACTTTTAGGCTATGCTCCTACATATTTCACTTGGCTGCATCAAGCAAGCTTTAAAGATACTTTCTCTTTTGTATGACCTCACTCTTCTGTTAGCTACTGTTTTAATACTCTCAATGCTTTTTTCATTTTTTTTTTTAATTTTATAAGTTGTGAACTGTGGATTTACTCTGTTAAAAATTCTATTTTAAAACTATTACCTCTATATATAGGAAAAGAATTAAAATACTTAAAAGCATACTCAAATTTGGAGCAAGATCTATTCAGCAATTGTATGCCATGTATGATCTAAAATTTTTAGTTTTCAAGCCAGAGACTTATATACCAGGTATCTAATATGTATAATTAATATATAGTTAATAATGTATGTAATATATACAAAATTCAACTGAGTAAAGTTAAAGATCTAATTGGCTTTATCTAGTGATTCATGAATCAAGTAGCCTGCCATCCAGCAAATAGAAGGAAATGGAGGAGCTATATAAAGTGGAAGGGTTTTATAGGCAAAAATGGGGAGGGAGAAGGAAGTCATTAGCAAAAGAATTGTTTCAGTCAAGGTCACCTTCCCTTAGCAGGAAGGGCAGGGGGTCTTATTATGCAGATTGCCTCACAAGTGCTGATCAGGAAATTCCAGACTGATTGGTTTAAAATTCCACTACTGGTAGAGGCTGAAGCTGTAATTCCATTAGGTATTCGGTCTTGGTGGGGTTTAGCAAAATGACTGCATTTTGGACCGGTTTTTCTTGTTTTTGTTTTTGTTAATAGAAATAGCCCCTTTCAAAAGCTGCTCAGTTAGATAAAAGAGATGAATTAATAATATATTGACCATTCTCTTAGCATATGTTTGGATTTAAATCGAGGAAACATGCAAGAACCTACTTGGTTTGAAAGCAGCTCTGCATGGAAAGCTACAAGTATTTCTCATACGATTTTTTAAAAATCATAGTTCTTTTTAGTAACTATAGTAAATGTTGGTTTAGAAATTTTCTCTATAAGATGCAGTCTCGTTTTTCATGTCTTGGTCTAACTATATTATTTAAGAAACTTATAATGTTTCCTCTGCCCCACCGTATGCCTCCCACCTGTGAATCACCACCTGAACAAATCCCAAAGACAACACTCTGTCATATAACATTTGATTAAATGGAATGACCATCTATCACTAGAGCATAGTGATTAAAATGTCCTCTGTTATCAACACCATCATCCATTAGTTAAAGGCAGAATTCATTCAGCAGAGAAAAAAAAAAAAATCAACCAAATGAGGTACTACAAATTTGATTAATCAGTTTCTAACTACTTGAGACTCATAGAGCATTTCAGAAAGGCAGGAACCACTTACCACAAAGATATGTAAAGACAAACCAAGAATGAATATTTACCACTTAATGTTGAAAGTTCACAGTAACATTTGAAGTCCTCTAGACATTTCGGCAAAGTACTGTCCATCTTTCCTGAGTGTTCTGCCCTTGGCTTAGATATGTGTGTTTGCACTGACAAGACAATCTCCTTGACCAACCGTTGCCAGGCTACTCTGAATCCTCTTCTCAACTAGGCCTCAATGTTTGGACAATGTGGTCCTCTTTGCATTGCCCAGTTGGAACAAGACCTTGCTGGATCAGTTTAGTAAGAATCCCCTCTCTTGATATCTGATCTCAACAGCTGATCAAATCTCATCCTTCCCCCCCACAGGTGACCTCTCATAACCCTGGCCTGCCTTCAGCAAGAATCCTGTCAAATCAGTTTAGTCAGAATGCCCTCAATTCTCAAGGTTCACTTTTAGTAATTTTCCATCACTGATGCCTCCACCTTGTTCCCAACTATAAATTTCACTTTTCCTCTTATTCAGAATTGAGTTCATTTGCATAATAAGGTCTCTTTTTCTTATTTTTCAGTATTTCCTGAATAAAATCTGTTTTTACCTTTAACTACTATCTAGCTCTGGTTTTCTTTGGTACAACTAAGATAAAACAAGTTCTCTTTTGCTTAGAGAAATAACATTTAGGATAGCAAAAAACAAAACAAAAAAAAGACTAATTTTAGTGTTAACTATTATAAACCTCCTAAAATTAAATAATATATGATCATACAGTTCTAAGAATTTCTGAGAAGACAGGTGGGGCCTTGCTTCATAGTGAGGAGGAGTCAAAGAATTTCTTACCTGTCAGAGTCTGTGTTGTGTGATTGGAGGTCTCTCGGTTCTTGGACTCCCATGAAAGAGTTACATGAGGATCCATGCTGGAATAAAGGCAGCAGGAAGGAAAGTACCCCCTCAAGATGGGAGAGTGGACAGGCCCAGATCTGGCAACTGCCCTAAGGCTACAGGGGTCCTTTCCTTTTATGTGAGCTGGGTCTTTTGTTATGGATGGGGTGGTCTCTAGTGGAAGCTGCTTCTAGTCACTGGGGGACCCGTCCCACAGTTTGCAAGGGGGAGTTTTTGATCCTACAAGGCTTGTACAAGAACCAACATGGCAGCCTCTGCCCATGGTGAGAGGGGCCATGATCTTAGTGTACCTATGTTATAATGAGCCTGGGGGTTATCCTGGACACAAGTGAAGAGGAGAATGCATGTTCTGCACCTATGGCTCTTGGCCTGGTTAGCGCTAGCGTCTTGGAAGCCACAAAGTCAGAAAGCGCCCCCAGGCTCCAAATGTGTAACCTATTTATCACCACCCTTGCCTCTAGCTCCTATTTCTGTCATTCCCCTCTTAAGCACTTGGGACTCTGCCTCAGGATGTGTCTTCCCCTGCTCATATCTAGCCTCTACCTAACAAATCCAAGAGCTGTTGACAAAATTCAATAAAGCATTCTTTACTCTAGTGCCTTCCTCTAATGTACTCTTAAGAACAAGGTAGAAACCAGTATATGTTTAGCTTAAATATAACAATAACTTGATTTCTTGCAAGGCTTAGCTTAGGTTCTATAAGCATTTTTCTAAAACCAAATAAAATTTTCAATATTGTATTAGATTTCTTAAAAATTAATGCTGACCCACAGTTTTATGCACAGAAGTTTTGAGATGGGCTTTCAGAGGTATAGAACATATATATACAAGTTCTTTTTTTTTTTTTTAATTTTTTTTAAATTTATTTATTTGTTAGAGAGAGAGAGAGAGAGTGAGCACAGGCAGACAGAGTGGTAGGCAGAGGCAGAGGGAGAAGCAGGTTCCCTGCCGAGCAAGGAACCTGATGTGGGACTCGATCCCAGGACGCTGGGATCATGACCTGAGCTGAAGGCAGCTGCTTAACCAACTGAGCCACCCAGGCGTCCCCATATATATACAACTTCTAAGTCTACGTATTCCTGAAGAAAAATCCTGAACATGCGCCTTTAGAACAAAAGTCAGTTTTTCCACGTGGTGTGACTAACAATATCATATTTGTAGCCCTGTCTCTTACTGTACACTGCCGTATAAAAACTGTTCCAGTGTCCTCAAATCGAGACTGTTTTCCCAACATACCTTGCACTTTTCTAACCCATTGTTTTGTTCATGATTGCCCTCCTTGCCTGGAGTGCTTTCTTCCATGTATGTTGCTGTTCCACAGAATAACTCATTTTTTAAAATTATTTATTTATTTATTTTTTTAAGATTTTATTTATTTATTGGACAGACAGAGATCACAAGTTGGCAGAGAGGCAGGCAGAGAGAGAGGAAGGGAAGCAGGCTCCCTGCTGAGCAGAGAGCCCGTTGTGGGGCTCGATCCCAGGACCCTGAGATCATGACCCGAGCCGAAGACAGAGGCTTTAACCCACTGAGCCACCCAGGCACCCCAAATGACTCATTTTTAATACTTACCACAATCTCTTCCAGGTAGCCTCTCCTCATCTTTTAAAATCACATTGTCAGTCACTTCACTCTGCCCCTCCATTCTTCCTTTGGCTCCCTTCACCATATTTTGTTAGCCTTTGTGATAAAACTTACTTTCCCCCAAGACCCCTCTTACACATGTTCACAGGCAGCTAGCACTCACTGTACATACGTATGTATACATATGACAAACATAAATTTAAAAATCTAACATAGTTTAAAAGAAGTGAATGAATTTACTTCTATAATATTCTAGCAATGTCCTCTATCTGGAATAAAGGAGGAGGAAGTAGCTGAAGTTTAAGTTTCATGATAACTGTTGAGTACAAGAATACATTCTACGAGGCTGGAGACGTCTTTGGCCTAGAGAGATAAGCCAAGAGGTTGCCTGTGAAAATTCATACAACAGCAGGCTTCAAGCAACAGTACTTAACTTGTCTCCTGGAATTTGGGGCTAAGAGTTATAGGGTCAGATATCACTCTGTGACTTTCTTGTCGGAACAGTTTCTGTGACTTTTTAATAAAAGTGAACACTTGATTCGGTGAGCCAAATTTTTTTGGTTTGTCTTTGTATAATGGAAATAACAGTATTAGTGAATTGCTAAAACAGCAGAAGGCATATGAAGAGCTTGATAATCCCCAATCTTCAAGAAATTGTTCTTGAACTTAGAGAAGACAGCTTCTATGATATTAAGATACTTTCCACAATTTACATTATCTTACAGTTATATTACAGTTACATATTATTTATCTTCCTAAATAAACTTTAAGCAACTTGAATCAACATGTCATATGGTGTTTTATGCAGCTCAATCACATTACATAATGTTTCACATATGTTAGGTGCTTAAATGTTTGAGTTGAAAGTCTTCATAGAATAATTAATAGTTTGCCAGATCAAATATTTATATAGTTATGGTGATTAGTTTTGGTTGTGGGGTGGCAGGCTATCATTTTAATTTATTGGTTGTTACCATATGGCCAGCTACACCAAAAATATCAACATGGAATTATACAATGTAGCCAAAGACAAAGTTGGATTAACTACTATGAGCCTCTAAAATTTTATGACTGAAATGTAAGGGAGGTGTACTAGTTCCTCTCAATCATAACACAGTCTTCCTTGATGGAGTATTTTACCTAAACCTGGTTATTCCATGATCATATTAATCTTTTCAAAACCAAGTGGACATTGTAACTGTTATGTTTTTGTATTCACCGTAGTACCAGTCAAGGACTGTTATTCAGTATTTGTTGGTGTATTGATATCAAATGTCATCATAATTTTTAAAAATTCCCATCTTCCTATTGGTTTTGCATCAACAGAAGTTACAAAGACAGAAGCCTTAAAGACAGTGAGGACTAATATAGCTAAACAAGTAAAGTAGTTAACAGAAAATCATAAAAATTAAAATAAAATTATAATCCTATAAGGAATATGAATGTGAGGTACATGATACAATACCACATTATAGAAATATTTAAACCAACCAGAGGTTGGGAGATTTTCTCTGAGGGAGTCAGATATAAAAAAATGATATGATTGTTTACTAAGAAAAGTCACCAGGAATAACTTATCCAGTTAGAAGGATAGCTAAGTCCCCACGTACAGAAGAATAGTATAACAGAACTGGATGATTTTGTCTTCTGGAAAGGGGAATATCCTATGAACTCTTGGTGAAGACATAAGTAGATACCAAACCATGTAGGGTTTTGGAAGTCCTATTAAAGTCATGTTAGTGTCTTTAGCCTGAGAGCAACAGGAACCAAGGATATATTTCAAGGTAAGGCATAGTACAAGTTAATTTGTGTTTTGGAAAGTTTACTTTAACTGCAGTGCAAATAACTGATTGTAAGAAGATGAAAATATATGCAGTTGGATTCGTTAGGGCGAAGGTATTAGTAGTTAGAGTTGATAAGAGTGGATTTAAAACCTATTGGAGCAGCAAAATCACAAAGCTAAGCAATAGACTGAATATGCAAGACTGAAAAGGAGGAGAGACTTAAGAATGACTCCTAGATCCTTCACTTGCCTATCTGTTAACACTAAAAATCTAGAAAAAAGATAAGCTTATGTAATATGGTAGTAAGATTTTAAGATGGCCCCCAATAACCTTACCATCTGGTATTCACATATTTGTGTACTCCTCTCTCATTCTGAATCATGATTGACCTGGATAACTGATGGAATACTATGGAGTTGATATTACACCATCTATCTTGGTCTCTTGGATTGCTCCCTCTGGGAGAAGACATCTATCATGTTTTGTGGACACTTAAGCAGTCCTCAGGAGAATCCCTTGTGGAGAGCAACTAAGCCTTCCTGATGAACAACAGTACTGACTTGCCAGACATGTGAGTAAGGTACTTTAAAAATGTAACCTCCATCTTTAATTAAGCCTTCAAGTGACAATAATCATGAACATCTGACTGAATGCCAAGCCAAAATACCTAGTCAAGCCAGTCTCAAATTCCTGACTCAGAGAAACTATGAGATATAATAAATGTTATTTTTTTATTAAACCACTAAGTTTTGAGGCAATTTTTTACAGAGAAATATATAACTATTACATGCTGGAAGTCTCTAAGTTTGGCTTTGGTCATATTAAGTTTGGGTGACTTTTAGCCAAGAATCCAAGAGGAGGGAAATTGGCAGTTGGATACATCCCTGAAAGTTGATAGGTATGGATTTGAAATCCAAAAGAGGGAGTGACCTTCCAGTCAATGGTAGATGAAATCACTTATAGGAAGAACACAGACATAGAAATTAGGCCTATGAGAGAACTTTGGGAACTTAACACTGAATGGCTGAGAAGAATAGGATAGGAACACAAAGAAATATAAGCGATGTGGGAAGTAGGAAGAAGAAGATGTTCAGAGGCATCTGTCCTTTAAGAAGGAAGATATGGCCAATAGCATCAAATGTTGAAAGTCTCATGATAAGGGATCAAAAACGTGTTTGGGATTTAGAAACCTAGATTTCTGATCTTACTGAGAATTGCTTAACTGTAACATTTTGGGAGGAAGCCTAACTGAAGTCCATTGAGAAAAATAGAGACCATGGAAAGTGTGTTAGAACAGCTTATAAGCTGCATTCAGAAGCATCATCTATGTCGCAATTCCAAGTGTTTTATAATTTGGCCATCTGGAAGTCCTACTGAATCATTTTCATGGTTCATTTGTGCAGTCAAGTAGAGATTAAGTCACATCTATTACCCTTGAATTGTGACTTAGAATAGTGACAACTTAATATTAAAGCTATCAAAATAAATAACCATAACATTGAAAACACAAAGCTAATGTTAAAATTTTATGTTCACCAGTGTAATCTTATAGGAAAAAAAAAATCACACTCAACAGATGCACAAAACTTTATAATAAAGCAGGGAAAAAATTGGGAAAATAAAAGAATGAGGTAAGAAATTATGATTTCTCACCACAAACTTCGTAATAATGGACGTATTTGGCTAGAAATGAGTGCCAATAATCATAGGAGAGAAACAAACAAAACATACAGGAAACACAGAATGACTGAAAAAATAAAGGAGCATGAGAGAACACCACAAGTAGTCACTCAGACCTGGAAGTTCCACATTTATTTCATTCCAAATGCATGGAGGGTGGTGTTCCATTAGTGATGTGTTTTCTTTCCCTTTTCATCTGCTGCTATGTCCTAGCACTCTGCCACTTCACAAAGCTCCGTATTGCCACCTGCCATGGTACATCTGATATGGCACTCCCTTGAAAATGGAAATGAATTTATTATCTCTTATAATCACTTTCATAATCAAAACTCCTTTATTGCTTTACAAAGAGGAAATTTCTCATGTATTTCCTTGTTAAAAAGAAAGTACTTAAATGAGACAACTATAGATCAAAAATAAAATTCTTTCTCTCCTTTATAAGTACAAATAAAGCAGGTATTTAATAATGCCATAGTAATTCAAAGAATTACTAAATTTTTATTTAGTCACATATGGCATTTCCTTATACTTTAATATGTTTGACAATATACACCAGAGGCATTTTCATGAAATACTGTTTCTCAGTTTAACGCTTAGTATTCAAAATGAATACATATGTATTTTTACATCCTTTCTAACCTTCTCCTTAAGTTAATCTTGAATGATGGCATAGCCCTGTTTTGTTCCTCCAGGGTTATTCATATTGTAGATCTGAAATGATTTTTTTTTCTCATGCTATAGGCATTTAATATGTAGTAAAATTTTTGGTCTTCCAGCCCTAATAAAATCAAGGATTTGTTCTCTAACATTACTTTTTCTGAGTCACAATTCTATAGGTTAGAAGTCCAGGTGGGCTTGACTAGGTTCTATGTTCAGGGTCTCACAAAGGTGAAATCAAAGTGTTGGCCAACTGCATTCTACTGGAGATTGGAGTCCTCTTCCAAAATCACTCTTTTTATTGGCAGAATTCAGTTCTTTGCAGTAGTGGGACTGAAGTCCTCCATACCTTGCCAGCTCTCTGCCCGAGGGGCTCTCTCAATTCCTTAAGGCTGCCACTTTTCTTCTCCTGTGGCCCAATTTATCCTCAGTCCAGCAAGAACACATCCAATCCTTCTCATACAAAGAAAGTTCTCTGTTTTTAAGGGCTCATGTAAGTCGATAAGACCTGGCAAGATAATTTCCTAATCTTAAGGTCAACTGTGATCTAAAACCTCACATAATCATCAGAGTGAATTTCACCATACTTATAGGAAATGAATTATAGGTATGTCATCTTTGGTAGCCATTTTAGGAATTCAGTTAACCACAGCAAGGGGGAAAACAGTGTGATTTCTTCAAAAAGTTAAAGACAAATCTACACTGGTTTCTTCAAACTGTGGCATCTCAACGCATATATTATCTTGCCTAGCTCTGTTGCTCAAAACAGCAAGGCCAAGTTACATAGTTATCCTGTATGTCATCCCCATCACAAATATCTGTCTTTGGGTAGCGTTTAATGTTAATCACCTTCTCTTGCTTTCCATTAGAGTAATTGTTTGTCTCTCTCCCTCCTGTGGAAGATTATTATGTCTACAATCTATCTACATAAGTGTTATGGGTTGTAAATGTATATCTTCTCCCTGGGCGACTATTATATACATAATCTGTTACCTTTTTCCATTAAGCTAATGAATGGTTGACACTTGTGATTAGAACAATCTGGCATCCTTAAATGTTGTCTTAAAAGTAAAAAATTGAAGTGGTCCATAGTCAAACCTACTGAACAACATCTGTTTTGCATTCAGCATATGGTAAAAAGTTCTTGCTTCTTACAGACAGCGGAAGGCGTTAAATGGATTATGGCTCGATTCCTCTTCTACTTCAGTCAAAGCAAACTTGCTGATTCAACAGTTTAGACTATGAGTTTGGCTTATTTAACAATTAAGAAAAATTTTAAAAAGACACCTTGTGGAGAGAAACTATATCACTGACTAATATTTCACACAAATTTCATCACAAATCATGGCAACATAACTATATGTAAGTAATAACCACAAATAATGGCAACTCAGTTATATGTAACTAATGAGTTGGATTCCAATCATTGGAATCACTCTGTGAAAAGACATTTTGATTCTTTTCACCAGATAATTCAAAGGATTCAATAAGAGGAGACCTAACAAAACAATGTATTTTAAATGAACTTTCCTTGGTTTGAAATTCAAAAATATATTCTAATCTCCACATTCAGCTTTGAAATGTGTGAAGGTACAAGTGAGTCCTCTGAGATGCTCCAGATTTGACCTCTTCCATGAACTTCACCCATATAGTCAACTGACATTTTTCCACCATAAAATCCCTGCCTTTAGGAAATAACGAACTCCAAAATTTAAAATCAGTATTCACTTCTTAGTAACTTTTCTCCTTCTCCACTTTTATATTAGTACAACCATGATTTTTTACTACTAAACTAAAATGCTAGAAAAAATACTGGTCTAGACATTCCCCCTTCCTCCTCTAAATTCAGTTTCTCACTAACACTTGTCCTCACTTGTTTTCTGCTTCTTCCACTGTGCCACTTTAGTCCACTGCTTTATCTCCTCAATCCTAAATTACTATACAATCTGGTAACTGGTTCCTTTACCTTCAGCAATCTCTGTCCACTTCAGTCAGACTAATCCTTGTGAAACACTGGTTTCATCATGTCATAAGGGATTCTAGACTGATTACAGCTCCCCACTTGGGATCAAGCCCAATTTCCTTCTCTTGACAAAGAGGCCAATCATTCCTTCAACTTTACTTTCTACTACTTTTCACTTACACTCTCAATTGCAGTCTTGTTTATGTCCTCACTATCCTCATAAAAACTTTTTTTTAAATCCGTTTGCTGCCACCAAATTGTAACCTATTGTTCTGCATCATATTCTCCATGTCCATTTCCCAATTCCTGTCTACTCAAACCTGCTCATGTTTGACACGTAATATATAAACATTTAAAAAAAATTCTATCTTCCCTTTCACACATTTTGTCTTTGAAAGTGCATACAAACACATACACATTATTATCTAATAAGTTAGTATGTGGTGATTTTATTATGGTGGAATATAACATTGCCTTCATCACACAGTACATAGTATATAGAGTAAGACTTCAGGTGCTGACTTATAGATTGAAATATTATTAAGCCTACACAAAACATTTGAAATTTTCAGTGGAAAAGTTTTGGTTTGGCTTACATTGATCTCACTCCCAGCTCCAGGTTTGAACCCTAATGAGATTAGCTTGTGACTCAGATTTTTCTATTTATAAGTATTACTTTAGAGATGGTTAAGAGGACTTAGTTTCAGACAATTTGAGACAATGAAAGAATAAATTTCAAGAGTCTTAATAGCTTTGAGGAGAAAACTGCAATCTTATTTGCTCAGTAGGTATGAAGTCTCTAACCACTGGGGTCATTTTCTGATCATGATAATAACTGAAAATGACATCAGCCTCCTATTAGATTTATGTAACATCAGACACTTAACTGAGAGCTTCACAATTATCATTAGTTCATATAATTTTACCATCTGTGTGGTAGGTCCCATTGTTGGACTCTTTCAGCTATGGATACTGGGACCCAGATGAGGAAACCGAAGCTTTAGTGGTTAAAATACGGGCTGTTGATCTAGAGTCTAAGTTCCTACTATGTGAGAGGTCACCATATTGATATGACTTAGTCACAATTGTAAGTGTTGTAGAAAACACAGGTAGGAAAGGGATCCCTTAAGACAATGGTTTATGCATCTTGCCTGAATCTCTCCACATTATAGTTATGGTTGATAATATATATACTATTGCTTGTGGTTTTTATTATTTGGTTACTTTTGTCTGCTCTATTTCCTTATGTGTTAAATCAGATGGAACTCATCATCCCAATTTAATCACAATGTGTTCTGTGGGAGAATGAAAGGTATTCACCATAATGGCTAAAAGTTATGAATTTGGGGAGCTCACTACAAAATGGCACCCTAAGTCTGTAACTCAGACAAATGTAATTTGTAATTTTTTTCTGTCATGGTGATTTTATTTTTCTGTTTTTTTTTTTTAATTTAAAATGACTAATCACTCATGATTTCATAAAGCAAAACTCACCACATGATAAAATAAATCTTATTTCTATTTCCTTTATCTTGCTTGCTCATACAGAATTGAATAATATAATTAGCACACAAATACTGCAAGACAAATCATTTAAATACTATTTGATTCACAGCATCATTAGTGATTCAACACAGCACAATTTATTTTCTTTAATTAAACATATCAATCCCAGGGGATTGGATGGTTTGAAAGAATGTTATTGGCAGTTGATTTATTTATCTGTTGTTCAGTTTTTTGACTTACTCATTTATTACCTCCAGGTCACTGAGCCTGATCAAATTATAGTGGGAAGTTAATATTGTACAATGGGAGTCTCCTGATTTGCATGAGTGACCTGGTTACACCAATACTGTTCTTTCACATAAGGTATAAACATTAATATCAGTAATGTGAATACTTGCATTGAGACATTACTTCAGGCTAGTCCATTAAATGAAATTTCAACATCATCTTTAAGCATATCACCCTTCCCAAGCTGATGAGAATATGTTGGCTATAGATGAAAAAGTCTTCCTGCATTTCTGGGGCTTATGTAGAAAGAAATTATAAAGTATGATTAATGTCCCCCTTTTAACCTTATCTTCCCAAGACATTTTCTACCGTTGGGATCACTTGAGCAATTCCCATTACAGTTTATTCTGGTTTAAAGCAAAATCATCATACATACTTTTACTATTTATTTATTTATGTACTCTCTCCTCAGCTTCTTGAGATGTACAGATATATTTCTTGTGTATATACAAGTAATACATAATAATGTTAAAAAACATCTAAAAGGGAAGGCAGTAAAAGTATATTACTAAGGTCCATGAAATACAATGAAACATAGTTGCTAGTTGGTCACAGTTAATGTTTTAGGCAGATATAAAGTATCTAGCTACTTATTTACTTAGTAATATCAGTTATATTTAGAAAAATATGATCTCCAATGTCTAGAATAGGGCTTATGTGTAGTATAAACCAATGAATATTTGTCAATATAATTCACTATATGTGGGCATACATTTAAATATAATTATTACAAAATCTGTTTCTGTATTATACTTTTTTCTAAATAGGCTTTATAATTTTAAAAGCAAAAATATATTGAGGTAATCTTATAATTTTGCATATATTAATACAAGGCTTGATAATTATCCCCATCTCTGACAGAGGCTAATATCTGCTCCTTCAGAGTTAAAGGAATTTCCAGCTAGATTAAACTGATGAAAAGATAACTATGTTTTCTTTTCCTTTTCTTTTTTTAAGATTTTATTTATTTATCTGAGAGAGACAGAGATAGGGAGAGAGAGTGCGAGAGACAGAGACAGGGAGAGAAAGCGCAAGTAGGGGGGAGAGGGAGAAGCAGGCTCCCCGCTGAGTAGGAAGCCAGATGCAAGGTTCTATCCCAGGACTCTAAGATCATTACCTGAGCAGAAGAAAGACGCTTAAACAGCTGAGCCATCCAGGCATCCCGACTATGTTGTTTTCATCACAGTTTTGGAGAGGGGCAGTCAAGTAGGTTTTTCTAAACTCTAAAATAATTTAACAGATACAACTTTCTATTTTGCTGAATATCAGCTTGTATGCCCACTGGTCCAGTGATATATGGCTTCATAATAGACTAATTCAAAATTCAGTGGCATAAGCAACATGATTTTTGTATCTCTCAGTTAAATGTGTCAGGAATTCAGGTAAGGCATGGTTGGACAATTCATTTGCTTACCTGAGATGAACTGGGATAACATGGGGGAGTTGAGCTGGTCTAGAGTGTCCCAGATGGTTTTACTTCCATGTGTGGTATCTTAGAGGGGGCAGCTGGAAGAGAGGGCTCAGCAGCCCCTTTCCTCCTCACCATGTGATCTCTCTAGCAGAGTAGTCAGTCTGATGTGTTGGCTCAGGATGTCACAAGACTAAAGTAGAAGGTAGGAGTCCTTTGAATTCTAAGCACCAAACTGGTGTGGCATCATTTCTATTACACTCTACTGGTCAAAGCAATCATAGGTCAGTTCAGATTTAAGAAGAGAGGCCCTTCACTCCATCTATTGATGGTCTCATTTTCAGCCATCTTTAAGTTGCCACAATGAAAATAACCATATCCTA
Organism: Martes martes; assembly: GCF_963455335.1. Classification (NCBI taxonomy): domain Eukaryota; kingdom Metazoa; phylum Chordata; class Mammalia; order Carnivora; family Mustelidae; genus Martes; species Martes martes. Next base: position 25,958,169 of record NC_137898.1, on the reverse strand, counting down.
TATTTTTGTTTTCTACAAAAGAAAAAATATAGAAAAGGTACTTGAAATGATGTATATAGGACATTAATGTCTCAATTTTTAAATACTTTCATCTAACAGAAAGTATATGAAAATAGATTGGATTTAAAAAAGAGAAAGGCAACCTTAGATTCGCTCTTCCTCCATAAACAAATCTTTGGTGGGGTGTGGAGAAAACCTACAGTGGTTTAATTCATGCATGTTAATTATAAAACAGGGTAAAAGAGCAACACATTATTCTTAATTAGGTTATAGCTTTTTTACTTTTTCTTTTTGCATTAACTGAATCTCCAAAGTATGAGACTCTTCAGTAACTAAAATAAGAGAATCCTATTTCTAGTTATCTTATTTTCTACTGATTTTGTTATACATTTGAGAATATAAATAAAAGGAGTAACCATCTATTGATAAGGAGATCTTATATGTTTTAGTTTGGCTGCAATTTAATTTCCTCTGCTCTTGAATTTCTGTAACCTTCTGCAACATTCATTTTATATTTAGAGTGTCTTTTTTCTTCTTTTTTTTGAACCAATTTAAAGTAGTCTATTTTTGAGAAGCTCCTGAGAATATTTGAAAAGCTATCTTCTTAATCTTATTGGATTTCAACTTTTGATTGTGTATACCTGAAAAACGGGCCTCGAAGCCCAGCCTGGTACTAACTGACATTTCATTATTATATCAGTAAAGATGCTTCAGTGTTAAAAAGTCCCCAGGAAATGTAGTGATAGTTCTTTATATTTTTGAAAATTTCATGAGTGAAAGCTTTAAAGATTTTCACTTCTGATTTCATTGAGAGGCTTAAAAAATGCTGAACAGTTATGATACATATTTTCCATTTTGATTTTTCCCCTAATTGTTACAGGCAGCAGGATGAATCTTTACCAAATGCCTTCTTCAGCTTTTTTCCTCCTTCTTGTCCATTTCAGATTCTAATCTTTAATCCTAATACATTCATTTTTTTTAAAGATTTTTATTTATTTATTTGACAGAGAGAGATCACAAGTAAGCCGGGAGGCAGGCAGAGAGAAAGTGAGAGAGAAGGAAGCAGGCTCTCTGCTCCGCAGAGAGCCTGATGCAGGTCTCGATCCAGGACTCTGAGATCATGACCTGAGCCGAAGGCAGAGGCTTAACCCACTGAGCCACCCAGGCGCCCCTAATACATTCATTTTTAAGTTCATTGGCTGTCGTATGTGTCTTTTGTCTGTAACCTGACAACTCTTCTTTTTGATTTTAATCATGGCGCGTCTGGAGAAATTCTGGCAGAGGTAAGGATCACGAAGGAGAGATCTGACTTAGGTTTCACAAAAAGGAAAACCATGTTTTAGTGAGATGTGGTGACAGGTAATGATGTGATGTGACGGTGTAGAACAAAGGGAACAAAATACATTTGTCGGTGTGTAGCCCCCAAGATACCTCATATTGCCTTAAAGAGGTACACATTGAAGCTATGAAAATTAAAAGCAGTGAAAAGAAAGACAAAAAATATATAGTAAAAATGAACATAGGACAAAAATATAAGAAACTGATTTTTCATGTACAAAGCGACTGTATAGTTCATGCTTTCATTTTAGGTATGTACCCAGGAGTAACCTTAGTGCCTTCTTCAGGCCAAATAAATAATGGGTGTTCTGTCTACTCAATATCCTGATCCTAGTTATTGTCACTGTGAAAGCAGAAGGCTCCTCAGGGGAAAAAACAAAATATTGGAATCAAGAATAGTTTATTACACAGTAAAAAAGGCCATTTTAAATCATAAATTGAAGATGCATAATAAATAGTTTCCTTCCTTCTATTGTGACGACTATGTCCATTTCCCACCCTTTACTTCATTTGGGAGATAAAAATCTCCATAGCTGATAGAGAACATACAAGGAAGAAATTAAATAATTTTTGTTTATTTATTTCAATGTGAGGATTTGTCTAAAGAGGAGCTATGAACGAACTGAGAGCATAAACATTAGTCACCAAATTACTTAAAGATTTCAAGACCATTGAGAAACATGAATCATACTGCTAAAGTCACTCAGAAGAGATTATCTGCAGAATAATGCCTGGCCACAGAAGGATTTTCAAATCTTCTATCAGACACAAGCACTGAAAAATATATCTATGATTCTGTGGGAATGACCTTCTATATTATTGCCTCATTGACATTTGGAGATTCTATTTCTACTCTAACTGGCCAAAAAAAAATCCACTACAGCAGCAAGAATAGGAAATTCAAATATTTGAGAAAAGTGAGGTATATGCTAGTATGTGTGCTCTTATCAAACAAAAAATCAGATTAATGAGGAAGTTTGATAAGAGTCAAAGTTCACAACTGTTTAATATTCTTCACATGTGAAATTAGTTCATCATTAATCATGTTTAGTTGTATCTGATTTTTTTTCTGTAGCTTTAATATGCCAATTTTATTACAGTAGCTGTTCTCAGGACGTTTATAACAATGATCACAGCTCCGTTAATTATTCCACATATTTTGGGATTGTTTCAAAGTCAATGTAATTTTTTTTTCTTTTTAAGCAAGGTTATTAGTAGGGAAAAAGAAGAGATCATGTGTTTAAATGGCTTCCATTATGTTAAGAAAATTTTAGTGTATTAAATTTGGTTATTTTAGTAATTATAGAGTTCATATTTATTATTTTCCAAGTAGAAAATTCTTTGTATGTATTGATCTTTTCTATTTCTTCCACTTCATTTGGACAAGAGAAAAATTCCTTAATACAATTTTTGTTCTTCAACTTTGCAAGGAGTAAGTCTCAACAAAGGCATCCATAAAATCCACTTCAAACTTCTGATATTATGGAAGTGCAATTTTGAGATTGCTGGATTATCATTTGCAGAGTAATTTATGACCGAATAATGATTTTGAGATATTTATAGGGAGATGAGAAATAAAAAAAAAAAAAATCAGTTATTAGGTATTGGGTGAAAAGTATTTCTCAAAACCGTAAGACAGTCCTAAAATCCTCCTGATCTTCTCACTAGCCATCAAAGTTAAACTATGATAGAACAAAAGAATGCTGTCCAGGCCAGAGCTCCTGTTATGGACTGACTAGGGTGCATGATGAAGAATTGAAACAGACAGTACACAAGGATTAAATCAAATATTTAGACGGGAATAACATGATCGTGGTGGTGATCAGTGGAAAGTCAAAGGAATCAGTTATGTTATTGTAGACTGAACAGAAACAGGAACTCTAGGCCAATTATGAGGGAGGCAGAATGTTTTAGGAAGTAAGAGCAAAGAGTTCTCCTTGGAACTTGCAAAAAGCATTTTCTTATGTCACTCTCTGATTTATATCTGAGTTGTTATTCTGTCAGTTTGTTCATTTTAGGCTTAATGATCTTCTGTATACTTCCCTTGAGGGCCTAAAGTTATTGTCATATATATGTATATATATGACAATAACTTTATATATATATGATAATATATATATATGATATATAATATATATGATAATAACTTTAACTTTATAACTATATATATAACTATATATATATAACTATATATATATATATATATATATATATATATATAAATGAAAGGAATACAGGCTTAGAAAAATTTAACTAGATCACTGTTATGGATCTCAGATCAGAATTGTGGGTTTTTAGATCAATTTCTTCTTCATGATATTGATTCCTAATTTCCTTCTGTATTGATGGGATTTTATGTTTCCTAATGTTTATAGCTGTACGATGATGAATCGTTAAGTGTGAAACAAGCTATAGAAACATACTTTCCTCCGTTTCCTCACAAACTACGAGGTAGATTTGCAAGGCCCACTAGATGTACAGTTTTAAAGAAACTAAAAACTGCTACTATATCCCCAATAACATCATAGATGAGTCTTTATGTTCTCTTCAGTGATTCTCATTGAGGAAAAATTTTAGTGTCTCTAAAGGGATTTGTTATGCACCTGCTGAATGAGAATATAGATGTGACTGACTTTAAGCAAATTCAACATATGAAAAGTTTACAAACTAGTAAATTAAGGATGTTTACTCAATACCCAGTGATTCTCCATATGATTAATAAGTATCTGCCACTTGAATGGCCAGACTCATGTTGAATGTGTGAGAACCTCTAATGCATTTAAATATTTAATAATGACTCATACACATCACAGAACTACTGTACTTTTTTGTTTATTTTTAAACTGTTCACTTATATGTGGTTTTGATTCTGGTGATCAAGGCAGAGAGAAGTAGGAAAGGTTGGGCATTTTAAGAAATTTTTCTTCTATATCAGAATAAAAATACATAAAATATTTAAAAATTAGAATTAAGAACAACATACATTAAATATAGCTAATGAAAGAAATGAATGAAATGTTCTCTCATCTGGTTTTTATTTATTTTTATTTACTTATTTATTTTTTGAAAATATTTTATTTATTTATTTGACAGAGAGAGAGAAAGACAGTGAGAAAGGGACTATAAGCAGGGGGAGTGGGAAAGGAAGAAGTGCACTCCCCTCAAAGCAGGGAGCCCTACCCCGGGCTTGATCCCAAGTCCCTGGGATCATGACCTGAGCTGAAGGCAGACACTTAACAACTGAGCCACCTAGGCACCCCTCGAGTCTGGTTTTTAATATTTAAAAGTGACTTATCAAATTTCAGTCCATAATAAATCTTTAGGAAATTCTCATTATTAATAGGAACATGTGCCTACATGCATATAATTCATTTACAATTCTGGAGTGATGCCAGCTTATAGTTAAATGTTATAAAAATGTACACTAATGTTAAGTCTATACTTGGCAAATTTTATTTATAATACTTTACAGAAATATCTGTGAAATGCTTTATATTTCTCTTGAAATTTTTTTAAGACTTTGCTACTGTTAAGTCTGTGAAAAAGGACAATTGTTACTTTTTTTACTTTGAAAGATTAAAAAAAGAGGCATGAAGCCTTTCAGTGACTTACCTATCACTCTAAAATCTTAAAAAAAAAAAAAAAAAAAAGCTCCCTCCAGAGTTTTTACATGTAAGTATTTGTGTTCACTAAGATGATTTATGTACTCAACTCATTAAAGTATTTTAAAAGGATCCTCAGCAAGGTGAGCATTAGACAAGGAAATTAATTCAGTGCTGAGAATATAAATAGAATACTGTAATCATAAAAAATAATAGAAATCAGCGTTTTCTTATCCAACATAAACTCCTTTCAAAAAAGAAATCAACCAGCTTCTGTAATTACATTTTTATTGTGTTTTTTTATTTATACTATATTCCTCTGGTAGGTAGCTTGTAATTACAGACACCTCTACCTTATGTATTTAAATTAAAGTCAAATGGACCCAAACTCCCAGGAATTTTTTCTTTTGCTCAGTAACGAAACAACAACAAAAAAGATTAAATCTGGTTCTTGAGGAAAAATTAAAATCAATGGACAGAAATATTGCTATATTTCAATAGATTCATTAAAGGAAAAGATAAAAGATCTTTTGTTTTTTGCTAGACACTGTGCTAAGTTTTTTGTAAATACTGTCACATTTCATGAAGACGACCTTGTGAAAAGTATATATACTTTTTCAAACTGTTAATTTTGCTAGTATCAGAAATTCCAACACAAAGGGACTTAGAACAAAAGGTTCTTTAACAGCTCTCAAATGCAGAATGTCCAGAAGTAAAGAGAGCTTCAAGAAGGTATATCCAATGGTGCAACAGCATCCCTAAGGATACAGTCTTTTGATTTCCTCATCTCTGAACTCCATATCATTGGCATCATGCTAAGACAGTTCTGTGTGGAAGGGCATTGGTAACATCACCTAGTGCTATAGGGTTCTTTGTCTATGGCTGGAGACAGAAATGTATTCTTTGTCCCAGTATTGCATGTGTTCTTAAATTGATTCTATCTGGATTGGCTTGAGTTACAAATGCTCTCCTGACTCCATTTTGGCCAGAAAGATGAAAAGTGATAATTGGTTAAGTCATTAATTATCCATACTAGGCTGTTTGGGAAATAGGTAGTTATCCAAATGAAATTTGGGTGTTATTAGATGAGGACAGTTAGAAAATACTGGTTATATTGTTCGATAAGGAACATCCACTAGGATGTTAGGATCTCTATTTTTTTTTTTTTTTAAGATTTTGTTTATTTGAGAGAGAATACAACCAAGGGGAGGGGTAGAGGGAGAGAAAGAAGTAGATTCCCCACTGAGCAGGGAGCCCCACAGAGGGCTCCAAGCCAGGACCCTGAGATCATGACTTAAGCTGAAAGCAGATGCTTAGCTGACTGAGCTACCCAGGTGCCCAAGAGCTCTCTAATAACCGAGGAAACAAAGGTTTCAAGAAGTCAAGCAACTTAAAAATGTTTACCTGGAGTTGAAAGCAACTCTGCACTTGGAGTTTTTCATAACTTTAGTTCTGTAATTTTGAGCACCATAAGAGAGACTGGATCTTATACATTGCCATGGGTAAGTACATCCCACAGTATATGTATTTGGTTTGTCCATTCTACCTTTGTTGGATTTATTTAGTGACTTTGTATATGTTAGGTAGCTATCTTTGAAAAATCAATAAAGTTTGTAATTTCAGGGTTTTTTAGTGAAAAATAGACTACTTTAGAATGTGAATATATATATATATATATATATATATATATATATATATATAATAAAATGGACTGTATTCAGGTTATCCTATTAAGGATAAATTTATATTAAGTAACATGGCGGCTGTTCTCCAAAGACATTGTCTGACAATTACTCTCATTCCTTGATGTGAGGTGTGGTATGAGCCTAAAAAGCTGAAACTTACTTAACTTACCCTTGAATTAAAGCTAGCCTTTGGACTGGCTTCAACCAACAGCCTATGACAGAAGTGACATTCTAGAAACTCGGGCTTTAAGGTGACTGGCCATTTTCACTTTCTAGAAGCCACAGCATGAGGAAGCCCAAGCCTAGAAAGTGATCATATGGAGAACTAACTTGCTCTCATTGTCAGTCCCATTCTATCCCTACCAGCAGCCAGGACCAGCCTGTATAGTGAGCCATCTTTAACGTTTCAGGGCAATTTAAGATTGGTCTGATGGCCTCGCATTCCATGGCTATCTGACCTTTACCCAGTCAATATCAGATGGAGCAGAGAAACTGCAGGTTGAGCCAACTCACATCAGATTGGTGAAAGTTGAGAACAATTTTAAGTCCCTGTGTTTTGTTGTGGTTTATCATGCAATAATAGGTAATATGTATGATGCAAGATAGTCAATATATGTGATATGGTTCTTAAATTAATTTGCAATCCCTGCTTATTATACCATTGGTTAAAAAAAAAAAAAGACAAAATTTCACTCTGTCTGAACTGTATTCTTTTTTCCTAGGTATAATTTTCTGCTTCCTACCATGTCAATCCACACCCTAATTTGGTCTGTACTATCTAGCTCCAGAAGTAGTATATTAAAAGTTTAGAAAATTCTCAATCTCTCTTCAAACTGAGAAAATTCAGAATTTAAAGGAGAAATATATTCATATTATTGTATTTATAGCTATTTCTATCTCTTTTAATAACTGGACAGATTCATGCAAACCTGCATTTAAGGAAAAACCCACTGTCTATCAAAATCTTCTTGGTAGAATCACCTGCAGCTATTGCTTAGAACTATTTATTTTTTTATTTTATTGCAGGGTTGGGTTTTTCTTCTGATTGAAAGTTTACAGACCTTCTTGACTTACGAGGTTAAGAGATGAGATTCTGAGGCATGAATCATTTTAATGACATTCTTCTGAACTAGAAAAAAATTTTGATTGTTACTTTTTATATAATCCTATAAACCTTCCCCTCCCATCCTTCACTACTCTGTTTCCAGGAATTTTGTTTATAATAATGTTATATCCATTTTTGTGGGGACTATACTTGCATAAAGCACATTCTTAAAATTTTTGACTAAATGGATTAATGTTAGGCAATTAATTATTGGTTATATGATTCTACTTTTTTTAATATTTCATTTTTCTGACCTGAGCAAAACCAATAAAGAGACCAGAACTGAATTAGGAGAGAATACATTACACATGATAGTTTGAAAGACATTAGCAGTGGCTGGCATGGGATTTACCATTTTTAGTATTCAATGTGTCTTTAACAAAATGTACAGTCCGTAGTGCACCATAAAAATCCAAGTCATATTTTCTCTGTAAGCTTGTCCATTACATGGACAAATAACTTTTTAAAAGAAATTTACTATAGACAAGTTTGATTACAATGAATATGTCTTTCTTTCACAGACTAATTTTTCAATAGATATATGCTCTATTGTATCCTACTATAATATCCATCCCATTTACAGGCAGAACAAAATTTTAGATTCTCATTAAGAACCTCTAAACCTATTTAAAGCTCATTTACTAATCATCATATTAAACAAGTTTTTATATTATCAAAATACTCAACATCACTTGGCATCAGGGAAATAAAAATCAAAACCACAAAGAGATACAACCTTACACTGCCCAGAAAGGCTGAAATTAAACTCTGGAAACAACAGATGTTGACGAGGATGTGGAGAAAGGGGAGCCCTTTCATTCCAACACTACTGGTTGGAATGCAAACTGGTATAGCCATTCTGGAAAACAGAATGGAGGTTCCTCAAAAAGTTAAAAATAGAATTACGCTATGACCTAGCAATTATGCTACTATTTATCCAAAAAATACAAATATAGTGATTTAAAAGAGCACCTGAACTTCAGTGTTTCTAGCAGCAATGTCCACAATAGCCAAACTATGGAAAGAGCCCAGATGTCCATCAACAGATGAATGGATAAAGAAAATGTGGTATATACATACAATGAAATGTTACTCAGTCATCAAAAAAATGAAATCTTGCCATTTACAATGATGTGGATGGAACTAAAGGGTATTATGCTAAGTGAAATAAGTCAGAGAAAGACACATACCATATGATTTCACTCATATGTGGAATTTAAGAAACAAAACAGATGAACATAGGGGAAGGGAAGGATAAATAAGATAAATACAAAAGGAGGCAAACTATAACAGACTCTTAACTATAGGGAACAAACTGTGGGTTGCTGGAGGGAAGGTGGGGATGGGATGGGGTATTTGGGTGATGGGTTTTAAGGAGAGCACTTGATGCAATGAGCACTGGGTGTCATATGCAACTGATGAATCACTAAATTCTATCTTTGAAACTAATAATACACTATATGTTAATTAAATTTAATTCATATAATTCATATAAAATATTTTAAAAATGCGTATGGTCAATAACAGATAACTCCAACCAATGTAGAAGATTCTAAATGTCATTGGATTTTATCTAAAGTCCCCTCCTGGAGCATGACACTTAAGGAGGTGTCCAAAAATTCAGCACTCAAAATAATAGTTTAATAAGGCACTTTAAAAAATGACAATGAATGCAAAAAGTCCATGATGAACAAAATCTTAAGTATTTAAAAAAGGGGTCAATAATGTTGGTTTTTCCTTTTGTCTCAAGCTCCAAAATGGCACAGTGTGACATAGCTCACAGCCTGCGCCCTCAAAGATTTCACCTTATGGAGAGACAAAGAAGTAGAGCACAGGTCAATGGAGTGTTGGGGCACATTGGAAGCATATACCTAGCACTATTGCTGGCAGGATAGACTAACTGATGCCTTCCAGAATAAACAACACTGCTGTTGCTGTGCTTAAATTACTTTTATGGAAAGAAATACCTGATACCCAGCTCTACCCAAAAGAGTGCTCCTAAAGATCATTATGCCTTCAAGCATCTTCTCTTCTTATTATTAATTGGTTAGGGGAGAAAGAGCTAATTGATTCTAATTTGAATTTGATGTGCTCCTATCTAATTTGCAATTAAAGAGTTTTTTTTAACAAAGTTAATGAATCTTCATCCCCTTCATCTGACTATCTTTGTTATATTTTTGCAAATCAGCACACACACAAAAATGGTAAATTTCATTGAGTTGTCTGACCTAACAAGCACTAAACATTTGTGATCTAATTTCTCTGAAAGCTTCAGCATTTTGGTACTGACATATTGCTAATGTGAAGAAGTATGACTTTATTCTGCTGACTACTAATTAATCTTGATAATTATATCATCTCTTAAGCATATTCAAAATCAGATGTGAGAAACAGTGGCTAAGAAATAAAAAACGTCTTTATCTGCACAAATGCCTTGCTATCTAGAAGAGACTTCACCTAAAGCCTCACTTGGAGCTAAGCAGTTGGCTTGGCAATTATTGTTCTCAAATTAAGGGGGTTTAAAAGAAAAAGACATTAATTTGCATGTGCAGTTTGTACATTGTGTTTCAATGAGACATTGAAATGTTCTGAGAATAATGTTTTTAATAAATATTGTATATAAAACCACAAAATTCTAGAGAGTTACATGAGTAATTTTCATTTTTCTTCCCAATAACTCCATGAGGATGGTATTTTTTAACTTCAATTTTATGAAAAATAAAAAGAGACATGGATGTTTATGTAACTTATCTAAGTAAGCTTAGTCAGTAAACTTAGAGCTATGGTATCCAAGCTGGTGTTCAAAGTACATCTCTTCTTGATGCAAATTCCTTTGCTTAACAGTATTTAGCAGATTTCCCACTTAATATATATTTTCCACTTAAGGTTCCCACAACAAATGCTGCAGGGTGGTTTACAACAACATAAATTTATTCTCTTGCAGTCCTGGAGGCCCCAAATCCAAAATCAAGAAGACATCAATGGTGGTGGTTCATTGTGAAGTATTCAAGGGAGGTTCTGTTCCATGCTTCTCTCCTAGCTTCTGCGGACTCCTAGCAGTCCTTGACATTTCCCTAGCTTGTGACTGCATCAACTTTGATCTCTGATTTTTCCTCTGTTTCTCTGTGTCCCCCATCAAATCTCCCACTCTTGTAACAGTTGTTGGATGTAGTATGCACCCTAAATCCAGAATGATTTCATGTCAAGACCCTTAATTATATCTACAAAATCCCCATTTCCAAGTAAGATCACATTCATAGGTACCAGAGTTAGAACTTGGCCTTATGTTTTGGGGGGGGGGCTATGATTTAGCCCACTAGATAGGTTTTATGTTTTGTGTTGATGACAATACAAAAGTATAAATATATCATCAATTAAAGAAATAGGTAGGAATCAAGTTATTTATAATGATCTATTGCATTAGGAGTCCATAAAATCACTCTTTCCATATAAAAGTTTGCAAATACGAGAAACAAGCATTTAAAGAGATTATATCACAGGAAGAAAATAAGATTCGATTGGGTTTATTATGTGTTTTTGCTTCATTGACCTACTGCTGGTGGGAGTGAGATCACTGTTAAACATCAAAAAGCAGACAGCAGTAAACTATACTGGATGCTAAAGGAGAGACCTTATTTTGGCTTCTTTTTGGCATTACCCACAGAATGCAAAGAAGTTCAAGCAGGGCAGCTCACCCTGCAATTAATGAACAAAAAGGCACATATCCCCCTGGATGGAATGGTTTACTAACGAGAGAAAGAGTGAATTTGCTACTTTATTTTTGAAGCATAATACATAACCTTTTAGAGAATTCTTTCCAACATTGTCATCCCATCTCTCTCCAATCATTTTTGATATTTAGGTTCAGTCAGGCAGAACTAACAGTTATTAAGGGGAAAAGTGTGTGCCCGCCATGCATCCGGTTTAACAGAACATGACTAGTATACCTGAAGAATAAGATGAATGTCAGAGAAAAGAAATACATTGAATGTTGAAAAAATGCTTTCAGCCCCTTTTTATGATGACTTCAAAGTTTTACCAGAACATACTTATTTTGATATATTTTTTTGACTCTGATTATGATTCAGTTTATTGGCCTTTAACCAGTAGATTTCAGAACCCTGTTGTGACTGGGTCTTTCAACATCAGATCTGGTTAAGGACCTTATGTCCCAGATAATAGAATGTTCATTTGCATGGTAACAGCAGTACATATATTTGAAAGATTTAAAAAGTAGATCAGTGTAAGAAAAGTTATGAAAGGGCTGTTAATGTATTTGAAGAAGTGAGAAAGAGTCTGTTATGGCATTTTCAAGTAGGAACATGATTACTATAGGAAGAGTAGAAAATAATCCAGCAATAATGAAGAGGATACTAAGATCTGTAATTGTTTAATTATAGAAAGAAGATTTTCATGAAATAATTTATGAGGAGATTGACTTAGGATTGATAGTTTTTTATGAGTATGACACCTATCAGAGATTGAAAGGCTGTTACAGAAGATGAATTTACTCTTATCAAATGGGTCCATTCTAGATAAGATAGTATAGATTAGAGTAATAACTAGGTGATCAGGAATTGGTAACAGGATAACAGGAATTCGAATTCCTATCCTTTGGGGCATCTGGGTGGCTCTGCTGTTGAAGTGGCTGACTCTTGATTTTGGCTCAGGTCCTGATCTCAGGGTTTTGGGATTGAGTCCCACATTGGGCTCCATGCCAAGTCTGTTCCACTATTCTCTCTCTCCTTCTGCCCCTCCCTCTACTCTCTTTCCCTCTCTCCCTCCTTTTTGTTTTGTATCTAAATAAGTCAGCATTAATTTTCAAAAGTGCATGGGTGGGGGTGCCTGGGTGGCTCAGTGGGTTAGAGCCTCTGTCTTCAGTTCAGGTCATGATCCCAGGGTCCTTGACCCACATTGGGCTCTCTGCTCAGCAGGGAGCCTGCTTCCCTCCTTCTCTCTCTGCCTGTTCCTTTGACAATTCTGGCCCCTCATGCTAGTCTATTTTCTCACCTTACTTTGTCATTGTCCATATTTTGATCACAGGATGGGAATGCACCAGCTGTAAGTCAAGTAGTTCTGGTGGCATTTCTCCTTTGCACATCTTAGTTGCTACAATTATATATGTATATAATTTTCTTCCTCTATCACATTAAACATGGGTATCAAATACTTGAGAACAAAAGGTGTTTATATAATATGTGGGTGTATTATTTCAAATGGCTCCTAATCATACATGCCTAGTAAGGCATCGTCAGTGGGAGCAAATAATTATTTGGATGACACATAAGCATATTAGTCAGATGAAGGTGTCATTGCTGTTTTGCCTGCCAAGAGAGAAAAAAAAAATCATATTTAAAAATAAAATTGCAGCTATCTCACAGGATCCAAAAGAAAAGAATAACTCTGCAAAATATTAATAGGAACAGAGAAGGTGAACAAAGCTAATATAAACACCTACTCTGTGAAATGAATTGGGTAAGACACTTTAAATATCTCTCATTTACTTCTCAAACGCTCTGAGAGACATTTATAAACAATCCTCATTGACATTGTCCCTCTATTTTAAATATTAGGAAACAGAAGCAGGATGAAGTTAACTCATTCACTCAAGGACACATAATGCAATACCAACATAAATTCACTTTTATCTAACTCAGAGCCCTGGCTCTGTCCATGGCCTCACACTCCCCTGCTATGAGAGGTTATGGCTAATCTTTGACATTTTCCAATCTCAGTCTAGACACCCTCAGTCTACTTATTTAGGAATCTTTGCAACAATAGTTGCAAAAATAGTTTGCGGATGCAATAATATTAATTTACATTCTCAGTTTCTTTCTGCATGGGGTGTCTGTCTGTTACAAGCCACATCTTCTACCTATTTCTATTGTCTTTAACATCAAGGCCAGATAGAGCTTGTATTTGGAGTCACATGTAAACCCATTTAAATCAAATCTCTACCTCTTATAAGCATGTGACCGCGGGCCATTTACTGATATTTCTCAATGTTTGTTTTATAGATACAGAATAATGGAATGATGATACCTGTCTATTATAAGGGTTCTTCAAGAGATAAGATATAATAACATGTAGACATTCCCTACACAATCCCTGCACTCAGTTGGCATGCAATTTATTTTACCTTTTTTCTTTTCCTTCTAAGTTCAATTACTATATCTTCGTGTAAATGTGAATTTCAAGGTGATACTGTACAGAAGTATACAAGATTAAGGAGTGCTGATGGATTTCTTTGAGGGAAAAATTAAAGCAATCAGTAACTGGTGCTCTATCCATCCAGAGAAGCATGGGATACTTTTCAGGACACCCCATTAAAACCAAAATGCTGAGTTTGTCAGAACTGACATTCTCAGCATTAATACCAAAGACGTTTATTTCCACCATTCCTGAATTCAAAGGCAGTAAGCCTAGAGTGGGCAGTTTCCATATACCAAGTGGATTTTTATGTATTTGTGTATATATTTATTTTTAAGACAATATATATTTATAGTTTTCAGGTTTACCTGCTATTTTTGAGAGTAGGCATAAATACGGATGGCACTATTCATGAACTCAACCAATGGTACGATCATTTTTAATACTGACATGCTTCAGTAAAAATAAATATAATTCAGAGAAAGTCTTTCATGAATATTCCCCAAGAAATTGAAAAAAAAATTGAAAAAATATGAAGCTAGATATTATTATGGGAAGCTTCTTTTGTCTGTGCTGTGCTTTGGCAAGGTTTTGGGATACAGTCATTAAATAGGTTGGCTGTAAATTTGTTTCACTGGTTAATTAAATCCAAGAGTTGCAGGGAAGGCTGTAATATTATGTTGAATTTAATTTCTTAAAACACATCGATCTTACGGAATTTGTTAATGAGTTCTGAAAAGGTAGTTGGTAGCATTGGCAAAAAATACCTGATCTCTTTTTAATCCAAAGCTATTGCTTCTGTTGTAATTTTCATTTTCAAGTTTGAAAGGAGTATATGGTTGTTGTATTCATTTGGTTTTGCAAAGCAGAATAAACTACAACACCCTCTCTATAATCTCTTAGTGTAAAATCATGAGGGAAAAAATGGCATTTCAATAATCCCTTAGGAAAGTAAGTAGGCATAAGCATTCGTAGAACATTATTTGTAAACAAGAGATTATACTAGCAACTGTGTAAATAATCACTGAATTCTGCTACAGTCCTCCAGTGTGTAGATAATTCGTCTCCCTCTCATCCATGTCACTGCCCTATTATAAAAGTATCGAAACTAAAGAGCAGGGAGAAAAGGAGACGTGACCAAGGGTGACGTGTGTTGGCATTGGTGGTGCTAAAATGTGAATTCAGATTCCTTTGACACTGAAGAAAAAAAAATAATTATTTTTCCTGTTCCATTTCTTCTTCCCAAATGTACCTTAAGGAAAAAGATGCGATTGGTTAAGTGGAATATAGAACACTGAAGAACCAAAGGCATATGCCTACCGCGTATTCTTTATTAGCTATTAGCTTACCAAGCTCTATTACAACATAATTTCTAGGAATTTTAAATTTAAGTGATATCTAACTGATATCTATCCAAGGGAAACATTAAAGGGTAAAACAATTTAAATGATGTACAATATCATTGATAAAGCTTTTCTGTCCTACCAAAATAACATACACATTTGGAAAAACCACCTACTGAGATGTGGAAAAAAAGTAAAACTTAGCACTGTCTTGCCAAACATGTAGATTTATTTTATCTAAAAAATGGTATTTTTTAAAAAGATTTTTATTTATTTATTTGACAGACAGAGATCACAAGTAGGCTGAGAGGCAGGCAGAGAGAGGAGGGAAGCAGGCTCCCTGCTGAGCAGAGAGCCCAATGCGGGCCTGGATCCCAGGACCCTGGGATCATAACCTGAGCCGAAGGCAGAGGCTTTAACCCACTGAGCCACCCAGGCACCCCTAAAAAATAGTATTTCATATCAATCACATTCTTTAGCTACATTGTATGTAAGTACATTTCAAAGTAGGTCCATATAGATAACTTGTAGGGAAGAAATAGAAAAATACTGATGTGAAAAAGTAACAATGTAAATACCATATGGACAGGGTTGCAAAAGTTGCAAAACGAATTGTACTCTTCTTTAATGTCCTACAAGTCTGTTATTATTTCTAGTCTTAGAAATTGCAATTCAGTACTAATGCTTAATATGTCTGAGAAAGCTGTACCAGATATATGTGAAAGGAGCAGAACTGTCCTATCTTTGCTTTCTTAATATATATCAGGCAAACGAGATGTTGCTAAATGTCATTTCTAAAGCAAATACACACACTTCACCCTAAAGTAGAACCGGTACTGTAGAATTCCAGGGAATTGGTTGGTAGATGGGTGGGGGGAGCATAATTTGTTTTAAAAATTATGCTTGCCATAATTACATCATAAATATTCTAACCGTGCTTAGCATGCATTTTTGGTTGTTTCCTAACAGATGCAAACTACAAATGAGTGGTAAAAGTAGGTGAGCTAGGAAATCCAAGACTTCCCAAAGTTTAATTCTTCCTTGGAAATTTTACGTCAATAGATGGTTTGCAAAAGACTATCCAGTATTGTTTTATAACAAAAAAAAATAAGCACTGACTTTAATTTTAAAAGGGGAAAAAATCACAAAATGTACTAGGCAGATCTGGAGAGGCAGAGAGAAATAAAAAACTTAGTGAATGGTTACTTTGATCCTAGAACTGTATAAGGGAACTTTATGTTAATTATTTCATCTAGTCCTCAGACAGTCTGATAGGGAAGCACGGCTGGTTTTATTTTGCCTGTGAGCAAACTACATTTCCATTTCTGAGAAGTACTAGCAATAAGAATAAATAACTAGCTCTAGTTACAGATAACTCCTTCCAATAACCACAGAGACAAATTAACTTGCCCAGGTAGCAGAGAACAGAGCTGAAATTAGGACGTGGGTCGGCTTCATCCCCAAGGTCATGCTTTTTCTGTGCCATTATACATTTTACTACTAATCAGTACTTCTGGAAATTTATCAGCTCATTGAGATTGATGTGTTCTGGGATTAATAGGTAATATGAAGTATGTACCTTGGAAAATGCAATGCTGATTTAAGGAAAGCTTGAATAAATAGTTTCCAAAAGTCATTCTGTGGTGATTCTTGGCCTTGAGTGACTTGTATAGTGACATAGAAAACAAAAGATCAAGGCCTATTAGCCAATATTCTAAAAACATCTACAGTGATTTAGTCTTTTAAAGACCATATTATTGAATGGTAACTATCAAAATTACTCTTTTCTAGTGTCAAAGTGGGCAATTTAGACAAGTGGGCAAGAATAATTGTACTTTATATCTGCATTTAATATTTACTGAATGAGCCAAGAGCTGTATAGATCACAGAGGAGCTACATCCCAAGGAAAGAACTATTTATAAATGGATCTGTCATCCCTATCTGAGATCACTATGACTAAATCCTTTGAAAAATTGTTTTTCTAGACAGAATTGGTCACAGTACTCAGTTAGCTTCATGATCATTAGCATCTGTATTTTATGTTTTTTTTTTTTTTTCTGCTCTAGATTGACACAGCTTGGACGCAGTTCAACTTTTAAAATAAGATATTTTATTTGCCACAGAAAAATAAAGTATCCAAAAAACCGTGAAGCAGATCTCTTCATTTCACCAAGCCATGGAGTTGTTTTCATTGTGAGATAAAATAAAAATGGGAAATTCTGTTTTTATATAGCTTTTTTCTTTTTTTTCCAAAGTTAGTTTTTAGGGGTGCCTAGGTTGCTTAGTCAGCTGAGTCTGACTCTTGAGTTTGGCTCAGGTCATGATCACAGGGTGATGATATTGAGCTCCTGGTTGAGCTCCACATTGGGTGTGGAGCCTGCTTAAGGTTCTCTCTCTCTCCCTCATTCTCTGTCCCTTCCCTACTCTCTCTGATCATATATATACTATATATATATGTATTTAATATATATATATATATATATTTACTGTTTCTGGTTTTGGCAAGTCTGATATTTACTGATAACTTTCATAAATATTTGCAATGAAATATTTCAAATACTTTTCAGGTAACAAATCACCACATGATATGAATAAAGAAGGAAGATAGATTAAGTACGATTGTAATTTTAATGAAGAAAAAAAACTTCTTATAAATGAGTAAAGGTGCTAATGCTAACATGACATTTTGTGAGCAGTTAAATAAAGCAGATGCTCAAAAACTTGAAATGCCCTCAAGAGCCAGGTTCTTGATTACAAGCACTCATAATACCAGCCTTATTATGCTCAGGAGGATAGTTAAGGGAGAGAAGTGGAGCTTAGTTTACATGCTGATTTTCCAAACCTTCTGATAACCTAAGACCCATGGTAGGAGGACATAAGTAAAGAAATAAACCTCATCTTAGAAATTGCCAGGAGTAACTGATGAAATAATTGGGTTTTTATAAAGTCTCTTGATTGTGCCTTGGGACTATTTACAATATGATGGTTAGATAGAGTGGTGATTTTGAGAATTTACAATATGACAACTGCCTACTAATTGGGCTTTAGTGGGCAAGGCAGTTTGGTTGTGTGGCTAAAAACAATGTAATTTCTAATAAAGCAGAGCTATATTAATTATGTCAAGGATATAGGGCAAAGAGTTAGAGCACGTGGATAGCAAAACATGTTTCTTGTTCAGAAGCCCCCCAAAAACAAGAATAGGCAAATGAACAGAATGCATGCAGATTGGGATGGGTAACTCACAACTGGGCACTTTTTAAAAAATGAAATTAACTTTACCGGGAGAGGATAATGAAAGAGAGGTGGATGTTGAAAGCTTAAGATTAGGATCACCTGGGTGACTCAGTTGGTTAAGTGTCTGCCTTTGGTCAGGTCACTGTCCCGGGGTCCTGGGATTAATCCCCACGTCGGGCTTCCTGCTCAGCCGGGAGCCTGCTTCTCTCTCTCTCTCTGCTTGCTGCTCTATCTAAATATTAAAAAAAAAAAAAAAAAAAAGCCAAATATTAGATGGTTTTCATTAGGTAATATTAAACCACTGAAGTTTTTTGGACAGGGAATTACAAAATCAGAACTCTGTATTAGAATTAAATATTAGTAAAGATGGACTAGAGAGAATATCATTTCTTAAAAATTTATGCACTGGGGTGCCTGGGTGGTTCAGTTGGTTGAACATCTGACTTGATCTTGGCTCAGGTCATGATCTCAGGGTCATGAGATCAAGCCCTGCACCAGGCTCTGTGCTTGGCACACAGTCCTCTTGTCCCTCTCCCTCTGCTCCTCCCCCGACTCATGCTCTCTCTCTCTCTAAATAAAATCTTTTTTTTTTTTTTTAAAGATTTTATTTATTTATTTGACAGACAGAGATCACAAGTAGGCAGAGAGGCAGGCGGGGACGGGGGAAGCAGGCCCCCTGCTGAGCAGAGAGCCCGATGTGGGGCTCGATCCCAGGGTCCTGGGATCGTGACCTGAGCCGAAGGCAGAGGCTTTAACCCGCTGAGCCACGCAGGCGCCCCTCTAAATAAAATCTTTAAAAAAAAAATCTTATGTGCTATACATTGTGTTAAGCATTTTGTTAACATTAATAATTAGAATCCTTTTAATTTATATTAGAATTCTAAGTCTTATCTAGTTGTTAATAGACAAATTCATTCATAATACCTTAGCTTAAATATAAAAGAATTTATTGTAGTGGTACAAAGGTCATCTCTTAGGAAGGCAACACTAAATTGCCTGGCTTCAGGAACGTTGGCATCTAATTCTACTTACCCATCTTTTTTTTTTTTTTTTTTTTAAGATTTTATTGATTTATTTGAGAGAGAGAGCGAGCATGAGAAGGGGGAATGTCAGAGGGAGAAGCAGACTCTCTGCCGAGCAGGGAGCCTGATGTGGGACTTGATCTTGGGACTCCAGGATCATAACCCGAGCTGAAGGCAGTTGCTGAACCAACTGAGCCATCCAGACACCCTGGCTTGCCCATCTTTGAAGCGCTGCATGTTCTAGTTAGCATTCATTTCTCTTATTAAAATCCTTTACTTCATCTTCTAAATGTTCATATTTGTATTTTACCAATACTTAAGTAACACTTGATACCAATTCCTTTTAATCTTCATAATGAAACCATGAGGTAGAGATTACTATCATTGTTTTACAAATGTAAATGAGGTACAGAGAGGTTAAATAGCTCACCAGAGGTTGCCCAGCTAGAATGGGAGATGCTGTGATTGAAACTCAGGGGGTCTATCTTCATATTCCTCTTCTTAATGACAGTCCTAATGCCACTGCATTGGCCAACATGGCCATTATCAGGCTGAAATCTACATGAAGTCTTACAGCTTCTCCCTGCTAGACAATTTTCAGCCTTTCAGCTCAAATACTTGAAAGAAGAGGATGTTCTGAAGGGATTGCTGGACTCTACTAGCAGTTTGAGATAGAGGTGGGACACAAGTAGACATAATGGGTCTGTAATTTATAATATTCTTTGTCTGGTTTTCAGAAACCCCAAGCTGGTATTTTTCACATTAACTCAGCCCAAGTTCTGCTCATAGTTAAAATATCTTTAAATCCCAGTTAATGATAGATATCAAATAGCATAAATAAAGAACATGAATATTTCTGAAGGTAGGAACCTTGGTAAAGTTCTATTTATTCATGAATGGTAGGGACTGGGCATCTGTAAGTACCAGGAAAAAAAAAAAAACAGGAAAGATAAGATATACCTGCAAAATTTGCAAACGCAAAAGAAGGAGAGTAAGGGGGAGGGGAGGGAGAAGAAAGAGAAAAAGCAACATAGGTTTAAAAAGTCAGAGTTC
This sequence comes from Martes martes, assembly GCF_963455335.1. Lineage (NCBI taxonomy): Eukaryota > Metazoa > Chordata > Mammalia > Carnivora > Mustelidae > Martes > Martes martes. The sequence continues at coordinate 25,937,636 of NC_137898.1, read as the reverse complement.
AGTGTATACATAGTAGACAGTAAGACATAAAGCTTCGGTGAATGCACTTCGAGGTGAGATTGCCTGTGTATGAATTTATCCTTTACCATTTGACCTTGAAAGTTATTTATCCTCTATGTGCCCCTGTATGCCAATTTATACATAAATTGAAATCAATAATGCTACTTCACGGAGTGGTTGAGAGGGTTATTGTGGGTAATCAATACAAAAATGCATTGCAATGAATGATTACAATGAATATTAAGATATTTAAGGATATGTGGAATTCTGAAGTAAAGGAAGCCATTTATTGAAGTTTAAAAAAATAAAAAGTCTGTTGTGGCAAGTTAGATTGGTAAGGAGAACTGCAAAGAAATACTGATGGGGTATGAAATTGAATTAGATAACCTTCTTAAACATGAGATCTCAGGGCTCTTACGTAGCTTGGCTGGTTAAATGTCCAACTCTTGATTTCGGCTCAGTTCATGATACTGGCATTGTGGGATCAAGCCCCATGTTGGGCTCTGTGCTGGGCATGGAGCCTGCTTAAGATTCTCTCTCTCCCTTCTACTCTGTCCTTCCATTCCTGCCCCCAACCATGCTCTCTAAAAAAGAGAAAAAAATCTCATTGACTTTATCACTTCCTATAAAAGGTTAAAAAACTGATCTAGTATCAAAAAAAGGTAGAAAAATATTCAGATAATCAAATATTTAACTTGCTTCAATTTTTTTTGACAGAGTAAATGTCTTTTGTTATGTACTTCCTCAATTATACACTAACACAATAAGATTTAACATAATTGTCTATTGTTTCAAAGTAATTTTTCAATTAACTCTACACAAAGAATGTGTTCCAAAATTAGTAATGTAAGTTGACTCAAAATTTTCTTTTATAATGCACTCCAGTTATAATTTATGACAAAATTATGTTAGAAATAACCCCAAATAGTAGAGTTAATGTTTCCAAGGTTACAGGCTATAACACAGGATTTTCTTTCTTTGAATTGATGATTTCACATTTTATTTCAGTTTTCACTCTTCCTCCTTTTTAAAGTCTCTGTGTGCTTTCTTTAGGTTAGGCTGCAAAATGAAGATGACAGAAAAGAAATATCGCATTTGCAAGATGGATGCAAAATATAGTTTAAAATGGTTTTCAAGTGTAACTCTTGAATTCACATCAGGTTTTGTGGATGCTAGAAATTGGACCTGTTATGTAATCAATCTAGAGAAAGATAATTCTAACGTTGCTGACTAATAGTTCCATTATCAGTAAATTCTTCTCTATTAGTTATCTGTTTTTGCATAACAAATTATTCCACATTTGGTAGCTTAAAACAACATATATTTATTATCTCCAAATTTCTGTGACTCAAAAACATGGACACAGTTTATCTGGAGCCTCTGCTTCATAGTCTGTCATGAGGCTGTAAAGAGTATGTCAGTCCTGGGGTTTGTCATTCCATCTAAAGGCTCAACAAGTCTACTAGCACATTTAGGTGGCAGTTGGCAGGACTGAGTTGCTCAAGGGCTATTGGACAGAGGGTTCCTGATGGCTGTTGTCTGGAGACAACTCTCAGTCTCTTTCCATGGTGACCTCTTCCTAATGCAGCTTACTTTATCAAAATATATGAGCAAAATGGCAATAAAGGGAATTTACCATCAAGAAAGAAGTGATAATCTTTTGTGAACAAATCATAGAAGTGGCATCTCAGTACCTATGTTGTATTCTGTTGGTTAGAAACAAGTCATTAGGGGTGCCTGGGTGGCTCAGTGGGTTAAGCCTCTGCCTTCGGCTCTGGTCATGGTCTCAGGGTCCTGGGATGAAGCCCCGTTTCAGGCTCTCTGCTCAGCGGGAAGCCTGCTTCCCCTTTCTCTCTGTCTGCCTCTCTGCCTATATGTGATCTCTATCTGTCAAATAAATAAATAAAATCTTTAAAAAAAAAAAAAAAAGAAACAAGTCATTACATGTAGTCATGTATGGAGGGGTTCCATAGTGTGTTAATACCATAAAGAAGGATAAAGAGGGTATTGATGGAGGCCATCTTGGAAGTCTACCTACAACAACCTCTGTCACAGTATTACATTATCATTGCTATCCTTCATAAATTATAAACAACTAATTGCCTACCACTAGCTCAGCTACTCCAAACTCTGTTGCCTCAAAAGCAAAATATAAGAAGGACAATAGATATTTTATTCCATGAATTGTTTACTTGTACATTTAGGCCTCAGACATAGTGATGTAGCAAATCTTATTCTGGTTCTGTTTAAGGTGTTTATCTTATTGGTGCCCTCAGCCATATTTAACTTGGTTCCTCTACTACACTCCTGCATGGTTCAAATGAAAGCTTATCTATGTGAAAGTGAGATTCTTTTCTTTTGGGTTATAATGCATCCAGTTTTCTGCCCAGGTAGCTAATGAGGAACTGAGGAACTGACCTCTTCTGAAACAGAGTATTTTGATAACACAGTGTTCCCAAATCACATAGACACAACATTAAGCAGCAGGAAACACTGTGCTTCCCAGTGAGATCCACAGTGTACATATGCCAAATGACACACCTCATGTTTGATTGGATGTGCAGATCTCCTTTTCTAGATGAGTAAACTCGGACCAGACTTGAGAAGGATATAAATCTGAATTAAACTTCTGGGTCCACTGCTTTGGATCTTTGTCACCATAGGAGAGCAGTGTAGTCTCAAAAGTCTTCATTTCCATTTCCTCCATGCAAATAATATTTTCCTTTGTAACAAGATTCTTGTTTAATTAGATGGCATAATTTATATAATCTCCTTAGCACATTATTTAATAATTGCACATTAATTAATAATCTTGACTTGATCATGCCATATACATGATTTGCTAATTCTTTTTGTTTCTGTTTTATGTAGTCATTTTGGTGGTAGTTGTTCAAAGATAAACTTCAGACTGTCTTTCTTACGTTTGTTTTCCAGTGACTCAGGGTCAACATAGAGGCAATTATTGTATTTGTCACAACCTGCTAAGTATTCATTCCATGTAATTTGATTGAGCATTTACTGAATGCTAAGTACTATTCTGGCTTCTATGATACACAGATAAGCTCCCATTCTGGCACTGACCGCCACCTGCAGGTGTTGGTAGGCACTAATCTCCAGGGCCAATACTGGAGATCCTTCAGTCTAGAACATAGTATTTCTTAAATATTTTTTGAAGGGGGAAAGAAATAAGAGAAGTAGTTGTTTTCAGGATAAAAAGCAAAGATGATGAAATCTAGGTGTTCCATATTTCCAGGCTCTCTTTTGCCTTATCTACTCACTCCTCATTCCCTACCTTTTCTTATTTCTTCTTCCTTCATTTCATTGACAGGGTCTATTCTGAAATATCAGAGTCACATGAGAAAGTATCGCTTCCTTTCTCGATTCTAAAGACTCCTACAGACCAACCATCTTTAGCTTATATGGAATCTATTTGTGGTTTCTCAGTGGTACAATGAAAAAGGTCACTGAAGAGCCCTTAAGATTTCCTTCTAAGCAGCCATTTGCTCTTCAACCATCAAATACTTAGTATTTTAAGCACTGCCATGTAGATAAGTCAGAGAAGACACCAGAGGACAAATGAATAGGAAGAACTAATAAAAGGAGAAAAATAAAATGTGTTAGCTGGAATTCAAGACTCTGGAGTTCTTTTCCTTCTTTTCTTCTAGACGGTATGCCTTGGACATGCTACTTCACTCATTGGATTCCTTTCTCACTAAGGGATATGGCTATTTAAGCCGTATGAACTGTCCCAGCTCTCATACTTTACAACTCAATGAGTTTAGAAATGTTACATCGGTTTTGAGCAATATAGTCTAAGCATGATCTTTTGAGACTAAGTGAAACTTATCCAACAAGAAAGACTTGATTGGACTTTAGACAGGAGACACTTCAATAAGTAAAAGTAAATAAAAAACATACAAATGAATATATATTTAGATAATTCTGAAGTATTGATCATTGGTAAAATTCAAATATGAAATCTAGATTAGAATATGTTATCAATGCTTAATGCATGATTTTGATAAATGTACTGTGGTTGTTAAAGAGTAAATCTTTATTCTCAGAAAATGCTATGAAAAATTTGAGGCGCCTGGGTGGCTCAGTGGGTTAAGCCTCTGCCTTTGGCTCGGGTCATGATCTCAGGGTCCTGGAATTGAGCCCCACATGGCTCTCTGCTCAGCAGGGAGCCTGCTTCTCCCTCTCTCTCTGCCTGCCTCTCTTCCTACTTGTTATCTCTCTCTCTGTCAAATGAATAGATAAAAATCTTAAAAAAATTTTTTTGAGGCTTAAATTCAACGATTTTTTTCAAAAGATTTTTTAAAAATTTATTTATTTGAGAAAGAGAAAAGTCATGAGTGGGGAAGGGGGGCAGAGGAGAGGGAGAGAGAAGGAGACTCCCAGCAGAGCAAGGAGCCCTATGTGGGGCTCAATCCCACAACCCTGTGATCATGACCTGAGCTGAAGGCAGAGGCTTAACCCACTGAGCCAATCAGATGCCCCAAAACTCAATGATTTTAACTAGGAAGAAGAATAGAGAGGGATACAGCAAAGAGCATGTCCAGAGGATTGAGAATCCCAATAGTACTGCAATTTCTGTTTCTAATTCTGGAGGGTCATCTGTGTGCTTGTCGTTGTGTCCTATCAATTTCTATATAATTTCTGATGAAGAATGATTTTTCATGATTTCTGATGAATGACTTTTCATGATTTCTGATGAAGAATGATTTTTCATCATTGATCTAGCTCCAGGGGTTTCCTGTTACTCAAAGAAAGCTAACAACGTCTATGGTCAACATCTGTCTATGGTCAACATATTAAGGGAAATTATAAAGACTTAGCATAAAGAACTACAACTACCTCACATAAGGTCAGAATACACAAATGTCCACTTCCTTAGAACCCAATAAAAGTTACCTGTCCCCATTCCCATAGTAGCCATAACTGAGCTCCCATTCACTAGGTCTTCCCACATAGATGTCCTAACTTCCTGGCATTTTTAGGACAATGTGCTGGCATGTGGAAAAGCTGAAAATTACTCAGATGAGTGGATGTGCCTGAGGAAATGCTACAAAGTCCTCTGAACTCCTTAGTAGGACTTCACACGGTTCTGTTTGCACAACTGAAAGGAATTACTACTGCCCTCACCTTTGGGATTACACCTTGTCACATAGATTTTAAGGCATGGCTTAGGTTTTAGAGAAAACATTTTTACTGGGAAGTCTATCTTTTGCCCTGAAAATCTATCAGATATTCATTCCATGTAGAAGTTAAGGTTAGTATTAAACCAGCCTTAGATTAATCACCCTGACTACATTAAATATTGGCAGAAGGAAATAGTAACGCTACCAGCTCTTCGGCCAAACATCTTTTTTTTTTTTTTTTAAAGATTTTATTTATTTATTTGACAGAGAGCAGAAGCAGGCAGAGAGGCAGGCAGAGAGAGGAGGGGAAGCAGACTCCCTGCTGAGCAGAGAGCCCGATGCAGGGCTCGATCCCAGGACCCTGGGACCACGACCTGAGCCGAAGGCGGAGGCCTTAACCCACTGAGCCACCCAGGTGCCCCCAGCCAAACATCTTTGGTTCAAATTCTGGTTTGGTCATACACTGTGACGTTAGGCAAGTTCATTTTTAAAACACCTTTTAATCTCAGTTTCCCCATTTGTGTAATGGCACAAATATTAATACCAAACTTGTACAACTGAAATGAGATTTGAGGCAGTATATGTGAAGTTTATAGAAGAGTGCCAGTAGCAATGTAAATCCTCAATGCATTAGCTATTGTCCCATTTAAAATATTTCCTTTATATTTATGACAAGACTCACTTCCGATAATGTATATTATTTTCAGTAATCTCAAGTTACACCAAAAATATAGTCTGTTCTAAATGGCAGACTTAACGTTTTGGATGCCACAATTTTTTTTTTTTTTAATTCTTCAGTCTAAATTTGATTAGCTTTTCCACACATAATATAAAACTGAGCTAAATCTCATCTTCCTGGCCACTGTTCTCTAAGACACAGTCCAGATTGCTCATGCTTCTCACAAAAGTGGGACCTAGAACTTTCTGAAAATGGACTTTATTATATCTCCCTTTTTGGGTGCCAGGCTTCTGTTTCAAAACCCATCTATCAGAGGCAGCTGTTTAGCACTGTTTTTTTCTTACATTGTGAAGTGCTTTCTCCTCTGCTGTCTTAACACTTATCTTTTTCCTCCTAAGCTCACAAAACTCATTTTTTACTTTATGTCTAAAATTGTGGCTTACTTTTTCTGACTCAATTTTGTTACCACAAAAAAAGAAAAAAAATCCTGTTACCTGATCTTATAGGTCTCTTCCTGCTCTGAAATTTCTTGATCTAGTATCTTTATATTTATCCCCTAGTATAATTAATTGTATTTGGTCTGGCCCTTATTTCCACCAGGTGGAGATATAGAACACTGATTTTGTCAAGTAACCTAATACACTGATACTTATTTTAAGTGCTATGCTATGATAAATTTAATCATAAGCCATCTATAACCCCAAATAAGACAATGGCTAGGAGAGAATATTGGCAAAACCAAGGGCAGAATCCAAAGCAGTCCAGTTACCTTGTCTGACCATTAACCATTGCTGTCTAACATCTCATAACTTTAGAGTACCCACTATGTGTTCTAGGTAATAAAAACATCATTGTTGTTTTTTATTTCATGATTCAATGTTTAGATGAAACCCTAGTGCTGTTCCTTCCTTGACTGTACAAGGTAATTTTTTTTGAATATTATTTTTTAAATTTATTTCACAGACAGAGATGACAAGTAGGCAGAAAGGCAGGCAGAGAGAGGAATGGAAGTAGGCTCCCTGCCAAGCAGAGAGCCTGATTCTGAGCTCGATCCCAGGACCCTGGGATCATGACCTGAGCTGAAGGCAGAGGCTTTAACCCACTGAGCCACCCAGGCGCCCCAAGGTCATATTTTCTTATTAGATTTTCAGAACTAATGGTAATCATTTGTTGTATGTTTAAAGAAAATATGCTTCATAAATATAGAGTCAAATAAGAAAGTCTGCAAAAGTCAAGTTGGACATAATGTTATTCAGTTTCAGCTGGGTTTTAACTATTTTTATTTTTTTAAAGATTTTGTTTATTTGAGGGAGAGAGAGAGAGAGAATGATGGGGGGCAGAGGGAGAGAGAGAATCTCAAGCAGACTCCGCGTGGAGCCAGATGTGGGGCTGGATCTCACCACCCTGAGATCATGACCTGGGCTAAGGTCAAGAGTTGGATGTTTAACTGACTGAGCCAACCAGGCACCCTGGTTTTAAGTATTTTAAAAAATATTATTCTGGAAGTGACACAAAAAAGACTTCATCAGCCAAAAGGACAAAGTAACAAATTTTCATGGGGGGAAAAAAAAAAAGATTTCTCAGTTCTGTGTCCTTGCCTGTTTTGGGAGAAGATACTTAAGAAGCAGCAGTTGTGGTCGTTCTACTACATAGGCTGATCCATGCCTTGTGGTGTAATAGAGTCAAAAGGCAGATGCCCCACCACGTTGGAGAGACTGAGAATATGTCACCACGGCTCCTAAGGAAGTAGTATTTGATCTTCTCTTCCTCTCTTGCACATATTGATTCTTGACGTCTGCAGATAAACCAGTTTAATTAAAAAGGTGGAGAAAGACTGGCATCTGGTAGGGGTGTTTATTGCCAGGTGGCTGACCTTCTCTTGCCAAGGTAACTCATGTTGCTAGTGTTGTTTATTTTCTTTCCTTTTTTTGATACATACAACAAAACACTAAGTAGTTTTCTGAATTGTGAAGTAGTTCTGAGATGATGATATTCTGTTTATGTAATAAAGGGCTATTGGGTCATGAGGGATGGAGAAAGGAAAATGTTTTTTGAGTCCTTCTATGGAGCAGACAATGAACTGGGTGTATTATATATATTATCACACATAATTGTAAGAGCTACACTATATATAATGATAAGTGTCACCTGTGGAGAAACTGAGCTCAGAGGAGTGAACTCTTTGGTCTAATGACATTAACTTGTAACTACAAGGAATTGGGATTTGAGCCTAAGTTTTCTAGGTCCTATAATCCATGCATCTTGACTTTCTCTAGCTGTTCATAACTCAAACCTATGCAATACCTTTAATTTCTAGCCATCTCATTATTGACAATTATTTGCCATTTTTTAAAAGAAAAAGAACAACCCCTGATGCCTCGTATTTTTTCCTACCAACTTGCTATCAGGTGCTGGAATAATTGCTCTCTTCAAATAAAAATCCTAGTTATTTTCAGGTCAAAATTTAAACATGCATCTATACATATGTAGATCCTTCCTTTGCATCTAGGAAAGATATTGGTATTGTGGTTCCCATGTCTAAGTGTTGCTAAGAAAATGTATCTGGCTCTCTATGTTCCAAGTACATCCTAGATTTAAAATCTTTTGGGATTAGGTAGTTCTTTGTCCAGTCAAATGTAAGATTACATGGCATCTGTTATTTCTAGGTTTAAGCTTTAAAAAAAAAAAAAAAAAAAAAAAGAGGCTGTGCTCAGTTCACTCCTTCCCCTACTTGCTATTGTTTGACTGGGTGACAGTCAAGTTGAGTTGAACCTCTTTGCCCATGTGGGTTTCTGAATGACTGCAGTGAACAGAAATCCCTCCTTAGTCAGAATAGGTCAGATTTTGCTGTGATGATTAGCCCAGTAAAGGGTTATTTCTCACTCCTATGAAGTATTCATGGGCTGACTAGGGACCCTAAGCCATGTTCTAATCATCCTTACATCGTTGCCTGGATGGCTAGAGGTAACTACTACCCATTACATTTCTTACAACCGTGGAATAAGGGAAAGAGAGCACAGAGAAGTGCAGACGGGCTCAGGTATTTTCTGTTCACTTTGCTTTGGTGTGAGCAACTTATATGGCCATGCCTGAGTTCAAGATGGAGGAGACATAGAACTTTGCCATCTCTCTGGAAAAAGGAGCACCAAATATTTGTGAACAGCCTTAATGGCAACCACAACTTCTAGTCTTCCCTCTTGTGTTACACATGTAACATACGCAGGAAATGAGCTTACATGGGGAAATCCAGGGAGTGGTTGGGGTTGTTATTTCAGCAATATCAACCCAATTAGAACCACATAGTCATCAGTAGAGAACAGTTTAAGAAATCATATTTCACATGTAATAGCAGTTACTAGCCTTAGGTACACATTAGAATGACCTAAACTATTTTTAAAAGTATTAGTGTTCAAGGCTCACCACCCACTAATATCATTAGAAGCTTAGGGATGGCCTGGTAGGGCCTGGGCCTTGTTTCGTTTCTTTTCTTTTCTTTTCTTTTCTTTTCTTTTCTTTTTTTTTTTTTTTTTTTTAAGCTTCCCAAAGGGGTAGCTCAGTCCATTAAGCATCTGCCTTCAGCTCAGGTCATGATCTCAGGGATCAAGCCCCGCGTTAGGCTCCCTGCTCAATGGGGAGCCTACTTCTCCCTCTCCCTGTGCCCCTCTCCCCTGCTTGTGTGATCTCTCTCTCTCAAATAAATAAATAAAATTTGAAATAAAAATAAACAAACAAACAAACAAACAAATAAATAAATAAAAACTTCCCAAAGGATTGTGATATGCAGCCAGAGCTGAGAACCACTGATATATACAACGGAATATTAGACATATGATATACAACTATAGGTGAAGAGTTGCAATTATGCCCATTACCTATAAAAATCTACTTCTAGTTTAACAGAAAGTCATAAAATATTTTCCTATCTGCTCTACAACTGTGTACCTATATTTTTAAAAACATACAGAAAAGTTTAGAATACTACACTGTCAAATATTACATGTGTTTGCCCTTGAGGCATGGTTAGTACTTTTCATGAATTATTATGAGGAAGGAGAAAAGGTTTTAAGCTACACTTAGTTTCCATTTTCTTTGTTCTAAGTTATTGATTGCTATTTTATGTTTCCATAACCATAATCTTGTTATATAAATAGAACTTTTTTTTAAAGATTTTATTTATTTATTTGGCAGAGATTATAAGTAGGCAGAGAGGCAGGCAGAGAGAGAGGAAGGGAAGAAGACTCCCTGTTGAGCAGAGAGCTCGATGCGGGACTTGATCCCAGGACCCTGAGATCATGACCCGAGCTGAAGGCAGAGGCTTTAACCCACTGAGCCACCCAAGTGCCCCTAAATAGAACTTTAATGCTGAAATTTAAGAATACTTTTTTTTAAGATTTTATTTATTTATTTGACAGAGGAAGAGATCACAAGTAAGCAGAGAGGCAGGCAGAGAGAGAGGAAGGGATGCAGGCTCCCCTCTGAGCAGAGAGCCCAATTCGGGGTTCAATCCCAGCACCCTGGGATCATGACCTGAGCCGAAGGCAGAGGCTTTAACCCACTGAGCCACCAAGGCACCCCTTTAACGCTGAAATTTAAAAGGCAAAATATTACTTAATACCTCAAAAATATAAAAGAATGCATATTTGTAAATAGGGAGCTATAATGTTAAAAATATGTCAGTTTTCAGGGCACTTGGGTGGCTCAGTTAGTTGAGCATCTAACTCTTGATTTTAGCTCAGGTCATGATCCTCAGGGGTATGAGATCAAGCCCCAGGTTGGGCTCACTATGGAGTCTGAGATTCTCTCTCTACCTCTGCCTCCCCACCCTCCTCACATATGCTCTCTCTCTTACGCTAAATAAATAAATAAAATCTAAAAATACAAAACAAAATTCAATCTTCACTAAAGTAATTAACAAACGTAAAGAACAAAATTTCCAGATTTCTTAGGGGTAGTTTGAGGAGAAGTTAAATATTTTAAATCTTAGCTGGAAGAATTATCACTTTTAAATATATCAATTTATTTAAAATTTGAGAAACAAGTATCCTGAGAATTTTTATCCTACGTTACTAAAACATTATGCATTTAGAATATTGAAAAGACTTTTGTATAGCTGTAGGAATAAAAAATACATAATTCAAAAGAATTATGGTTGGGGGTACCTGGGTGGCTTGGTGGGTTAAGCTTCTGCCTCTGGCTCAGGTCATGATCTCAGGGTCCTGGGATCGAGCCCTGCATCAGGCTCTCTGTTCAGCAGGGAGTCTGCTTCCCCCTCTCTCTCTGCCTGCCTGCTTGTGATCTTTCACTTTCTCTATGTCAAAAAAAAAAAAAAAATCTAAAAAGAATTATGGTTGTGGTCAACCCCAAAATATGTAAGAATCTAGAATGTGATAAAGGTGATATTTCTAAGTATGGAAAGAGAATATATACAGTATTGAGAAATTTACCCTGTTGAAAAATAAAAATGTTCTTAATCCATATTGTATACCAAAATCCACCATTATTCAAAATTTAAATGTGGAATACAATCTTTATTTTTTTTTGCTTTTATTATTTTAATTTATTTTTTTAATTAATTTTTTTTCAGTGTTCCCAGATTCATTGTTTATGCACCACACCCAGTGCTCCATGCAATATGTGCCCTTCTCAATACCCACCACCAGGCTCATCCAACCCCCCACTCCCTTCCCCTCCAAAACCCTTAGTTTGTTTCTCAGAGTCCACAGTCTTTCGTGGTTTGTCTCCTCCTTCGATTTCCCCCAACTCCCTTCTCCTCTCCATCTCCCAATGTCCTCCATGTAATTCATATGCTCCACAAGTAAGTGAAACCACATGATAATTGACTCTCTCTGCTTGACTTATTTCATTCAGCATAATCTTCTCCAGTACTGTCCATGTTGATACAAAAGTTGGGTATTCATCCTTTCTGATGGAGGCATAATACTCCATTGTATGTATGGACCATAATTTCTTTATCCATTTATCTGTTGAAGGACATCTTGGCTCTTTCCACAGATTGGCAACTATGGCCATTGCTGCTATGAACATTGGGGTACAGGTGGTCCTTCTTTTCACTACATCTGTATCTTTGGGGTAAATACCCGGTAGTGCATTTTCAGGGTCATAAGATAGCTCTATTTTTAATTTCTTAAGGAATCACCATACTGTTTTCCAAAGTGGCTGCACCAACTTGCTCTACTGTTCAGATTTGTGACAGGAATAAGTGAGGTAAAATACATGATCTGGTATGATGCTTGGTATGTAGTATTCCTTAAATAGTAATTTTCTAACCAGTTTTATCAGTTTCCACTAATTCATGATTATCTTCTGAAGTTTCAAAGTATGCTTCAAATACTACATACCCACCTTTTACACTCACTCTTATTCTCAATAATTTTTTTTTATACTCTATTTTCTACTTCCCTCATAATGATCCCTATTTTTCTTAATATGTACCCATAGGTAGTTTTAATGACTGGATATCCTATGGAGGAACTTCATTCCAAAAGAAACAAACTGAGCAAAAAGTCTTTACTACGAAAGACTTTTTTTTTTTTTTTTTTTTTAGTTAAGTGAAAATCAGGAAGCATGTACCTTCTACATCCTTCCACCTTTTGAAACAACGTGGCATGGCCAGTTGTAGTGGCAGAAATTCCAGTGTACACATATGATAGAATAATTGAAAAGCATTGAAAAATGAAAGGAGTAAAAAAGAAAATTCATACAGGTAGTGGATATGAGAGGATTTTAATTTGCTTTTGTATATGTTTTTAAAGATCTATTTACTTATTTTAGAGAGCGAGAGAGAGAGCATGAACAGGGAAAGGGGGTGAGGGAGAGGGAGAGAGAACCTGAAGCAGATTCCCTGATGAGCAGGGAGTCCCACCCAGGGCTAGATCCCACATTCCTGAGATCACCATCAGGGCTAAAATCAGGGGTTGGAAGCTTAACCTACTGAGCCACCCAGGCACCCATGTATTTTCGGTTTTTTATTATGTGTGAGAGTTATCAAGAATTCTTGTGAGAAACCATGGAGTTCTGAAATATCCAAAAGGGAAGAAAGAAGATATTGAAAAATAGTATTTCTGCAAGTTAAAAATTGGTTAACTTTTAATCATATTGAAGTTCCAGTTAATATTGGAAATCACTAACCAGTTTTAAGTTCTTTTGGATTTGCTTACTCCTGTGGGAAGAAGAGACTGGGTCAATAAGGGAGTAGGAAGTTGACCCATACTGGTTTAATTTACATTTTAGGGTCTGCTTAGAATTGAATGTCTAGGGTGAAGTAACTTGCTGAGGCATTTTTACCTATATTGCTTTAATTATGGTATAAAGTTTCAATTTTATTTTTTTATTTTTTAAAGATTTTATTTATATATTTGACAGAGAGAGAGTTCAACAGTATGCAGAGAGACAGGCAGAGAGAAGGTGGAAGCAGGTTCCCAGCTGAGCAGAGAGCCTGATGCGGGGCTCAATCCCAGGACCTTGAGATCATGACCTGAGCCGAAGGTAGAGGCTTAACCCTCTGAGCCATCCAGGCACCCCAAAGGTTCAATTTTATATGGGCCCTTATTATTCTTAGAGTAAAATCTCAAAGACTATGTAGAGACACATGCTATGTCAGGATTGAAATACTGGTGAAAATGTATGCTTTGTATGAGATGATTTGGGTAGAAAATGAAAGGTAACTAAGTTAATGTCATTAAGAAATTATTTGCTTTTAAATGATCATGAGAAGTTGTAAAGTGGCAATCTTTTTCACCTACACGATTCCTTCAAAATCTATATTCTTTTTTAGGAGGCATGAGGAGACAATTAAAAATCTACTTTAGGGGCACCTGGGTGGCTCAGTGGGTTAAAGCCTCTGCCTTCAGCTTGGGTCATGATCCCAGGGTCCTGGGATCGAGCCCCACATTCAGCTCTCTGCTCAGCAGGGAGCCTGCTTCCTCCTCTCTCTCTCTCTCTCTTTCTCTCTCTCTGCCTGCCTGTCTGCCTACTTGTGATCTCTGTCAAATAAATAAATAAAATCTTAAAAAAAATCTACTTTAATTAGTTTAAGTCTGTTGTCCTCTTCCAGGGAAGACTTAATCCACTGGAAATTTGCATATCACAGAGTAACTTACAATTAAGTGTTCCTAGGGATACGTGCATCACATTTGCCCATGTCATAGGACATATAGTAATAAGCATTTTACAGTCCATTAGAATATATGGACAATGTTGTGTCAGCTTGAGGCAACAAAGTTGCCTTTAGCTAAAAGCTACCTCAAAGTTTGCCTGCTCTGAAGACTGAAGGAAGAAATATTTTGACTTGTATTAATCCCTTCACAACAGTGGTTTGGAACATTCCCTCACAAAGTTTCTAGAGGGATTTACAGAAAGTAACATGGCAGAAATCAAGGACAAAGATTTCAAATTATGGTTAAAAGTTTCCTTAGCATAATTCAGCATTATATATTCTTTGAAGTTCATATAGCCTGATATGTGAATGGAAGCTGACAAAAGTCATTCATGGACTCAAAGACATAATAACACAACGGCTTCCATTTCCATGTAGGACTTACTTCCTAGGAGATGTATTTGGCTGAGTGGAATTTGTCTACCATCTGTGTGCTGAATTTATAGGTACCTAGGAAAAGAAAGAAGTGTTCTTTCTAATTCAGATTGGAAACAGGAAACAGGAAAAACTGTTTTACAATACCTTTTGTACAGTGAGAGATACTCAAAATTGAACAACCCTAGAATTTGGGAAATGCAAGGTAACTTCATGACTGTTTCAAGTGTGGACATAATCAATAATTAAGGGATGACTGGCCTCATACACCATCTCTCTTCACTTGCCTTAGTCACTGGCTGTAAGCAGGGATTACACTTGTTCATGGGCATGATTCTTTTTTTCATTTTCTGAGTTTATGCGAGGGGGTTATCTGATAGAAAAAGCCAGCCTAAGCTGAACTTTCCTACCAGAACTGTTCAAAGGAATTTACCCCTGAACTTGTAGTACAAAGGAAAATGCAAGAGAATTTGCCATTCAGCAGAGGGACCTATGCATGAGGTAGAAATTTTATCTCTCTCTCTCTCTCTCTCTTTTTTTTAAATCAAAAATTCTTGCCAGGAAATTCTCAAGAGAATAGTAAATGAGGGAAAGGTGTTTCTTCTTAAGAGATCCTATGTACTGCTATCTATGAGGAACAAGGGGGAACTAGGAGTTAACCACCCTCCAGTATCCAGGTGCCAGATGGGACTTCATAGCCCATTCTACCAGTTGTAACATCACATGGAAGGATAAAAGAAAGAGAAAAGTCAGGCAGGCTGCCCTAGAGGTGTGTTGTAGGAAAATCTCTGGAGTCACCATGGATGATGGTCAACCTGGGATCAAGAAACAAAATTTTTAAGAATTGCTATTCTGGTTTGCTGACATATTTTTTAATGCTCTTAGAGACAAATAATGATAAGAAGTGCCTTATGATGATTATTGTTGAGTGGGATGTGAATTTTTGTTGTTACTCCATGAAGGAACCAAGTCTAGTGAATATTAGGATGTACTCAAATTAGTCAAAAACCACTTCTAAAAATAAACAAATACTGACCACTACCCTGTCAGCAGGAAAGGGCTATTTAGAGGTTTGCTGACTCTTCTAAATCAAACCATTGCTAGAAATGTTAACTAATGTTAACTGGGTAATCTCAGAACCAAATCAAACAATATTAATCTGAGTCAATATTCAACTTGGAAAGGAAAATTCATGCCTTTATAAATCCTTGTTAGGAATGGTCTATTCCTACATCTCCCTCGTGTAAATGTAAAAATTCAGATCCAAAGAAGTGATGATTTGTACATATTTCATAGCCATTGTCTTAATTTAGACATTAACCAAAAAAGGTTTCTAGAGATCTTTTCACTTTCAGCAATATTTTTACATCAACTACCTCTCCTTCTTTCCTACATTTCTTTTCCCTGTTAACCCCCTGCTTTCTTCTAGAGAGCTAAATATTCTCGATCTCCTTTCATGGATGATTGGATGATTGGACCTTTAAAAAGGTCATTCTCGGTGGGTAAATTCCAATACCTCCACAAAATTTTAAGCAAGTTCAAAATACAATCAAATATGTCCTTTCATTCTTAGCACTTATATCTCTGATGTTTCACCTTTTTGACATTTTAAAATGAATTGTGATCCTGGTTCAGGTGCCTGACTGACAACACCGGAAAATATAGTTACCCAGCCAATGAAATGATAGAGCCTGTTGAAGCCTGATATGGGCCCTAAAATCAGGCTGCCAAGACCTCTGAAGTCATTTTGCTGTGATGAATATGTGCTCCCTGGGTTTTTCTACAACTTCTGATTTGAATGGTTATACATCAGGGTTGCCTATTTGGACCATTGTTAGTTAAATTTCCTACCTGTTTGCATACTAGAAATATCAAGGAAGAGCTAGACATGGCCACACCTTCAGGAAACAATCAGTCAACTCAGGCTGCTATAAAAAACAACCATAGACTGGATGGCTTGCAAAAAACATGTATTCTCTCAGTTTTGAAGGCTGGGGAGTATAAAACCAAGGTGCTGGTAGATTGCTTTCTGGAGAGAACCTGCTTCTTGCTTTGCTGATGACTTGTCAATTTGCTGTATACTCATATGGCTGAGAGCAGGGAGACCCAGAAAACAAACTCTGATATTCTTCCTTTAAGGGCACCATGCCCATTAATGAGGACTGCACCCTTATGACCTAATTGCTTCCTGGAGACCTCACCTCCTAATGACATCACATTGAAAGTGAGGGATGCATCCTATGAATGGGGAGGGGGAATACATTCAGTTTCTAAAAATGACTTTTAACTTAGTTGGGCAATTGTTTAAACAGACCCATAGAAGGGGGGGGGTAGTGCTAAAAGTTAACATGCTGGTCAAATTCAGAATTCAGAGTAAATTAGGAAAGACTTTAAGAACAAAGTACTCTCTGGGGTGCCTGGGTGGCTCAGTCAGTAGAGTATCCCACTCTTGATTTCAGCTCAGGTCATGATCTCAGGGTCCTGGAATGGAGCCCCATGTTGGGCTCTGCACTGAGCATGGACCATGCTTGAAATTTTCTCTCTCTCTCTCCCTCCCCCTCTCTCCCTACTCATGCTCTCTGTGTCTCTAAATAAATAAATAAATAAATAAATAAACTAACTTAAAAAAAAATAAGGAAGCACTATCTGATCTGCAACTTGCTTCATGACCTGGTTTATACACATACGACTCTCTGGCCTCTTCTCCTATGTTCTGCCTGTGTTTCTCATTCCCAAAGTGCCAGAGTTTATGTAGCTCCTAGAACTCATTGTACTGTTTACATTTCCAGGTCTCTGTTACAGCTGTTCCCTCACCCAGATGGCTCTAGACTGTTGTGGTGGCTTCACATGATCACTTGGGTGTGGTTTTCCATTTGTTCTGGGCACAGGAGGCGATGTTACGCCTCTACATTCCCTTGTGGTTGGATGAGGCCATGTAACCAGTTTTGGTCAATGGGCTGTGGGCAGAGTCTGGCCATTTAACTGACATTGGAGGATTGTATATCTCTGCATTGCATTTCTTTAGTTTTGTTCAGTGTGTTGTGGATAGACATGATCAATTGATTTAGTGCTGATTAAACAGGGCTTTAAACTGACAATTCCATGCCCTCCAACCCTCTTGTGAAAGCATATACTGAAATGGAGTTTCAGTAAGATCAATGTCACCTATAATCTCATTATATATTACTGCTCTGAAGAATTTACCAGACCCACAAGAGATGTTGTCTAAGCAAGAAATGAAGGTTTTCTTTCTTTCCTCCCACCCCCCCTCCCCAAGCCACTGAGATTTAGAGGAGGTTTGTCCTCCCATCATAGTTCTTTTCTGCCTGATACTATTTCTCTTCTGGACCTTGAAATATGTTTCAAAAGTCATAGACCCTGGTCTGAAATCTTCTAGGCTGAGTTAGGGGCCTGTGCTTTCTGTGATCTCTTCAAAATCCATTTTCTGCATCTGATGCCAACATCCACACTTTCTGTTCAAGAATATATGACGATACCTTTCAGTCTATAAAATCCATCTGTGAAACTATCCCTAGCTTATTGATAGGAACATAGGAGTCATATCAAAGTCAATCAATGTAACACATTCCCTGGAACTGATTCTGATGTGGGCAACTGATTGATTATTTCTGAACAATATGAATCTCAAGACTTCCTCATAATGATGGAATTAAAATATTTTCATCTTGCTGAATGATTTGTAGCTGAAAGGAAATAACTCTAGAGCTGCTGGAAGCTATTTTGCTGCCATGAGAGATGTCCATTTTAAAATCAGAGGCAACCCAGGTGAAGTCAAATCACATTACAGACAGAATTATATGTCCCAATAGAAGACCTTCTTACCAATCCATGCCTGAACTTTTATGTTATGTGATTCAATAAATTTGCCTTTTCTTAAGCAAACTTGAGCGTAGTTTTCCTTTTTTATTTGTTTATTTTTTTAGTCTGAAAAGGATTACGGGTACAGATTCTTTCTTCTATAATACCATGTTGTTTCTGCTCTGAGAAAATTTAGTATTCAGGGACACCTGGGTAGTGCAGTCAGTTAAGCATCCAACTCTTGATTTTGGCTCAGGTCATAATCTCAAGGTGGTGAGATCAAGCTCCATACAGGGCTCCACTGCTTAAGGTTCTCTCTCTCCCTGTAGCTCTGCCCCTCCTCCAACTCTCTCTTAAGAAAGAAAGAAAGAAAGAAAGAAAGAAAGAAAGAAAGAAAGAAAGGGAAAAAGAAAAAAGACTGATGCCTGGCTTACAAATGATGGTTAGTAAATGGTTATTCATATCATCTGACCTGAGAAGTGGACATAGAATGTTTGGGGGAATGGCAGAGATTCTGGATTCCAGTGCGGTCAGCAGGTAGCCAGAGAAGAAAGAATTCTACCAAGGTCATGAAAGAGAAAGGCTCAAAGTAAATACCAGAGATTCCCAACATTTGGGGGGCCATTCTAATATTTTAACAGAAACTGGGGTTGTTTTATAGTTTTCAGGCTGTTTAAAAATATCAGAAGAGCCTTACCAGAATTCTACTACTTAATGATTGAAGAGGCCACCTCAGGTCTTGAAAAACTATCACTTGCCAGCAAAACAGGAGAGGAAAGAATAAGATTACATTAGAAGAATGGAGACTACATCAGAATTGTTTTGTTTTGTTTTGTTTTGTTGTTTTTTGTTTTTGTTTTTTTCTGAGAGGTCAAGGCAAAAATTAAGACACATTTAAGAAAACTACATCTTCAGCAGGAAATGCTTCAATATCTTTTGTCTGCTCGGGTCTTTCTCATGGATGAAGCTAATCCAATTTGAGAGCTTGGTGAAACACTGTGAGTGATGCTCTCTCATTACCTGTCACCTCAGGGACGAGGCTCTTTGGAGCATGACAGAACACATCCTCCCATTCTCAACCTGAGTCACTGTCACTTTTCTCTTTTTGACCTTTTTCAGGAACTGCAGGGGCATCATTCTTGACTGACACTGATGCTGCCAGGCACCTTGCTCCCAAGGACAGCACCCACAGGCTCTTTGGTTGTGACTAATACTGAGGGCTTTCTTCTAACAGGAAAAAAGAAAAAAAAAAAAAACTGTGAGGGAAAATGCTGACAATTACTGTAGTGGGATAAATAGTGATGGTATCATGCCAACCAATCTACTTCTGCTGACTGGCATCCTTCCCATTTTTTGCCAGTGCTTTCTCTTGCTTCCTTTAAATAATGATTGCATTGTAGTTCTTGTCTCATTCAGACCTTTTACATCTTCTTCAAATTTATATAATTTAGGAATTACATATAATAAATATAAAATATAATTTAGGAATTATTTATTAAACTTAATTGCCCATTTATTAAACAATATTATAACCAAGTACCTGCCAGCTTATTATATAGTTTCTTAAATTATGGTCTACAGAGATTGATCATCAAACTTATTCCCTTTATCATGAATTTTAAGGGGCACCTGCATGGCCCAGCTGGTTAAGTATCTGACTCTTAGTTTCTGCTCAGATCACGACCTCGGGATCGTGTGATTGAGCCCTGCCTCAGGCTCTGTGCTTATCAGGGAGTTTGCCTGAGATTCTTTCCTCCCTTCCACCCACTGCTCCTGTTCCTGCTACATGTGCTCTCTCTCTCTAAAACAAATAAAATATTTCTTAAAAAATAGAAATATGGGTGTTTCACAAAGGCCACTGAATATATTTGGTAACTCTTAAAAAATAATGAGATGACCTCTTTAAACCACAACAAAGTTTGAGAACTACTGATTTATTGTCTTTTCTGTATTGGGCACTGTGCTGGGCACCAGGAATATCAAAGTGAAGTGGGCATCATCTTGAAACACTTTCTCTGAAAAACAGGCATAACATAGTTGACAATCAGCAGTATTGTCTTTGCAAAGTGCAATGAACTTTAGAATGATTAGGATTAGGTATACTAAGTTTTCATTTGAGTATCTACAGATTAAATAGTCATAAAACATTATTACTATTATTATTATTATTATTATTAGAATTTGGGTCTATAACTTTTAGGATAGCAGCCTACTGATCACTTAAAAGTAGATTCTTGAGCTTTTATGTTGTAGCAAAGCTATTGGCATACTTAATACTTTATAAACATCTCAGATAAACTTATTTCAATTAGCTAGAACTTTTGGGCAGAGATAACAGATGAATTCCTTTCCCTTGTCATGCCATGATGCAAATCTTTCTTCTATCATGTGTCTCGATTAGGTTCATCAATGCACAAGGAGCTGGAATAACTAATTCCAGAGGTACTTAGAACTGGTTCTTGCTTCCATACAAGTTTTAAAGACATGTTAAGATCACATGAAGTGACTCACTCATACAAAAAGAATATCTATGCTTAAAACTTCAAAGACCTCACAATTAATTTTTAAGCCTGAGAGATATGGGCTATGAGACATAATGGAATCATAGGCTATTTATGGAAGATTATGGGGATGAAACAAAGGCATTGAAGTGGATGGATGGAGGGGGCCAAAAATGTTATTTACCAAAGGAAAAAAAAAATAAAATTCTGAGATTGACTGGTTTTATTTCATTTTGGTAAGTCAGAAGTAGTAATGACCTATGAATGGCAGGCTGAACAATGCTGTTGATATTTACAAGTAGTGAACTTCTCTGTGAGCCATTAAAAATAAAACCAAGACAAATATAAGTGATAAATTGATAGAGACTGATAAAGGTAGATAGTTGCCTTAAAGGTGAACTGTCCAAATCAAGAATGAAACTTACAATGCCATCAGTTCACTTAGGTAAAACAAAATCAGGTTTTGAAAATTCTCAAAAAGATAAATTTGAAGAGTAAAATGTAGAGAGTAGTTTAAAACAAATGGAAACACTTACTATTTCATAATAGCTCTAAATATTTATCATAACTCTGAGTATAATGTTAAAATCAGAATATTTTACTTTGGAGAAGTTCCAAACTGTATCACACTATACTGAAGAAGAAGAAAAAAATCTTGCCACTGTTTTTACTGTTGGAATTTAGCAACACGGAAACATGCATCCAATGCAGTGTCAAACTCAAAGACACTCAGATCATCTATGTTGCCTCTGTACACATGACTGTGTAATTTTGGCACTTGGCCATAAATGTAGAATTTTTAACTACTTTTTTAAAGCCTTCATTTCCCCCCCGCCCCAGAGTTAGCCTTTAAAAAAAGGATTTATAATTTGGTGGTGGAAAACTTAGTCTTTGACTTCAGATCTGGCTTCAGTTCTGCATGTACTGGTTATTAGCTGTGTGACTTGAAGTCACCAGACTATTCTAAATATTAATTCACCTGTAAATGCGAACAGTCCCCATCGGATGTTACGATGATTCAACTATCATTTGGGAAAATTGTTTTTCACACAAGAAGCCCTCAATAAATCTTTTGGTTTTTAGAAGCACATGCAATTAGCTTGGCAGTTTCTAGAACAAAATGCACATATACACACACACCTGAAAACTCTGTGAAAGGAATTTTTGTTTCATTAAAGTAACTAAATCTCTCTGAATAATAGCTTGTAAGTATTATTATATGCATTTGATAACCTGATTCAGACACTGGCCTAAAATTCTTAGCATCCTGATTGATTTCATGTTGTAATGTTCTTTGTGGCTTAACGTCTCTTAACTCCAAAAGACTTCACTTGAGGATCCACAATTACTAAATTTTTAGTTTCTCTTTTTATATTGTAGGCCTAATAGATATTGATTGGGTTCCTTTGAGTACTGATTTAGCAGTTAATAAAATACTCCATAAGAATTTTCATTTCACCTGCATTCTCCATGTCCTATTTCAGGTACTAGGGAAAGCAGGAGATTTTACCTTTCATGAGAAGATATTCAGGAAAGAACTGAACAAGGATTTAATGTGGAAAAGGAAAGTCGCTGCAAAAGAAGTTAATGTGACTCCCAAGCCCATTTTTATAGCTGTGCTGTCATAAATCCTTTATGGCCTCAGAGCCTTAGTTTTCTTATCTAAGGCAAATCAGCATACTTGGTATAGTTATTTCATAGAATTTCTTATGAGGAACAAGTAAGGCAATGCATATTTAAGATTGAATAGTTCAAATCAAATGTAAATTGGTCTTATTCTAATGATTGTGTTTCTTATTTATCCTAAAAACTTACTTACTTTGCTCATGGTATACTTAATTGTCACAGAAGCTTTAAAAAGATTGATTTTACTATCCTCTTTATAGATTTTTGTTTTTTAAGGCTGAAGAAATTAAGTCACTTGATGATAAATAATGGAGCAGGGCTTCAAACCAAAGTTTGTCTTACTTTGAGGTTCGGGCTCTTTCTTTCAAGATTACCTCTTAATAAGAGTTGTGTTATAGGGAAAAATACATTCCTTTTTCCATTAGTGTGGAAGCCAAATTGCATGGTTTTTGTTGGGAATCTTGATTAGATTGCTTAAGGTCAATTGAAGGTTTAGGTTTAAAAAAAAATAATTATTTAAACAAGAGATATACTGCAACACATTGATACATTATGCTAGCATAGTATATTAGGAAACATATCTTGAAATTAGACTAAAATTTAATCCCTAACTACAACACCTTTTTAAACTAATTTTTAACTTTTTAAAAACTATACTTATCTTAAAATAGGTGTGGGACTGGAATTAAATGAGCTAATCCACATTAGTTAGAGTGCCGGGTCTGTAGTAAAATATAAATTAACTAACATTTTAATATTTTTAATACTGTCTGTTACACTGAAACTGATTTTTTACTTATTAAAAAAAGGAAGAAGGAATGAGTAAAGATAATGTGCATTTACCCATTCATTACTTTTCTTTGACATCCAGAAAGGCATATTTCATCCCTTGGCAGACCATGCAACCGAATCTTGGTCTATGGAATGTAAGAAGTAAGATAGGCCAGCACTAGGCCCACAGATTTAAAAGTTCTCATTATTCTCCTACAGTTTAAAAGTAGAAAACATAAAAAGATGAAAGGATTCTATCATCTCGTTTGACTCTTACATTCAGATATTATACATTTCTGAAAATGTGGACATTTCTTTTACAACTGTTCTACTGTTCTACTATTGTTTCCAGAAAGTCTAATGCAAGTCTTTTGTATTAAATAATACCCAGGACATAAAAAATATTTTCCTAATTGTTTCAAAAAAAGTACTTTACAGTGAATTTGCTTGATTCATGATCCAAATAAAATCAGTTTATTATAACTTCTAGTGATTTCTCTTAAATCTTGTTTCAATCTAGAATAGCTCCTGTGTCTTTCCTATGTCTTTATTGTATTGGCTTATGGAAGTGATAGATTAAATTTTCCTGTGGCATCTCTTCTGAATTTGTCTTTTAGCCTCCTTATGCTTTTATTTAACTTATTCTTCTATCCTCAGTGTTCCTATAAATGAAAGTTAAATCAAGAAGGTTGATTGGATCAGGGCTCTTTTATTTTTTTAAAAAAGAATTTATTTATGAGAGAGAGAGAGAGAGAGAGAGAGATCACAAGCAGGGGGGTGGAATAAAGAGAGAAGCAGGATCCCCACTGAGTAGGGAGCCCAATGTGGGGTACCACCCCAGAACCCCAGAATAATGATCTGAGCCGTAGGCAGCTGTTTAACCAACTGAGCCACTCAGGCACCCAGATCAGTGTTCTTTTTAACAAGGCTACTTTAATTGTACTGTTGTGATTTCTACTGCTTCCCATTGAGGGGGGCACAGGATTTATGTGCACTGATTTGGTGATACTACTCTTGGTCCGTAGGTTCAGGAGGGTTCATCCCTCTATCGTTGGTTTCATTCACTGATAATTGTTGGCCAAAATAAAAATTCCACATTTCATGGTAGTGGTTTCCTATTTTTTTTTGTTCTTTCCACATTTACAAATTGGAATTCTTTCCTTTATCAATTGAAGAACAGTTTCATGTAGGGTAGACAGGATAGTTGCAATGTTTTTTGTTCCTAGTGTTCTAGAGGTAATGGGTACCTTAGTATCTATCAATGGTATTTAATTAACTGTTGCTTATTCATTTGAAGCTTTCTCTATTTCTCTCATTTCTAGAACATAATTGCTAACATATTTTGTGTACTAAGCTTAGTACATTTAAAATGTTATATATTATTACCCTATGAGACTTGGATCCCTTTGTAAGCAATAAAGATGTCTATTTGCCTGAGATGACATTTATTTATAGAATCTTTTCTGAATGATCATAGTAGGAAGTTCAATTTTGATATTTTCCCCCCCAGAAAAGTCATTACAAAGAATGTATATGGGGCCTTGGTAAGACCAACATGTGGTTGTCATAAGAGGATAATATTTTACCATCCCTTTTATGCCTTCATTGAACTACTGATTTTCGTAACATACAGTGTTGGAATCCTCTTTGAACTGTTGGATACTTTTATACCCAGTATTTTCTGTGTTCATTTAACCAAAAAGCACTGATTAAAAAAGAAAATAACACTTTCTTTGATCATGCAAGTCTAGAGAAGTTAGGATACATTCAGCAATGACATTTATTATGAGCAGAGTCCAGTGTAAATCAGAGATAAAGCTGACAACTTTCATGGGTTGATCACAGTGGGAATATCAAGTGTCTCAGTGTGTGATGGATTAAGTGGGGGAGGGGAATTAAAGTTGTGCAAATTATTTCTATGCAGGGATTCTAATGTCAGACATGAAAAGTGATTAGGGATATCTGGTCAAGAATAATAATGAGGCTGACACTGATCTATGGACTGAATTTTATTTAGTTTGGGTGGCTGATAGGCTTTAATTTTTAAACCAGTCTTCAGTGAGAGAACAAGAAGTTCAAATGATAAACATAGGAGATACTATTCTCTAGTGGGATTTTGACCAGGGTTTACTTTCTATCAACTGTCACTTCTTAAATCTACATGTGCAACGTAAAGATAATTAGTGTTCACTATGGGAGGCAAAGGATGGTGGGTGGAATGGATTTAGAGTCTAACCCTCATCCTACATGGGTGACATTTTGTAAGACACCCTACACTATGGGCCTCAATTTTCTCATCAGTAAAAGCATAATAATAATATATTCACTGCCTGGCTCAAAAGGTTGTAGTAAGGCTCAAAATCAAAATTACAAATGATTTAATGTCATTAATTAGGAATTAAATAAATGGTATCCTTTATGTGAGAATATGTTATAATAAAAATAGTGATTTACAAAACTATTTAATGATAAGAAACATTAAGATAACCATCTTCAACTTTAAAAACATTAAATTATGTGAAATATACTCACACTTCATTCTTACACAAGAAAAATCATGAATACATACATGGCAATAAAATATCCATCTATCTACAGTGGTAGTGGTTATTAATGACTATTTTTTCATCCTACATGTTTTTCTATTCTTTTAAAATTTTAATAAGAAGCAGTTTCATTGAAATCAGAAAAAAAAATTTAAAAAAATAAGAGAAACAGATCAGTGATATAACACTCAGAAACCAGAAGAATATCTACATATACACAATTATTTCACTGATGGAAGTTTACACATAAGCTATGACTGAACAGAATCACTCACAAAAATTCCCTTCTTCATCTCTCCCCAGATCCTATACTGTAAGATACTGTGATGTTGGCACAAGAATAGTTTACACATTGTTGTTTATGGATAGAATTATGGGGAAATTTGTAGATCATCTCTGAGCAGAAACTCAGTTATTACATGTTTCCATACTGCGAACGCACATTGGAAGAATACAAAATCTGATATTAGGAGTCTTAACAGTGGTGGATAGATGTGGAGGAGTTGGAGGTGTAAAGGGAAGGGAGAAACTCCCTGAGTCACAGTTCAGATGCTCACTATACTTTATTTTGTTTTTAGATAATATCTGAATCTCAAGGATACGGGGACAAGAAGTTAAAGGAACTCACATTCTCCAGAATTTGAGGCCATTTAATCCACCTGGTTTTAAGAAGGAGGTAGTATATAACAATTACGCATACTCTCCTCTAACACACAGCTTTGTTGAATTTATCACATCTGGTACACTATGGGTATTGATCAATGGATTCCAGACTCACAGGAATCAGTCAAACATTTCTCTCTCTCATATGTGTGTGTGTGTGTGTGTGTGTGTACACATTATACGTACTTGTGCATATGTTTAAGCACAAATTTTATGAATATATGTGTATACACACACACACACATGTATATATGAAATGAATGAGAGAGAACAAAAGTGATCAGCATTTTAAATGATAAAATCAGTCTCTATGTGCTACCACTCCTAAGGGCTTTCATATGGATTCAGGCAGACTGGATAAGGCCACAGCTGTTATCAACATTTTATAGAGCTATCCTACCATTTAATACAGTTTCATCAGGAAATCCTTCTATTTCCTAGGCCTGGGCTTTCTGAAACCAAAGCACTTATAAAAGGTAAAAATGCCTTTGTAAGCAGATGCTATCTACTGTTTCGATGCTTCAGAGTATCACTCATGATAATACAAATCTGGATAAATCTCTGATACCTGCTAGCCTATTCTCAAGTTAAGCATGTGCCTTAGTGGACTCACACATCCCCAGAAGTGCAAGGCATTACTTGAAACTCACTGTTTGACACGGAGAGTACATTAAGGTAAAACCCTGCTATACTGAGGGTGGTAGTTGTTGTCGTGTTCTACCTTTTAACTATACATCGGGCCATTAACTCTTCAAAAAGATTTGCTTCTCAACATCACTATCTGTCATTTACTGGAGTTTGTCTTAGTGGGTTCTCAGAATTTCTGTTTTACAACCATGACTTGACTTTCAGCAGACCCTTACTAAAACCTCTGTCAGCTGTCAAATCCTTTGAGTTGTTCTTAAATAAATCAGATATAGCAAGTCATTCATGCAGGCTTTTTTTTTTTTCCCCTCCTGTGATGGGCTGTGGCTGCTTAGGTGTTTCTGTTTTGCAGTAACTATCCTGTTCTCCATTTCAGAAATTTAAAATTAAAATATACAAATTTCTTAAGAAATGTTAAGTTTTAAAGAATGATTAATCTGCTGTCAGCTTTTGTCATTTTAAAGGATATAATGTAACATTAATGAAATTTTGAAATGGAAAGAAATATCCTTACTTTAACAAAATCTACCTCTCTAAAATAAAGCTGTTTTATTTCCATACTTTCTTTATACTGCACCCTACAGATGGAATATTTGACTTGCAATGCTTTGTCTTTTTTTTTAAATTTAATTTAGTTTTTTCAGTGTTCCAAGATTTATTGTTTATGCATCACAGCCAGTGCTCCATGCAATACATGCCCTCCTTATACCCACCACCAGGCTCACCCATCTCCCACATCCCCCTCCCTTACCAAACCCTCAGTTTGCTTCTCAGAGTCCACAGTTTCTCATTTTTTAATCCCCCCTCCAATTTCCCCCTACTCCTTTCTCCTCTCCATCTCCCAGTGTCCTCCGTGTTATTCCTTATGCTCCACAAGTAAGTGAAACCATATGATAATTGACTCTCTCTGCTTGACTTATTTCACTCAGTATAATAGTCCTATATAGTCCCATATAGTCCTATCCATGTTGATAGAAAAGTTGGGTATTCATCCTTTCTGATGGAGGCATAATACTCCGTTGTATATATGGACCATATCTTCTTTATCCATTTGTCTGTTGAAGGGCTTCTTGGCTCTTTCCACAGTTTGGCGATTGTGGCCATTGCTGCTATGAACATTGGGGTACAGATGGTCCTTCTTTTCACTACATCTGTATCTTTGGGGCAAATACCCAGTATTGCAATTGCAGGGTCATGGGGTAGCTCTATTTTTAATTTCTTAAGGAATCTCCACACTATTTTCCAAAGTGGCTCCACCAACTTGAATTCCCATCAACAGTGTAAGAGGGCTCCCCTTTCTCGACATCCTCTCTAACACTTGTTTCTTGTCTTGTTAGTTTTGGCCATTCTAACTGGTATAAGGTGGTATCTCAATGTGGTTTTGATTTGAATCTCCCTTATGGCTAATGATGATGAACATTTTTTCATGTGTCTGTTAGCCATTTTTATGTCTTCTTTGGAGATGTGTCTGTTCATGTCTTCTGCCCATTTTTTGACATGATTATCTGTTTTGTGTGTGTGTTGAGTTTGAGGATTTCTTTATAGATCTTGGATATAAGCCCTTTGTCTGTAGTGTTATTTGAAAATATCTTCTCCCATTCTGTGGGTTGCCTCTTTGTTTTGTGGACTGTTTCCTTTGCTGTGCAGAAGCTTTTGATCTTGATGAAGTCCCCAAAGTTCATTTTCGCTTTTGTTTCCTTTGTCTTTGGAGACATATTTTGAATGAAGTTGCTGTGGCCAATGTTGAAGATGTTACTGCCTGTGTTCTCCTCTAGGATTTTGATAGATTCCTGCCTCACATTTAGGTCTTTTATCCATTTTGAGTTTATCTTTGTGTATGACACAAGAGAATGGTCAAGTTTTATTCTTCTATACATAGCTGTCCAATTTTCCCAGCACCATTTATTGAAGAGACTGTCCTTTTTCCACTGTATATATTTTCCTGCTTTGTCGAAGATTATTTGACCATAGAGTTGTGTGAGAATATGAATTCTCTACCCTGTTCCACTGGTCTATGTGTCTGTTTTTGTGCCAGTACCATGCTGTCTTGGTGATCATAGCTTTGTAGTAAAGCTTGAAATCAGGCAATGTGATGCCCCAGATTTGTTTTTCTTTTTCAACATGTCCTTAGCAATTCGGGGTCTTTTCTGGTTGCATACAAATTTTAGGATTGTTTGTTTTAGCACTTTAAAAAATGCTGGTGGAATTTTTATCAGGATGACATTGAAAGTATAGATTGCTCTGGGCAGTATAGACATTTTAACAATGTTTATTCTTCCAATCCATGAGCATGGAATGCTTTTCCATCTTTTTATGTCTTCTTCAATTTCTTTCATGAGTGTTCTGTAGTTCCTCAAGTACAGATCCTTTACCTCTTTGGTTAGGTTTATTCCAAGGTATCTTATGATTCTTAGTGCCATAGTAAATAGAATTGATTCTCTAATTTCCCTTTCTATATTTTCATTGTTAGTGTATAAGAAAGCAACTGATTTTTGTGCATTGATTTTGTATCCTGCCACATTACTGAGCGGCTGTATGAATTCTAGTAGTTTGGGGGTGGAGTCTTCTGGATTTTCCATATAAAGTATCATGTCATCTGTGAAGACAGAAAGTTTGACTTCTTCTTTGCCAATTTGAATACTTTTCTTCTTGGCTTCTAGTACTATGTTGAACAATAGTGGCAAGAGTGGGCATCCTTGTCAGGTTCCTGATCTCAAAGGGAAGGCTGTCAGCTTTTCCCCATTGAGAATATTCACTGTGCATTTTTCATAAACAGATTTTATGAAGTTGAGGAATGTTCCCTCTATCTCCATACTTTGAATCATTTTAATCAGGAACAGATGTTATATTTTATCAAATGCCTTTTCTGCATCAATTGAGAAGACCGTGTGATTCTTGTCTCTTCTCTTATTGATTTGTTCTATCACATTGATTGATTTGTGATGTTGAACCACCCTTGCACCCCAGGGATAAATCTCACCTGGTCATGGTGGATAAACATTTTAATGCACTGTTGAATCCTATTAGCTAGGATCTTGTTGAGAATCTTGGCATCCATATTCACCAGGGATATTGGTGTGAAATTCTGCACTTCATTAAGGTATAAATAGAGCTGGTGTATTTAGGATTTTTCAATTTTTTTTTGAGGGAATCTTGGATGACTATGTATTTCCCCTTTAGAACCACCTTTGCCATATCCTCCAGGTTTCAGACCAATGTGTCTTCATTCTCATTGGTTTCCATGAGTTGTTTAAATTCTTCTTTGATTTCCTGGTTGATTCAAACATTCTTGAGCAGGATGGTCTTTAGTTTCCAAGGGTTGAATTGCTTCCAAACTTTTTTCCTGTGGTTGAGTTCCACAAAGTTTCAAAGCACTGTGGTCTGAGAATATGCACAGAATAATCTCATTATTTTGATATTGGTTGAGCCCTGAATTGTGACCTAGTATATGATCTATTCTGGAGAAAGTTCCATGTGTGCTCGAGAAGAATGATTATTCTGTTGTTTTAGGGTGGAATGTTCTGTGTATATCTGTGAGGTCTATCTGGTCCAATGTGTCATTCAAAGCTCTTGTTTCTTTATTGATTTTCTGCTTGGATGATCTGTCCATTACTGAGAGAGGTGTGTTAAGGCCCCCTACAATTAATGTATTCATATCAATATGACTCTTTATCTTGATTAACAGGTGCCTTCTGTAGTTGGCTGGTCCCATATTGAGGGCATAGAGTTAGATCTTCTTGGTGGATAGACCCTTTTAGAATGGTCTAGTGTCCTTCTGTATCTCTGACTACAGTCTTTAGCTTAAAACCTAAATCATCTGATAGGAGAATTGCTACCCCAGCTTTCTTTTGAGGCCCGTTGGCATGAAAGATGGTTCTCTATCTTTTCACTTTCAGTCTAGATGTATCCTTAGGTTCCAAATGGGTCTCTTATAGACAACATATGGATGGGTCCTTCCTGTTGCTTTATCCAATTTGCAACCCTGTGCCATTTTATGGGAGCATTTAGGTCATCCACATTGAGAGTGATTATTGAAAGATCTGTTTTTATTGATATCATGTTGCCTGAGAAGTCCTTGTTTCCATAGATTGTTTCTGTAAATTGCTGTTCTATGCCACTCTTGGGTTCTTTTTTCTTTTATAGAACCCCCCTTAATATTTCTTAATATTTCTTGTAATGCCAGCTTGGTGGTCACATACTCTTCTAGACCTTTTGGATCTTGGAAGCTCTTTATCTCTCCATCCATTTTGAATGTTATCCTTGCTGGATAAAGTATTCTTGGCCACATGTTCTTCTCATTTAGTGCCTGAATATGTCTTGCCAGCCCTTTCTTGCTTGCTAGGTTTCTGTGGACAGGTCTGACATTATTCTGATGGTCCTTCCCCTGTACATAAGGAATCTCTTCCCTCTAGCTGCCCTTAAGACCTTCTGTCTGAAATTATGATTTGTGAATTTCATGATTAAGTGTTTGGATGTCTTTCTAGACTCATTGACCTTTCTGGCATGGACACTTGTTCCATTCCCCAGATTAGGAAAATTTTCATCCAGAATTTGTTCAATTATATCTTCTAGTCTTCTCTCTTTCTCCGCCCCTCAGGGATCCGAATAATTTTGATGTTGAAACATTTCATGGTGTCATTTATTTCCCTAATGCTGTTTTCATGGCTTCTAAGTTGTTTGTTCCAGGCCTCCTCCTGATCCTTCTTTTCTATCAGTTTATTTCTGTATCACCAATTTTACCTTCTGCCTTGGTTGCCCTAGCTGTTAGAGTGTTTAGATTAAGTTGGATCTCATTGATAGCATTTTTAACTTCTGCCAGAGCAGCTCTCACTTCCATCCTTAGAGATTCTATGTCATCACTAATGGTCTTCTCCAACCTAGCCATTGCCTGGATAATTGTTACCCTGAATTCCCTTTCTGACATACTGTTTATGTCCTAATCCAATAGTTCTGTGGCAGAGGGCACAGTCTCTGAATTTTTCCTCTGTTGGGTGTTCTTTCTCCTAGTCATTTTGGTGAGAGGTGGCTGAGGGGATGTATAGATGAATATATCAACCACAATCCAGGCAAGGTGCACCTGCAATAGAGACTCTAGCAGAAACCACCACTGAAGGAGAACTAGGGTGGGAAAACCTGGGGTGTAGTTGCTGAGTTTTTAGAGGCTCAACACAAAAACTTTTTTTTTTTTTAACTTAACACCATATCATAAAAATGTTTTCCATTGGGATAGTCCTCAGAATTATAAATTGAATGGCTAATTGAATGAATCTGAGTTACCATAATTAAAACATTTTACTACTCTCAGACTTTTGGATTATCCCTCTTTCTATTTGCAATTATACATGTACTCAGTATTTATCTATCTATGTATAAAATATTATTCTCCTAAATTATTTGTTATAGATTCTGAGAATTATAGTTGCTAGATCAAAGTATACGAGCAACTCTGTGAGGTTTTTCATTAATGAATCTTTGTTAGTGACTAAAAGAAGCTCCTCTCTGTTTCTCTCATCTTTTGGTTACAGCTCTGAGGGTGATAGATAGGAGTTGAAGATAAAATGGCTCTCAGGACATGTCATTGGGTGATAGTAGTAAAGTGTGACAACTGGGGTGAAGGAAGAAATCTTAAATGGTGCCATCTCTTTGAATTTCATCTCTTAAGATTCCTAGTCTAGTTGCTTTGTTTTGTTTTGTTTTTCTCCTTTGGAAGCCACCTTCTCTAGAATCTTTCTTTTCCCTCAAGTTTGGTTTGATGAAAGAAAAGTTCCAGTGCTTCTTTCTTTGGAAGGGACACCTACTTGTTTCCTATTTTTAGAATTTTAAGGAAGCAATCACCTGAGTAGCTTGATGTCAGAAGAACATAAGTGAAATAGATAAATTTGACTCATTGCTTTAGTCTAAGGGGTGACAATTATTTTCTGTATATGGTTGCAGTAAATATTATAGGTTTTGTGAACCAAGAAGTAAATATGCAGATATTATATGTAGGGACTTATATAAAAAGAGAGGAAATTTCCATGATTTTTGTGATTAATAAAATTTAAAGTTTTTATAATTATATATATTTTTTATGATTGTAAAGATCCACAACATTTTGTTGTTTTTGTTTGGAATAACACTTTGCTTAATTGGTCTTCAAAGTGAGTATTCTTTATGATCAATTTGATTTCAAACGTTCATCTTTAAAAAAAGAAAGGGTAAGAAAAAAAAATAAATTTTCACTTAGAAGACATATAAAAGCAGGTACAATTCTGGATTTGGCTAACAGGCCAGAGTATGGAGAGCCTTGTCATAGTCCTTCTGTTACCTTGGCTTGCTTTCTTTTCAGAGCATTGTTTAATTAAAAATGGTGTGGGCCTAAGAGAAAGGACTCAAAACTAGGTCCTAGTCTTGCCCTCAAGACTTTATTCCAAGCATAAGGATGCCTTTGCTCTTTAATGGAAGTAAGTCCTGTTGACTACTAAACTGTTCTGGGATTTGAGGTAAAAATTGCAGAGAATAATAAAATGTTGTTTTGCTTGGCTTATTATGCTATGCATAACAGAGACCTCAAGGAGTTGCCTGTATCTATAATATGTGGCTGACATAATGTAGATCAGTTATCATATCATCCTTCAAGGCTAACATCATATTGCTTTATTATGATATCAGTGCCACTACTACTCTGCTACTTCTTATTTAAGAAGTTGGTTTTTTTTTTTTTGTTGGTTGAAAAGGAGTTTCTCCTTTGTCTTAACAATTTTACTTTTGAAATTCAGCTTGCAGCAATACTTAAATGTGTGTGTATGTGTGTGTGTGGTTTGTAAAAATAGATTTGGAATATAATTAAATGAGCCTTACAAAGTGAAAGTATAAGTAAACAATGGTGCATTAATAATTATACATTAATTAATTAGGAAATCCACTTAGAGAATCAGGTAGACCTATATGCACTGATACAAAGAGCTTCAAAATATATTAAGTAAATAAAAAGTTACATAATTTAAATAAATATGAGTATAATTTCAGTTTTTCATATATATAAAATGTGATTCTAGATTGTAAAAAAAAATCATATGGATAGGAAACCGTAGAAACAGACTGGAATAATATTTACCAAACTGATAACATTGCTTATATGCTATCATATAAGACCTCTGATTGAGATGGGTGTGTGTAAAGAGCAGAGTGACATTATGGCAGTCCAGAGATGGGACATCAATTTTCATGTTTGACTCTGTAAGTGTTTTACTAACTGATTATTGTACAATAGTTATATTTTCTAATTTAAAAATTAAAATGTGTATTTTTTACCACCACATAATTTAATTTAAATTTCCAAATTTGATCATATGTTCTATATACCATTCCATTTTAGAAATTAAAAAAAAATTAAAGGCCCCCCAAATAAAAATAAAAGCCTATTTCTTAAAGAATAGGATATTGAGAAGGATTAAATCATATATAGCAACATAGGTGACTCTATACACACACACACACACACACACACACACACACACATAGACATGCATGGTCAAATTTTTTTATTTTTATTTTTTATGATTTTATTTGTTTACTTGAGAGAAAGAGACAGAGAGTGTATGAGCTCAGTGAAGGAAAGGGGGAAGCAGACTTGCTGCAGAGCAGGGAGCCTGATGCAGGACTCAACTCTGGACTGCAGAATCATGGCCTGAGCCAAAGGCAGATACTTAACCCACTGAGCCACCCAAGTGCCCTGTGTGCTCAACTTTTATTCTTTTATTGGCATGTGGAGTGTTTGTTTTTTTTTTTTTTTTTTGAGTATTTTATGGTAACTGATGTGTTGTGTAATTTCTTATCAAATAACATCTCTTTTTTCACTTTTTTATCATTCTTCTTGAAATAATTTTATTTCGTATTCAGTATTGACCTCTTTCTGTTTCCACTTTTAAAATAGTCCATTCACTTTATAAACTTTGGCAATTCTGAGTTTTTACCATAGCTTTATTATACATTCCTATTATTTTCATTCTGGATTCTAATGATTTGCTATTGTCTACAAGGTGAATAGTTATAAGCAGAATCCTTTAACTCTTTCTCCTCCATCCTCCTTCTTAACTCTGAAGAGAACTTGCAAAGTTAATTCTAATGATAATTTGACTTTCCAAATGAAGCTTCTTAGATGCTTTGAGTATAAGAAGTTTGCAACTTTAAAGCAGTCTAGGTAAAAAAGAAAAAGTGACATAAAGTCAACATTAAATCTTCATAAAAAAATGTCTCTTTAGAAGAAAACTGAAGGTCCATAATGGAAACAGGCTTTTTATATAAGAGAATAATGCTTTCACTTTTACTCATATTCATTGACAATGGGGCTGGAAGCAACCCTAAGCAAAGGTCTGATAGAAAATTCCATAACAGGGGCGCCTGGGTGGCTCAGTGGGTTAAAGCCTCTGCCTTTGGCTCGGGTCATGATCCCAGGGTCCTGGAATCGAGCCCTGCATTGGGCTTTCTGCTCAGCAGGGAGCCTGCTTCCTCCCTTCTCTCTCTCTGCCTGCCTCTCTGCCTGCTTGTGATCTCTCTCTGTCAAATAAATAAATAAAATCTTTAAAAAAAAAAAAAGAAAATTCCATAATAATGATTCATAATAATTACCTCAGAATTAAATAATCAAGAAAGGAGTACAAATAAGTTTGTAATGGTCTTTAATTGTGATTTTCTAAAATTAAAACATATCTTTTTTACATATTAAATTATTTGTTTCATAAAATCTTTTTGACCTGAGAATTTGACATGTAGAACAGAGTTAAAAATAGTAGAAGCTAGACTACAAATTGAGTCTTCACACTCCCACATTGTAGGTACTAAAGAATTAATTGGTTGTATTTTCCCAATTCCTAGTAATACATTAAATTATTTGAAACACTTGTTGTATTAGGGTTCTCCAGAGAAAAAGAACCAATAGGAGATATATAGATCTATAGATCTGTATATATATATGGATCTATATACACACACACACACACACACACATATATATGTATATGTATATGTTGTATATATAGATCTATAGATCTATATATAGATATCTATATAACTATATCTATATCTATATCTATATCTATATCTATATCTATATATCTGTCTTTCTCTCTAGAGAGATATTTATTATAAGGGATTGGTTCATGCTGTTAAGGAGGCTGAGAAGTCCCAAGATCTGCAGTTGGCAAGCTGGAGGTTCAGGAATGCTGATGGTGTAGTTCAGTCTGATTTCAAAGTTTGAAAATAGGCAAGCCAATGAAAGTTGCAATTTGAAAGCTTACAGATTCAAGACTCAAGAAGAGGTTGTGTTTTAGTTTGAGTCCAAAAGCCAGCAAAAACCAATTTCCCAGCACTTGCAGTCAGACAGGAGGACCTTCCTCTTACTCAGCTTTTTTGTTCTATTTAGGTCTATTTTGTTCTATTTAGGTCTTCAAGTGATCGGATGATACCCAATCACATTAGGGAGGACAATGCTTTAGTCAATCTACTGATTCAAATGTGAATTTGAATGTGAATCTAGTCCAAAAATAGCCTCACAGAAACACCCAGAATAATGTTTGGTGAAATATCTGGGCACCCCATATAATGCTATATGTTACCCAGTCAAGGTGACATATAGCATTAGCTGTCACAGTTGGTTAAACTCAGAAAATACTCGATTATTTCATCTCCTCAAGTATGGATAGGTCGAATGCAAAATGCATTCTGAGAAATCTTTGTAGAAATCTTCATAGAATTCTCCTTGTGGTAGATTTAATTATACTGTACTCATTGATGTGTATATTCACAATCAGATCAAGTTTTAAACAACATTTTAATTGTTAAGTCAAATGTGTGTTAATTGTTAAGTCAAATGAACTAAATAACATTTGTAGGAAAAGCAGGTGGTTAAGTAAGCAATAACTTTACAGATCTGGGTTTATATACTTGAAAAAGTTATTTATTTTCCCCAGTCACCAAATTTATCCATACAATTAGTATAATATTAGTGCTACCTCATTAGATTTTGGGGAGCAATATATAATATGCATATAAATATACTTAGAATATCCAATAAATATTAATTACTAATGTTTCTCCTTGTCATCTTCTCACTAATATTAGTTTTGTCAATCAGATTAAACATTATATAAAGAAAAATAATGTACAGGTGGGAGCAAAATGACAAATAGAAATTATCATTTGCTCTACATGAAAAGCCATGAGATGAACTCATAACATATTTATAGTTTTAAGCCATTGGTTGTATACATGTTTTTATTAATGAGAGTTTCTTGTTGACTAGAAAATAGTTCAGAGTGAAAATAAATGTTATATCAAGGACCCATTTAGCATTGTATACTTAAAGAAATTTATAACCTCTCCAACCTCATTTCTCTTAACATTTTGCTTATTTTCAAAATAAAGAGGTAAAAGCTAAACATGACGTTGCAGTTTCTTCAAATATTAAATGCTATTCAGATATTTAGGAGTTCTATCTTTTTTCTCCTTATATGAACACATATTTGCAGAAATAATGTAATGAATGATCATTCTTATTATGAACCATTTTTTACAACTAAAATCTAGGATCCTAACTATAGGTGTGTGTCTGCCTATCTTGATCTAGGCAGGTCCCCCCCCCCCCCTTCTAAAGCATCCTATGCTAGCATGGATATAAGTACATGTTCACATATTTTGTCCTAATTTACAATATATCGTGGAAATTTTGAAACCTCAAATAGAGGTAAGGGGAGGTAAAATAATAAATTATAATTTGTCTCTGTTATAAAGGATTTAACAAATTAATACAAGACATAGACACATACAAAATACTGTAATATAATAAATTAATATGAATTATTGAGAATATGAAGATTCAGCCTAAGTTCTTTTATATTATTTGAATTAAGTTCCAAACCATTAACTGGTAGGTATTTTTATTACATATATAGTTCCGTGGGTTCTTTTAATTAGGCATTATATTTTGAAAACATTAATTTACTCAAGGTAATATAGCTAAAGAATATCAAAACCAGAATCTTCCAAACTAGGTGAATGAGATTACAGATTCCTTGCCCTTGATCTGCTCCCCATATTGTCTTTTTAAGGTAATATGATGATGTCTGTAAGAAAGAAAATAAGTAAACAAATTTGATGAATTTTAGAGATATAATAGCAACATACTACTGTATAGTGAGAGAAGAAACACTAAACACCTAGTGGAATGGTGGGCAACCTCAAAGGTGGGAATGTTGACCCTGAACCTTCAGCATGGCAAAACTAACATATAGAAAGGTTCTATTGGGGGATTAAGGGTAGAGTTCCCTTACCACGGAGGAGAGGAAGTTAGAAATATTTCTTGGCATTAGGCTCATAGAAGAAAATCCTTCCAGATTTAAGGGTATTTTTTGGTGGGTTGGTAGAATGGACATAAACAGAATTTAAGAAGAGATATAAGTAGAATTAGTATATACCAACATCCTTATATTCAGTTAAATGTTGGGAAATAGCCACAGTTTGAGTAAAGATCTCCCAAACTTGAAAGAAGTTTCATTTTTTATTTTATTTCTAATTCTTTCAAAGATGTATTGTCCCTTTTTAATGATAAAAATGGATATCAGGGGCGCCTGGGTGGCTCAGTGGGTTAAGCCGCTGCCTTCGGCTCAGGTCATGATCTCAGAGTCCTGGGATCGAGTCCCGCATCGGGCTCTCTGCTCAGCAGGGAGCCTGCTTCCCTCTCTCTCTCTCTGCCTCTGCCTGCCTCTGTCTACTGGGATCTCTCTCTGTCAAATAAATAATAAATAAAATCTTTAAAAAAAAAAAGGATATCAGATAAAATATATAAAATTATTTCATATACAATTGCTAAATATTTACTAACTTATTCATATTTACATGGAAATTTCTGCTGTATAATTTTTATATTTCCTTTTTCAAGGAAACAAATACATTTATATATTCAACCTTAAATAACTTGTTTTCCTAGTCATGTGTCAACTGTATAGAGAGTATTTACTAGGTGTCACCTATTGATCAAGGTATTAGGGTAGAACAATGTAGAAGTCAGAGAAGACACTCTTAAATGTCACTGAAATTCTGGTCAGGGAGATCAAAAAGAATAAAACAATAAATACATAAGGTGATTCAGGCTGTGATTAGATTATTATATGGATAAAATATATAAAGTGACAATATAGACACTCTTAAAGACAATGGCTAGTGGAAATGGGAACAAAAAGAAACATACAATTTCAATAAAATTAGAAAGTGGAACCATAGGAACTAAGTGACTAATGAAATATAAGATTGAAAGAATAGGAGGGTCTATGTGTATCTCCTGGGATTTGAGGTTTACTTAAGGTAGATGGTGGAGGTAATCTTTAAGGAACTGAGAAAGGCCATGGTAAGAAAAGCTAGGGGTGGGGGAGCGGTGAGCAGAAATACGGAGTTCTCTGAGTATAAAATGCCATTAGATAGGAAAG
Organism: Martes martes; assembly: GCF_963455335.1. Lineage (NCBI taxonomy): Eukaryota > Metazoa > Chordata > Mammalia > Carnivora > Mustelidae > Martes > Martes martes. The sequence continues at coordinate 25,898,233 of NC_137898.1, read as the reverse complement.
TTCAAATTTTGAACTCAAGATTGAATCAAGGGGAGGGAGACAAACCATAAAAGACTCAATCTCAGGAAACAAACTGAGGGTTTCTGGAGGAGAAGGGTGTGTATGGGATGAGGTGGCTGAGTTTTGGACATTGGGGAGGGTATGGGCTATGGTGAGTGCTGTGAATTGTGTAAGACTGATGATTCACAGACCTGTATCCCTGAAACAAATAATACATTACATGTTAATAATAATAATAATAATAATAATAATAATAATAAAAGACTGAAACAAAAGGGAGAGGTAAAAGTTAAATTGTAAGTATGGGGTTTATATTTAAATAAATGTCATTTAAAAATAATTCTTTGGATTGAGAACAGCTAAAGTATAGCTAAGTCTATGTGGGGACATAGAGAAGTGGTTATACAAAACACTTTTATATACTTCTGGTTTTGATAAGGAATTTCTCTGGATTCACTTCTGGAAATTCTCCATCTTTTGATCATTCCTCTTCAAGGAAATTTGTCTGGGTTGTGAGTTTAGAAAGACTGGGTAAATTAATCTCCAACACCTCCATTCACTTGAGAGTATGACTATCAACAGAGTTTTTCTCTGTTTCTTCTTTATATAAATCTTTGTTTTTTTTAAAGATTTACTTATTTGAGAGAGAGCGAGCACATGCATATGAGTGGGGGAAGGGGCAGAGGGAGAGAATCTCAAGCAGACTTCCCACTGAGCATGGAGTACCATGGGGGTGAGGAGGGGCTCAATCTCAGGACCCGTCAAGAGTTAGTCACTTAACTAAGCCACCCAGGTGCCCCTTCATTATGTAAATCTTATTTGAACAAGCCTCTTTCTCAGTGATAAAATTGCTAGATTCTATAGATTAATATTGACAAGTTCATCTATTTAACAAACCTAACAGTATGCCAAATTGGATTCTATCAGCCGTCACCATTATATATTGGCCTCTACATTTACATTCTATTATACTTTGCTACTTGTTCAGATCCAGCTGAAAAAAAGGTGGAACTATTTGAGGAAGTCTTAGAAATCTCCAATATAGGAACTAATACTATAGAGATGAAAAGCTTATAATTATGTTGGAAAGATGAAGTATGAACACAAAAGAAGATAAAAGTATATACCTAGGACTTGCTGCAAAGACTTTTTTTTTGACCAGGAACAGGGTCACACGATGAATGTTGGAAATTCTCAGCCAGTTAAATACCACCATTGACTGGGTTAACTACATTCAGACAATGATTCAAGAGAGCATGGAAGAATGGGAGTGTCTGCATTGGCAAAGTGGGGTAAGGTGAAAGAAGTTACCTAGAGAGTTATATCAGGAAAATGCAAAGTCTATATCTTGACCTTCATGATTGTGACCTTTGCTTTTTCTCCATCTACTTCTTCATTTTACCACTGAAGATAACAAAAAAATGCTAATTTCATTTTACTATTTTTCCAATTATCTAGAAACATTGAAAAAAGCTTATTTAAAGCAAGACATATTAGACTTACAGTAGTCTTGTTTCTAAATAACTTTTCAGATATTTTCCCTGGTATTCTTCTTTTCATTCTTTTATACATTTTATTCATTCATTCATGGAGTTAGTCAGCCAGTATTCATTCATTTAGTAGTTACTGAACATCGTTATGTCTTGGGTTCTGGTGACATCTTAGTGAGGAAGACACATACAGCTTGCACCTTTGTGGAATTACAATTAGAGAAGACAAACATAAATTATTTCCAATAATCAATAAAGACTATACCATCTAGATGGCACGAAGTGAGAGATATGTCTGGAATACAGAAGACTGCTTAGTTCAGCTGAACATGGGGTTATTTATTTAATTTTTCATTCATCAAATACCTTTCTTTATAAAACGTGTCAGGCACTGTCTTAAGTTTTCAGTGTAATTAGGTATAACTTCAGAGAAAGCTGAAATTCTTAAAATGTAAGCTTTTTTAAAAGAATCGAATGCCAAGTTTCTTAGTGGTAGGTATATACACAAAGATCACCTCAGTTTTAGATATTAATTTGTGAAATTTCTATTACTTATATTGAGATTTCTTGACAAAAGAGGATATAAATGTATTATCTGTTTGAGTTAATGTTCCTATTTTCACTGACCAAGACCATCTCCTAGCACTAGAGAGTTTAATTAAAAAAAAAAAAAGACATAATGGTCATTTAAAAATACCAAATAGTAAAATGAGCTTATTTTCCTTTTATCTTTTCAGCTATTTCCAAAATAAGATTGTAAAGATGTCATTAACTATGTAACACATGGTATTGAGATGGAGGAAACACTGGTCTTCCAACATTGGTTCCTATGGTGTCCCACTTCTTAAGATGTGTTTGTTAAAAAGGACAAACTTGAAATCAAGGAATAAAAGCCCCTAGTTAGGGATTATTTTGGGAATATTGCTCAATTAGTGAACATCTCACTCAGATCCCTTCACAAAGGAAGCCCTTCTATCAAAAAGGTATTTAATATAGGAAAGTGCATTTATTTTAGGAGAGGGAAGTAAGAGGCCCTAAACAGAAAAACTTATTAGTCTACATACATAGGCCGGCCGGCCTGTCTGCCTTCCTTCCTTCTCTTTCTTCTTTCATCGCTTCCATTAGGCAAGTACAGGTGCGCGCGCGTGCACGCGCACACACACACACACACACACACACACACACACACAGTGGCAAGTGATTTATAGTTTGATTATGTATTTGTTTTGTACTGCTACTGAAGAAAAGAAAACAAATTTTATATTTCCCTTCCTATCACTCACCCCCATATCTCACCAACCCTACTCAGTCAGAAAGCAAGCAAACAAGTTTTTGTTTTGGAAAATGAACAAGCTTAGTTTCAGAACAAAGCCATTTAAAATGTACACTTGTATGCCAACTGTGCAGACTAAAGTTGTTACAGTATGGAGGGAGCTTCCCATGATAGTAGTAAGAGATTTTTGTGTTGAGAGTAATATCAGTGATAGACAATAAACTGAACCATTTCCATAAAGCACCCAAAGAAGTTCAGGTCTCCTAATGTCGAGATGAGCAGATGTCAAGAATCTAAACAGAATGCTTGTTCCTTGGAGCCACAGGAGAGGAGCACTGACTAGCATTTGAACACAGGGCTGCATAAGACTGGCATTGACTGGATGCTTGGATTCATCTAATGAGTATCCAGTTTGGATGGAATTGGGTTGGAATTGCAATGGTTGGATGTTTAGAGTTTCTGGTTCTGTTTTTGCTCGGGCAACATGGAGGCTCTTCATTTGTTTGTAGCTCTGTAATTAAGTGGAAGGGCTATGTATAACATGGATGAGATTGAATTTCTCAGAATCTTGCACAGAGTACTGAGGTACTTTTCACTTTATTATAACACTTATGGGATGTCACTGGTTTTATACCCAGAGTTGTGGAATGCATTTATTTTCCTGGTGCATTCACGTTTTCCATCAGTCTGTATAATCCATTGGGTTTCAAAATTAAGTGATTCTCAAGTTGTGGAAATTTTGAGTTTCAGAACAGGAAATCCTTCTTAATGAATAGAATTTGATGAATAAAACCAACAAAGTAAAACAGGGCAAGAGAAGAAATTAAATTTAATCCAGTCATTTATATTCACTGTACACTTAATTATAAATAAATTAACATGAAAAGTCTACAGGTTATTTGATTTATCTTCAGGTGAAATTACAAGAAAATAGATATCACAAGTCACAATAGTATTTAATTTTGAAAATAAATAATTTTGTTCATAAAAAGGCTTGGAAATTTACACTATCAAAATGAAGGTGACACAATTTGGTAATATTTACATACCAGTTACCTCAGAGGCTCCACGAATAAAGACTGTTAATTAGACTGAGCAAAAGTTTTATTTTAGTTAAAAGGCATACCTCCAGCTTGTAATCATGTTTATAGTTCTTGCAGTGTTTCTAAAGTAATGGAATGAATATCTTTGAGATATAGAACAGTTCATTGAGATTATCATTTGAACTGTGAAGAGATTGTTTTAATCTTTTACCCACAAAGTTTGTAAAAGACATTTATTTTAGGAATTGCATTTGTTATAATATGTTTACTATGGAAAGTTCTATTTGTTTAAATGCTATAAGAATGTAGATATACTCACCCAAACTATAAAATGAACCCATTAGGCTTATGGAAATTAATCTAAAATTTAAAACCTCAACAGCTTTATGTTTATTAATTCCACATCTATAAATATGACATTAAATCTCTTACTAGTAAGAAAACAGTCTTGGTTTTTCTCCTCAAGAGCCCATTTGTTCTAAATATTAACTTTGCAAATTTAATTAATTCTCCACACAAGGCAAAATCCTGTTGCTCTCACAATGTGAGGAAACACATTAGCCTCATCCTTAGGACTTGCACTTAAATTTTTTCAAAAGATTTATTTATTTATCTTTGAGATAGAGAGAAAGAGAAAGTGAACACAAGTGGTGGGGGGAGGGGGAGAGGGAGACACTCAAGCAGACTCTGCATTGAACGTGGAGCTGATGTGGTGTTCAATCTTATGACAGTGAGATCACAACCTGAACTGAAACCAAGAGTTGGATTCTTAACGAACTGCACCACACAGTCGCCCAATGGACTTGCACTTTATTTGGTCCAATTCTAAACCAGTTTCAACTACTGCACCAATTATGAGTAATGGGACTTCCATAGTAGAGGGGAATATATTATCAGGGAGTCCGTCTACTCCAGTAGTTCTAAAAGTGTGGTGCACAGACCAGCAGCATAATTGTCTGTTGACATGTTAGAAGAAATTTTGGAACCTCACTCTGGACTTAGTGAATCAGATGATTCTGACTTACATTTGAATTGAATAACCACTTCTTTACTCCAGTTAGCAAATTGGCATCCTTCCCCATCTTGGCAAATGTGGTTCTGTGGCTTTTTCCTCATTTAAAAGAATATATATCCTTTAAAGAATTCATAGATGCTCAGTCAACCCATGCTGTGATTTTCTTATAAAGTGTAGGAATAAAAAGTAATTTCTCCACAAAAACATCTTTGACTCCATGTTCACCTGCATCCTATAAAGACAATGTGGCTTAATCAAAAATATGTACATAAAAATCTCAAGGGTGAAAAACCTATCTGGAGACATTTTTATTCTGCTTAGTTTACAGCCAAGATATCAGCTTCCTATGAGTCTTCTATGCCAGAAGATCTGGCAAGGCAACAAATTCATTTCCCTGAGTGTTTCTGTTTGATACATTTAAAAGCAACACAGGTAAAGAACAGAAGTGCCTATGTGAGCACATTTTCTCAGCAGCTGATGTTAATGTCTAATTCACTTCTGGGAAAGAATGATGACAAATATGAGGCTCTAATTGAATAGACACACAGCTGGTTTTAATATTATACAATTAAGATCCTGTCAACAAAATATGATTAGAGTATTCTCTTTTTGGGAGAAAAAATATAGAAAATGTGAATATATCTGAGACATGGAGGCATAGTGTTGTGTGGTTGAAAAAACTGAACTACTTGACACTATATCATCTATTTGTGTGAACAGAATGTTAATTTCATGGTGGTAGAAACTTTGTCTCTCTTTTTTATCCTGGACGTGTGCTTCACTTTCAGAATTTGATAAAAAAATTTCTTAAGTAAATGAAACAAAGCAAAAATTGAGAACAAGGGATCTGTGTAAATCTTAAGCAATATTTCTGTTAAGAGGTTTCAGTTCTTCAGTTATAGAGAAAGGCAAAGATAAAGGAAAAATTAGTGTCCGAATGGAAATCACTAGACTACATATGAAAACAGAATTCTGATGCACAATATGCAGCAACTAGAAAGAAATCTAAAACACAATCTATGTAGTAATTGACTCCAAACTGTCAGGACTTGCTGCCAATATCCCTAATTTTTGCTGCCTCTTTCAACTAAGGACCAGCCAGAGAAAACCAAATAGACTCCTTTATTTTTTAAAAAATATTTTACTTGTTTATTTGACAGAGAGAGAGAGAGAGAGAAAGATCACAAGCAGAGAGGCAGGCAGAGAGAGAGGGGAAAGCAGGATCCCTGCTGAGCTGAGAGCCCAATGTGGGGCTCAATTCCAGGACCGTGAGATCATGACCTGAGCTGAAGGCAAAGGCTTAACCCACTGAGCCACCCAGGTGCCCCCAAATAGACTCCTTTAACCAATCACATTGGATACCTCGCTTCGGTTAGTTTCCCGCCCCCCTCCCCACAGCTTCCCCATGGCAATGATTCCAATCAGGGAATACTTAAAACCTTGTCTCTTTTTCTCTGATATAAAACTTTTTTACTCTCCTGCCCACCTTTGAGTCTCTCAAAAGTGATGGTGGCTGACTTCCTTGCTATTACAACCTGTGAATAAATAGCATCTGTTTGTTCTAATGTGGGTGACCTTCATTTATTTCCATATAAGCAAGTCTGTAATACTAGACGTTGTGACTGTAAGGAATATTTTGCATCATTTACATGCAGTTTTTCATATTTTCTATCCAACAAGAAGATTCAAGAATTGTAAGTATTAATGCCCCTAACATGGGAGCGGCCAATTATATAAAGCAATTAATAACAAAATTAAAGAAGGAAAACATCCAAACTCTTTCTATGAGGCCAGCATTACCTTGATCCCAAAACCAGACAAAGACCTCACCAAAAAGGAGAATTATAGACTAGTATCCTTGATGAACATGGATGCAAAAATTCTCACTAAGATACTAATCAATAGGATCTAATAGTATATTAAAGGATTATTCATCACCACCCAGTGGGATTTATTTCTGAACTGCAAGGGTGGTTCAACATCTGCAAATCAATCAGTGTGATACACTACATTAATAAAAGAAAGGATAAGAACCATATGATCCTCTCAATAGATGCAGAAAAAAAATTGACAAAATATAGCATCCTTTCTTGATTAAAGTTTTTTCATAATGTAGGCATATAGGGAATATACCTCAGAATTATAAAAGCCATCCACAAAAAGCCCACACTGAATATCATCCTCAATGGGGAAAAACTAAAAGCTTTTCCCCTAAGGTCAGGAACACAGCAGGGATGTCCACTCTTGCTGCTGTTGTGCAACATAGTACCAGAAGTTCTAGCCTTAGCTATTAGAAAACAAAAAGAAATTAAAGGCATCAGAGTTGGCAAAGAAGAAATCAAACTCTCAGTCTTTGCAGATGACATGATATTCCATGTGGAAAACCCAGAGACACTACCCCCAAATTGCTAGAACTCATATAGAAATTCAGTAAAGTGGCAGGATATAAAATCAATGCACAGAAATCAGTTGCATTTCTAAATACTAACACTGAGACAGAAGAAACATAAATTAAGGAGTCAATCTCATTTACAGTTGCACCAAAAACCATAAGATACCTAGGGATAAACCTAGCTAAAGAGGCAAAGTATCTGTACTCAGTAAAACTGGAGCACTCGTGAAAGAAATTGAGGGAGACACAAATAATTGGAAAAACATTCTATGCTCATGGATTGGAAGAACAAATATTGTTAAAATGTCTACACTACCTAGAGCAATCCGTACATTCAATACAGTCCTTTTCAAAATATCAACTTTTTTTTCACAGAGGCTAGAACAAATAATCCTAAAATTTGTATGGAACCAGAAAAGAACCTAAATAGTCAAAGGAATGTTGAAAAAGAAAATCAAAGCTGGTGGTACCATAATTCCAAACTTCAAGCCATATTACAAAGCTGCAGTCATTATGATAGTATGGTATTGACACAAAAAGAGACGCATAGATCAATGGAAAAAAATAGGGAACCCAGAAATGGACCCTCAACTCTATGGTCAAACAATTTTTGACAAAGCAGGAAAGACAGTCTCTTCAACAAATGGTGTTGGGAAAATTGGACAGCCACATGCAGAAGAATGAAACTGAACCGCTTTCTTTTACCATATACAAAAATAAATTCAAAATGAATGAGAGACCTAAATGTGAGAGAGAAATCCATCAAAATCCTAGAGGACAGCACAGGCAGCAACATCTTTGACCTTGGCTGCAGCAACTTCTTGCTGGACACATCTTCAAAGGCAAGGGAAACAAAGGCAAAAATGAACTCTTGGGACTTCATCGAGTTAAAAAGCTTTGGCACAACACAGGAAACAACAAAACCAAAAGACAACTGACAGAAAGGGAGAAGATATTTGCAAATGTCTTATCAGATAAAGGGCTAGAATCCATATTTTTTTTTCAGAATTTTTAAGAAACTTAACAAGCTCATCATCCAAAGAACAAATAATCTAGCCAAGGAAGTGAGATAAGACATGAACAGACATTTCTCCAAAAAAAAAAAAAAAAAAAAAAAGACATAAAAACGGCCAACAGACACATGAAAAAATGTTCAACATCATTCAGCATCAGGATCAGGGACATACAAATCAAAACCACAATGAGATATCATCTCACACCAGTCAGAATGGCTAAAATTAACAAGTCAGGAAATGACAGATGTTGGTGAGGGTGCAGAGAAAAGGGAACCCTTTTACCTGCACTGTTGGTGGGAAGGCAAGCTGGTACAGCCACTTGGGAAGACAGTATGGAGGTTCCTCAAAAAGTTGAAAGTATGGCTGCCCTGTGACCCAGCAATCACACTAGTAGGCATTTAACCCAAAGATAAAAATGTGGTGATCCAAAGGGCACTTGCACCCCAACATTTATAGCAACAATGTCCACAATACCCAAACTATGGAAGGAGCCCAGATGTCCATTGACAGATGAACGGATAAAGAAGATGTGAGATATATATATATATATATATATATATGATTTATTTATTAATATTATGCAACCATCAGAAAAAATGAAATCTTGACATTTGCAATGATGTGGATGGAACTAGAAGAATAGAATGGAACTATTATTCTAAGTGAAATAAGTCAATCAGAGAAAGACAATTATCATATGATTTCAATCATATGAGGAATTTAAGAAACAAAGGAGCATAGGGGAAGGGAGGGAAAAGAAAATAAGGTAAAATCAGGGATGGAGACAAACCATAAGAGACTCTTAATCTCAGGAAACAAACTGAAGGTTGCTGGAGGGGAGGTGGGTAGAGACATAGGGTAGCTGGGTGATAGACATTAAGGAGGGCACGTGATGTAAGGAGCACTGGGTGTTATATAAGACTGATAAATCACTGAACTCCAGCTCTGAAACTAATAATACACTGCATGTTAATTAACTGAATTTAAATTAAAAAAGAAAAAAAAAAGAAAAACTGAAATCATTTACATGTTAATAGTTAGGAGAAATACTTTTGTTTGGTAAATGTCCTGAGACTAAAATACAGAATTTCCAGTTAAATTTAAAATTAGATAAATAGTGATTTCTTTTTAAATTGTAAATATGTCTCTTGCAATATTTGGGAACACAAAACAAAAAAGAAAATTTTTGTTATTTGTCAGAAATTCAAATTTTTATTTGCTGTATTTTCATTTGCTACATCTACATTGGCAGTATTTTAGTTCATAAATGACTTAGTTCACTGAATTTGAAAATCTTTAAAATAAAGATATAAAATTTTATAAAATAAAATCTTTTAAAATAAAGTAGAAATTCTTTTTAAAGTTTTGATTGTTTTAAAACTAAAGAATGATTTAAGAAAAATTTTATATCAATGGTACAATTTACTGGTTTCCAAAATTCATTAAAATTATTTTAGTTTTATTAAAATCCAGTTATGTCAAAATTATTTTATAATATTTTATGTAAACCTACAAACAAGGGATCAAAGTTCAAAATGTTAGATAAATATCCCCTAGAATTAAAAGAGCCACATAAATACGGTCAACTGATCTTTGACAAAGCAAGCAAAGGCAGCACAATGGAGTAAAGGCAGTTTTTAAACAAGTAGTGTTAGAACAACTGGATATATATATCCATATGTATGTATCCATATGTATGTATGTATCCATAGGGGTGTGTGTGTGTGTGTGTGTGTGTGTGTGTGTATGTATATATACAAATATATACATGTACATATATATGTGTGTGTGTGTGTATATATATGTGTACATGTATATATATATATATACACACATATACACACATACATACATACATACATATGGGAAAAAAGAAGAAATATCTAGACGCAAATCTGACAAGAATTAACCTTTCATAAAAATCTGACAAAAAATTAACCTATCATAAAAATTAAGTCAAAAATGGATCAGAGACCCAAATGTAAAACTAAAATTAGTAATACTCCCAGAAAGTTATGCAGAGGAAAACCTACATTATCTTGAATATGGGAGTGGCTTTTTTTTTAATTTTTATTTTTTTAATTTTTATTTTTTTTTGGGGGGAGTGGCTTTTTAGATAAAAACACCTAAGACATAAACCATGATAGAAATAATTGATGAGCTGGATTCATTAAAACTAAAAACTTCTGCTCTGCAAAAGACAATGTCAAGAGAATGAGAAGACATGCCAAGACACAGACGGGGAGAAAGTATTTGCAAAAGACACATCTGACAAAGGACTGTTACCTAAAATACGCAAACAACTCTTAAAGCTCAACAATTAAAAAAAAATTAAAATGGACCAAAAACCTTAATAGACACCTCACCAAAGAAATTAAACAGATGGCATATGAAAAGATGTTCAACACCATATGCCATTAGGCAACTGCAAATTAAAATAACAAGGTACCACTACACACCTTTTAGAATGGCCAAATTCCAAAATATTGACAGTAACCATATGCTGGCTAGGATATAGAGCAACAGTCAATCTCATTTATTGTTGGTGGGAATTCAGAATGTACAGCTACTTTGGAAAACCGTTTTGCAGTGTTTCACAAAAGTAAACATACTCTTACTATATGATTCATCAATCACACTCCTTATAATTCAGTTCAACTCCATGTTGGAAATTTGTGTCCAAACACCATATATTTATGTTTATGGCAATGTTATTCCTATTTGCCAATATGTGGAGGGGACAAAGATGTCCTTCAGGAGGCAAATTAATAAATAGACTTCTGTAAATTTAGATAATAGAGTATATTATTTGGCACTAAAAAGAAGTGAGCTATCAAGCCATGAAAGACATGGCAAACATTTAAATGCATATTACTATGTGAAAGAAGCCAATCTGATAAGGCTACATACTTTATAATTCAACTATATGATATTCTGAAAAAGGCAAAACTGTGGAGACAGTAAAAAAGATCTGTGGTTGCCAGGAGTTAACAGAGAGGAAGGATGAACAGGCAGAGCAAAGAAGATTTTTAGCAAAGTGAAAATATTCTATATATGGTCGATATGTCATCACCCATTTATTCAAATCCATAGAATACACAGCACCAAGAATGAACCCTAATAGAATCATTAGATTTTCAGTGATATGATGTGTCAGTATAGGTTCATTGAATTCAACAGATATACCCCCTGATGCAGAATATTGATAGCAGGGGTGCTTATAGGTGTGTGGGGATAGGAAGTGTATAGGAACTCTGTACTTTCCAGTCACTTTTGCTGTGAACCGAAAACTGCTTGAAAAAAAGTCAATTTTATTAACTAAAAAATAGCAAATATTAAAGAGTGATGCTTTTGTCTCCTCTATACTATAAATTTCATTTAATTTCTTTCTTTCTTTTTTTTTTTTTTTGGCCTATTACATACACATGAAGTTCAGGTTACTTTCTCAATTTGGGGGGGGGCATTATTCATTGCCCTTTATGATTATTATTGAAAATGACTTTTATGTAGAGGAAGAGCTATTAAAGTTTCTGATGTAGATATGAAACCCAGTAAGCTCTTCAGTGGTCTTTATAATTTCCCTGTTACTACAGGTTACATAGCAAGTCTTTTCCCTGCGACGGAGTTCATACATCAGAACTTTTTCTACATGCTGGAGACAAGAGTAGAAGGCAGAGATGAACATTTATAGCTCAATTTAACTACCTACTGGTTCTTTTATTTGCTAAGTTTCTTCAAATTTTGGGGTGGAAAAAGTTTCAAAGTCATTCCTAATAACTATTTTTTTTTTTCTTTTCTGTGTTGGGGCTGGTTTGATTTTTTTGTTTGTTTGTTTGTTTGTTTTTTGTTTGTTTGTTTGTTTGTTTGCAATATTCTTACCTTGGTGTTTATTGTTCTCATAAGAAGTATGTCCAAGAGATTTGAGAAGAGAGGCTGCTAAATTCTGTTTTTCTAGTAAGGATCAGCAGAAGACTGTATTTGCCTTTTGAATAAGTAAAAGGAAACGTTTTTGAAAGGAAAATGTCTTTGTATTCTCTGGCTAAATGGATCACCCCTTCCTCAGTCTTTCCAGTCCTTCTTTAGAAAATCAATTACCTGGATCAGGGCTCTAACCTTATGATCTAATTTAACCTTAATTACTTCATTAGAGGCTCCACTTGCTAATACAGCCACACTGGGTATTAGGGCTTCAGCAAATGAACTTTAAGGGGACACAAACATTTAGTCCATAACATGTGAGTTACACTCAAATTGGGTCTGATGGAATTGAGTATCTTGAAATAGAATATTGAAAATACTCAGTACTCTTTTTTTTTTTTTTAATTTCTTTTCAGCGTAACAGCATTCATTGTTTTTGCACCACACCCAGTGCTCCATGCAATACGTGCCCTCCCTAATACCCACCACCTGGCTCCCCCAAACTCCCACCCCCCCGCCCCTTCAAAACCCTCAGGTTGTTTTTCAGAGTCCATAGTCTCTCATGGTTCGTCTCCCCCTCCAATTTCCCTCAACCCCCTTCTCCTTTCCATCTCCCCATGTCCTCCATGTTATTTGTTATGCTCCATAAATAAGTGAAACCATATGATAATTGACTCTCTCTGCTTGACTTATTTCAGTCAGCATAATCTCTTCCAGTCCTGTCCATGTTGCTACAAAATACTCAGTACTCTTATGCACACTTTTCTCCTTAAGAACTAGAAATACCAGTGGTCATAAATACATGTCTCAAGTGTAGTAAGTAGAGTGTGTGATGATTTTTTTGTTGGCTCTTCTGCAAAACTGGCAAAAGAATTTTTTAAATTCAGCTATTGCTTTGCTGGTGACAGTTTCTCCCGTCTACTTTTTAAATAGATGAATTGTATGAAGGTTACTTGGTATTCCTAACAAGCAATGGGACCCTTGTTTCAAAAGATCCTGTGGCCACGCCTTTTGGATTTAGAAGGCGCTTGTTACAAATTTGCCTGGAAAAACTAACTGAAGGAGACTTCAAGTATGTAAGGGATGAGGTCCTAGAGCTATATACTCTGACATTTTAGGGTAAAAAATAGTCAATTTAAAAGTTTCTAAAAATGTAAATTTTTATATTAATACTAACAAATAAGAGAAGCTATTTATAAATATGCCATTTTTTACTTTTTATTAAAGGAAAATACATGTAGAGAAAATTTCATGGTGGAGAACTAAGTTTTCATAAACATGAACACAATTCTGTTCAAAACCCTCTTCCTGTTTCCTTCTGATCACTATACACCCAGTACCATTAAGGGTAACTGCTGTTTCAATTTCTAAACACATGATTTAATTTTGTTTTTGTTTTTGTTTTTTTTGTTTGTTTTTGTTTTTGTTTTTTTACCTTATATTAATGGCACTAGAGAATATGTACTCTTTCAAGTCTGGCTTCTTTCAGGCAGTGTTTCTGAGATTCCTACATACTGTTGTGTGCTGTAAATCATCCGTTCCTGTTGTTGAATTCCATTATATTACCAGCTCCTCAGCTAATGACTGTCATTAAGGCTTTCTAGATTTAGGCTATAAAATCACCCTAAAGCATGTCTTTCGGTGAAAATGGGAAGGGTAGAGTTTCACGGGAAATGCATGTATTCATCTTCAGGAGATGCTGCTAAATGGTTTTCCAGAAGAATTATACCAAACAGTAGTCCTACTAGTAGGGTAGTAGAATTCCTGCTTCTCAATATAATTGTAACTTCTCATACCTATCATTTTGAGCACTGATGATAGTTACTGTTCAGTGAGTAGGCAATTTGCATAGATTGTCCATAATCCCCATAACAACCTTGCAGAGTAGAATGTAGGTTTCACCTGGCAGATGAAGAAACTTATGTCAGTAATGTTAATAATCTTCTCAAGGTCAAATAACTGATAATATCTGTGCAAGGGCTCAAACTGAGGTTGTCTGACCATATTGTTTCATAATCTTGATAGTATCATAATCCTATTACAGGATTTAGCAAGATAATGTCTATGACAGCCATCTGTAAACCTTAAAATTAAACACTGTTGTTGCTTTCAATTTTTATAGTTTCTTACATATTTTATATATTATCTGCTTAGCAACCTTGCAAGAAAAGAATTATCATCTCTATTTTACAAATGGGGAAATGAGATTCTGAAAAGATAAGTAACATTTATGAATTCATATTAAATGGCATGTCCAGGAGTCAGAGCACATAAAATATCGAATGTGAGTCATTTGAGGACAGGAGCTCCTTTACTCACCACTGCTTCCCTAGTGCTAGGAAGGATGTCTGACACATAGGAAGCCCTCAATAAATATTTGATGAATTACTGAGTAACGATATAATGGAAGAGCCAAAAAGAGATTACGTTAATGTTTTTTTAAACTAGCCAGTACACAGGCGCCTGAACTTTGGTGGTCTGCCTTAAAAAATCATTTGTGGGAGGGGAAAAAAAATGTCCTTCCTGGAGGAAGTGTATATTAATTTTATCATCAAGTTTCTAAGTAGAGCTGTTTTCAAAAACAAAGAAAGGCACTTGTTTTCTGTAAGAAATGTAAATTGTGACGTCAAAGACATATTTGAATCTAATACTACAACTTAATCATCTGCGAAAGTTCTCTTACTACCCCATTTGTTATCTTCTAAGTGCCTTCCAGGGACTAAAGAACATGTCATGTGCTAGTGATAACTGATGAAAAAAGAAGACATATTCCTTGTCCTTATAGACATTCTATGATAATTACATAAGCACTGGGCTTTAGTTCCCTAATCTAAAAGTTGAAATGCTATCAATATTATCTAACATTATAATAACAATATTAGAATATTCTGATTAAATAAGATAGTGCATCTATAAGATAAAACATGGACAACTGCTTACAAAATAGAATGGCCAGTATTATGACTGTTTTTGTCTTAGCATGGTAAGCACCAATATATGGAATCACAGAAGACAGTGTCTGGGGTGTAGCATTACATTCCCATTTTGTTTTATGACCCTAGCATCTCTAAAGAGAAATATTCATTGATCCCCCTCTCACTCATTTATTGGAGTAGAGTTACTTTTTACAAAGTGGAACTCCAAGTTTTTTCTTTGTGAGTTTATCTAATTACTTATTATATTTTACAAAAGAGAATTTGGTTATCTTTGAAATGAAACGCTACTTCCTGGCACTGTAAAAGTATAAATGCATTGTCCTGTATGTGCACATCACCTACAACTAGTATTTCCTAATGCCCCACCTTCTTTATTAGGTAGTCCCCACTTACTCTCATTATGAATCCTTGCTGTGTGGCTTCTTTTGTTTTTTCATTCAACAGGAAAGCTTCCAATCTTAGAGTTTTCTCATGTAGCACTTTCAGGCCACTAGAGAAATAATTTTTTCCCACCAGTGCCATAAAAAGTGTTTTTCTTCCCAGGGTGTGCTGGTGCTCAAGCAGCAGATAATGGTGGAGGGATAGGTTCTGCTCACCTTCAATTCAGGAGTTTCTGCAAACTCCTGTCCTTCCCACTGAGCTCCTGGGCCCAGGAAATATCTACCTTGGCCCTTCCTTCAGTCTTGCCATTTAGAAATTAGTCTGCTCAGAACACACCATTGATTTCTATGTACCAGCATAGCTGTGCTCCACTAGAAAGAATCCTGTTACTGTACTGGCTTCATTGTGAACAAATAATACCCCATTTATTCATCACCCATTTAGTGAAGGTATTGTTTGTACCAGGCTGTGTGCTAAATATTGGCATTATAAAAATAAATATGGCATAGCCCATTGCCTCTAAAACTACAAAACATCTTGTGCCTGCTGGTATTACCGAGACACCAATGTAATTTTATGGATGGGTTCTGAAAAGCCATCTTAATCCAATCTTAGATTTCTTAACCTCCCAAAGGCACTAATCAGAGCATTTCTCTTTCTGAAGGAAAATGTTTTTAGGTTTGTTTTCAGTTCCCTTAGCTGATTTACTACTGCCCATCGTCAACCTCTTTCAGATGATTTTATTTTACTTCGAAACCTTCTACCTGGTTCACTTTCTCAAATTTGCTATTATTTCTCTTAACATTTTCTTCATGACATGTAGTACTGGTGGCATCACAATGAAAGTCATGAATAACTGTCCATTAAAGATTTATTTTAATTTTCCTGATACTTTTCCATGTGAGCTTATCATTATCATGGTCAGGAGTGTAGAAAAATAGTTTAACTATTAAATAGTTTAACTATTAAAATACACCTGCTGCTATCCCAGCAGGTGTATTTTCTTTCTCCCCCCTCCCCACTTACGATTTTTTTTAATTAAGTTTTTAAATTCCAGTTTAGTTAATATACAGCGTTGGGTTAGTTTTAAGTGTACGATATAGTGATTCAATAATTCTGTACATCACCCAGTGCTCATCATGATAAGATTGCACTTAATCCCCATCCCCCATTTCTCCCATGGCCCCACCCACCTCCCCTCTGGTAAGCATCAGTTTGTTTTCTATTGTTAAGAGTCTGTGTTTTGTTTCCTCTCTTTCTTTTTCATTCTTTGTTCATTTGTTTTATATCTGAAATTCTGCCTATGGATTTTTATTAATACCTTTTTTTCAATAATGAGAATTAGGGCATATAAACCATTAAAGTCCACTCCATGCATTAATACATGTTGACTATTTGTGTAAAACAGTGTTTTCTAAAGCTGTTATTTTTTCATAAATATACAAGTTTCCAAATTATTATGAATAAATAAGAAAACCCTGTATGATTTTCAAAGCATATATGAAAATATTTCCTTGTGTCATTCCTCTTAGATACCCACGATGCAATAGCCTACACATAAAGAGATAGAAAATAAAGAGGTCAGAAATTTTGAGTACTTTTTCTGTTAACATACTTATAACCAGTCATAAAACCCTGTCTTCTAACTCCACATTTACTTTGGTTTCCATTAAGCTCTAAGATATAAGAGCATAAAGACAATTATGTTTTGTGGGATTTTTTAATTTTGGGGGGGGATTTGATTTTTTCTTGTTAATATTTACCTAACTCTTAGCTCAATAACTATGACATAGAAATATGTTAATTTCTGTTTGTCTCGCCTTTTCTTTCTTTTTTTTTTTTTTTTTCCCTTGTGCCTATGAAAGAAAAACCCTCTTGGTGTTAAACATTAGGGGACATTCTGGACATAAATTTTATCCTAATCATAAGTAGTGTTTTCAGAAGAAATATGATATAAAATTTAAGACATCTAAAGGAATGACTCAACATTCCACTAATAGTTTTGGTATCGATAATAATTACGCAATTATGTTCACATGACATACAGACCATGAGCACTTAGATATGGATTATGAAATAGCAATGCTTTTGGGCATGCATTATGATACTTTTGTTAATAATAAGCTTTGAATTTTGTAAGACTTTATATGTAAAATGATCATTATATCCAGAAGGCTCAAAGAGCTTAATTCAATCATCTAATTCTTTGCAACCTGAAATTAAATTGAATATTCTGTCTGGTTGCAAGTCCAGTATTCCTTTTCCACCATGTTTTCTCTTTTACTTAGAAAATTGTTACAATGTCATTCAGGCAAAGATGAAAAATAAAGGATAAAAACAACCATTATTCCACTTGCAGAGGAGTAACTAAATGTCAGCCAGCCATCACTGTGGGCATGTGTATCTTCCTTAGTATCTTGTGCATAGTTAAGTGTCTAACTGAAACTAGGAAATATAAATCCCTGTTAGTAGCCAAAGTGCAACACAAAATCCCTATTAAATCTCCTGAATCTACTCATGGTATGAGGTCACTAGATCCAGTGATGATCCAAGCAGCTGAATAGTAGTAGTTTTATCCTCAACTTATCAAAAACACAGTTACTACTTATTCAGTGATAATATAGGAAAATGTATGAAATAGTTGTTTTTTATATTCATACATACAACTAAGATTCTTTTTTTAATTGAATTATAGTTGACACACTATTACATGAGTTTCAGATGTACAACATAGTGATTTGATGAGTTTATATGTTATTGTGTGTATAAGAGTTTTGAGTGATAAAACTTTAAATGATAATTTTAAAATCTTTTTCAAAAATGTCATATAGAAAAGTCTTTTTTTGTAATGTATGTGAAGAAAAAGTTATATACGTGAGTAAATTGTTTTGTCCATGGCTATGATGTTTTCATTCATCTTAGTGTCATAATCCCCTTTGAAAAGAAACTCTTAGCCATTCTGTTGGAACTAAATTGCCAAGCACATAAACTGAGATTAATCAGTAGAACTAATATGCCTCTTGAACTCTATTTAGTTGTTTATAATAGAACTCACCAAAACAAATTACAGAAAGAATAAATACTGTAATGAATAGGGAAATATCTAAATTATTTTTTAATATCAGTCATATGATTTTAATCAGCAATTTCCAGGAAGTAAATGGCAAAGACTATAATAAGCCATAGAAAAAACTAACCTTGCCTACTTAGCTTAGTTTTGGCCAGAATGTCTAAAACTACAGCCAAGAAGTCTTCTAGTGAACTTGGGAAGAACCTGACTTCCAGCTAAACTAGCTCATGATTGAAATTGGAATGCTTGAGAAAATTCAAGGAGTCTGGCCGTGATTTTGTTTGAATTTAGGAAATCATTGGGAGCATCGCCATCAGGCTCAAAGGAAGGTTAGTCATCCAGTTTGTGCACTGGTCTCATTTTATGGTTATGTATGAGTATCTATCCAACATTCCAGAAATAATATTTGGATTTTATTTTTAAGTTTTTTTTGTCGTTTGCTTTGCTTTGCTTTTGACCAGAACATTTCTGTATAGAAGATCAGCTAATGTAAGGCACCAACATCCCACTTAGAGATGGGATTACTAGAGTGTCGCCATAATAGCTAGCTTGGTTCCAGTCCTCTTGGCAGGAAGATGACATGAAGGCATATGCTACACTGGGAGAAGATGCTACTTCTGCCATTTTTACTCTCTTCTCCACAAATTTCCTGGCAAGAGAAATACCACAAGCAAGGAGGAAGAGAAAGCATCCACTGCACAGGATTTTTCTCTCTGTCCAGTCTCACATGGTGCAACAAATATATATGCATAATCTCTTACTACACTTGCAGAAAGAAATGTTCATTAGGTGAGAAATAGTCTATATATTCTGGGGAATTTCTTGGCAATTCTCACAGAGGTGAGACAAAAGAAATAAAGATCAAAATTGAAAAATTTAACAAAGTGGTAAAGGATGGTAAATAAAATCAACACCTAAGCCAGATCTATGAAAAATTAGCTTTCCCTCTCTATCATTGACCCTGGTATTGACAGAAGCGTTCAGGAATCTTCAAACAAAATCACTAAATGCAAAATCCTAGTTTGATTGAAAAACAACAACAACAACAACTTCTCAAATTAATGCTATTATAGAGGCCCAGAGAATTTAAGGAAATGAA
Source organism: Martes martes (assembly GCF_963455335.1). Taxonomy (NCBI): domain Eukaryota; kingdom Metazoa; phylum Chordata; class Mammalia; order Carnivora; family Mustelidae; genus Martes; species Martes martes. Next base: position 25,878,600 of record NC_137898.1, on the reverse strand, counting down.
TTTGTGGTATGATGTGACTTAGATTATAGTCCAAAAATACTAAACCTATATAAAAGGTCAATCTCCGTGATTTTTGGGAAGTGGGTTATGCTAACCTAACAGCTAAACTTCAGAATCTCAAGAGGAACATCCCAGTCATTACTTTTGCTTACATTTCATAGCTCTCAGTTATTCAGACATTTGTGTTTTTGTCTTTGAACCACAATATCCTTGTACTAACCTTTGCCTGTTCACTCTGAGATACACTGAGCTGATGGATATAGTCTGCTTCTTAGCTTTCTTACTCTTTCCAAAAGTAACCACATAACAACTTCCTGATTTTTCCCCAATTTTGAAAAATACATGAGACTTTCAGATGTGTGATGAGGGCAAAAACATCATTTTTGAATTGCCACAAAATTTTCCAGAGAACGAAATAGACCAAATAAGATACTAATCAACAATGTGAAAATGATACTCTCAATGAAACTTGATGGCAGAAAATCCTGATGAACTTTACAACATGGGTGGTATGACCATCCTGAGATCAGGAGTCATCTAGTAGGCATCAGTGGGGAGGAGAAAAAAAGTAGAAAAAATTAAAAAATAGAACAGATACTCACATCCTAAAATAAAGGGATGTTTCTACCTATTTTGAGTAGAACCTTGAGTGGGTTTCATGAAAGTCAGTCAGTGAAATTGGAAAATTCCCATGCAAATTCTAAATTGTTGATGAGTATGAACACAATACGATTTAAAAAATTGTGTGCATGCATATATGAGAATATATAGGAGAGTTTATAGGACTGTGCTGGTATAAGTTCTTATGACCCTCTGAAGTATCCATCAGATACTCTTTTAAAATGACAGAGCCTACTCATGAGGGAATATACTGAAAATAGAAAACAAATTGAGCATGAAAAGAACACTAGGTCAAGAGAAATAGAAGTTGAAGTTGTGGGGGTTAGCAGATACATAAATTTCTGTTAGCAAGAAAACTCAAAACCCCAGACAAGAGAAAAAATATAAATAGAGTAATTTCAACATTGAGACACATTAATATGTAAATGAGCTTCATATACCCTCCAAAACAAAAGACAAAAGAATGTCCTGAGTGTAGATTTTTTTCACAGGGGGAATTTTCTAAACCCTCAAGGATCAGAGAGTCATTGTTATCTTAAGACTGTTTCAGAGCATGAAAAAAGAAAACCTCAAAGATGCCTTTTATGAAGTGAATATAATATTGTTATCAAATCCTAATAAACATGTATTTGAAAAATAAAACTACAAATAAATCTTAATTTTGAATATCAATTTGAAAATGTAAAATACAGGGTAGCAAATAGCTTACTTACAACAGTGAACAAGAAAATATGTCATAATCCACTGAGATTCTTCTCAAGAATGCAAGTATGAAAAGAGAAGGCAAGTTGGTTCAATAAAGGCATCTATTATCATAATTTATTATAGTAATATATCTAAGAAGAAAAATATAGATGATGAAAGGGCTTTTTTTTTTTAAGATTTTATTTATTTGACAGACAGAGATCACAAGTAGGCAGAGAGGCAGGCAGAGAGAGGAGGAAGCAGGCTCCCCACTGAGCAGAGAGCCTGATGTGGGACTCAATCCCAGGACCCTGGGATCATGACCTGAGCCGAAGGCAGAGGCTTTAACCCACTGAGCCACCCAGGTGCCCCGGTGAAAGGGCCTTTGACATAAAATACATTCATATTATAAAATAGTAAATAGAAACTTCTAAAATAGATTTAAAATTATATATTATTACCAACATTAGTACTTCAGTTAATGCATATTAGTAACATTTCTTCTATAAAGTTAGAGGAAAGAAAAGGATACCCAGTATTGCGCCTACTATTGAACAAATGGTCAATGTGTTTACATAAGAGAAAGCAATACTAAACTGAGGAAATAGAAAGGAAGAAGCGAAACTATATTTATTGCAGCTGCTATGAATGTGTGTGTGTGTGTGTGTAAAAATGTCCAAGAATATCAAATGAAAAGTTTCAAGTGGTAATAGAATTGGCAGAATTAATAAAGGAGTGGAATAATATTCCATGTATAGGAGGCTAAAAGTAAGCATTTTATATTTAAGAAAAAAGTTACAAGATAAAACGAAGAAGACCTATTTATGATATCAATAAAATATAAAATATCTACCATAAAATTCACATGAAGTTTGCAAATGGGGTATGAAGAAAGTATTAAAACAATTCTAAAAGCTACAAAATGGAATTGAACAAATGAATAGTTATCACGCATTTTTGGATAGAGAGATTCAACATGACAAATGTCAATTCTACTTAATGTACAATTAATTGTATGTAATTCCTATCAAATAATCAACATTTTCCTCTCAATGGTGGGCAAACTGATTATTAATTCTCATAAAAATACAAAATAAGACTGAAGAGCAAGAAAATAATAAAAAGGCAAAATATTAGGGTACTACCCAAATGCAGTGTTAAAATATGAAGTTTGTATAATTTAATCCCTGTGACACCAGTGATTGAATAGATAGAATAATGCAAAGAAAAGGAAGTCCAGAAAGAGACATGCATGCACAGAGAAATTTGGTATATGGTAAAACTAGAATATCAAATCATGTGATGAGTGGTTGCTTTCATAAAGCAATGGATAATTGAGAAGCCATTTGGAAAATTTACAGAATGTAAACTGAACTTCGTATTGCATAATAGAATACAGATTGGAGATTTAAATGTAGAAATGGAACACTATACCTACTAGAAAGAATATGGATGATTTCCATCATAGTCTTGGATTTGTGGGAACCTCCATATAATCTAAAATACAGAATCAATAAGAGAAACAATAAATTTGAATAAAATTTTAAAACATGCAAGGGCATTTATACTATAAGCAGAATTAATAGACAAAAGATAAAAAGAGCTGAGGGAAGATATTTGCAATTTATACACCAGGACAAATCTCCTTAATGCTGTTGTGATCTAGAAGACAAAATTTGCTTGATAGAGACAAGTTAAATATATGGGAGAAGGTACTTGACAAAGGAGGAAAGGAATATTCCTTAACATATGAAATGACCTTATGAATCAGATAAATTCAAATTGCATGAAAAACAATTTTCACTTATCAAAAATCTAAATATTTAGCAGTGGCAAAATTGCCTACTGTATTATACATACCCATTTGTGTTAGCCATAAACATATTGATTATTAGTTTCCTGGAGTTCTGTAATAAATTACCACAAACTAGGTAACTTAAAATAACAGAAATCTATGCTCTCAAAGTTGGAGACCAGAATCCTGAAGTACAGATGTCAGGAATGTTGATTTCTTCTGAAGCTTCTGAGAGAGAATCTGTTCCATGCCTCTCACCTGGATTCTCATGGTTGCTGAGAATATTTGGGGCACCTGAGTGGCTCAGTGGGTTAAGCCTCTGCCTTCGACTCAGGTCATGGTCTCAGGCTCCTGGGATTGAGCCCTGCATCAGGCTCTCTACTCAACGGGGAGCCTGCTTCCCCCTCTCTCTCTGCCTGCCTCTGTCCCAACTTGTGATTTCTCTCTCTGTGTCAAATGAATAAATAAAATCTTTAAAAAATAATAATAATAATTTAAAAAAAGAATATTTGGCATCTCTTGCCTTGTAGATGCACAGAACCTATACATATGTTCATCTCCATTCGATGTTCTCCCCATGTGTCTATATCTGTGTCCAAACTTTTCTTATAAAGACACCAGTTATTGGAGTTGGGGTCACATTAATGGAGTATGGTTGTATCTTAATTATATCTGCAAATACTCTGTTTCCATAAAAGGTCATATTCTGTGCTTCTGGGTAGATATAACTTGAGGGGGAGGGCATTGTTAACTCAAGATGATAAGTGAATGGATTTATGAAATTATATTTTTATTAACATCATTATGAGTTCTTTGCACCTTTACTTTTTTTTTTTCTTTTTTAATGGAAAATTCTGTTTGGGAGTAGCCAAAATAAGTGGTAATCCATTCAAGCATGTTTGTTTTCCTTGAACCATACAGAAACAATGTTAGGACATTGCCTAATAATATTTCATGCAATATTGTGAGTTGCTCATTACCATTGCTAATTGAGTGGCCAATCAAAATCAGTGCTTTCATGTTTGCTTTGGACTTAAATTTAAAACTATATTCATGTTGTAGATAGAAAATTTATACTGAAATAAATTTCTTGAGAATGAATTATTTTTGTAATTTAGCTACAAGGAAAAGGTCAAAATCCTACAGCTTGTCCTAACTGTAACAGTCATGATGCTTTAGGATTTGAGTAACCGAATACCCCACTAACATAATTAGCATACACATTTTGTCATTCACATACTGTCAGGAAGTAGATGTTTCCATGTACTCAAACTCCCCACCCTCCTGCAGTACCAACACAGCCCACGGAATCTGGGCCCACTACTTTTCTACCCTGACATATTTCGTATCTTGTAAATGGCTTCAAGAATTCCAGACATAATATTGCCATAAAGGATCATTTCAACTAGAAAGAAAGGGATGAAGTAATTACGCGTTTTATATGCCAAATATATTTTTTAAAGATTTTATTTATTTATTGATAGACAGAGATTACAGGTAGGCAGAGAGGCAGGCAGAGAGAGAGGAAGGGAATCAGGTTCCCTGCTGAGCAGAGATCCTGATGAGGGGCTAGATCCCAGAACCCTGGGATCACGACCTGAGCCAAAGGCAGAGGCTTTAAACCACTGAGCTACCCGGGTGTCCCTTATCTTGTTTTTTTTAAATGGAGAATGGAACTTTTCAAAGAAACATCTGAGTAGATTTCCTTTGTATGGCACTGAACAGAAGTGCACCACCTGTCTGTCCCTGAATAAACCCCTGGAAATAAAAATAACACCACTTTGACTTTCTTATGTCATAGATTGCATGGCCACCAAATACAGGATTCTATAAGAGAAAACAGAGAGGGTGGTAGTTGTTAGGTAACCCACCACCTAGAATGGGGGGGGGGTATCTTTCATTCTAACACATGGTTATCTGTCTAATAATGATGATTTTATTTTCTCAAAGATTTCAGAGCAAATCACATTCAATCACAGAGAGAAGAGTTAAGTGTCCATCTTTCTCTGCTGGGTTATAAAGTTTAAAATTCCATGAACTGGGAAAAATGTATTTTTCAAACATGCCTTAGGAATATAGTTGAAGTCCACTAGAACGTGAGCTTTAGAAGTCAAAGAGATTTTTGTCACTTTCATTCACTGATGTACCCCAATGCCCAGCACTGTGCCTGGAATATAGTACTTGTTCAGTGAATATTTGCTGATTGTGCTGAATAAGTGAATGGGTATCTCCACATACAAAGAAGGAAGTAAAAAAAAAAAAAAATAGAGCTTTAGGATTTGTAGAAAAAATCTTGCCACATGCATTTCTCATGACCTTAATGTAGGTGTATGGGAATACTTGGATATGTTTCGCTCCCCTAACCTGTTATGCTTTAGTCTCAAAACAAAAAATACAAAACCCACTTCAGAGAAGGATGTGGCATCTCTGCTGTATCCTTAAAGCATTTCCTTCTCTGGGTGGGTAGACTGAGATGAGAGTATGCCAGGGAAGATGCTGGGAATGAAAACATCTTTAATATGCATTTGACTCATGTTTTTTCCTCCCTCTCACCACATAGTCTCACTAAGGGGTTCTTTTTATGTATTATTTATATCAGCTGTGTCATATTTTTAAACATATGAGACAATCTGATAGCTCCTTTGGGAAAGTTAGACCGAGCATAGGGTTTTCTGTTTTGAAAAGTAGTGAAAGACCCTAGACATTAACTAAAAAATAAAAATAAACATAAACATAAAAAGTATGATACTGAAATCAGTTTGCCAGTTCTAGGCCTCCTCATTCATTAGGGAACCAGAGACATTTCTCCTGGATTTTCTGATGTATAATAAAAATGTAAAAATCGGTATGAAACTTTAATTTTGCATGTTGGGAATTGAAAACCCAAAGCAAAAATAGTTGCTGTTGTGTTGATGTTTTCCTTATTGTGGCTTCTCCTGTTGTGACTATTTCTATCATGACTATAGATAATTAAAGAAAAGTCTTTGAGTATATTTTTAAATAAAAATAATCATCAGCAGCATGTTGGCCTGTCTCTGGGGATATATGCAATGAGAGAGGTAACAGTGACTGAGCATAGGCAAAAAGTTGAAGAAGCAATTCAGGAACCCAGCAATCTGTTTTAACATTGACAAAGTAAAGAGCATGACACCGAGTTTGTTTTCAGGGAAAGGTTTTTAACTGCAGAAATGAAAACAAGAATTAAATAATGCAGGCAGATTGTTGATGTACTAAAAGCTGTAGTTGGAGTAAGTCTAGGCAGGACAGAAATCCTTATGCTACCACTTTCAGAACAACATGGTGGTGTAGGGGGGAGTCATACTCAGAGAGCAAGGAAAGGCATGGGGCCACCAATTAAAAAAAAAATGGAGCTACCAGCCAAAATCATCTAGTGATTTATAGAGTATAGCAAAGAGGCAGGTCATGTTAATGCCAAATCCATTGCAGCTATTATAAATACAGGAATAATTCATGTTTTCTAACCTATTAAATATGAGTGTTGTGAAATTTAGAAGCCTCCTGCATCTATTTTTAGTTCACCAATTAATTCTTCCAGTAAAAAGAGAATTTTAAAAATTAAGATCTTCAATACGAGCTTATTTTCTATCCTTACTGCACCACAGGGTAGCCACAAACCACATGTGGCACTTACATTTAAATTTATATGACTCAAAATTGAACAAAATTTAAAATTTAATTATACAGTTCCACTAGCCATATTTCAAATGCTAAACAGTCGTATGTGGGCTGCCACACTATCGGATAGTGTAGATACACAACATTTTCATAATCATGGAAAGTTCTATTGAACAGTCCTGCACCTGCATACAAACAATAAGTAAATGCTAAATCATGCATAGTGATGAATTTCAATCTCAAAATCAAATACCTTTAAAACATTATTTTAAGGGATATGGGGTGAGGATAATATTCCTGGAGTAAGCAATGAACCCTTCTAGTAAATGAAGACCACTTCTACTATTTTGTAACTAGTACCAAATGAATTTGGGTCCTCTGCTCTCTGAATATACTTTCATTTCTTTTCCTCATATTATACTCTATGGATTCACAAAGAGGTTTATTATCTTGAATACTATCCTGAATGCTGATCCAAATTTCAATTTCCTGATGAAAAAGTTCTACCCTACCCACGTCTCTACACCCTTATTTTCTCCAGCAATTTTCTCTATATAATCTTTGTTTTAGGTCTTCTATAGACTTGGCCTCATTGGGTTTGCCTGCCTTTTTTTACTCCTATATTTCAGAAATTATTCACTGCAGGGAAATATCTATTCTCTTTCACTGCCTAATCCTGATTTGTTCTAAAAACAAGTCTATGCCTCTGGACACAGAGAAGTAAATTTGTTGTATCATTAAATAGTATTGAATGTCAACTGTAGAGTAGCCACCATAACATAATATCCTCCATTGCAGTCAATGCCGAAGAAAACCATAAAGTACTAAGAATTAACATTTTCACTTAAATGTTCCCTAGCCTCATGCATTGTACTAAATTTTAATGATATGTATTATAAATACACTAAATTTTGTGGTCATTCTATATTGTTCCACATAATATCTGAGTTCTTGACTGGTCACATATTATTTTCAAAACTTAATACTATAAGGGACTACCTTTGTGACTTGTGCAGCTCCTCATGGTATCTTGTAACCATGAACTTGGTTTGCTTTAATTTTTTTTTTATTGTTAATAAAGTTGGGTTTGATTTACCATGAATATATCTTGTGCTACCAAACAACAAAAAATTCTCTTGATGTTTAATTACAAACTGTGACAATACCTACGTGTGGGGAAATAGTTAAGATTTTCTTGGGGTGTAAATGCTCATATCTTTCCCTAACCAAACAGTAGAGCTGTTGGCTGACTCACAGGCAGCTCATGTCTGATGGCAACTATCTCTCTTCCATCCATTTTCCTGCATCTCCAGAATCATCAGTGCATTGCTGGTCTAGTAGCTTAAACACCTATCAAATGAAACATGCTTGCTAGTGTTTGATTATGGAGAGTGCACCAGTTCATACATCAGTAAGTGATGATATTGAAGTCTTCCAAAATCTCTGGAGAATGGTGGCGTGAATGAAGGGAGACTATACCTTTTCATTGCAAACACTCCATTCCCTAAAAGGGTCATTTCATATTTTCCAGTCCTTCTTTATGCTAATGGAACAAGCACAATAAGGTTAGGAGAAAGGTAGGTTGGATAGTTGTTAGTACAGTCTGTTCTCTATGTCAGATACCTTTTTGTGGGATTCCTGTTGTGAGAAATGGAGCAGGCAGAATTTGAAGATGGTCCCTGCTATATTACAACCTTCATTGTGTTATGTTACATAGCAAAAGGGATTTTACAGATATAATTGAGGTTCTTAATTGATGTTAAGACACAGAGGTTATCTGGGTAGATTTAATCTACTCGCCTGAGCCTTTTAATAGCAGAGTATTCTCTGGGTGGTCACAGAAAAGAAAGTCGAAGAGATTTGAAGCATGAGAGATTTGATGGGGTGGAGATTTTCCCTTGCTGGTGAGGCTATGAGGCAAGGATCTAAGGAGAAGTGATAACAACCGAGAGCAGTCTCAGCAAGATATCAGGACTTTAGCCCTATAAGCCCAAGTAATTGAATCCTGCCAATAATTGGAACAAGCTTCACAGCAAATTCTTCCTCAGACCTGAGAGCTTCCAATAAAAACCCAGTCTAGCCAATACCTTGATTTTGACTTTTTGAACTCCTAGACAAGAGAACGCAGTCAAGACACTTGATCCACAAAATTGTGAGCTAATAAATGGGTATTGTTTTAAGCCACTGAGTTTACGGTAATTTGTCATACAGCAAGACAAGTGATATAATATTAATATACACTATTGTTACCACTATTCCTATGAATAGCCAACTCTCAGATTGTGCTTTTTTAGTATCAGGTGCTCTTCTAAAAACTTTACAAACATTAATTAGTGCTCATGAAACATATAAAAAAGGTACTATTATTTTTCTAAGTACAGATGAAGAAGAAACTGAGGTATATGTATATTAACTAACTTACCAAAATCATAAAGGTATTAAGTGACAGATCTTGTCTTGAAATTGAAGCTATCTGACTACAGATGTCACATTCTAAATTACACATTAACATTTTTGCAATATCATTGCATCCACAGATATTATATTTATTTAAGACTATTTTTATCTAGTTCCTTTTTTTTATTATAAACTCCCAGATGTTTGGTTGCGATCCTGACTGAATTCATTCATTTAGCAAATATTTGTACAGTGATTTGATTGCTAATAAACAGAAAGCAAAAGAGCCTTCAAAGCATCAAATATAAATTGTTTAACAAAACCAGCCCAGATATTATCCTGGTCAAATTTGAAATCTAATAAAGGAAAGAAATAGTGTGTAAATCAATTGATGCTTGAGCATACATTTTTGTGAGTGATGAGGTTGCTTGCTCAGTATCCCAAATCAAGTTCTTTTTTGCCCATTACTCACTAAAATATTTTGTTATTGTTTTCTTTTTTCTTTCTTTTTAATACTTTATTTATTTACTGGAAAGAGAGCAAGAGAAAGAGTGAGAGTGAGAGAGAGAAAACACAGAAAGAGAGGGAGAAGTGGACTCCCCCCTGAGCAGGGAGTCCAATGCAGGGCTAGATCCCAGGACCCTGAAATCATGACCTGAGTCAAAGGCAGTCACTTAACTGACTGAGTCACCCAGGCACTCCTCTTTTTTTCTTTTTCAAAGAGTTGTCTGTTGTGATTGTTTTGATTTACCTTTGATTTGCCCATTATTGAATTCTTGGTCACTAAAAGAGGACCTGGAATATAAAATAGCAAATAGTTTTAGAAATAAATAATTGTATGAATATATATATATGAATTACCTCTTACTCTACTGGTTAGGTAAAAAATAGTATTTTTATAAGCACTGTCTTCATTGAGAAGGCATATATTTCCAGAGTAGAAATAATAATCTTTAAAATCAGAATAATTTTGACATGGTCTACTTTTAATATCTTATAAAAGATTGTAAAATATCAGTATTTCTGGTGTAAGATTAAGTGAATGACAGATAAGGTTAAATATCACAAAGGAAGGAAGGGAAGAAGGAAGGGAAGGAGGGAGAGAAGGAGAGATGAATACAGAAGCGCTATAGAAGCGAGTAACAACCAAATTCCAGAGAAGGACAGACGTTTAATAGGTAATCAGAGATGAGAGACCACATTAAAATCTGGGTCTGGATGTTGGAAGAGTAAGCGTGCTCTGGGTAGTTGAATTTTTCTGCAATTAGGAGAAACCAGCTGAATGCAGAATACCACAGGTAGACTAGTGTGGCAGACCTGAATCTGGGTGTGTCTAAACCATAGAGCTAGTCTTCTTTGCAAAAGGGAGTTTGGGAGTGGGGGGCATGGAATAGAAAGCAGAAGATGCTGAGTGTCACAGTGCTTATATCCCAAAACACTGCTGGAGGAAAGAGCTTGAAACCAAGATATAAGCCAGAGTAAAATTGATAATAATTGAACTTCTCATTGAGACCTGAGCCACTTCAAATTTTGATCAGAAGGAGGAATAAAACAAATCCTCACCCTTGCCGGTAGGGAAAGAACAAGTCTTTTTCTGGGGGAATATTATCATCTACTTCAGCTTCTACTGCTCTTTGAGTATAAAATGGGCCGGACAAAATATAAAAACTATGGTGTGTACAAAGGAACAGAAAAATGTAGCCCATTAAAAAAATTAATGATCAGTAAGACAGACCTATATATGACTTAATGTTGACTTTAGAAAACAAGGATTCTGAAATCACTTCAAATATTTAGGCATTTAATGAATGAAGGGAGAAAGGTGGAGCGATGAAGTAAAAAGTCAGAAAAATGTAACTGTAAGTAACATTAAATTTCTAGGACAGAAAAACTTTATGACTATACTGGAGAATTAATTGGATGAAATCAACAGCAGAAGTGACAAAGGATAGGTAAGGTCTGACTGAGAACAACAATGAGAACTTCTCAGACCAATCAGAAAGGAAGAAAAGAACCCTAAGTCTTTTGGTGTCTGTAGTGATACCAATCTTGCATTCTGGATACTGGTAATTTTTGTTCTTTTCTTTTTCTTGGTTAATCTAGATAGAGCTGTATTAAGTTTGTAGATCTTTTAGAAGAAACTGCTTTGGATTTTATTGATTTTTTTCTCTATTGCTTTTCTGTTTTTATTTTCATTATTTATGCTTTTTTGGTTTTTTTATCATCTCATTTATTTACATTTAATTATCTCTCTATATGTAAATATATATAACATATAAGTATTTTATATTTATAATATATAATTTATAATATAAAATTATATATAATATAAATTATATAAAATATATGTTAATATGTGTGTGTGTGTGTGTGTGTGTATAAGCTGCAAACTTAGAATATTGATTGAGACCTTTCTTCTTTTCTGACACGGGTATTTAGTGAGAAAGAATTTTGCCTAACCTCTGCTTTAACTGCATTTCACACATTTGATATACATTCATTTTCATGCCATCCAAAATATTTTCTAATTTCTCTTGGGACTTCCTCTTTGACATATATGTGATTTAGAAATGTGTTTAATGTCCTATTTGAGTATTGGAGAGGTATATTTCTATTATTGATTTCTAGTTAAATTTGATTATGGTCAGAGTGACATACTTTAATTGATTTGTTTGTTTTTAATTTGCTGAGATTTTTTTATGGTCTATTATATGATCGACCTTGGTGAATGTTTTATGTGCTTTTGAAAGAGTATGTATTCACTGGTTGTTGGTCAGATGTTTTAAAATGCACCATAATTCAAAGTTGGTTGATAGTGTTATCCAGCTCTATTTTATCCTACATTTTATATCTACTTTTCCTACCAATTGCAGAGAAAGGAGTGCTAAAATTTTCTATAATTTCAGATTTGTTTATAATTCCTCCTGTTTGTATTAGCAGTTAGGTAGCATATATTTTATGTAGTTATTGATATTGATATAGGTTTGCCATTTTGTTATTTGTTTTCTGTTTGTCCTTCCCCCACACCCTCATTCACCATTTTGTTCCTTCTTTGGGGCCGTTTTAATTTTTAATTCTGCATTTAATACACCCATTACCTTTTGCTGTGTATTTTTGTTTCTTCTTAGTTGTTACTCTAAGGTTTATACTATGCACACCTAACATATAATCTACTTAGAGTTATCATTCATTCTTCAAAGAAAATACATAGGCCTTTTATATCAGTTTCTTTACCTTTTCTACTCAACTTTAGTTTTCATGTATATTACATTGTATACCTCAAAGCCAGCCAGAAAAACATAACTTTTGCTTTCAACAGTCATACGTACTTTAAGGAATTTAAGAGACAACAGGCAGTCTTTTGCATTTTTCCAGGCTTTTATGTGTATGGTGAATTGTTACCCGTTCTGTTGCTACTTTTTCATTCATGAAAATTCGTGTTACCCTCTGGAATCATTTCTCTTCATCCTAAGAATTTCCTTTATATATTATAAAGCAGACACACTGGTGAACAAATTCTTTTAGTTTTCTTTAATTTAAAATGCCTCTATTTTTTTTCTTCATTCCTAAACTATGTTTTGCTTGGTACAGAATATGTTGATGTTTGCTTTCTATCAGTGTTTGAAAGATACTGCCCTATTGTCTCCTATATTCTAGGTTGCTGATGTAAAATCTGTATTTATTCAGTCACATTCCAGTTTATAGCATTTATATTTTTATCCCGGAGGCTTAAAACATCTTTTTATTCACTTTTGGCTTTCTAATGCTTTTGTTTGATATATCTTGGTGTGCTTTTGAGTTTATCCTCTTAGGAGTTTGCTGAGCTTCTGAAATCTGTAATGTATGTCTTTCAACAGTTCGGGGATGTTCCCAGCCATTATTTCTTCAAATCCTTTTTCTGCACCAGTCTCTTTTTCCTCTCCTTCTGGGACTCAAGTGACACCAATGTCAGATCTTTTGATATTATGGTGCAAATCTCTGTGGTTTTGTTTAATATTTTTTAGTTTTTTCTTTTCTCCTTGTTCTTCAGATGGAATGATTACTACTGATTTATTTTCTTTCCTCTGTCATCTTTATTCTGGTATTAATGCCCTAGTTAAATTTCATATATTTTAGGTTTCAGTTCTATAATTTCCATTTTGTTCTCTTGTGTAGTATCTATTCAGTACAAAATATCTTTTCAGCACTTATCTTTCATTTATGTCAAAGGCATTCAACTTTACCTCATGAAGTGCATTGTGATGGCTAGTTTAAAGTTTTGTTTTTTGAGCAGGGAGCCTGGCGTGGGGCTCAATCCCAGGAAGTTCTGTTTTTTGAGCAAGGAGCGCAATGGGGTGCTCGATCCCAGGACCCTGAGATCATGACCTGTGCTGAGGGCAGACACTTAACCACCTGAGCAACCCAGGTGCCCCTATTTTAAAGTTTTTAATCTGATAATCCAAACAGCTGGATCATTGTGAGTTAATTTTTTTTTCTTTAAAGATTTTATTTACTTGAGAAAGAGAGAGAGAGAGAGCATGAGTGGTGGGGAGAGGGAGAGGGAGAAGCAGACTCCCCACTGAACAGGGAGCCCGATGTGGAGCTCCATCCAGGACCCTCTCAGAGATCATGACCTGAGCCAAAGGCAGATGCTTAACTCACTGAACCACCCAGGTGTCCCAGGGGTTGACTTTTTTTTTTTTTAAAGGAAATTGGATACAATTAATGGATTAGATTTATTTAACTTTCCAGATGCCCTTTCTTCTTTGTGTGTGAAGTAATTCTGAATGGTATCCTGGGAATTTTAAATATATTGTGAGATTCTGGAGCCTGAAAAAATATTTTTAGATCATACTGATTTGTTCATTCTAGCAGGCAGTCAACTCAGCTAGGTTCAGTTCACAATTAATGTGAACAGTAATTCCAGTCCGTTTGGTTTTCAAGCACCATGCTAGGCTATCTGGGTTCACCATACACATAGGACACTCCAGGGTTAGTCTGAGACATGGGTGGAACATTCTGTCATAGTTTTCTTTCATAGCCTTTGTGATATTTCCTCTGTTTTCCTACATGTATGCACAGTTCGTATATAAACCTTAGACTTATGTTAGAACTTACATGGTGTTAGAGGATTCTCATGTCCAGCTCTCTTCACTCAGGGATTTCTCCATACCCCGCAGATACCAAAGACTTATTTTCGTGGTTTATGAGTAAAATATTTTGGTTTTGTTTGTTTTGTTTTTGAACTATTCGGCTCTTTTTCTAGTCCTTTAGCCAGGAAAAAAAAAAAAAAAGATTTTTCTTAGAGTTTTTGTTTTCTGTGACTCATTTAAAGTTTGTTACTTGGGCCAACGTTGGGACAAAGCCAAAAAATAAAGGAGAAGAAAGAAAATAAAAAGGAAACTCCCACACAGAACGGTTCATTCTTCAAAAGCTAATTTCTCTCCCAAATCTCTCCACTGTTCTTTATTCGTCAGTGTTCTCATGTAGTTGCTTTTGAAAAATGCCCCACAATTTTAGTTGAGATCAGTGGGAGAGATGGATTTATATCGAGTTATTCCATCTTGGCTGGTCCTGGAATGATCTCCTGATTTTTTAATTCTAGTCCTTGTATTTCTGTCGGGAAGTTCTGTTTTGGCTTATTTTTAAATCTTACTATGTCATTTTTATACTTTCATGATCCCTTTAGATAATGTTAAAGTTTGTCATCTACTTTTAGAAAGGAACAAAGTCAATTTGCTAAAAGACCCAATTTTCTATGCTGCTTTATTCCCGTTAGTCTTAGTTCCAGTTCGTATCCAAGTTGTTTTCCCTGGTGTGCCGATAGATATTCGGCTGCCTTGTGGTCTGTTTGGAAATGGTATTTCAGCAGTTGGAATACACTCAAATGAAGTTCAAAGTTTGACAGTCACTGGCCTACCTACTTCGTGTGTGACTATGTAACCAATCATGTGAAGTTTGTCTAGGACGTTTTCTTCCTCCCAATCCCCCAGACTTTTCTTCCCTTTTCCATTGTATTCTGTGTGCAGTAACAGCACCATTTACTGCAGTTTCACAGTTGAAGTTAGAATGTGGGAAACAAGCCTTGAGCTGGTCTGCCTCCACCCCAACAGGTACAACTTCCTGGGCTTTCCTATGAAAGTGGGAAAGATCTCCCGGAACAACACCTACTTTGCTTGGGTACTGGGTTTTGATCTTTCCTCTCTAGCTCACATATGTGTATTGTAGAGATGGAGGTATTCAGAATGAAAGTGACTTTTCTGTTACTCCACCTACCTCTTTAGTCAGACTTTGAGTACAAACTCAGCCTACATGTTTCTTGTTCTCTTTTTGTATCTTTAATATGTGTTTATTAATCCAACATTTTAATTATTCACAGCAGGTTTAAAAACTAGCTGTCCACCAAGGTAAACTAGGACTCTCAACCAAGGCTGTTTAGGGACAGATTTAATTTGTTAGAATACTCAATGCCCATCAGTACCCATCAACTGTATGAAGTATCCCTCCCTTGGGGCATGACAGAATCATTTAATAATTTATACTCAAGAAAACATTTCTTTTCATTTTAGAAACTATGTTTAACTAAGAAAAAAAATACAATGTGAAAAAATTACGCCACAGGGTTTGTATCTCCCAAATAATTCTGAGTATATAAATCCTATACCTCTGAAAGTGTGTGCCAAAAATAGGTTTTTATTTCTTTTTCCAGCTTTGAATTGCTCTCTTTTTATTCACATTCCTCAATGATAATTTAATATTCAGCTTAAAGTATAATTTGCTAATAAGTACTAAAGTCAAGACTACAATTGTTAGTGAGGTCTATTACTGAGGATGTATTAAATCAAGTGAGAAGGGAAACAAATTAATGAATCTAATTGTTCTCCACTCCAGGCAGTAATGTTCAGAGGTTAACAAATCAAGCAAGATTTTCACAGAGAGACTGAAAAAAGGGGGCTTTTAAAGTAGTCACAAGTATGATGCTGTGTGACATCTGCAGAACCCAGGGGCCACTTTCAATTACTAGAAGACCTTCTCATAGCTCATCATGTAATAGATTCTTAGTTCTCATTTCTGTCAAGAGACTCTGATGCCATGCTTACAGTTTTATAGCTTAAAATCTTTGCTACTGCCCATATTCATTTATTACAAACTTTATTAACATACACATTCCCAAATGGTCTCTAATTTAGTTGCCATTAATTAACAACAAGATTAACTGAAGGACATATTAGAAAACAAAGAGTGTGCTAAGTTCTATAACCAGAGAGAATAGGAATTTACAATGAGAGCTTTTCAAAAAGACCATGACACGAGTAGCAAAGTGCAAATAGATCAATGGTCATTATCTAACAAATTAGATACTAAAAATGAAAATTGTTGAAGTCCATTTTAGAATAAAAAAATACTAATCCACTTCATATAAATTTTTTAAATACCTGTTTGGTTAGATCTAAGATATATTTGCTATCTACTAAATAATTTATGAATGGATAATATTCTTAAAAGAAAAATTCAGTTCCTCATTGATTACTTTATAATGTGTGCAATAAAGTGCACAGGGGGAAATATAAAGTGCCTGGGTAGAAAGAAAGGCATATGGAGTGAAGGAAGACAGAATAGGCAAGATGCATAAATATTAAAAAAGTTAAATATTAAAATTTTTATATCATAGAGATTTCAGTGTACAACAGATATTTTTATTTAAATTGATGTTGCATATAGTTTTCAATTCAATGATTTTAATAATATTTCAAATGAAGTTTATAGATCATCAAATATGTCATCATTAAACTATCAAATCATTTTATTTTATTTATTTTTTAAACAACCCAAACCATTTTATTTATTTAATTTTTAAAAAAGATTTTATTTATTTATTTATTTGAGAAGGGAGAGACAGATGGAACAAGCAGAGAGGAGGGGCAGAGGGAAAGAGAGAGAGAGAGAGAAAAGCTGACTCCGTGGTGATCAGGGAGTCTGATCCCAGGACCTGGAGATCATGACTGAGCCAAAGGCAGATGTCCAACCAACTGAGCCACCCAGGCACCCCCAACCCAAATTATTTTATTTTGTTTATTTTATTTTTAAGATTTTATTTATTTATTTGACAGGGAGAGAGAGAGAGAGAGAGAGAGCAAGCGCACAAGCAGGGGGAGAGGCAGGCAGGGAGAGTAGCAGGTTCCCAGATGAGCAGGGAGCTCAATGGGGACTTGAACCCAGAACCCTTGGATCATGATGTGAGCCAAAGGCAGATACTTAACTGAGCCACCCAGGCATCCCACATTTTAAAGTCTTGTCTTAAGACACGGATAAAATTGTTTTTCTTTAAAACTATGGCCACTGATCTTACTCATGGTCATTATTTATATTATCTTAGCATTTAATTAAATCCATTTTATGTGCAATCATAGATTTGGAAAAAGAAAAAAAAGGAGGTTAGAGATTCTTCTGTCAGAATCTTTTTTAAAAATATTTTTTTTTAAAGATTTTATTTATTTATTTGACAGAGAGAGATCACAAGTAGGCAGAGAGGCAGGCAGAGAGGGGGAAGCAAGCTCCCTGCTGAGCAGAGAGCCTAATGCGGGGCTGGATCCCAGGACCCTGAGATCATGACCTGAGCTGAAGGCAGAGACTTTAACCCACTAAGCCAGCCAGGTACCCCTCTTCTGTCAGAATCTAAATGTAGCTCTAACTTTATGGATTTCAAGTTGAACAATAAATTTTCCCTTTTCATTGGTTCATTGATTACTTCAATCAACAAACAGTTATGGAGATTCTTAGTGTGTGGATCACTAAGCCAAGGGCTGGAGATAAAAAGTGAGCAAGACACAGTCCTAGTCTACAGTTCAGAACTGAAAAGTATATAACAAGGACAACTAGAAGTCCGAAAGTCAGAAATGTTGGAATAGAGATTGCATGAAAAGTCTCAATGCAGAGGACAGGAAATGAGGATTTTTAACTCAGGGATGAAAAGAAAACATGAAACTCTTCTTCCACCTGAATCATAATGTGAGTTTTTTCAAAAAGGTGGTAGAAATAATGTTTTTAGAAAATAATTGGAACACCCTGCCCTTCTTTGGAACAATAACAATGGCTGATATGACTAAAATCTGAAACGTAAGAATGAGAGTAAATCATGAGGAGAGGAGAAAGAGGAGAAAAAGCAGGAAGAGGGGGTGGCGGGAGGACAGAGAACTGTGTATCACGGAAGAACAGTCACTGAGGAGAATTACAATACCTAGATGGGAACCTATTTCTAGTAGAGAAGCAAAGAAGAGCAGTAAGTTGCTTCAAATATTTGTAAATAGGAGGAAAACTTACTCTGAATTGGGAAATATAAACCAGTTGTTAAAGCGAACCTATGACTAGGGTGATATAGGGATGGGAAACAAAGGGGGACAGGAATTTAGGAACAAAGAAAAAAACTGCATTAAAAAATATACAGTGGGGGCGCCTGTGTGGCTCAGTGGGTTAAGCCATTCATTGCCTTGGACTCAGGTCATGATCTCAGGGTCTTAGGATCGAGCCCCACATCAGGCTCTCTGCTCAGCGGGGAGCCTGCTTCCCCCTCTCTCTCTGCCTGCCTCTCTGCCTACTTGTGATCTCTGTGGAATAAATGAATAAAAATCTTTAAAAAAATAGGGGCGCCTGGGTGGCTCAATGGGTTAAGCCTCTGCCTTTGGCTCAGGTCATGCTCCCAGGGTCCTGGGATTGAGCCCCACATCGGGCTCTCTGCTCAGTGGGGAGCCTGCTTCCTTTGCTCTCTCTCTGCCTACTTGTGATCTCTCTGTCAAAAAATAAATAAATAAATAAAATAAATAAATAAATATATACAATGATCTCACACATTAATATATATATATACATATATATATTTTAGTTTATATATAACAAAATTATATATATATAATTTTTAGTATATATAATACAATTATATATACATATATATATAATTTTTAGTTTTCCTACCTTCTCTGATTTTGCATTAAATATTTTTATATCTTTTACCTAGAGTCTTATTTTCTAAAGCCCGATCCAGTTGGGGTAATGAATAGCTATTAGACAATTTGCAGATACATAACTGATTTATTTGCACATGTATACTTGTTTAAAAATATTTAATTTACCTTCCTAATTTTATTATTCTAATTATTAATAAAGGAAATAAAATTAGGTTTCATCCTCATATAAAGTCTTTATGTTCACACATCTAGAATCTCAGTGACTTAGTTTTTCCTATTGTCACACATACATTCTTTTAATCATTCCACGATTATTTATTGAATAGTCACCAAGCTCAATACTGGGATATAGAGGTGAAAAGACATCTTTTAAACCACATGTTAGGGGCGCCTGAGCGGCTCAGTGGGTTAAGCCTCTGCCTTCCTTCCACTCAGGTCATGATTCCAGTGTCCTGGCATCCAGCCTGGCATCCGGCTCCCTGCTCAGTGGGAAGCCTGCTTCTCCCTCTCCCAGTCCCCCTGTTTGTGTTTGGTCTCTCGCTGTGTCTCTCTGTCAAATAAATAAATAAAATCTTAAAAAAAAAAAACCCACATGTTAAATAAATATAAAAAGCCAAAATTATTATAATCTTTCTTAGGTTGGTTTCAGCAGAGATAACCACAAGTTTTTAACTACTCAAAGAATCAAAGGTTGTGTTTCCATTGAACCGACATGAACGAGGACCAAATCCCACAACGTGTTCTTTTACGTCAATATGACTTAAAACCTCCCTTGGGGCCTCCACGTGTTTTGAAATTCACGTGGTCTATGCGGACAAGCATTTAATATGGAAGTTCTGGAACAGATGTGTGTCTAATCGCTTCCATAAAATGAAATGTTTTGATTCTGTCTCTGTCACAGAGGAACACAGGAAATATCCTTCAGCAAAGGGCACCAGTTGAAAAACAATAAAAGAAGCTTTAAGTATTTATCCTATGATTGGCGGCTGTCTTGCCCCCCTTAGATTTCATAAAGTTCACATTTATTAGATCAAAAGGTAAAAAAAAAAGGGAAAGAAAAGAATTTCAGCCCTTATATGTCTGGTTAAAAATTAAGTATGCAAATATTTGGAAACAAATCTGATTTTGGAGACAGATCTGTATTGTTCTTTGGTATATATTTTTTTCAATTTTCTTTTTCAAAAGAAAAATATATTTCCTGTCTGAGTCAATAAGGAAGGAGGAACATGCAGGGCTTCTTCACTAAGAATGCAGCTCTCGTTTATTCAGTCCATCTACGTTGCATTGAGCAGGTGTTACATGCAAGGCACTAAGCTAGCTGCTGAGGACAGTGATGGATGAACGAAGAGTTCTTCCTTTATATACTTCACTTGCTTCCTGCCCAGTAAAAAAGATACCTCCAGGGGTGCCTGGGTGGCTCAGTGGGTTAAAGCCTCTGCCTTCGGCTCGGGTCATGATCCAAGGGTCCTGGAATCAAGCCCTGCATCGGGCTCTCTGCTCAGTGGGGAGCCTGCTTCCTCCTCCTCTCTCTCTGCCTGCCTCTGCCTACTTGTGATCTCTGTCTGTCAAATAAATAAATAAAATCTTCAAAAAAAAAAAAAAAAACCTCCATAATGCAAATCATAAACAGGAGGAAACAAATACTCTTTTGTTCAGAGGTAAGCTCTATGGACTCTTGTCTCCAGTTAGTAGCAAAATGAGGGCAGCCTGTTATATTATAGAGATGCTTTGGCCCATATAAATATTTTAATCTTGCAGGTGTGCCTACTTTTATTCATTTTGGATAGCTAAAATTGAAGAGTCCAGGAAATTGCTAAAAACATTATTAGTGCCAACTCATCATCAGTCCCCAACTGCAGTCATCCTTCTGTGATCTAGGTATGTAGTTAGTAAGTAGAAGAAGAAACCATAGGTGGTCATTTTTATGGTAAAGAAGGCCTAAGATCCTAGACCTAGGTGACTCTCTATGTCTCGATATGTGTTTCTCAGTCATACTCCAAAATAATGTACTCCATAAGGGCAGGTCAATGTGTATTTCCTTCATCTTTATATATCTAGAACTTATACTGGGAATTAGTATTCATATTAGACACTTACTAACTTGTGTTGACTAAATGATGAAGTTATCTTTTTTAAAATTGGTCAGTGTAGAGGTGCCTGGGTGGGTCAGTGGGCTAAGCCTTTGCCTTCAGCTCAAGTCATGATCCCAAGGTCCTAGTACTATCTCCTCACACACCTCCTGAGGAAGAAGCATCATTAACTTGGCTTCTTTGCTTCTTTGCTCTTAGGATTCTCAGACAAATCCAGTCAAGTTCAGAAGTTCAGAGAATATACGTCTCCACCCCTTCTCCTCTGTTTTCCTGTGGGGGTTGACATCATGTCAGATAGACTGTTGCCACACAGTGGCATTATCACCCTTGACCTCTGACTCCTTAATAAATGTCTTCTTGGAAAGACATCTTTCTCTTCTTCTTAAAACAACTCTGAAAATAGGCACATGAATAATGTAATAGACTTACACTAAATTTCTATATTTTTCTAGTCTCATGGACCCAAAAGAAATAATTCATAGATCTGTATGGTTCTGCAGACCACACTTTGAATAGTGCTAAGTCTAGTTATCTTCCACCATTTACAAAACCATCAAACTCAAAGCTGAACTTCTCTGAATGGAGTGAGAGTGGTGTCTGAATACCCTGAAAGTTTCATCCTATAAGGGCTGTAGTTTGGTTTTAGAACCTCACCGGCTATGAAAGTGGCAGATTCCCGGGAGTTGCATTACCAAAAGAAAGGGCTGAGCACTTTACAGAAGTATAGTGATGCCAAGTATAGCAATGGATTGCAGTGACCACTTTTTTTTAAAGATTTTATTTATGTATTTGACAGACAGAGATCACAAGTAGGCAGAGAGGCAGGCAGAGAGAGAGGAGGAAGCAGGCTCCCCACTGAGCAGAGAGCCGGATGTGGGGCTCGATCCCAGGACCCGTCAGTATTTTCACGTATTCACCATATAGCATCCTGTGGCCAATAAATCTCCAAGATTCAGTCTCAAAGGAATATAATACAATCTCAGAGAAATTAAGTAAAGAAGAATCTGAGGTACAGATTAGATTATAGCTAAACTACATATTTTTTCCCAGGTTGATTGCATATTGTTAGCATGCACATTCTGTTAATTGGTTGCATAGCACTAAGGCTCATTAGTATCTTTGCTTCTTAAAATTTCTGATCCCATAGGCTTGTTGGCGGATATAACTTTATGTTTGAAGCTTGCAAAATAATAAACAATCATCTCCTGGCACTCGTGCCACAAATGTTTATAGTAGCGGCCTTTGCAGACCTGCAAGGCTATAACCCATGCCTCTGAGAACTTCCCTCCTCTGAAAGCCATGTCACTTTACTTGAACAGCTAATTCTGACTGGGCCTGGGCTTGGCATTTTACTTCACCTGAGCCAATTCACTTACTCAACCGAGAAACTGGAATCTTGATTGAAAGATACTTGCAACTTTGGGCTTGACTAAGAGAGCCTTAAAGCTCCCCTCAGTCGGGCTGAATATTAGATAGATTACATCCACACTGTAGGCCACTGGCCTCCCTTTCCTCAGAGCACTTACTTTAGAAAACTTATAATTGAAAATTCTTTTTCTGCCCCTCTAAAATATAAATATAAGTCATCTCCAGCTTCTTGCCAGTTTAATAACCCAGGGACATTTTTTCTCAAGAACCTGAAGGCTATCCATCTATCATCAGGGAAGATAGTACCTGCACCTCCCAGTTTCTTTGGAAGGTGAGGAGCCTAACTTCAACGGGCACCAATTAGCAAATGCAGCCAAATCATGGAGGAAAACATCAGTAGATTCAAGAATAACTCATCACGCTCAACACACCTTATTGATCAACCTCCCCACAAACATCTACCAGAGCTTTTCCACTAGCTCCCCTAGAATTTCTGTTTCAGCAACGTGGAGGTCAATCTCTCTCCCTATTACAATAATCTTGGATAAATTCTTCCTTGCTTGCTGAATGTCTCCAGTGCAATTTTTCCTTGACAGGCTTATGAGTGAATCCTGATCACTTATGAAAACAGGACCTGTAAAGTGATTATTTGACATGGTAAAATAGAGAAAACCACTCTTCAGAAAGATAAATGAGGTATATATAAAAACAATAAGTCAGATAAGTGATAAGTTACCATGACTGAGAGAGAAAGAGCCGTTTTGCCACAATTGCAGATGGCTTCCTAGTATCTCAAAGCAGACCCCGGGAAGAGCTTTCTGCAGTGGAAATCTGTAAGATATCCTGTATTCCTGGTTTTTTGCTTAATTATTTTCAAATGAATTTCTGTTACGGGTAACCTAAAATAATCTTGGCTACAAAAAGTCATTTACTCAACACCGAAACAAGTCGATTCAGAGTATTGACGGAGTGTTAACACTTTTTGGCTCGCGTGCAAAATCAAGGACTGGAGTTATTGTGGGAATATGGACGGCATTTGTCAAGTGTTTGCTCTAATATGCCTGCTTCGTTTTGAGGTAATATATATTTTGTAGAACATTCTGTCATCACTTCTAATTGTTACATTTAAAGTGTGATACGAAGCATAATGTGATTACAGAGTCCACAATCCTTCTGTGGAAATATGTCACTTTGCTCTTCCAGGGAATGACTCCTACTCAAAGCAAAAATAATTCTAAAAAAAAAAGGAAGGATGGAGAAAATCAGAGCTGGGGCAGAAACATTAGAAACTCATGTAAAATGAAAGGGAGTGACAAAACAGCTCATTATTTTCTTCACCCACTGGATATTCCAAGTCTTTTATATTTACAACTATATAGGATAAAGATTTGTCCAAAAAGGGTGTAATTAAAAATGTGACAGGAAAGGGAAGTTAAAATAGCTAATAAATGTGTTAAAATAAGACAGAGAAGTTAAAAATTAACCATCTAGGCATCCATCTTCTGAAGAAATCAAAAGAAAAACAGTTTTACATCCAATGAAAGTAATTATAAAAATTGTAACAGATCAAGTCTAAAAATTCTGTGTAAAACACATTAATAAAGAAAAATGAAGTCTACTTTACATATATTGACATGGAAAGATTGGGGGCATACTGTAAATTGAGACATGCAAAACTAGCAAGTTATAGAAAAGTATGTCTACAATTAATCCTTATTTAAAATAAAAGACAGGGGGCACCTGAGTGGCTCAGTGGGTTAAAGCCTCTGCCTTCGGCTCAGGTCATGATCCCAGGGTCCTGGGACCGAGCCCCGCATCGGGCTCTCTGCTTGGCGGGAAGCCTGCTTCCCTTCCTCTCTCTCTGCCTGCCTCTCTGCCTGCTTGTGATCTCTGTCTGTCAAATAAATAAATAAAAATCTTTAAAAAAAAAAATAAAAAATAAAAGAATACCATATATATCTTTACACCAATAAATATGATCATCCAGATTAAGTGGACAGTGTACTAAAGCAATCTATTTTTAAAAGTGACTTAATATCTAGTAAAAAAATAAGTAGTCCAATATCCATTAAAATAGCTGAAAATATAGTCACAGATTTAAAATTTTCCAAAAAGAAAATTCTATCAAACCCTCAAAGGATTCTTTTCTGCTTAAACTATTTCAGGATATGGCAGGGTGGAGTGTGAATGAAAGCTTACCAATTATTTCTATAATAACAAAAATACACAAGGATCATATATAAAATAAAATAAGCTGAACTCAAGTACTAATTAAGATACAAAAAATTCTAAATAAAGTATTACCCCAAATTGAATCAAGAACCATTCTTGATTGAAATTAATACCTGTTAGTCAAGTATCTATAAAAGTAATTGCCTTCTTGATATAATGAGTAGTGGGTGTTATAGGCAAATGATGAATCCCTAAACTCTACCTCTGAAATTAATAATATACTACGTTAATTAATTTAAATTAAAAATTATTTGCCTTAAACTTGATATTGTTAGGTATAATTTTCAAAGAGGTGAAAATCATGACTCTCAGATACATGTGAAATAAACACCCATCAAAGCTTTAACTGGAACAAGTAGGATCTCATGGCCAGTCTGGAGAGCCTTACAGATTAGGTATATGTAAGCAGTCCTAGAAAGAGATTTCTGGATTGGATATAAAACTCATTTATGTCTAATAAGACCATAAATCTTTGGGGTTATCTCTTCTACCAAAGGGAAATTATTCGCATCTCTACTCTTAAAAAGGAATCTGGGACTTCTAAAAAATTGTCAACTAGGAGCTAATTTAAGGACATCTCCCTACATAATCATTGGCCCTTGGCCCCATATGGCATTAAAAAGATTTCCTGCTCACCTTTGTGCTTTATTTGAAAGTTTCATATGAATTTTTCTGATAATGTAGAGTGTCTACTAGAAATCCCCAGAAATTATCATGCTTATTTGTGACACTCTATAAACATTCCCACTGATGTCAGGATCATTCTTTTTCTGCCATCATTCACTATTATTACTCTGGAACTTCAGATTTTAAATTTGATGATGGTTGAGTTCAATGCTAGTTTTATTCACCTGTGTATACCTAATGCCTAGGACAATAGCAAGTATGTTGTTAGGACTCACTATGTTTACATTAATAGGCTACATGCTCCATAAGAGAAAAGACTAGAGCTATTTAATCTACCTTCGAATACACAGCATCAAGGTTAGCTCTTTGCATACAGCTGTGTGCTCCATAAAAACAGTTGAGGGAATTAATAAATTTAAAAAAGAATTTTATCATTAATGCATTAAGAACTGTCCTACACAGAGAGTAGATGAAATAATTAGTCCAAAGCAATAATTAGGTAAAGACAACAATTCGGTGGTGAGCAAGGAGGAGATGAGGAAAAGTCAATTTGAGAAATAAGTTGTCATATGCTCTTACGGCAAAGAATGCAAGTGACTCTTCAAGTTCAGGATAATATAATATAATATATATATTTATATAATATAATAAATATAATAATAAACAAATACTATTTTTCCAATGCAGTATAATATAATATATATATTTATATAATATATAATAAACAAATATAATAATAAACAAATACTATTTTTCCAATGACAGACTCTTTGAAAACCCTGTCAGGGAAACCTGAGATTTGCCCAAACAAAACCCTTCCCTGTGGCGGGGATTACAATTCCAAGTCAATCTTTTTCCAAGCCAATTGTTGTTCCTGACTTCTCTAACTCCATCCTTCTCTAATCAAGAAATTATTGTTATGATAAGCCAGGGTTTCTCAATATCAGCACTAAAGACATTTGGGGCTGAATAATTTTTTTTTTAATAGAGGTGCCATGTGCAATACAGAATGTTTAACACATTTCCAGCCTCTACCCCCTAGATGCCAGTAACAGCTTTCCCCATCAGCCTAAATCCCGACCCCCTAAAATGGCTGTAGACATTGCTGATGTCCCTTCGGAGGGAAAATTGACCTTTGTTGAAAACCACTGGTCTCAGGGACGACTTGAAAATCACCGGCTTTACAAGTCCCCTATTGGAGGTTTTGCACTTGATTTAGAATGTGGGTTATGTGCCCCCGAAAGCCTTGTCTTTATTAAGGATGCACTGTTACGAGCCCTATCTTAACAGCCTCTGTCACCTGATAAGTAAAGTTTGTTCATCAGCTCCTATTTCCAGTGTTGTTTTAGCAGTCCTCTGATATCCTAGTGCTCTCTAAAGATTGTTGCCATGGGCGACTGCCCTTTTGGCTTGCCCCTTCATGCCGCTCCGCCTTTAACCACTGGCCATGGAGATCTGATTTCAGAAGTTAACCTGTCATGTACCGAGGCCTAAGAGTTGTTAGTTTAGAAGGAACGGCATTTCTTCGAAGATGAAATTTTTAAATGACTCTGCAATGTGGGCCATCTCCAGGGAGAACCAGCTCTTTTGTGCTCACATATAATGCCCTAAAACCGAGGATCTATTCTTGTAGGTGCTCTTAACATCTTACCAGTCATACACCAAAACATGACGACGGCATCAGAAAAACAAATTTGATGACATCAGGGAAGAACTCTTCCCTACCTGTAACTGCGGTACAGACATGTGTTTTAGACTGTTACAACAGGATTCAGAAGGGAAAAGTTGGAAGGCAGGGGAGCAGAGGAGAAATGTGATTGAATTATACTGTAACAGGACTAATACATATTTCTGCATATCTTATTATCTAAGTATCTTGCAGATATCTAAGATGCATGTGCATTTTATTTTAAATTATTGAAAAATATATATGACATTGACACTGATTGTGGGGATTTATTACTGTTTGTGTTTGAGCTCTTGTTGGAGCCATGGCTGAGTAAGAAAAATGGCATTAAAAGGCTTATCTATAAAAACTCATGCTGTATTTTAATATATTTAAAAGACAGGTCTTATTAGACAGTTTTCATAATTTTTTTTTCAAATTTTGGCATAATTTCTGTTTTAATGGAAACTGATAATATTCATTGATCTGAATTCTCACCCGTTAACTTAAACTATACATTTCATGGCAAAATCATGTCTTTTAAAAATATAACGTGTAAGGTAAACATGTTTCAAAGATTTTGCTGATGAATGTGGGAACCATTAAAACCAATTCAGAGGAGAATCACAAGAAGCACACATACATAGGAAATAAACTCTGAAATGAGTTTGCAAATACATTAAAAAAAAAAGACCCATCCACAGGACAATAATCCATTGCATTCCACTAGGAACAATTAATTTCTATCTTATGGGCAAAAATTACCTGCATTCATTTTTCTACAACTTAACAAAATTTTAATATATCTCAAAGCCAATGAAAGATGTAGAAACCTGAATGGACAATGTAGACAATGTACCTACTAACCTTTTCTTCACATTTTAAGGTCTTCCAAAATTAGCCCTGACATTTTCTAAAACTAAAACATGTATCTGTAGTTTTATACTGATAATGTATTAAATATCCTGAATTTGTGTATGGATAATTGCTTAAATACAAGAAATAGAGTTCATTTACTCTCATTGCCCTCATGGAAATATTATAATCAGGTTTTTTTTAATGAATTTCAATTGATTAGCATGTCATTATTTTGTTAAGGGAAGTCATAGTAGAACTTTGCTGTAAGCTGTTTGTCACCTGTAAGTGTAATTATATAAAACTCGAAAGGAAGTGCATTATTAATAATGTTTTAAATGGCATAATAGATTAACAAATAAAAGATCAGTCCTTTACATTAGTGGTAATAATATTTTTAAATTAAATGGGCCAACAGATTTTATTTTCACATGGATATTTTGAATATTTTAAATATAATATGTTATTCAGCCTAATAAATGGTGGATATTTCATTAAATAGAAGCAACTATATTAAGCTGACATAATGTGATGCCACATACCCATGTGGGTTTTTGTGTTGCCTGAAGAGAACAGAAATCTGATGCAGAATTAGAAGGAGCTATTTAAGCTCAGAGTTCTCTTCTCAGGAAACACTCCAAGTTGCCTGAATATTAACAGCACTTAGAAAAAGTGTCTTAGCGTTTCACAGTGAAGAATGCAATAATGTCAAATCCTTGGGTCAGAGGCTAAAAAGAAAAAACAATAGCAAAACAAATTTAGAATTGAAATTAGTCAAAAGTAAAATTTATCTTACTGCACTCCCTGTCAGGATCACCACCTAACCCGTTGTAGAGCAAAATGTGCAGTGAGGGTACCCCCTAGTGGTCAGATGCTAAAGCAACTTTTTAAGTGACAGTCCTAAATGTACACAAATGTGAAAATAGGATTTTAAAAGAAAACTGTCAAAAGAGAAGCAATATACATTTTTAAAGAGAAACAGAAGTTAAAAAAGAAGAAAAACCTTTCAGCTGCCCCACTGCTTCCTTCCCCCAAGCCATTCCCACTAGCTAAGTGCATAGGTGTGCCTGCTGGGTGGGTGGTGTGTGTGTGTGTGTGTGTGTGTGTGTGTGAGAGAGAGAGAAAGAGAGAGAGAGAGAGAAAGAGAGAGAGAGAGAGAGTTTCTCACAATGGTCACATTTATCACATACTAATACTTCACTTTTTGTTTCCTCAGATTTAGGCAGTATTCAATTCATGGTGTGAAATCTTTGGATTAAAACAAGCCAAAAACTATCTTTATGTATGAAGTACAATTGTATACTTCATTTCATGCTAGAGCTACAGTTTTGTTTGTTTGTTGTTGGTTTTTTTCCTGCTCTAAATTTGTTGTAGTTTTATGAAGTTCAAATTTTCGGTTTCTCTCTTTAGCATTAATAGTAGCCATTAAGAATCTTCTTCCATGGGGTCCCTGGGTGGCTCAGTGGATCCCAGGGTCCTGGAATCGAGTCCCACGTTGGGCTCTCTGCTCAGCGGGGAGCTGGCTTCCCCTCTCTCTCTGCCTACTTGTGATCTCTCTTTGTCAAGTAAATAAATAAATAAGAATCTTTTTCCTGCATATAACCCACTCTTTTAGGTACACTCTGCAGGGAGAAGGGAAATGCGCATGAGTCTATCTGGGGTTTCAGTCCTATTAAATGTTAAACAGACATTGTCCTGTGTATTTTTTGTCCTTACATGTGGTATCTCCACATTTTCACTAGAAAGACTAAAAATTGCTTTTGGTGTCTGATATGTGAGGTTTATCTTATATTCAAGATATATAGTTATAGATAGATCACATACACAATATTGTATGTTACATATAAATAACATTTGCTTCCTATCATCCAAAAGTCCTCACAATTGATAGCTTAAAATATTTCTGGCATTCTCCTATTTTGTTTCCTTAACTTTAGTTAGTACTTGAACCAGGAGCTAGGGCAAAACAAATAAAATGTACTTTTGGAATGAATTATAAATTTTCTGTCTAATCTCTCATTGAGGAATTACTATTCCATCAAAGGCAAAAGTTTAAGCATTATAGACATTTAACATAATATGGGCTGTTTTATTTTGTTTTAAAGATTTTATTTATTTATTTGATAGACAGAAATCACAAGTAGACAGAAAGGCAGGCAGGGGGGGAGGCAGGCTCCCTGCTGAGCAGAGAGCCCGATGCGCTCCATCCCAGGACCCTGGGATCATGACCTGAGCTGAAGGCAGAGGCTTTAACCCATGAGCCACCCAGGTGCCGCTAGACTGTTTTCATATATATATAAATTAAACATAATTACCTTTATTCTGAAAATAATTTCCTTTGACAGTATGACTACACGATTCATAGTATTTTACTGGAAGATAAGTGAAATTATCTCCAAAGAGCCTAACAAAGTGGCAAACACTTAATAAATGTTAATTGTACATTATTTTTCTTCATATACTTCTAGGTATGTTTTCTTTAGTCACCTTTTTATACCTTTCCAATTCTGTAAATATCAATCATGTGAGAGGAAGGGGAGTGTGACAGGTAGAAAGCTGGATTGGAAAGACAAATCTTTTAGAATTGTGACCAAAATATCTTGCTTTTGTACATTTTATGAAGAGGCTTGACCATGAGAACTCATTTTTAGGGAAACACTTAGGGGCTGAGTGAGGGCTCTCTGAAGCATCAGTTTCATTCTGTTAATTATAAATACACACCTATTGCTCTGGTTTATTAAAAGGAAGTTCGGTATAGGTTTCTTTATTATTTCATGCTAGCGGCTGAACTATATAAGTTACAAAACCAGCTTTTGTTACTGTGCCCTTAAAAATACTTTGATAAAGGGATGTCTGGGTGGATCAGTCAGTTAAGCGTCTGCTTTTGACTCAGGATCTTGGGGTCCTGGGATGGAGCCCCTAGTCAGCAGGGTCTGTTTCTCCCGTTCCCTCTGCCTTTTCCCCCAGATCCTGCACACATGTTCTCTCTCTCTCTCAAATAAATAAATAAATAAATAAATAAAATCTCTTTTAAAATACTTGGATAGAGGTAACAATGAAGGAAATTTAAATTAATAACATGAATAACATATTTTATTATCTGTTGCAATACTGATAGAAGATAATATTCATCATTGCTAACCTTTCATTGCCTTACATGTATTTGAGATTAAATAGAAGGTCACTGAGTAAAGATAATCTTAGCAAAGTCTCACAATAATTATCTACTTATATTTAACTATACACTGTCAAATGGGGTACTCAGTCAAAATATAAGAAAAAATTGTCTGAAGTCATCCTACAGGAAGGCTGTTGAAAAAATTTTTTTTTTTAAGATTTTATTTATTTATTTGACAGAGAAAGATCACAAGTAGGCAGAGAGGCAGGCAGAGAGAGAGGAGGAAGCAGGCTCCCCGCTGAGCAGAGAGCCTGATGTGGGACTCAATCCCAGGACCCTGAGATCATGACCTGAGCTGAAGGCAGAGGCTTTAACCTACTGAGCCACCCAGGCACCCAAAAAATTTTTTTCCGTAAAAGTCATGTTAAAGAGGTTTGTCCCTGGGCACTGCATCAAATTAATAAAATAAAGACCATGTTATCATACGTTTTAGTATTTTCAACAAATATTTGAAATATAAATAATTTGTAATCTTTCTGTTTGACATGTGAGGTTTCAAGTTCTTCAATATTTTCAAATCTTCAAACATAGCTAACAAGTTTGCTTGGTTCTCTTGTAAATGGTCAGTTTTTAAAGATCTTATTGTTTGATCAGTTAATGTTACTCTGAACCTACATAAACTGTAGCCGCAATTTCTCCCTTCACCCTACTTTGACACTCTAAAAATAGGGCAATTGTGTATTTTGGTATATTTCTTTTTAAAAATCAATGAACCTCAGTATTGAATAAATGCTTTTATTTTACCTTACAATATTTAAAAGAAAGGCAAATCATTCATTTTTTAATCTCTTTTTTCTCCAATATAATTATGTGATTTGATTCTAAAGTACAGATTTTCTCTTATTTCTCATGAGACATGCAATTTTGAAAACCAATGCTTGATGGTAAGTGATACATTTCATCCTGAAAACAGGTAATTTAAAAAAAATTGATTTCAACAAAAATGTGAATCAGCAATCCAGCCTTGGGAAGTATTGATAGTGTTTAGTTCCACACCCTTCTCCCCCAACCCAGTTATGGCTCTGTGGTCAGATAGAAATGATCTTACTTTAATAAATCTTCTATTTCTAGCTTTCAAAATCAGGTTAAATACTTCTCTACACAGTAGTCAAAATAGAACCTATAACAAGTTTGGAGAACAAAAGCAATTTTGGTTTGCAATGCCAATAATATTTAGAAGGGCAAGTTGTCTTTTTTTTTTTTTTTAAGATTTTATTTATTTATCAGAGAGAGTGAGCACAGGCAGACAGAGACAGAGGGAGAAGCACTTTCCCTGCTGAGCAAGGAGCCCGATGTGGGACTCGATCCCAGGACCCTGGGATCATGACCCAAGCCGAAGGCAGCCACTTAACAGAGCCACCCAGGCATCCCCGCAAGTTGTCTTTTAAAATGAAATATACCATCACCTAAAATCACAAAGAAACCTTTGTAATTTGAATGATCTGAGAAAAAAAATGTATTTTGTACTACATGCACAAAAATATTGCATACACAGTAATGTTGCATTGTAGTATTAGAATAAACAATCCACACAAAGTATAAACACTAATTACTTCCATATCTTCAATAATTCTTCAACCAAAAAGATTTTGTAGAAATTCGCTTTGTATGTGTATATGTATTTTGTGTGTGTGTGTATGTGTGTGTAGAGAGTACTATTGTTGCTTTCTTGTGTTTTATTTTCTTAATAGAAACAAACTGAGGGTTGCCAGGGGAAGGGGGTAGGGAGAGGGTGTTTGGGTTATGGACATTGGGGAGGGTATGTGCTATGGTGAGTGCTGTGAATTGTGTAAGACTGATGATTCACAGACCTGTACCCCTGGGGCTAATAATACATTACATGTTAATTTAAAAAAAAAAAATTATAGGGGCGCCTGGGTGGCTCAGTGGGTTAAAGCCTCTGCCTTCGGCTCGGGTCATGATCTCAGGGTCCTGAGATCGAGCCCCACATCGGGCTCTCTGCTCAGCAGGGAGCCTGCATCCTCCTCTCTCTCTCTCTGCCTGCCTCTCTGCCTATTTGTGATCTCTGTCAAATAAATAAATAAAATCTTAGGAAAAAAAAATTTATATTATGTTGTTGAAAATACTCTTCAAAGTATACTTCCTGACAGCAATTGTGGAATGATCTCATAAAGCTGCATTATTTAACCTAAAAAAATACTTTGTGGGATTATTTTAGAATATATATTATATATATTTTATATTATTCAAATTCTATAATTTTTTACTCCACAAGATTGTTACACTGGAAACTTTGTCCATTCTTCTTGTTTTTAAGCAATAGGCTTTTTCTTTTGGTGTTAAGATTTTTTTTTAAGGTTCTCCTAAACTTTTAAAAAGCTGCTTTGGTGCAAAATGAAAAAAAAAATTATTAACTATCATATGACTTCTGGATATAGGACTCCTGAGCACACCTACCTGTAAACATTTGTCTCTAGACTAATTTATAATGTGTTCAAAACTGTGATTCTTTATTATAGAACTATTATTTAGGAGTTAAAACTCTCGGGTCCTTATCTTCCTGCTAATGTTTGTGTAGCTTCTGAAAACGGGGGTATTCTAAAATTTTGCTTACCACACTGTTTTCTTTCCTGGGTCACCAAGCAGGAGGCCAGGGTGCTGTCACCTCTCCCTCCTTTTCCCTCGTGAGCTATCTCTGACCTGTGAACTCCTGTGTGCTGAGCCTTCAAACAAAGCTTATCTAGCAGCTGTTCCTGAGTCTCAACTGGCAAGGGAGCTAAGATCTATTGATTACCTTTTTTTTCCCCAAACTCTATGCCTTTATTAAATGAATTTTCCCTGACTTCTGTGGTTTCATGTTTTGTAGGGCTGGGTTTCTAACAGATAGGACATACAGCGAGAGCACAGATTTCCATATAAATGTTTGCTAATAAAGTAAGTGCTTTATTGAATATCCCGACAATGAAGATGCTGGGTGGCTCAGTTGGTTAAGCGTCTGCCCTGGGCTCAGGTCATGATCTCAGGGTCCTGGGATTGAGTCCCACAACCAGCTCCTTGCTCAGTAGGAAGCCTGCTTCTCCCCTGCCTGCCGCTCCCCCTGCTTGTGCTCTCTCTCTCTCTCTGTGTCAAATAAATAAAATCTTAAAAGAAAAGAAAAGAAAATGCTTAATTAAAATTTGAGGTAAAATTTGAAGAAATAAACCAGTTGTTGAAATGGTGATCACTACGCTCTCTCTTTGCAGTGCCCCCTCCTCAGAGGAGGTTTGTCTCTGAACCCTTTGTAGTTAGGTTGTATCCTCTGTTCTTCCTCACCTGAAAAATCTGCCCCAATACTTCCACACATCTGAGTTACACGGCAGAAATCCAATCCTCAAAGCACTGGTGAGTAAGCGGTTCCTTGAGCAGATAGAAGCAAGTTACAACCCACAGTGCGAATAAATCAAAGTTCTGCAAATCATACCTCTGCTTTCTCTTTCTCCCACCTTATATTCTTCTTTCTCTATTTCAGAGGATCTCCCACTCCTGTCCCCAAACTCCCTCTCTCCTCTATCTCTCTGCAACTTGTTCAGCCTCCCTCAGTTTCCAGGATCTTTTTCCCCCCACTAATCCTCTTTCTTATGTAAAACAATTTAATTCTGCCAAAATCTTTCCAATTTGCATACTTACACCCTCACTTAGAGAAATTGGGATCCTCAGAAGGTATCACTTTTTTTAGAGGTAAAATGAATTCTAACAACGTGTGGGTGTTTGCACTTGCACGCCTTCTTTGATCTGGCTCATACCAATCATCATACGTTCCTGAAGAGCTGTCATGCCCTGGAGAGTAATATTTTCTTGCTAGTATTTATCAATGTACACTGAGGAGAATCCTTTACACAAAGACAGAAGTTCACATCACATCACTCTTCTATCCTAAAAGCGGTCATATCCCAGTGGTACCATGGCTTGGACCTACCTACATGATCGCTTCGGGTTTTGTGATTGGTCTTCTTATTCAGAGTCCAGTCCCCTTTTCTTTTATGTCTGACGGTACAGAAGCTGATCATCCACCACCCAATCTCTCTGGGTTGCTGAATATCAAATTTTCTATAATGCTTGATACACTTCACTCCCTCAATGGACCCAGACTTTAGTACTGGTTCAGATTGTACATTTCAACCCATTTCAACAGTTCAGTCTGACAGGTTAGCTAGAAAGACCAGAGAAGTATAGTAGCCCACAAGGTAAGAAATATTTATTTAAGGGTTAAAAAATTTTAAAATAAGCTTAGCGTTCTAAAATAACAAATACCCAAGTCATATATGGTTTGATCACTTACCACTAAAATACCTTATCTCATTTTTATTTTCTGGATCATAGTTTTGTCATCTCGAAACAATACTAGTGAACTGAATATTCTTGGATGTATCTTCCAGCTATAAAATGCAATCTTTTCATTGCACTAGCGTGTGTTTAACGCTGTATATCTAACTATCTAACTCTAGTCTGTTTTTTTACATAAAAGACTGACATATTGCTTTATGCAGCTGCAGGTTTAAGTGCAAAGAGAGAGTGGGAGGAGAGACAGAGAGACAGAGATTTCCAATTTCTCTGCAGTAAGCATTTCCCAGCCAGAATGAAGTCGTTTCATGATTTTCTACATGTCTATACCTGTCCAACTCCATGCTCCCTGAAGTCAGTATCTTTATTTCATAAATCAGTTCTTTTTCTAGGAATGATCAACTTCCTATTTGTTCTATAGCCATCTACAAAAACCAAATTTCTTAAAAGATCAAGACTTCTGTTTTTGCAGAATATTCAAAACACAACAAAGGAGAAAAGACCTGTTGGTTTTTAAAACAAACCTTTCTGGGGCGCCTGGGTGGCTCAGTGGGTTAAAGCCTCTGCCTTCAGCTCAGGTCATGATCTCTGTAAAGTTTCCCAGGCGAGGTAAACAGAACTCCAGGCAAGGTGGGCTCAAGGCAAGATTTATTAAAGGCATCTCTGGCCAAGTTTCAGGGCTCGGAAGAAGGGGAGCCAGTAAAGTCATGCTGGGAGGAGGTGGGCACCCTTGGGCGAGGTTCCTCGACTCCGGAAAGGGGAGTGGGGGAAGTCGCACTGGGAGGGAGTTGGTGGGGGTCTTTTATAGGGCCAAGGCAGGACATGGGCTCACATCCATATTTGGTGATCGGAAGGTATGGGGTGAGGGCGGCCTGTGATGGGCAGTTCCCAATTTGGAAGCTCCTAGGTGGAGAGTTTCAGTCTCCTGATGGTGACACGGAGGCCGCAGTGAGGGTGGCGGGAAAGTCCACCATCTTGGAGAGGGTTGACGGGAAGATCCACCATTTTGGAGCCCCGGTTTCCCAGCCGTCCTATCAATCTCAGGGTCCTGGGATCGAGCCCTGCATCAGGCACTCTGCTCAGCAGGGAGCCTGCTTCCCCCTCTCTCTGCCTGCTTGTGATCTTTCTCTCTCTGTCAAATAAATAAATACAATTAAAAAAAAAACTGTTTTCATGCTATTAGATATTACTGTTTGGTTGTTGTTACTCTTTTTAAAATTTATATTCCTGAAGGCCTGAGGTAAATGACATTTAGGCATGCATTACTTTATGTTAAGGCAGAACTATTCATTCTTTCTCTGAAACTATTCTCTATGCATTGTCACTTCTTCTTAAATTGTAAATCCTAGGGTCTCCTCTCCCTCCCTCCCCCTCTCTCTCTCTCTTTGTTGTTTGTTTGTTTGTTTGTTTTTAATTCCATCCAACCATCTTTTGCCAACAACTGTCAGTTTTAGCTTCACCTCCCTGGTAACACTCTGCCCCTTCTCCAGAGCCCCTACTGAGGCTATCTTCTGTGTCCCATCTCCGTATTCGTACATCACTGCCACTCATGTTTCACATTGATGACACTGACAGTGATTGCTTCTTGTGTATAAATAGAAAAAGGGAAGAGCCCACCACAAAACAATGCTTCTCCAAAGGCTGTAGCCCATAATTGAAATCCAGTTGCATTGCAGCTTGATAATTCTAGAATTTCAAAAAGAGACCTCTTTGCTGATAGCTTTTTGCCAAGCTGATCTGTCTGACACTGTTATTTCCCAGAAGTTTACCTGTCTAACACATTGTGTAGAGCTGTGTGCTGGCAACTTTGCAGTTCTGCACTTGAACTGGGAGGGAGAGAATGAACTTAGTGCCAATAAGCATTTATTCATTTATTTGACAGCTGTGACAAAGATAAGGTCATGCCTATATAGCTTCACTTCAATTAATGAAACCTGATTACACATGTGACTTAAGGATGAGCCTTCACATTATGGAAGGGATTATTCTTATCACAAAAGAATTCACTGCAGGGTTCAATTAAAAAGTGACTATTGCTTTTTAAATGATCCTTTAGTTCAAGTCAATTGCTAAAACTCAAGCACTCTAAGATCACGTGGACTGAGGTCCCCCCACAGTTCTTTTGTTCCAACTGTATCTTATTAGCTATATACACAACAGGTAAACACACACACACACACACACGCAGGTTCTGTTTCAGAACACTACAATAAGGTAAATATTGCAATAAAGTAAGTCAAATGAATGTTTCAGTTTCCCAGGGCATATAAAAGTTTATGTTTACACTAAACTGTATTCTAGTAAGTATGCAATAGCATTTTGTCTAAAAAACAATGTACGTACCTCAATTAAAAATACTGGCTAAAAGGTGCTTGTCATCACCTTGAACTCTCAGCAAGCCATAATCCTTTAGCTAGCAGAGGGCACACTGCCTCTGTGTTGAGGGCTGCTGACTGATCAGGATGGTGGGTGCTGTAGGCTGGGGTGGCTGTGGCAATTTTTTTTTTTTTTAATTAGTAAAAAATGTATTGTGCACACAACAAAAAGACAGTTTGCAATTCCTTAAAATAAGACACAATGAAATTTGCCACAGCGATTGACTCTTCGCCTCACAAACAACTTCTTTGTAGCCTGCAATTCTGTTTGATAGCATTTTACCCACAGTAGAACTTCTTTCAGAATTGGAGTCAGTCCTCTCAAACCCTGTCACTGCTTTATCAACAAGGTTTATGTAATACTCTAAAATCTTCGATGTCATTTCAACAACCTTCACAGC
The DNA here is from genome assembly GCF_963455335.1 of Martes martes. Taxonomy (NCBI): domain Eukaryota; kingdom Metazoa; phylum Chordata; class Mammalia; order Carnivora; family Mustelidae; genus Martes; species Martes martes. Next base: position 25,840,453 of record NC_137898.1, on the reverse strand, counting down.
GTTTTCACCAGGAGTAGGTTCCGTCTCAAGAGACCATTTTTTTGGACTCTTCTGTGAGAAACAACCCTTCAGCCATTTAAGTTTTGTCATGAGACCGCAGCAATTCAATCACATCTTCAGGCTCTGCTTCTAATTCTAGTTTTCTTTCTATTTCCACCACATCTGCAGTTACCATCTCCACTGAAGTCTTGAACCCCTCAAAGTCGTCCTTGAGGATTAGGACCACCTCTTCCAAATTCCTGTGAATGCATTTTCACCTCTTCTCACGAATCACAAATGTTCTTAATGACGTCCAGAAAGGCCAATCCTTTCCAGAAGATAAGTCAAAATCCCATTTTGACCCATGGGCTGCAGAAAGGTTGCTTTATTATCAGCATGAACACAATGTCAATCTCATTGTACATCCCCATCTGAACCTTTAGGGTACCAGTTGCAGTGCCAATGAGCAGTCATATTTTGAAAAGAATCTTTTTTTTTTTTTTTTAACAGTAGGTCTCAATGTTGGGCTTATAATAATCAGTAAGACTGTGTTGTTATAAACAGATGTGTTGTTATCCAGGCTTCTTTGTTGCATTCATAGAGCACAGGCAGAGAAAATTTAGCATAATTGTTATGGGCCCCCAAACTTGAGAATGTCAATGATCATTGGCTTCAGATGAAAATCACCAGCTGCCTTAGTCCCTAGCAAGAGAGTCAGTCTGTCCTTTTAAGTTTTGAAGCCAGGCGTTGACTTCTCCTCCGTAGCTATGGAGGTTCTAGATGGCATCTCCCAATAGAAGGCTACTTCATCTATGTTAAAAATCTGCGGTTTAAGGTAGCCACCCTTCATTAATTATTTTAGCTAGATTTTCTGGAGAACTTGCTACAGAACCTATATCAGCACTTGATGTTTCACTTTGCCCTTTCTTATTATGAAGACAGCTTCTTTCCTTAAACCTCATGAACCAATCTCTGCTAGCTTCAAACTTTTCTTCTACAGCCTCCTCACCTCTCTCAGCCTTTATAACATTGAACAGAGTCAGGAGACTTAGCCTAATCCTTGCTCTGGATAAGGCCTTGGCTTAAAGGAAATATTCCATCTGGTTTGATCTTCTATCCAGACAACTAAAATTTTCTGCATATCAGCAATAAGCCTGTTTCTCTTTCTTAACTTTCAGATATTTATTGAAGTAGCACTTTTAATTTCTTCCAAGAACTTTCCTTTGCCCTCACAACTTGGTTACCTGGTGCAAGAGGACTAGCTTTCAGCCTATCTTGGCTTTCAACATACCTTCCTTGCTGAACCTTAATCATTTCTAGTTTTCAATTGAAAGTGAGAGAGCGTGACTTTCATATGTCTCTCTTTCCTTCACTGAGAGGCCATTGTAGGGTTCTAATTGGTCTAATATTCAGTACTGTTGTGTCTTGGGAAATAGGGAAGCCTGAGGAGAGATAGAGAGATGGAGAGATGGGAGCACGGCCAGTTAGTGAAGCAGTCAGAACGCACACATTGATTAAGTAAGTTGGCTGTCTTATAGGGGTATAGTTCATCATGTCCTAAGACAATTATGATACTACCATCAAAAGTCATTGACCACAGACCACCATAACAAATATAATAATAATAAAACAAATTGAAATGTTACAAGAATTACCAAAATGTGACATGGAAACAAGCATGATATGAGCAAATACTGTCGAAAAAATGGTACCAGCAGACTTGCTTGAGACAGAACTGCTACAAAACTTTAATTTGTAAAAATTACAATATCTGAAAAGCACAGTAAAGCAAAACACAATAAAACAAGGCATGCTTATATCTGCTTTCAGGAAGAAAGATGGGTATCATGTGGAGACAGATAATTTTATTATACCAAATGGTATATTGAAAGAACTCAGTTCTTTAATTTTCAAAACTTTTGCTGGAATATTAAGATTAATGGGAACTAATTTTTTGTTTGTATTAGCTTCTCTGTTCCTGGAAACTAAGAAAATAAAATTTGCATCAGGAACAAAGTGAAAGTGTGGAAATCAGATCTTTGAATTATTTATATTTATGAGAGCAGCATTAGTAAATTTAATGAAACATCTTAATTTAATTAATTAAATTTCACACCCAGGAAAGAAATTTTCTGGAGATCCTATAACTAAAGAAGTAGAAGGGGAAGATTATAAAAATATCCTAAGTTTCTGTGAATGAATGACAGTTTTATAGTAATCTTTAAAGTTTGTTTGTTGTTTTCACTAGGTTCTTTGAACCTAAATTTCTTGGTTGAGTATGGACTTCAAATAAACTCTTTTTTAGGACTTAGTTTTATGGAATTAGCTATGCTCTATTTTAAAATCTCAACTCTGTATACAGTGATTCCTTGGAGAAGAGATGGCTTTATTTTAAGGTTGTTTTGTCATTATAGAAGATATATTCTCCAGATTGTTTCCAGCAAAGACTTGGCTTTTAATAAATTTAATTATCTAAGAAGAGTAGTAAGGGGAGGAGGAAGCTCCACTATATAATACTGATGCCTTTGAGTAAAATGAAAATTCTGTAGAACTTGGAGTAGGCTATCTGGCTTCTTGTTACAACTCTGCTACTAGAAAAAAAATGCCACCCTAAAAAGGTACCTTAAAGTCAGTAGTCTGAAATAAGAAAAATTATTTTAGTATCTATTTAAAGAGAAACAAACACCAATACATCTTAGATCTTTAGTAGAGAAATCTAGAATAATTTTGATCTTAAGAATTTAGCACTTCAGGGCACCTGGGTGGCTCAGTGGGTTAAAGCCTCTGCCTTCGGCTGGGGTCATGGTCCCAGGGTCCTGGGATTGAGCCCTGCATTGGGCTCTCTGCTCAGCAGGGAGCCTGCTTCCTCCTCTCTCTCTACCTGCCTCTCTGCCTACTTGTGATCTCTGTCTCTGTCAAGTAAATAAATAAGATCTTAAAAAAAAAAAAAAATTAGCACTTCATCACTGTGAATCACCTTTGACATATGGAGCTATTATTATCCACCAAAGAGCCTCTTTACAGCTTGAAACCAAAAAAAAAAAAAAAAAAAAAGGAGCCCCATCTAGTTCTCCAATCCCCTAACAGGTACTTAAGTATGTAGAAAAAAATTGGTGAGGGGTAATATCATATAAGCACGTGTTTTGGGTCTTAAAATTTCATCACAATCCACCTAAAATGTAGACTCTGGGAATTATACACAAATAAAAGGAACCTACCTTGACTGAGAAGGCAAATTCCCTCCCACAAAACAAACAAAACAGTATTCCAGGGACAACAGATGGGATAGCTGATGAATTCATCCTTCTATAATTTTCTTCCATTGTTTTCTGTTTACTTATAAATTAAATGTCCTGATTGATGGGACATGTTGTCCTTGAGATTAACCTCAATTGGTTAGACCATGTTGCCTGAAAAGCCAGAGATAAGAGTTTATGGCACCAATAGAGCCAGATGGCTTTTCACTATTCCATAGCTTGAGTGAGTCAGAACAATACCATCAACTCTCAGGAAGTGGGTCATATTAATGGCCTGCCAATGCTGATCAATGACATCTACACAGTACACAAGCATGACACACAGTGTGGTTTCTCATCATTCCCCACCCTACCCTTCTCCTTTACATACATCTTCATAGACTTTCCTTGAGGTGCATGTGCATGTGTGTGTGTATAGATATAGATGTAGATATAATTTACAAGTGTAAATAGCATACCTCCTTATAATAGTCTCTTCTCCAAATACTAGTAAAAATCTAAGTCATGTCATCTTATGAGGGAAAATGAAAGTAAAACCTGAACATCATTTGTTTTAATTTCAACAGTCCTCCAAAGGTGATAAAATCAGTTTCTGCTCTGTGTTAGCTCGGCTTTTCAAGTTACATGGAACTTAGGACATTTGGGATCTTCCCGGTGTTGACATGGGTCCTTGGGACAACATATTCTTTTTGTACCAGGGTCCTAAAAATAAATGCCACTTTATATAAATAAATTTTCTCTTTCTTTATAAAGTTGTATCTCCAAATTGCAGGCTCATGTAAGCCTTAAAGGTAAAACAAACTGATGGAAATTGACAATAATGCAGAACAGTTAGGACCCATGTGAAAAGGCTCTGTTTGAATTGAGGGCATAATGGACTTTAAACTAAACAAATTAAAATATGTTTCCTGTGCCTAGATATCCCCATAATCCCTTAATACTTGTGTATTCAACTTAGATATCATCAGGAATATGCCTTATGCTCATAACTTTGGAGCAGTCTGGGTAACATATTAGGTCCCCAGTATTTTTTTTTAATTTTTTTTTAAGATTTTATTTATTTATTTGACAGAGAAATCACATGTAGACAGAGAGACAGGCAGAGAGAGAAGGGGAGGCAGGCTCCCTGCCGAGCATAGAGTCCGATGCAGGGCTCAATCCCAGGACCCTGAGATCATGACCTGAGCTGAAGGCAGAGGCTTTAACCCACTGAGCCACCCAGGCACCCCAGGTCCCCAGTATTTGCCTTTCTGCTGTACTTGTATGAATCAGCTATCCTCTCATGTACATGTTAGTAACTGGGTTAGGCAGCTCTAAACAGAGGCCTCAAAACCCTCAGTTAAGAGTAAAGTGATTATATGAAGAGAGTAATCTTTCTATAAGAGTTCATTCTCTTTGTTCAATCAGAAATCCAAAAGTAGGTGGATTCTGCCTTTGGTTCAGCAGCTAATTCAATATGTTATTACTGTAGTTTTTACCATAGCCCTGGCCTTTCTCTCCTAATTACAATACAGCTGCTTTAAGCCCTCACACTCACATTCTAGGTAACAGGCAGAAGGAAAATTTTAAGGCCAAAAGGGTTTTCTGATAATCTCCACCCTTCTACTTCTGTTAATATTTCATTGTCCATGCACATCTACCAAAAAATCCTAAGAAATAGGACTATTTAACTGGGCCCAAGGCCACCTACAATAACTGTGTGGTGGTGGTGATGGTGGTCAAGAAGATTCTCTTTGAAGGAAGGAGAAAATTATAATTGTTAGACAATTAATGCTCTCTGACATTAGGCTAAGTGGAAGCCTAATAGAAGGCCCTGGTTTGTTGCCCAGGATACTAACAGAACACAGCTTGACCATTCTCTACCTTCAAGCACTGCTTAGATTAGGAAAGCTCCAACCTTCGATGACACAATTGTCTGGGAGCCTCTCCTTTCTTCATCAATGGCTCAATGAAAGGCAGGAGGCGATAATCAAGTTCGTAATTATTTTATTCATACTCTGTGCATTCATTAAAGGTCTCCTTGTAATGTCACTCAATTAGAACAAAAGGGGGGTCTTCTCAGTTGAAACTTTGAACTAGACACATTGCCCTATATTGATCTAACTATTCAGACCCTGAGATCATGACCTGAGCTGAAACCAAGAGTCAGATGCCTAACCAACTGAGCCGGCTGGGTGCCCCTATATTTGTATTTTAAACATTCTGAGAAAATTTGTAATTAAACTAATCCATTCAACTTTATTTAGCTGAGCATTTCCTGTATTTATATTATGATGAAAATAATTTTTCTTGCTTATAAACATTATTTGGAAAGTTCCATGGAAGGTATTTAAATAAAGTTTATTCTGCTTCAAGCTTTATGCTTACATATACTTTCCATTTCCTTACGACATCTATATGTCATTGGATTTAATATTCCTCTGTATTTTAAGACAAAATCTAATAAGACATCTGTACAGCCCATTGATAGATTTTTTTTTTCCTTTCCAGGCACTTAAATCTAGTTCAATCAGTTATGCCTTGAGTAATGAGATCACATGTGACAAATGGAACAATGGGACATACATAACCACACGTGGTAACCAATGTATAGGACACTTTTTCCTGGAAGGAGCTTCACAGGAGCTGTGGAACATTCACTCAGGGGATTATTCATTCCTCTTAACTACGTACTCTGATGTTCCCGATGAATCTGAGACCTCAGTCCCCCATGATCCACTCCTATAAGTAGCAAGTCAGATTGGGAGAATAAATTCAATGAACTGTCACAAACAGTTCTCAATAAAATAAGAGGGAAAGTGTAACTGTAGCCCGAATAAGAATTACATGTAGATTTACTAAGCTTTGGGGTCCTCTTGGTTGAAATGCATTTCCAAAGGAAAAAAAAATCAATATTAAACTACATTTGATATATTTCTTTGCTAAAAGCCACAACTTCCAGTATTCTAGAGAGGAATGATTTATAACTATTACATCCAACAAAATGTTCTTTTTGGCCCTGAAATCTGATAATTTGGTTTTACATGGTGACTGTGCTTCCAGAAATAAAACTCCTGTCCATCACCATTATTATTATCAAGGATAGGCTGAGAAGTGCTTTAGAAAGCATAGCACATTTTCCCTGCTTTACTCATGTGTGATAATTACAGAGTTTTGGAAATGTATTAGCTACAGAAAAAGAAGAATGAAGACCTTAAAGCTGTTTTAGGTAGAAATGAGCAAGGAACCTTGGTGTTCTATCTTGGGAGCACTTTTCTCAGTGTATTCTGTAATATATTTCATCTTGGCCTTGCAGATGTATTTTTGAATATTTCAACCTGAAAACATTTCACTGCCTTGCAAATGTTTTATCGGCCTGCCTTCCTCTCCACACTAGGGCCTGATGCATATTGCAAGTGAAGGATAGGGAATGAGAATGTAGACCTCATTTTTAATCCCTAATTCTGCATTTTCTGTTTTGTTTTGTTTTGCTTTGTTTTTCCCCTGTTTCGGTGTGTGTGTGTGTATAAATCATGGTTGTATGGTTACATATGATGTCTTGTTGTTTTGTTTTGTTTTGTTTTCCTGTGTTGGTGTGTGTGTGTGTATGTGTGTGTATAGATCATGGTTGTGTGGTTGCATATGATGTCTTGTTGTTTTGTTTTGTTTTTTTTTTCCTGTGTCAGTGTGTGTGTGTGTATAGATCATGGTTGTGTGGTTGCATATGATGTCTTCTAGGCCAAAAGATACTCTTCTTCAATTGTAATAAATGTATCACTCTAGTGGGAGATATTAATAAGGGGAAAGCCTATGCATGTATGGGGATACAGGGTCTATGGAAATCTCTGTGCTTTTACTTTTGCTGGGAACCTAAACCAACTCTAAAAAATAAGTCTATTTAAAAAAAAAAAAAAACAGTCTTAGATATCTTAATATGAGCAAATCAGTATCTTTCAGCTCTTGTATAAGAATTATTAAGAAACTAGAGGTGGTTACAGAATGAAGAAAGGGACAATTCTAATTATATTACTAATCATATTACTATTTAATGGCCTTGGTGGCCCACCTTATGATGAGCTGCAGATGCCAGGAAAGGTATATAATGGTTTTATATCAGAAGTGGGATTCCTTCCATACTTCTTCCCAGTAGGGAGAATTCCGTTTTCAGCTCATACTGCAATTAAGAAATTACTCCTTTCCAGCAGAAGGAGATCATAGTACCCACCTCCCTTCTGTTCAGCTATATAACACTCATAAGTTGGGCACAAAAAAGCAGAAATTAACTCCATAGAGCATGCAGAGTTCAGCTAAAGAGAGAACAAATGTACTAAGAAAACACCAAAGAGATACTATTTCCTAAGTAATTAAGTCATTGATGATAGGAATTCAACAGAACATAGTGAAGGGGCCTAACATCTTTAAAAACATTGTTGGGGCACCTGGGTGGCTCAGTGGGTTAAAGCCTCTGCCTTTGGCTTGGGTCATGATCCAAGGGTTCTGGGATCAAGCCCTGCTCGGGCTCTCGGCGCAGCAGGGAGCCTGTTTCCCCCTCTCTCTCTCTGCCTGCCTCTCTGCCTACTTGTGATCTCTGTCAAATAAATAAAAATAAAAGTTAAAAAAAATAAATAAATAAAAACATTGTTAATGAAGGGTCAATACTTGAATGAACCTTAAGTCATGTGAACAAAGATTAAAAACTCTCCTCAAGAAGTAATAAATAATCTAATATTAGAAAACAGCATCTTAGCATAGGGTGATATGAGCTAGGAAGAGTATAATACATAGGGATAGACCTATATTGATGAAACAAATAAATAAATGATTCAGAAAAGACCAAAGGAAATGTCAGTTTCTTGGTGACATTAATTTACAATTTGCAACAAATTCAAATAAAGAAAAATTAAATACTGACATTCATTTCTTTTATTTATTGATGTTTAATTCATTCATACCATATTTTAGGTGATTGAGAACATCCATTATATATGGTTTTAGTTTGAGAGTATACATTCAATCATTTTTGGTTATTTACTTGGCTATGTTTATATGTATGTCTTTATCAGTATCGTGTTATGGAATACCTCCAAGTATCATTACAGAGAGATAAGCACACCTAATTGAAAGATGAATGTGATTGCAGTCAAGATTCTGAGGCCACGTAGGCAAAATGAAGATAAAGATAGGTTACAAAAAACACCTACTCTTCTATTTTTATCTGTATCGCCCGCACAGTACATGGTTTGATTTTAGCATGTGTTGAGAAGTTGTATGCCAACTTTAATATTATGCCCCACTAACATGTTACTTAAAAACCCCTTTCTTTGTCTTGAGGAGGAATACAACAGAAAAGTTGGGAAACTATTGTCTGTTTTGTAAAGAAAGTTTGAAGACAGCTGCACCCATTCATTTATGTCTTATCTATGGCTGCTTTCAGATTACAACAAAGTCGAGTAGTTGCAACAGAGCTGTTCAGCTTGCAAAGGATATTTGCTGACACTTTACAGAAAAACTTGTTAATGCTTGGCATAGCACAAATTAAATGCTCTTTGAGTAAGACAGACTCACAAGGAACTCTGTGCCCCCTGTTAAGCTTCATGTTTTCTGCTCTTTTAGGATTCTCAACATAAAGCAGCCTAACTTTCTCTTATATAGTAAGGCATTCTGCTTTCCCCATTGATTAGGACCTTATCTTGGTGTTGAACATTGAGAATTTTCCACCAGCCCTGAAACTAGGCCAACTCCTAGTATTTGTGGAGTCTAAGACAAGAGTATAAATGGGACTCATCAACAACACATTTAAAGTTATAAATCAAGGAAGAAGAATCTTTAAATGAGTACGTTTTTGACTTCTATTTTGATAAGCATACATTTGTAATCAACTAGAAAGCCAAACTTGAACTTAGAATATAACTCAGACTTCTAAGAGTTTCTGTACAAAAACATGGCAGTATAAAGGGGATTCATTCTCAACCTCCATCTTGCAACTCTTCCATAACACTTCCTTTGCTTTTCATTTCTTCCTCTACTGCATAGGGCGGCATGCGTGGGGAGCTTTTGCACTCATGATCAAGCTCAGCCTACAGCTCCTCACAGTGTCTCCCTTTGGCCTCACTCCTCTGGAGTCCTGGCGCCATATACATCTATGACATAGCCAGTCCTTGGGAAAACAGATTCGGCAAAGAGGATGCATAAATCTTGGAAGAAGGCCTAGATCATTTTAGCAGAAAAATCCCAGGTCCTAGTTACCTAGAACTTGGTCAAGAAGGACAAGCATGGGCCCAGAATATGTTCTTCTCTTGGACCCACATACTCCTTACTCTGTGGAGAGTTGCATAATTAATGGAGAGCTGAATAGATCCATCCCAAAACCTTGCTCTAAAGACCAGCAGCATCAGCATTCCCTATGACAGTGGTTTCCAAATGGGGGTGATTTTGTCCTCTAGGGAATACTTGGCAATACCTGAAAGCATTTTGGTTAATCACGACCAGTCAGGAAAAGCATTGGGACCAGTGGTTAGAAGCCAGGGATGCTGTTAAACATCCTACACTGCATGGGATATGCCCCTCCCCAAATTACTTGGTCCAAAATATTAATACTATTGAGATTGGGAAATTCTCACCTAGGATTTTATTGGAAATGTAAAATCTCGGGCCCACCTAAGACCTACTGATCAGAATCTGAATTTTAACCGTATCTCTACATATGTATATTAAAGTTTGGGAAGCACTGCTGTAAAGCATTGGGCAGAGGTAGAGGCTTATCTTACTCTAGGGAGGAGTGATGCTGGCTAGGACAGATGGCTTGTCTGTGTTCCCAACAGATTTCCTGATATAAGTGTTTGTTGTTATGATTTTCCCTCATTCCAACACCACTTTTTCAGTGTTGACTCCTTCCTTTTACAACAGATTCAGAAAGTCAGATGTATCTTTTATTTTCATTCTTTCATATAGAGTCCTGCCTACCAAGTTTAATCTATAGGAAAAATTTTGAAGGACATTTGAAAGGTTATATCAACAAAGCTCGTAATTCCTAATCAATCATCCAGACTTTATAACACTAAGATTATTCTAGACTGAACTCTCCTGGTTGCCTTGAATCATATCCTGAATTTTATGAAAGAGGGAAAAACATAGACAGACTACATCATAGCTTTTTTAGAGGATTTCATTATCTGAGCAGGGCACAGGAAGGTTTCCTGTACTGAATGTCTGGCCTTTTCTAACATGACTCATTTACTGATGATACCAATTGCATTTTTTTCAGACCAGAAAATGCTGAGGAATGAATGAAATGAAATCTCATTTTTCAGTGGAGCCCGAGTACCTTAATTTATTGATAGAAAAACATGTTTGCATTTAGCTTGATTCTTGTCTTAACCCACACATAAACAACCTAAGAAACTATTCCAGTTTGAAGGACAAAAGCATTAGAGCTGTGTGTGTCTTGTGCATAAGGAGAGTATTTATAGAGGCAGGAGGATAATGAGAGGCCAAGTACTTAGGATTTTCTGGTTCCAAACATATTGCAAAGAAGGCAGACCTTGCATTTAGCATTAACCTCCTTGTCTTTGTGTGTACCCTGACTCCATGAAATTTATCCCATCCCTTAAGGATGACAGGCATTTGGTACTTTCTTCCTCTTCCTCATTATTGTTTTATATTTATCCTAAGTAAAATTTCTGCACGCGTTCCTTGAGAATCTACAGTAATTCCCAGCACAATGCTAAATAAAGACAGAAAAGAAGCCAAAAAGCAAATAAAACAAAAACAAAAACCAATTCAAACTTCCATGACTGCATGACTGACGAGAATTTCAAATCTCCCCCCTACACCACTTTTTGTCTTAACATTTACAAAACAGTCTCTTCTCATCTTCATTTTGGGAATTTTCAGTTTGATATGAAAAAAAATTATCATTAATTTGCTTTGGATAAATATATACATGAAAGCTTGAGGGATAATATGGAAGTTTCTGAGGTTTTGGTGGCCCATGACATTTTCCAGTATGGGAAGTCATCTGTTTTACCTATTCATACAGGCTGATTCTTCTGCACCGTCGACACTTCTTTTCTCAATATAAGTTGATCAGCAGTTCATCAAGACATTTTTCAGGAACGATGTGCATCCTATTAACCTTTGGAAACATGGAAGACTTGCTTGTTTTCCAGCCATGCCCCATCCACACAGCCATCTGTCCCCACTCTCTCTCTCGCACAAATCTTGACTTACGTGAAGAATGATTTAATGACTCAACCATTGGAACTATGGTGACAGACCAACATCAGAGCTGCCCCATCAAATGACTCTTGATGATACGCCAGCCTTGGACCTTGCCCCAAGCCTGATCATTGAGCCTTTTCTCATTTCCAAGGAGTTTACTTTGCTTGCATTTTTCTGTCCTGTTTCTAGCAGGAAATCCTGGTTCCCAATAACTATAACTAAGAACATGTTTTTTTCTTGAGAAATGCTGTCTCCTTCCACTTGGCTTAACTAGGTAGCTCAGAGTCCAAAATCGCCCTTGTCTTTTTCATGTAGGTATGTACATTGCACTATCTCACCACTTGCCATCCCCAGACTTCCAGTTTCTAGACAAGAATTTACTTTAGGAGCTGAAGTAATTTTGCCACTCTGAAAGTATGTATTTTTGTAAAGTTCTTAAAGTAAAATGTACTTTTATTTCTAGTTTTTTAAATCAAATCATGGATATATTTTGATATAGTTTTGGGTATTAGACATATATATGGCCATTCATGGAATATGAAAATTAAGCCTGTAGTTGAGAGAAAGACAAAATTCATACAGTAATTTCAATATGGTTAAAAAATTTTGTAAATTGGCTTTTGTCCTTTTTTCTAAGTAAACAGGAGAGGGCATAAAGCAGTCCCTCTGAATTGTGTTCATATTAAAAATCCTCAGTTTCCAAGATGACTCATACCTAACTGAGTGCATTTAGCTGTTTCTCATGCAGAGAGAGTTGCTGTTGTCTGTTTCATTCTTCTCTGCTTACATGTTTAAAGGAAGGGGGCAGGGTGCGAAGTGCTGTGTGGTTATCTTAAGGGACTGTTGAAACCTAAAAATGCCAAAAGTATAGCATTTACATTATCTTAGAACACTGAGATCAATTATTTTGAGAGTTTCTCTCTCGCTACTTTAGGATTATTATTATTATTTTTTTAACGTGGCTATTAGAGAAGCTGATGATAGAAAATTAAAACATATACATCAAACTCTAAAGAAATAAAGTCTCAAAAATACATACACGCAAGTAAAAAAATACACACACACACAGAGCCCATCTTGGGGCAATATTTTTTTGAACAACATCAAGGGAACAACCAGTTGCCACATGAAAAAAAGAAAAACCAAAAAAACAAAAAACTGTTATCTGTTGAGAGAGCAGTTTAGGATAATGTTTTACCAAATTCCTTTACCCAAGTAATTCTGAGTTCAGGTCTGCTAGTAAGAGGCGTGTCCGTTAGGTTTGTAAAGCAGAAGACAAGTGAGCCATGGGGCTTGTGGAAGTGTACATGTGAACAGACGGAGGAGGAAGAGCAACAGTCTCAAATCTGTGTTTTAGGGGAAAAGCCAGAGATACACTCTTTCAACAATGAGACACAACTGAAAGCGAAACCCTATAATATTGGGGAAATTTATGAGTTGGGAAATTATATTAAAAGACAATATTTGGGGGGAACTGATGTTAGGATTCCAACCTATGCATTTTAAGTCTGCCATAGGAGAAAATAGAAGAAACAGAGTAGAAGACTTTACAGAGGAAACAACAAAACAAAACAAAACAAAACAAAACTACCATACATAAAAAAAAAAGGAAAGGAAAATTAAAATAAAAATTAATTAAAGGGCACCTTGGTGGTTCAGTTGGTTAAGCATCTGCCTTTGGCTCAGGTCATGATCCTAGGGTCCTGGGATTGTGCCCCACATCAGGCTCCCTGCTTAGCGGATAGCCTGCTTCTCCCTCTACCTCTGCTGCTTCTCTCTCTGTCAATTAATAAATAAAATCTTTTAAAAATTTAAAAAATGAATTAAAATGTTTTATGACAAATACATAAATAAGAAATATTTTTTCTATTTCAGTGATGAAAAAATACCAAAAATTTCCAAAGGAGGAAAAAAAAAATGTTTTCTAGAAATACATACCAAAATCATTTTAGGTTTATTTCTTTTTTCTTTCTTTTTTAAAAATTTTGTTTTAACAAAAATCCTATAATAAACGTAAGGACACTATGCGAGTGGGGCTACTATATATGAAGATCTTAATATCCAACAAAGTTGTTAATCATGTTGGAAAAGAATAAAAACCATTTTTTTTCCTATATGAAGCCTGAAAAAATATTTCACCCAAAAATGCTTCATGAATATTTCATCTAGGTATGTTAAAAAGAAAACTTGGGGATATTGAAAGTTCATTAAAAAATAGAACTCAAGTAAAAAAAAAAAAGAACTCAAGTAAGAAAAATGAAATGAATAAAAAAAATAAGTTATCAAGGGTGGTGGTGAGTTGTTTTTTTTTTTTTTTCATTCTGGTTACAGAATGAAAAAAAAATCTCTGAAAATATCTATATTCTCAACAAAAGAAACAACAAAATAGCTGGGGCCTTGGAATCTGAGGTAAACTGAAGAGAAAGGACTGAATGTGCCAGGGTCAGCACCGTGCTGGGTACAAAGCGATGGCTAAACAAATCCTGCCCATGTTGTGTTTTTCCCATTGTGGCCATTATAACAAAAAGCAGTGCAGACAAGGTACTGTGTGTGGTTCATGCTGTCAGTGCCCACGCTCATCTCCAGACAATTCCTAGACACTCCTGTCTGTTTTCCTTTGCCTGGTGTCTCTTCCATGGTGTTAAAACATCTGTAGTGCTTACGGTACAGGTTAGAAGTTCCCCCTGACTTAAGGCACCAGGAGTAGCTTCAACCAGTGGTAAGCAGGCGTGTGGGTATAAATACCATAATTGCTTCCCCACGTAGTTTGGGTAACTTTGAGTCATGCCATCTACCCTGGCTCCCAGAGTCTTCCCAGTGGGCTTAAACTCCAGTTTGAGGTAACTGACTTAATAGGGCACCGGTTACTGGCTCCCTTCTCTCCTTTCACACATCTCCATTCTGCTACTGATACTCCTGTGATCACCTGCCCCTCCCCCCCGGCCAAATAAGCCATTTGCACTAGGATTCTGGCCTCAGGTCTGCTCTTGGGGAAAATAAAAACTAAGACACCACAGGTCATTTAACAGACTGTCAAGCAGTATACCACTAAACAAATCTGGCAAGGATGAAGTAAAATAACAATCACATACATTTATGGTGGCAGGGAAAATTGATGTAAACCATCTAGAACTCAACTTGAAAAAAATATATATATATATAATCTCAAAGGCCATAAAATGCTCACACTCTGATCCATTTGGCACCACAGTGGGAAAACCAACACAAGGGAATAATGGTGTGACACACAGGGAAAAAAAAATCTAACATGCCTGATAATATTCATAAACTACAGCAGTTATAGTAGTAAAATATTGGGAAAATGTTTCCAAATTCAACAAATCATGGCTAAATATCAGAATAGCTATCAAATGAAAGATTTGCCTTGTTTAAGAATTACACTGTGGATTTTATCTTAAAGCAAGAAATCTGCCTGCCATATAACATTAAGTGAAAATCAAGATAAAAAAATCTATCATAAAGTTCATTTGCATTACCTAGAAATCCTACTAGAGTTCCAAGAAAAATAACATGGAGACAACTGTTTTATGCCTGCCTCTTTTTCCTTTAAATCTGGCTTATGTATTTTTATTTCACTAAGAAAAGGCAAATCATAGGAGTCACATGAATCAATACATTTACTTACAATGGTGTCCATATAGCCTGTTCTGTTCTAATGTCGAGAACCAAAGCTTCCTGTTGTATTCTGCATTCTCTGAATACTTTAGGCAGCTTAAGGATTTCACTGTATTAGTTTCTTCTGTTCTTTGTCTTTCTCTCTCTCTCTCTCTCTTTTTTTTTTTGTTTTACCCTTTCTACTGGATAATTTATATCATTCTATATTCATCCCTATTAAAAAGTAAAGTAACAAAACCCTCTTTTCTTTTATACTCCTGTTTCCTACCAGCTACCGAAGGAGCTGTCGATAGCTGCATCTTCTTCTTCACCTTATTCTACTCAACTGAGATTTTCTGCCCCTCCATTCCACTGAAATCGATCTCATCAAAGTCACCGAATCACCAGCTTTCCAAATAAAAGTATCAAATATCTGTCCTTATCACCCTTGAACTTAAACAGTTTCTAGCCCAACTGACTTCTTTTTAAACCAGCATTATTACTTAGCCATGGGAAACATCGTAATTTTGTTTTATTTATTACTCTACTAAGTAGACTCTTCTTTATTCTCCTGCCCTGGTTTCTCCCCCTTTTTGAGTTCTCCAAATGTTCATTTGCCTGAGGGCACAGTTTGCATCCACTGTCGTGTGTGTGTGTGTGTGTGTGTGTGTGTGTGTGTGTGTTTCACTACCTCTATTTTAGATAACATGCAGACCCATGGTTGAAAATATAATTTAAATTGTTGATTTCCCAAAATGTATTTCTGAGTTTCCAGACTCCTCTCTAGCTGCTGACTTGATGTCTCTGTTTGAATACCTAACGGGTATCTCAAGCTCTGCATGGCTGGAGAGGATTCCCCGTCCCCTTTAATATTCCACAGTCTGCAATAGCTCTTTACGGTGATCATCCATCCAGTCAGAAAGGCCAAAGACTTAAGAGTGATTCCTAGTCCCCTCTTTTTCTTAGTCTTCATCTCCAATTGGAGTGTCTACCTCTAGATTTATTCTGAATTCACCCACCTCACTAAACATCCACCACTGTTACCGTAGTCCTATTTGTTGCCTGGACAGCTGTAAGAAACACTGAGTCAGCTTCTCGCTGAAGTTATCTCCCCTTCAGGGTCCATATAAAACAGACATAGTATTATCTTTCAGCATGGAGCCAGGTTATAACACACAGTTTCACTCAGAATTTTTTTCTGACTCTTTTTAATGACTGCAAAACCTACCTAACCTGGCCACAACTTATCTTTCTCACCTTATTTGTCATCCTCTAAACGTTATGTTCACTGGCCGATTTGTTATTAAACAAGCCCGGCTCATCTTTGTCCTATGGCTGGTACACTTGGTATTCTCACTGCTTGTACTCTTCACCACAGATATTTTATATGGCTGGTTCCATCCTAACGTTCAGATCTCTACTCAAACATCATCTCTCTATAGAATTTTACAGGTCATTCTCTCTGAATTCACAACCCCACAAACGACCTGTTACAGAATTGTCAATCTCATGTTGGGGAAATGTAATTAAAAACAAAATATCTTCCTAACCCAGAAAACCTCTCCACAACAGCAGAAGAGAAAAAACACAATTTTATTGTTAAAGAAGCATTAAACCAGAATCTGATGCACATCACTGGTCATCTCCCGACAGATTTCAAAGACAGGAAGAAAGTTCATCCTTCTATATATTCAAGCAGATACAACCCAGCACATGTGTGTTCTCAAGATAAACAATAACGAGTTTTCTAATAAAAGCACTTGACAATGCTATTTGTCATACATGGTTCATCTTAAACTCACTTGGTAATTGGGATGATCACTATCTGTGTTATGCCATTGGCTTTACCCAAAGGAAAAATAAACCTCTTCTATTTTATGACAAGTGGTAAATTTTTGCAACTTGAAACATGGCACCCACTGAAGACTTCTACCATCCCACAGAAACCAGGAGGTAGGGACGCTATATTTTCTAATGTTTGCACTTCAAAAAATGGTCCCTAGATCCCTAAGAAAGATACCCTTGGGTTTTAAAGCTGTCAAGAGGCTTATTTAGATTTTAAAAAGATTTGCATGTATTTCACAAAGATAGAAAATAATTTAAAAATTATCGGTTTTCCAAGGTAAAATACCAGCTTTCTAATGTACCCCCCCCAAAAAAAGTAGTGGGAAATATTTCTTATTTTAAACTAGGAGAATTAATTTTAATTCATATAAACCCTATGCTCATTATCATTTTATTTGCACAATATGGATCAGCAAATTAAAATTAATTTATAGACATGTCTCTTTGGAGTATTTTCTTTCTTTGAGAATTCATCTCTCATGAAAACAGAAAGTTTTTCTTTCAAGTTTATAATTACATTCCAACTGCCTCTAATAGTGTCTGGACCATAATATGTAGGCAGATATCTTTAGAACTAACAAACAGTCTTATAATTTAATAATATTTATTATTTAATAATAGTATTATATAGTATTAAGCAAGAAAAATACTATATACAAAAAATAGACTATATATGTAGAAAATATAGAAAAACATTTTTAATACGATTTTTGAGAACTACTTATGAAATTGTTTTTAAGGCTTATTTATAGATTATAGTGTTCTGTTTTTAATAGACTTTGTTTTTTAGAGAAGTTTTAGGTTTACAACGAAACTGAGTGGGAAATACAATAGTTTCGTATATTTCCTTCCTCATCCTGCCCCTTTCATCCCCTGTCTCCCATAGCCTCTCCCATCATCAGTATCTTGAGCCAGAGGACATTTGAACCTATACTGGCATACCGTTATCACCGATTTCATAGTTTACAGTAAGGTTCTTTTTGTCTTTGATATACATTCTATGGGTTTTGACAAATGTACAATGACATGTAGCCATTATAAACATAAACATAAAGAATATTTTCACTGTCCTTAAAGTCCTCTGTGTTTATCCCTCTATTTATCTTAATCCTTAGCAACCACCGATCTTTTTACCATCTTCATAGTTGTCTTTCCCAGAATGTCATATAGTTGCAATCTTAAAGGATGTAGCCTTCTCAGATTGGCTTCTTTTACTTAGTAATATGCATTTAAGTTTCCTCGTGTCTTTTCATGGCTTGAAAGCTCATCTCCTTTGTAGTGCTGAATAGTATTCCATTTTATGGATGTACCAAAGTTTATTTATCCATTTATCTACTAAAGGGCATCTTGGTTTTCTCCAAGTTTGGGCCATTAGAAATAAAGCTGTATAAACATCTGCATAGATTTTTGTTCTTGGACATTTATTTTCTAATCATTTGGGTAAATACCAAGGAGGGCAATTGCTGAATCATATGATAAGAGTATTTTAGCTTTGTTAGAAATTGCCAGCTTGTGTTCCAAAGTGGCTATACCATTTTGCGGTCCCACCAGCTGTGAGTTCATGTTGTTCCACATCCTTGTCAGCATCTGGCATTGTCAGTGTTTTGGATTTTGGCCATTCTGCTAGGTATATGTGAAGAGTCCAGTGTTTCTCTAAATGAATCTGGACTTTGATTTTATATGAAAAAAATAACTTAGTAATTGGATCATTGACTTGGAAGAGGTAAAGACAAGAATGGAATCTAAATCCTCTATGAAGGATCCGTTGTATCAGCTTTTCTTAACATATCTGTTGATATTTCTTTTATTTTTAATTTTTGTTGTCTGTTTTTGAGATAGTTTCAACTTTGAGGATAGCTGGCTGGAGGTGTGAATTGAGCATTGTTTGGCAAGGGTTTTGTTCATGTCTATACCTTTAGAGTCATAGAATTATGGTATTCTATCTTGAGACTCAGTTCAAATAGTTCATATTTAAAACTCCTGAATTTTTAGATGTTTTTAGAAATTTGGCTCCCCTTATGTTTTTGAAAAATCTGATTTTATCTCTTTTAAGAGCCTCACAAATTGTTTTTGCAATAGTTTTGAAGGGAAATGGTAGGAAGTACAAACTGATACTTCTGAGTATTTATTGAGTAAATATTAAAGATTCTAAAATCAGAAACAATTTCACATCCATGACACTTTATTCTGTCTGTCTTACTTCTGGATGTTTTGTGTCTCTCCCTCATTTCATTATGTACCAGAGGATATGAGCATTTAGTTTCCATTTACTAAGGTCCACAAACTTCATTTTAACCTACCTCTCTGTATAATAGTATCAAATAGTATATTTTAAAAGTCTTAATGGTAAATTCACATAGAGTAAACTATGCAGAAATTCAACTGCTTGCCCAAATCAGACATTTTTTTCTCTTCCATCTGTTAATCCAATACACTCTTTCAGAGATTACTCTTAGTACCATGTACTTTTTTTTATGTCTCCAATAAAGATCTAACATGATCTTTCATATATATAAACTACATGATTTGGGCTCTTCAAAAGCAAGATATGCTTTCTGGTCACAGAAAATTTCAAATGGTCAGAATTTTCTGGAATAAATATAGATGTCATGAAAAATATATGCATTTCAGAGTAATTAAAACCAGTATCAGAGTCAGCCACCTAAGCACCCCTGTTTCTCTATAATTCTTTGGGATTTGCTTCTTCCTTCAGTGTTTCATCTTTAGTCCAACTGTGAAATGGTTGCAGCAGGTGCTAAACTCATATGTGATTGATAACTTCCCATGAAAATGAGGAAGGAAACTTATTTTGGATTTCCCTCAAATTCCAGGACTAACTTATTCAAAAGACTTAGAAATACTTCACTCAAAATGTATTTGCCCACATTAGATCATGTAATTTTTTATTTTTTTAAATCAATTAACATGACATTATCTTTCGACTATTCACGCCCTCTCATAGAGATGGAGCTGAATTCAGATTCGCTTGCACCACAAGGACTTGCATGAGAAAGGGTAGATATCTAAACAAAGTGGATTTCTATGAGAAAGGAGGAAGGGATCACAGGTGTTGGGCAAATAATTTTAACTATAAGATAACATGAGCAGTATAATGTTCCTACCTCATAGACACGCTCACTAAGCAGCTTGCCTTTATAATAAATATGAAGTGACTTTGACTTTCCTGGTAAACTTTTAAAGCTACATTTCTCCCTAACATCTGGAGTTTAAAAAATCTTTCCTTCTATAATGACATTTCTATTCAACTTTGGCGATACCACCACAGGTGGGAGGAAAAAGGTAGAAAATAGTCTTGGCTTTCTGGATTAGAGGGAAGATATATTATCTGTCATGACATATTCAGAAGCATAATGCCTCTAAATTCTATGCCTTTCTGTCTCCTACCCTCTTAAAATCCCATCTTTTCCTGAAAGATCAATAGTCAGCATGACATGGTTTAACCTATATGGGATAAATTAATGGAGTTTCCTACTGCTGTTGGGTTGAATGTATCATACTTTTGGTAGATTAAACATTTTCAAACAAGTAGAGGGATGGCTCAAAGAGAGTTATTTGATAATAAATTCTATGAACAAAGCACTATGCTAGACATATTCTGAACGTTTCTCTGGGGATTTATTCCAATGGAATTGAGAAAGCAACAACTAGTCATGTTTCCAGTGTTACATATCTAGTGAACTGTCCAGACTTACTTTGAACTTCGGTTTAATTCCTAAGTGCACACTCTTCCCAAAAGAAACTGTAACCAAAATATTATTGCAAAGGACTATTAAATTATGTCCATATCATTCTTTGCAGGTAGACAAAGAATTGTACTTAATACAAAGAAAATTTTATGTAAAACAAAGCTATGTTATTTCAAGTTCTCCTCAGGTAAAACTCAAAGTGAGCATTTGTATTCAAGTGATTTAGTAGGAAGAACCCCCAAGATAACCTGATGAAAGGAGAAGCAGGACAAGAAAGGGACGCCAAACAAGGCTATGATTTGTGGGAAAGCATGGCAGAAGGTCCTTTCTGCTGAGTTCACTGAAAAATTCTGTGGTGTGAAATTTTCTTCAGGAATTACCAACTCCCGAGGCCAGGGACTTAAGTCTCACACCCTAACCTGTCAATCTTTGTATTATTAGCTAACGTCTGCACCAAAAGGGTTTAAACTCTGTGCTTGCAAGGAAAAGTGACCCTAATAGTCTGTGGGCCACACACAGGAAAAGAGTCTCAGGCATAAACCATTAGCAAGAACTCAGGGAAGGGCTTACAGAAATATAAAAGGGACCCAAGGCAATCTGGGTATAGTATCTCTGTTGTCTGTTACCCTGGTCTTATAAAAAGGAATGATGCATTCAGAGAATAACCAAATCTGGAACTGTCCAAAAAACATGACTTAGAACAAAACCTATAGCTGTATTGATTCTTAAATTATTGAATACCTCCTAGGTATACCAATGCTAGACTGATAATCTGTTGGTGTAGAAAAGCAAACTAAATGTTTCTTCCATTAACGAAAGGGGAAGAGGTATATCCATTTGGATGAAGAATAATATTCTCAGTGTCATTAAAATGGGGTTGATTAAAAATTGTTTCTTTACCTGCCAGGGTCTAGTTGGGGAATTGTAGGTGAGGTATAATGCGTAAGATAAATGGACGGGGGACCTTGTTTATAATATATGGTTGCTTTAGTTTATATCCTATAGAATTGTCTAGGTGGTTGAAAATTGATAATGGGAATTCATATAGCCCTCTAAATTCATGATTTGGCTTTTAAGTCATTCCAGAAGTAATATCCCATGATGTGCTGTTGTAAACATCGGCTGGTATACAAGGATTAATGCCACACATTTACTTGAAGTTTTTTTTAGCCACGTATTAGCTTCAAATTGAAAAAGAAAACCACATAAAGCTCCTTAATAAATGTAGTGTGAACTTGATTGAAACATATTGCTAAATTATTAAGTGCCCCAGAGAGTAACTGAAATATCATAGTGTCGGTATTCACACTCTCATTTTTGTTGCATGGGGCTTATAAAACACTTACAAACACATTACTGTATGCAAAACATAATGCTCTTTCTGGAACTCTGGTTTTTATGGACTTTTATGGCTGAACAATTGATATTTACCTATTGAGATTGGCTTAGAAGACCCCAAAGCAGCCCAGCAGAAGATAAACTATGACTATTTGCCTATAATATGAGAACAGCAAAATAGCTAAAGGCCTCTTTAAATATTCCCGGTATTAAACCAGCATGCCTGTTTAAAAGTTCAACATTTCACTGTCATACTCAGCAGCTCCGTTTCTCTTCCAGACCTCTTTGGTAAAAAAGGACCCTGAGAGATCTTCTGAAGGGCTCGTGTCTTCTGTTGTGACCATATACAATGAAACTACCTCCTCTTTCTTATCTGAGACTGTCTTCGTGAGTGTTATGGGTATTGCCTGCATTCACAGGTGCTAATTGGGGTACAGTAGTGTCAGATGGGCTGACACAGGGCTGGGATAAAGAAGGTTTTTAAACAGGGATGAAATTAAAGATGTTTCTCTGTGACTCTGCAAGAAAAAAGACTTTTTCCCCCCTAAGTCACTGTAATGCAAAAGATTTTATCCTAAAGGATTCAGCTCTCTGGTTCAAAAAAAGTGGAATCACTCTAGTTGAACACCTAAGAGAAGATATATCAGATATATCAGAATTTAAGCAGCTACATACAGAGTAAGAAACAATTCTTTCCCTGGTCAAGAAAAATAACATGTGGTCAGAAAATAAAACTCACCTTAGACAGATGCATTTAGGAGCCAGTAAGTGTTACTAATAAGTATGTAAGACATTAGCAAAGCCCAAGGTAGTTTGGATGTCGTTAGGGACCAGGTGGCATATTAACCTGATTGTATGAAGGGGCTGACTTCACATGGGCAGAAGAGATAGGAAGGCATTTTTTGAAGCTGCAGTGATGTTCGGAAAGGTGAGGTGGGAGCTTTGGCTTCTGGGAAGCTATGAATAGGCAGGCTTGGTGGAAGGGGACAGAGCCGTCACCGGGAAGCAGTGATGAAAACAACGCAGTGAAGGCAATCCGGCTGGATCTTGGAGGGCCTGGGGCCATGTTAAAGATTTTATCCCGTAGACAGTGGGAACCCATTAACTATGTCTGAGTAGAGGAGTGACAGTCGTAGGCTTTTGCTCCACTTCAAGCCAGAACAGAGACTATCAATTACCACAGATTCTATTCTCTTAGCCAAATGGAGGCTTGATGGGAGAATCCCTATTGTGGGCAGAGTGGGAGGAGAGAGGAATAGAAGGTTTTCTGAGGAGTCAGAGCTCCCAAAGGTTGCACAGCTTGTGCTCTTCCATACAGAAGAGGGAATAATTAGTCCCAGTGGGTGTTACATCATAACATGCACTTTATGACTGGGTCTGCACAATGCCAGGCAACTGGTGAGCATTGTTTTCTTGTTCTAACTGCTCATTTTAGTGCAGTGCAAACTAAGCCTGGGGCTAATGCTTCTAATGCAGCTGAGGGCGTTTTTATAGTGGAATTTTCCATGTTAACTTTCAGAATTATGTAAAGCGAGGGTTTTTCATTTAATGTCTTCACATTCTAAGCACACAGAGCTACAACTGTATTGGCAAGAACCTTATTTTATATGAGTGACAAGGCAAAAACAAATGGGTCCTATAACCCACAACGTTAACTTGGTTTAAAGAACCTGGAATGATTTGCCTAGGTCAGTGACATGCATTCCAACAATTGGAAATGCAATGCAAGGAAAGTAATCCAGTAACCTGGGGGGGGGGGGGGGGGCAGGTGGACTTGGAGGACAGGAAGACCTAAGTCCAGTTCCCTTTCTCAGTACTCTTCAGCTGTGGGACCTACGCAGTTACATCTCTGAGCTTTGTTTTATGGATATTTTTCAGTAGAGAACTGATTAGATATTTTCAAGTGATTTCATATAAAATAATGTAATCACTAAAAATAGTATGAATGGTATTTCCCAACAAAGAATCAGGAATTTCTTTTTTTTTTTTCTTTTTCCTTTTTTTCTCTTTTTCTTTCTTTCTTTCTTTCTTTCTTTCTTTCTTTCTTTCTTTCTTTCTTTCTTTCTTTTTTAAGATTTTATTTATTTGCAAGCAAGAAAGAGAGAGATAGAGGGAGCACAAGACCAGGGTGAGGGGCAGAGGGAGAAGCAGACTCCCCCCTGAGCAGGGAGCCTGATGTGAGGCTTGATCTGGGGACTCCAGGATCATGACCTGAGCCAAAGGGAGGCACTTAACTGACTTTTTCTACGGTGCAGAGTAGAGTGAAACATGCCCACAATGCCACATATCTATGCCTATATATATATACAGTTACAGTGCCATGCTTTTATGCTTTTACACTGAAGTATAAATTAGTCTTATTTTCTTATAATGAGGTTTTGGATAATTTTGGTTTCTTATTTGTAATTTTACATGATTCTTTTATTGCCAAAGACTTGTGTGCTTTTAGTGTAAAATACAGCTTTTAAACTAAAATACAAAAAAAAAAAAAAAGAAAAAGAAAAGAAAAGAAGATTTTCTTCATTCTATTGAATTATACACACTGAAGCACCAATGACACACGGTTATCACTGAAGATACACAAAGTTACTTATCGGATCCATCACTTTGAACTTTGCTGCCTACCAGGCTGGGAGCCAGAAGTCTGGAAGGCTTGAATCTCCAAAACAGAAGTAGTTTGTGGGAAATGTGTATTGCATTAGGTACATTATCACCACAGCAAGCAGGTATTATTAAAATTATAGTATGATGAGAGAATTAGAGCTACAAGGAAGCATGAACAAAACATACAACTGTTTAGTGGTAGGGACAAGATGGACCCTAGGCCAATTTGATTTCCAAACCCATGCTTTCTCAACAACATAATATTGTTTTACCGTTGCTCAGTTTAGAATCAAATAAGAAAAAGTAAGAAGCAATGCCTCTAGAATATGCTTTGCTTAGGTGATCAGATAGGTATAATTCTGAGGAGTGATTTTTGTTTGTTTGCTTCAAAATACCACTGTCTTTGAATGTCATCAGTATATCTTTGTTTGTTTGTTTGTTTTTGTTTTAGGCAGGGAAAGGTGTTTAGGCAGGGAAAAGTATAGAGATGACAAGGAGTTTCTTGACAGTTGAAGTTAGAAACTTGCAAAATGAAGGAGATAGCCATTAAATACTATGTGTTTCCCATCGCACCAATATTTGAAAGCAGAGGTGAAAACTAGATTGGCTCCACTCTACTAGAGATCCACTAAGAATTTAAATAAACTAAGAGGGGCGCCTGGGTGGCTCAGTGGGTAAAGCCTCTGCCTTCAGCTCAGGTCATGATCCCACGGTCCTGGGATTGAGCCCCACATGGGGCTCTCTGCTCAGCGGGGAGCCTACTTACCTCTCTCTCTCTCTGCCTGCCTCTCTGCCTACTTGTGATCTCTGTCTGTCAAATAAATAAATAAAATCTTTAAAAAATAAATAAATAAATAAACAAACTAAGAATCCAACAGGTAAGTAAAAATATTGGGATAGTAAAGAGGAAAACATAAAAATCCCTGCACCTGTCCAATGACCTGGTCCTTTGGGATTGTATAGACCACATGGGTGGGATCCTCAAATAGCCTCCTGGGCTCAAACTGTGCACCAGTAACCTTAACTTAACAAGCCTTCAGCTCTCAGATTTAGTGCATTTTCTGTACCTAATTCTCACAGAAACCCTGGGTACTAATTTTAGGGGTTCTAATTTTAAAGATGAAGATACAGAGGCTTCTGGAAGTTAAATAATTGTCCCAGTGTTTTCACATAATCTAACTTTAAAGTTAATATTCTTTCCAGTGAACTATGTTTTCTTACCCCATCAGATCCGATCTGTGTATGATGGGTAGAGTCAGTGCACGAGAGCTACCTCTCTTGAATATGGTTCTAGGACAGCACATATACTAGAAGGGACTTTCAGGGTTTAGTTTAACAAAAGTCAACTTTTTTTTTTTTTTTTTTTGGATTTGCTTTGGCTCTGTTTTGCTTGGTTTTTGTGTTTTGACTGGTATAAATGAAAGTTTGATAGATCACCAGATGCTGTGCTACTGTGCTATACCACCTTGGTTTGGAGTCATTTTTTTTTTCTTTTCTTTTCTTCTTTTCTTTTCTTTCTTTTCTTTTCTTTCCTTTCTTTCCATTCCTTTCCTTCCCTTTCTTTCCTTCCTTCCTTCCTTCCTTCCTTCCTTCCTTCCTTTCACTCATTTTTCTGAATGAACATCAACAAAAGGAACAAGGCTTTGAAGCATCCCATAATATGATGCCGTGTGAGTTCTTCATTATGTTTATACTTTTTTAAACTATGGATATAAAAGCATGGGTTGTAGTTCTGTAGTGAAGGTTCTATAGGGATCCTTGAGGTAAAATCTTAAGTAAATAGTATGTAATAGTATGGCTTTATCAAGACATTTTATTTCTGGTATATTTTAATTTTATTTTTTTAACTTGAAAAGGTGAGGAAAAAGGAGTGTATGGGGGCGAGAGAGGTAAGTCTTTCTTGTTAGCCTTCCAATCACAGGAGCACTGTTAATTGGTAATGTTGGCTTTGGGAGAGGTGGTAGTTAGGCTGGGAATACAAGTGGCAAAAGATGAGGGCCCCAGAAAATCCTCTATTCCTCATAAGCTGACTGTGATAAGAACTACCTAAGAATTTGCCCCCAGTACATGAACTAATGATTTTAATTAGTAATACATAGAGAGGATTCCCCAGGATAAGAACACTCCTGCAAACTGTAAGGACCTATTTTATATTTTTATATTTTAGCAAGAGGCTTTCATTGAGGTTAAACAAAAACCTTGTTGTTTAAACCTTAAACTGTTCCTGCTCCCCTTCCCCCAGGGGATTCACTTAAAAACAAGTCCCAGAAACCAGCTCCAGGTAACAAAGCCCAGATACAAGGGTGGGTCAGGCCAGGTGGAGACATCCGATCAGTGGGGGGCGCATACTGTCTCCTAGCTACCAAGGAGTAGGGGCCCCCGCCCTTTGGGAACCCTTTTGGCGCCAATCCTAATCAAGGTGTAATAGGCTGGTTTAAATGTCTACTAGGGTAAATTGTAACTCAATTGGTCACCTGGCATCACTGTGGAGTTTCCTGTGTGTGTTACAATTTCATTGGCCACCTGTGCATGGCCAGGCCCAACCGCATGGCCTTCGCCCTTAAAAGCTAGACTGTGAAACAGAGAAGGGTCGCCCTCTCTTGTAAGAGGTACAGCCCCGAACATTCAGTTAGATTCTTGATGCTTGGCGCGAAATAAAGCTTTTTTTGATCTTCGCTTTGTATCAGTCTCGCTCCTTTAATCACGGACCCATTATTCGGGCATAACACAAACCACATGCAAAGTTAAGTAAGTCAAGCTGCAGCAATTAATGAACAAACAAAAAAACAGCAACAGCACCAATAGGAAACAAAAAAAAAAACAAAAACAAAACAAAACAAAAAAAAAAACCACCCACATCTTTCTTAAATGGAAATTAATAGAGGAGCAATGAAAAGAGATCAGAAGTCTATGAACATGCTCTGAGACAATTGTCCTTTTGTATCTTAATGTGTATTTTTAAGCCCAATTTAGCTCACAGCTAAGACTGAAAAATTACGGACTTTTCCAATGCTTAACTATATTACCATTTTCCGATCCTGGCAAAGGATGTTTCTGGATATGTTGCTGATTAAGAACCAGCCAAATACTGTGAAGCTCACTGGGTTTGCCATTTACTTCTAAATGTATCACGTTTCTAGTAATGTTGCTTTTCGGAGGTAAATGGCTCTTCCATCAAAGAGCACATTTGCATACCTTTCAAATCTCATCACCCTAAAGTAATCATCACTTGATCATAAAATACCTTTCCAAGCGCTGAATGACATTGAGTAGTTTGTCATACAAAATGTATGGGAAATAAGCAAAGGTATGCTGTATGTCTAAAAGACTCCCTTTGAAGAGAATATTTTGGCTTCCTGTAGATTTCTCTACATCTGTCCTTTAAAGAAGTATTTTCAGCTTCTGGCTGATACAATTTAAATATTCTATAGCTAAATCTCTTTGTTTATGCACTCCTTTATTTGCATGCATGATCCCACTCTCCAAAAAAGCCCCAAATATGACATAAGGACTTAACACAATGCTGTTTCAAGGCTAGAGTTTCCTTTTATTTTGCATTTATCCTTCTGTACACGGTTAAAGAAAAGTTTGCAATTTTGGACATATCCAGAATATGTAAGTACTTGCCTCTCAAGGAAAAATAAGTAAGTAAGTAAATAAATAAAAAAAAAAAATACAACTTTAAAATACCTCACAGATCCCCTTAAGGAAGTAAGAGCAGGGACACCTGGGTGTCTCAGTGGGTTAAGCCTCTGCCTTTGGCTCAGGTCATGATCCCAGGGTCCTGGGATAAAGTCCCACAATGGGCTCTCTGCTCAGCAGGGAGCCTGCTTCTCCCTCTCTCTCTGCCTGCCTCTCTGCCTACTTGTGATCTCTGTCTGTCAAATAAATAAATAAAATCTTTAAAAAAAAAAAAAAAGGAAGTAAGAGCAAAGTACTACCAGTCTGATGGTAAGATGAAAATACATTATTTTGTGTGTGGCAAAAATGTGTAAGGACTAGGATGAGACCAATTCAGATTTGAATTCTGTATATTTTACTTATAATAAATAATAAATTCTGTATATTTATTTATCATAAAGAATAAATAATAGCTCTCTCATTTTGAATAACATTGAATAGTTTTAGTCTATTTTCTGATATGTAGCATAGGGACTATAGCAGCTTTTTCTTGAGTCTTTAAATGTTTTATACATTATATGGCACAAAAGAAGATACTTAATCCAGGTGAGTTTGTTACCCTTGTAAATTAATGACTAGGAAAAGTGAAGAATTTTTTTAATATATTAGAATAAAAAGCATAATTATATAATACTAAGCAGCATAATATGCTCTTATTAGATAGGGACTCTCACTCTTATTATTAATTAGGTTTGTTCTCCCAATTATAGTTTTGTATGTTTTTGATTTCTAAAGAAATGCCTTTTTGGCATGACAGTGCCCAGAATATTGTGTTCAAGTAACTTTCTGGAAGTATGACAGAACTTGGTAGATGTTTTGCAATAGCTGTTTACTTTTCTTCCTAAGCCCAGAGAGAAATTACATTTTCCAACCACCCCTATGGTTTTTGTTTCGCAAGAGAGAATGTGCACAGCCAACACTACCCCCAAATCTCCTGAATGTGATTTTTCTCTGCTCCTTCCCTCTGTGTCGCCTTGGTGAAAGAACACCTTAGTGATGATCTTTGAAGCTGGTGGAAACATAATGGATATAATGAGGCGTAATAACCAGCATTGAGAATGACCCCCAAATTTCACATTTCAGTGATCAAACCTTTGTTTAGTCTTTTCCCAAATTGAAACGGGGCTGATCTGTGTGGTAATAGGATACTGCTTAAGTGATAGGTGACTTTTAAAACTGGGTCATAACAAGCATTGCAGCTCCACTTTTCCATTTCTTGATTTGCTTCCTCTGCCATGGGGACACCCAGGCAGCCCTTTAGAAAAGCCCATGTGGAGAGAAAGTGAGGAACCTGCCAACAGCCAGCATGAATTTGCCAGCTATGTCAATGAGTCCATTGGAAGCTATCGCAAGCTTTCATCCTTAATCAACCCTCCAGATAACTGCGACTTTGGCAAATATCTGACTCTTTATGAGAAACTTTTTGCCAGAACTGATCTGTCCAACCAAGCTGCTCCCAAATTCCTTACCCACAGAAATTATAAGTAAAAGCAAATGTGTTGTTGTTAAGCCACTTTAATTTATGGGTAATTTAAACTTAGGAGTAAGTTGTTATACAGCAATAGATAACATATCTGGTGACTTGAATCACAGGTTGAAGGAGAGTCTCCCAATAGAAATAGTTGCATTGGATTCAATTGAATAATGATAGCTTTCCATTAGGTAAGAAACTAAAATTTGTTTTAGTACTTTGTGTTATCTTAGCTAATATAACTAATGTCAAGAGTTCCATAACTTCTGAATTTGGGGCTTATTAACATTTTGTACTAAAGAATTCCTCACTGTGGGAGGATGTCTTATACATTATGATTTCTGCCCACTAAACACAACACTTTTCCCCAAGTTGTGACAATAAAAAATGTCTCCATATATAGCCAGATATCCGCTGGGATGGAGAATCACCCGTAGTTGATAATCACTGAGCTAAAGAAACGTTAGCATTCTTTTGAGTATTATGCTACTGTGATCCTGATCAAGTCACTTAAACTTAGTTCCCTCCTTTATAAAATCAAAGTTGATTAACCAAGTGAAATTTAGTTCTGAAATTGAATGAAAAAAAAAAAAAAAACTTGTTAAAGGCCTTTTCTCCATTCTACCATATCAGTATCATAAGATCACTTCAGTATACCATAGGATATAATTTTTTAAAAGAAACAAATGTTCTAGCTTATGCAATAAAACAAGAGAGAGAACAAAAGGGCATACAGGAGGGGAGAGAATAAATTAAACTGTCTTTATTCATTGATGTTATGATTGGCTGCAAGAATCTGAAAAATTGACAAAAATTGGTATAACTAATAAGCAGTTATAACAAGGTTGAAGCATACAAGGTTAATATATAAAAGTCTATAGCTTTCTTACTAGCAATGAGTAAGTGGACTTTGAAATGGAAAAACCCAATAGCAGTTATATTGGCACCCCCTGAAATGAAAGAGTAAGTTATAAAGATAACAAAATGAGTATAAGATCTTATGAGGAAAGCTTCAAAACACTGATGAATAAAATCAAAGAACCAAATAAATAGAGAATACTTCACGTTCATGGATAGGAAGACTCAGTATTTTCAAGAAGTGAGTGCTTCTCATCTTAATCTATAGATTCAGTGCAGCCCCAGTCAGAATCCCAGCAACTTATCTTGTTTCTTAGGTTCAAGAAATGGATTCTGAAGCTTATACGGGAAGGCAAAAATCCCAGAATGGCCAATAAAGGAAAAGAATGCAGTTGAAAAACTGACACTATCCAAATTCAAGCCTTACTTTTAAGCTACAATAATCAAGACAGTGTGGTATTGGTCAAAGAATAAACATATAGATAAATGGAGCAGAACAGAGAGGCTAGAAATAGACCCATGTAAATATAGTCAACTGATCTTTGACAAAGATGGAAAAAAGAGAATCCAGACACAGATCTTGTACCCTTTATGAAAATTAACTCAAAATGGATCATAGACATAAATGTAAAATGCAAAACTCTAAAACTTCTAGAAGATAATTTAGAAGAAAATCTAAAAGATCTTAAGTTCGGCAATGATTTTTTTAGGTAAAACACAAAAGGGATGATTCATGAAAGAAAGAATAAGTTGGGTTTCATTAAAATTAAAAGTTTCTCTCTGCGAAACATACTGTCAAAGGAGTAGAAGACAAACCACTGACTGGGAGAAAATATTTACAAAAGCCTACCTGATAAAGGACTGTATCCAAAACATACAAAGAATTCTTAAGTCTCAGCAAGAAGAAAGCCAATTCAAATATGAACCAAAGACCTCAAGGACACCTCACCAAGGAAGATATATAGATGGCTGGTAAGCATATGAAAAGATGCTTCAGATAATAGGTCATCAGAGAAATGCAAATTAAAACAAGAAGATACAACACAGACCTGTTAGAATGACCCAGGTCTGGAACACCGCAGGCATCACGGCTTGTAAGGATTTGTAGCAACAGGAACCCTCATGCATTGCTGGTGGGAAACCAAACTGCCACAGCCACTCTAAAAGACAGTTTGGCAGTTTCTTATAAACTAAACATACTCTTAGCAAGCAACCCAGCAATCACACTCCTTGGTATCTACCCAGAGAGTTGAAAACTTACATTCACAAATATGTTTATAGAAGCTTTATCCGTCATTACCAAGTCTTGGAAACAACCAAGATTTCCTTCAGTAGGTAAACAGATAAATAAACTATAGTACATTCAGACAATGGAATACTATTCAGTGCTCAAAAGAAAAAGCTGTAATGCCATGAAAAGACAGGGAGAAAACTTAAATTGATATTACTAAGCAAAAGAAGCCCATCTACATTGGGTTACATTTATTATGGTTTCAACTATACGACATTTCTGGAAAAGGAAAAACTGAAGACATTTAAAAGATCAGTGGTTGGCAAGGGTTGGGGAGAGGGAAGCTTGAATACAAGAGCACAGAAAAATGTCAAGTTAATGAAGCTACTATGTATACGATTATAATAGTGAATACATGTCATTATACATTTGTCTAATCCCATAGAATATATAATTCCAGGATTGAACCTGGATACAAACTATGGACTTTGGCTAAAAATAAGGTGTCAAGTAGGTTGTAACAAGTTGCAAAATTCCCAGTCCTTTTTTTTTCTACCTCTGCCCCATGTTCTTTTTGCTATCTAACTTCCTCACCCTCATTAGCTGATTAAGTGCAGGTTTTGCAAAATTAGTTCTCAGAAAATATCTTTCTGATGGTTATTGGAACTCTGAGCAAGGAGCACATGATCTAGTTAAAAGAAAAAATCAGCCTAAACTGAAACTGTAGGACAGGTTAAGAAATTTCCCTTATCATGTCAAAATTCATGACCCTGCTTCATTGGAAGGTACCTGCTTTTCAGGGGCTTCCTAATATGCACCAGCTGAATAAAGCCTTTCTTCTCAGAGTTACCTATTTTTTTTTTAAAGTGTCTTACTTCATCCATAAAAACAAAACAAAATAAAACAAAACACCTCACACCTGGAAACCATTCTACCTGGTAACTAATTCTACCCTAATGAGGCCACAGTTCAAAAGTCATACTGTGTGTGTTTTTTTTAATGTAAAATATGACAATAATATAATACTTATGCTACCCTCAAACTAGGCTCAGTAAATGATTCCAAGTTAATTTCCCACCATTCTATAAATGAACAAACTCATAGCACTAGTTACTATAAATTTTGGGAAAAAAATGTTTAAACTTTCCTTTTAATTTAAAAAAAAAAAAGTTTAGACTACCAACTTGAAAATTGGTAGTTGTGTTACAACAATGAGACCTACACCAATCATACTTCTCCCACTGAACCACTAAGAAACCTTAGTCTCCCACGTTTTTCAATCAACATAAAACATTCCTATGGCATCCAACCTTGTGTCATTTCATAAGCCTAACTAGTTCTCAGCTCATACTTTGCTGAGGAATCAAGGAAAAATATTTACTAGAACAAATGTTCTTTGTGCATAGAGCAACTGATTTACTGTTGGAAGTAGACATCCATCCACATTCTATCTCAGAAAGAGTAGGAGAAAAGCATATAAATTCTAAGGAGTCAGCAAAAAGTACATGAGAGTCCAGAATCTTGGCAAGGGAGGCAGGAGATGGGTTAGAGAATAAATTTTCACATGGCACAAATTTGAGAAACTTTGAGTCACTTTCTTCTGCTTTCTCTAATTTTATTTCTGAAAGAATGGAGACTATGTGGGAAGTAAAGCACTGACATTGAGAATAACTTATGAATCCCTCAGGGTACTATAGAGAAATTGACATTACAGCTATATTTGAAGTAAAAAGAAAACTAGGAAATGAATCACCTTGTATGATTATACTGCATTCTGACAAATTTGCTCTTTTAGCTTTCTTCTGCATCATCACTTATTTTGATATCTATATCACATTATTGCTGTAAGGTGCCCTACAAAAAAGCAAGGTGATTCGGTAATGAGAGATAAGATCACATAGCTGTATTTTTGAGGGACTTTACCTTTGGTAGTTTAATAAAAAAAAAAAAAACTAGCTGGCTAAGACCAACTAAGATCAAAAATACATTTGAATGTATGGTAAGAGTGAAGTACAAAATAAACACTGCTTTTAAATCCAGCTTTAAATCCTGGCCTAACACTTTAAGAGATTAATGACATCAACTTTCTTAAATTCCATTGGTCTTAATTTCATGGTCTAAGAAACAATTATATATTGTAATACATATGATATAGGGAAAGTAGTCTAAAGTGGGGAAGAATAGGGTCACCTGGATAGCTCAATTGTTAAGTGTCTGCCTTCGGCTCAGGTCATGATCCCAGCATACTGGGATCCAGCTCCATATAAGGCTCCCTGCTCAGTGGGGAACCTGGTTCTCCCTCTCCATGCTCTGTGCGGAGCCTGCTTCTCCCTCTCCAGGTGCCCTGTGGTTGTGTTCCCTCTTTCGCTCTCTCTAAATAAATAAAATAAATAAATAAATAAATCTATCTTTATTTATATTTAATAATCTAATATTTGAATATTTATATTTAATAATCTAATCTAATAAATAAATAAATAAAATCTTTAAAAAAATAAAGTGGGGAAGAATAAATGATTTACTGAACGTATATCAATTTTTAAAAAATGTTCAAATAACATGGTATATATTACTTTAT
The DNA here is from genome assembly GCF_963455335.1 of Martes martes. Lineage (NCBI taxonomy): Eukaryota > Metazoa > Chordata > Mammalia > Carnivora > Mustelidae > Martes > Martes martes. Next base: position 25,806,090 of record NC_137898.1, on the reverse strand, counting down.
ATACTGCCCTCAATATAATTTATTGTTAATATATTTCATCACAACCACAAAAAATATATAGCTAAGTAGTCACATACTAAAAGAAAGCTAATATTGTTCAAATATGATTATTGACTTTAGAAAGTTGTTACTAGTACTTGATTAGAAGTAGTAAAAGCCTTTTTAAGAGTAAATACATTTGTCTCATTTTAATATATGAGACAAAATTAATTTTCGCTTAGAAATTAATATTTTAATAGAAGGCTCTAATGAATTGAAATGTATTTCAAAAGACAATATTTTTAGAAAGGACATTAATGTGGGATTAGATGTCCAGTTCTGATGCACTGGAAATAATGCAAAAGAGACATATTTAACTATGCTCAAATCACATTTGAAATTATTCATTAGTCACAATTCTTTTGTTCTTTCATTCAATGTTGCTTTCATTAAAAACAAAAATCACCTACCATGTGTTAGATACTGAGAGCTTATGGTGCATAAAATATAGAACTTACCCTAAGGGGCTTGCTTCATTTAGTAGTGGAGACAGTAGATGACACTATAGAGGTATGTACAAAGACTATGTGAAATATAGATTCAGAACCAGTATGTCAGCTAGAATGTCTGAAAAAGACACACTTGATGATAGCAATTGCTAGTGAAGATGTGGAGCAACAAGAGTGTGTTTTTTTTTTTTTTTAAGATTTTGTTTGTTTGTTTGTTTATTTGAGAAAGAAAGAGTGTGAGCAGAAGGGAGAAGGAGAGAGAATCTGAAGCAGACTCCATGCTGAGTGTGGAGCCTGATGTGGGGCTTGATCTCAGGACCCTGAGATCATGACTTGAGCTGAAACCAAGAGTCAGATGCTCCTCAAACTGAGCCACTGAGGCATCCTGCAACAGGAACACTTGTTCATTGAGACAGGGAAAGCATGGCCACTTTGGAAGGCAATGCATCAATTTCTCACAATGTTGAGCATAGTCTTCCCATATGATCCAGTAATAGTGCCCTTAGGCATATATCCACATGATTTGAAAACTTAAATCCTTATAAAACTTTGCTCATGACTATTTAAAACAGAAGCTTTATTAATAATCTCCAAAAACTGGAAACCACTAAGATGTCTTTCAAGGGATGAATGGATATACAAACCGTGGCACATCCAAACATTAGTAAGCAGGAAAAATAAAGAAGGGGAAAACATGTAACTTTACAGTGAAGAACCCTGAAAACACATTACCTCTTCCAGATAATCAAGGTTATTGTCAAAAGTGCTAAGTCATGTTGAGAGCATGTACCCCTCATGTCATGTGATAAAAATGACATTTCACCTCTGTAGTCCTTCTACCAAAAAAATCTATACCCGTGATGTAGGCAGAAGAAAAGCATCAGACAAATTGCTTATTGAAGGGCTTTCTATGAAACACCTGATGAGTGAATGCTCCTTGAAATTGTAAAGGTCATCAAAAACAAAGAGTCTCAAACTGTCACAACCAAGAGGAGCTTAAGGAGGTGTGACAACTAAATGCAATGTGTTCATATCTTTGTGATTATTTGTTAAGAATATTTGAGTTTTGCGGCAAAAATGACTTTTGTATCATATCCATTTATTCTTATTTTTTTTACATTTTTTAAAGTTTTGACAGTCTTGCCACATCTACTTTATTCTCTTTTGTTTTTTAAATTCCATTATATGTAACATACAAGGCTATATTACTTCCAAGTGTACAATATGGTGATTTAACAATTCTGTATGTTATTCATGCTCATCACAATAAGTGTACTCTTTTTTTATATATAGATTTTTATTTATTTTTTTTGACAGAGAGAGATCACAAGTAGGTGGAGGCAGGCAGAGAGAGAGAGAAGAGGAAGCAGGCTCCCTGCGGAGCAGAGAGCCTGATGTGAGGCTTGATCCCAGGACCCCGAGATCATGACCTGAGCCAAAGGCAGAGGCTTTCACCCACTGAGCCACCCAGGTGCCCCCGATAAGTGTACTCTCAACCCCTTTCACCTATTTCACTCATCCCTCCACCTCTCCTCTGGCAACCATCAGTTCTCTAGAGTTAAGAGTCTATTGGTTTGTGTCTTTTCTTTCTTTCTTTCCTTAAATTCCATGTCTGAGGGAAATCATATGGCATTTGTTTTTCTCTGACTGACTTTTTTCACTTAGCCCATTATACCCTCTAGATCCATTCATGTTGTTGCAAATGGCAAGATTCCATTTTATTTTATGACCGAATAACATTGCATTGTGTATACATATACACTATTTCTTCTTTATTCATTCATCTATTGATGACTCTTGGGTTGCTTCCATAATTCGGCTATTGTAAATAATGCTACAATAAACATAGGGCTGCATATATCTTTTTGAATTAGTGTCTTTATATACCTTTGGTATATAAATGCATGATAGACCAGTAGTGGAATTATTGGATCATATAATAATTCTATTTTGATTTCTAGTAGTGGAATTATTGGATCATATGATAATTCTATTTTGAATTTTTTGAGGAACCCCTATAATGTTTTCCAGAGTGGCTGCCCCAGTTTGTATTCTTACCAGCAATGCACAAGGATTCCTTTTTTTCCACATCCTCACCAACACTTGTTTCCTATATTTTTTACTTTAGTCATCCTGACAGGTATGAGATGATACCTGATTGTGGTATTGATTTGCATTTCCCTGATGCAAATCTGTTTATTCTTATCACAAACACACAACGATTTGATGGACAATACCACCCATTGTCCAAAATATTCTGATTTTATTCTTTGTGTATTCTTTGTGGTGGATTTAACCACAGACACTTTAAAAAAAAAAACAAAAACAAAAACAACAACAAAAACTGGAAACCTCTCCCTACCCATAACCTTCTCTATTTGGTTCTTTCTGCAAGAGGGATGAAGGATGAATTGTAGGTCATTGAGATTTTATTCGGAAGCAATGGTTAACTGACACACCCTGTAAAAACAAATCCATATTTAACTAATTCAATATTACCCATTTTATAACTTAAGAAGTTAATATTCTCTTCAGAGTTTTAAACTTGGAAGACAAATGTACAGATTGTTGATTTGTAGGGACATCCTCTAGTCTCATGCTCTATGTAAAATCTACAGTAGTTTTAAGAAGGCCTCTGCATCTGATTGTGTGAAATAAATAATCTTTAAAAAGTAAATAGTACTTCATATATACAGTTGCACCTTCTGTTAAGCAGATTAAAAAAAGAAATTTACAATCAAATCAAATTTTATAAAATATTTCTTTCGTTTTTTTGGGGAATCAAATGTGCATTATGGCATTTCTGAGAGAAATGGTAAGCATTTCTATTTAAATTTCAAATCAAAACCTCTTTTTTTTCCCCCCTTTGTTTACCATGAGTTTAGACTTCATTTAGCATGCAATCACTAGGTGGTTGTTTTAGAAGCTGCATCATCATTTTGCTATATACTAAAATACATAATTTTAGAAAATTACAGATTTAAAATTTGATGAGAATAAAACATTCACTTTTTTTCTTATTTTAAACATTCCCTTTATATTTAAGGCTTATCCAATGATTTTGTTTACATATTAACATATTTTCAGATTACAAATTGGTAAAAACCATTTTGGAGCATCATTTCCAAACTTAATATTCTATTTATTTATTTATTTCTTCATATATATTTTTAGCATTTGCTTCTTGAAAGGGACATTTTACTCCCCTTGAGACAACAAAATTCGCTGTGATCATGCTTTGTACCATGCTTACTGATAAACAGTGTTTATATTGCTAGATAAAGAATAATGTCTGTTTTTGACCTTATCATTTGAACTTTAGAGAATCTCTAATTATCTGAGAACCTTTTCTTTTCTTCCGAAATAAAGAGGCAATGCTTGTAACCTTTAGAGTCCTTATAGAATAAAATCATTAATAATCAATGCCCACATTTTAAATCATCACTTAAAAACTAGGGATGACAAAGGTAAGAGCAAACGCAGCAGAGACACTATGAAATTATGGAATGGAAATGGTTGATCAACCATTTAAATATGTGGCTTAAATCTGTTTTATATATATATGTATAAAGACACGTGCCAAGGATATGTTTATAAAAAATAGCTTCATTAGTTAATTTCTTGGAAAATTATTCTGATGGGGTAAATGCATAGAGGGAGGAGAGGATAGTAAAAACTGCTATTATGTGATGGAGAAAAGGAAAATATTGGATTCTCTCCAACCACCATCTGCTGTCAGTTTCAGCTTCATCTATAAAACATATTTAAACAGCAAAGGCAGTGTGAAGGTTATATGTAACTTTTCAGCTTGCAAACAGCGTTCAGGGAAGATTGAGGTGGGGGCATTTAAATTTTAGTGATTTCAGAATGTTGGAGAGAAATGATGAAGCAATTGTAGAGAAAACCAGACTTATTAACCTCTGTGTACATCTGTTACTTATCCATAAAGTGAGGTAGTAAAAAAAAAAAAAAAATCCTTCAGTATTGCTTGGAGGCTTAAATGAGTTAAAATATGGATGGGCTTAGAAGAACACTTGTCAGGTAGTTAAGTACATTACTATGTGTTGTCCTCCTCCGTAGGTAGCTTCATTCTCTAAAGAAGAAAATTGTCAAGTTCGGTCTTGAGAGAAAAACTAAAACCATACAATTTTCCCAGTAACTAAGACTGCCCTCTGCTGCAATGGTAAATGTGAAGAACTTAATACTATCTAGTAGTGTAGAATACATATATCTACCTAAGCTATAAATACCACCTTGCAATTATGTGAACAGTGTTGTAGTCTTGTATACATCTTACATCTTATGCTCCCCCCAATTTGAAACCTCATGTTTCTATGTAGCTGTAGTTTGCGGTATAAACATTGCCCAAACATCTTGCCTTTTGCATTTCAAAACACTTAAAATGAACTCTTTTTCTAATTCTAAACGGTAGTTATATAATCTATAATTCTATATTATAGTTACCAATTATAGTTATATCCCAAAGAGGAAAGAATAAAAGGATAGAAATCATGAATGGAAAAGTACTAGACAACTTCCAGCAATGCAAATTTAAGCAGAAAGACATAAAAGAGACAATTTATAGGAGGCATTTTTTATTATAAAGTATATATCATTATAAGTTAAACAATGTTCTGGTCACCCCAAATTAACTCTCTGCATTAGCTAACATTGGGGTCTTTTTTAGAGTTTGAGGAAATTTAAATATACCTTATATCAAATAAGAATTATGAATTTTTAAAATAATTTTCCTTTCTTCCTATCAAATCTTATGTAAGTCACCTTACTTTTCCAAGTACCAGTTTACCTAGAAAATTAAAGTTTTGTACAAGTTTAATACTCTGTAATTATGGACTTCTCTGATTTTATATACTAATCATTTAAATTCACTATTTTAAGGTGTCAAGGTAAATAATGAGAATAGTAGATATTTACCTACATGCACAATCTTGGCACATTTACTACTAATTGCTTAATTGGATTTCAAGTGAAGTCCACAAATATAATTAACTTTTGTAGTATTTTGGCAGAATGAGACATTTAATAAGCTCTTTTATTAATAAGTAAATTTATGTGGATAAAACTATATTGCAATGTCAACATTCTACAGTCAGTTATGGTGGTATTAGAAACATATTTTGGATTCAGCCTATCACATCAGTTAGACATAGTCAAATGCATCTAGGCTTTGAAATATGACTGATATGTCTCCGAATCTTCATTCCACTTTCCACATGTCACCTTGGGTAAAGGATTTTGTAACTCTGAGTTTAATTTTTCCTGAAGCTAAAGCAGAAATAATAGCAATCTCATTGAGGATTAAAAGGGATAAAATATTTAGTTCTGGCTTCATGATAGCTCTTCAAAATATATTTACCTGTCTCTACTTAGAATTATTACATAGTATAGTACCGTTATTATATATTGGCTTTCATTTCTCCTGTGCCATTCTCATAGGCTTTAAAAAAAAAAAAAGATAGATAAAGCTGTTCATTAGTTGTAAGCCACTGCTCCAATTAAATGTATTATTTAAAAGGCATAATATTATGTAGAGTTAAAATTCTTTTACCAAATATCTGCTTAATGGGACTCATTTACCTTTCCCTGAAGAAGAGCATGCTTTTACTCATTCATTTCCTTTCTATTCCTGTACAAAAATATGGCCATACTGGTCAGTGAAACTATTGTTTGATGATATAGATGATTGCATAATATACTATTGTTGTAATAAATTGAGAGCCAATAAGTATTAGAATAGATATCTGTTATTTGTTCAGAGCAAAGAAACATTTTTTCCTCGTGGCTGCTATCTGCCTCATCGTGTGGATTTCTGTGTTAAATTGATTGAGCCACGAATGAGCACTTCCCTCAGCCTTCAGAATTGCAGATTATTAGATCTGAGGTTCAGAAATAATTGCTTTCAGAGAGAGAATTTAGTTTGTCATCTATTCAATTCCATATTTTTATGACAGCCTGTTTACTTTGGTTTAGAATCAAGATATCCTTATTACCTCCACCGTCACTGTCTGTCACTTAATGTGTCTGGCTGGGGATAAGAATTACCAAGAATGCAATAAAAAAGAAGAACGCCTAAACCTCTGAGTTTGTTGACCTACTCACTTTTCATAGATGAATGAGACAAGAACGGGTTCAGAAAATATGTGCCGTGAACAGAGGACTGAGAAAATAAAGATTAAAAAAAAAAAAAAAAAGACATTTCATCAGATTTCCAGAGACCACTGTCTGGGGGGAAGGAACTACAGGAAAATGATGTTTCACCAATGACACTTTATACAGAGACAGTGAGGAAGACCAATGCCAGTTTGAAGCCTAGAGTATAATTTCTCAGTTAATGCTCCATGGAGATGAAGGGACATTGCTTAGGACCCTCTGGCTTCAATGATGGGAATTATTCCTTAAGAAACATGTATCACTGATGTCAAAATTGAACTTCTTTGGCTTTGAGCCAGCATTATTGCTCTCCTCATTGTTCCCTGAAGATGCCAAGGTCTGTGGCCTCATATATCCATGCTTGGCAACTAAGTTGAATCAACTCTCTAGAAGCAATTAGCAAATTGATCCAGCTACCCGAAACCCTAAACAGATGAATTGTGTGTCAGACAAAGCAAATCACTTATTTACACTGACAAACTTGGGTGGTGAGTTGGAAAGAAGCGTCGCTTTGATAAACACATATTCTATATTCTATTTGTGGCAGGAAAGCCTACTCTGAAGCAAATGGTTACAGAAACTTGGATTATGAGCAAGAGAGCTGGATGTATCGTTAAAATCAGTGTTTGATATTAATCAAGAGTGAAATCAAAGTGTTATCACCTGATATACTTATTTCACTAGTGACTCGCTTGTTTTACCAAGTGCCTTAGAATTAGGTGACAATACATCTTAAATTTCCCAGGAAAGCCCTGCTTTATACATTTATCATCCCATAAAAATGTTCACTTTCAAATCTTTTCCATTTTGAATGCTTAAAGTTTAATCTCTATAAAGCTTTGACAATAATGTCATAAATTATGGTTTTTAAAATTATTTTTGTTTATAAGGGTAAGGGGAAACAGAGAAGTCTCTCTCTTTTTTTTTTAAATTAATATCATGGTTATTGTTAAGTATTTTGAGTTTTTCTGCATTGGTAGCTTTTTTTGGTCCTTTATCTTCTGTAGAAATAGAGACTGGATGGGCTTCAGAAAGACACTAAATTTTAATCTACAGCATATATATGACCTCTATTATTATTATCTTCTTGAGGCTTATACCTTATAACCTCTAACATTATAGGGATTTCATACATGAAGACTGGCTGATCAATTAGATCTTGAACATCTATCTTTTGACTGTTTCTTTCTCTGTGGAAGGTGTTGTGAAATTTTCTTCTCCATTTACATTCTTAAGCTTGCCCTCTCAGTCTTATTTCTGCCTCTTTATGTCCAAAAATATGTTTCCTAAGTACTTGCTCTGTATTTCCAATGTCTTTAAACACCTCCTACAGCATGTCTCACTGATACCTAAATTCGAAAGGCTCTAATCAAATTATTTAATTTATATTAAGGACCTTCTCCATTACTTTTGAAAAAATGTTAAAAATGTCACAACCTGGTTGTGGGGGCTTCCCTAAATAACTGTAGCAGCAACAAAAAACCACCAATGGAAACAAAAAAATACTTGAGAAGCGGGGAAAGAAAGTAAGGCTAAAATTAAATCAAATACACTTGAAATATTCACATGAAATAAGTCAGCTGGAGAGGCATAGAAGAAGAGATAGCTTGCAGTGAAATCTATCATGTAATGTTGATCTCAGTGGGCTGGGGAGAAATTATGAGCTGTGGAGCTAAAAATTTTTTTTAGAAATAAAGACAAAATATACTGAAATAGGTAATTTAAGAAAATTATAGAAAGTTAAAAGAAGATTTGAATAGAAGTTTGAAACTTACCACAGCACACCAAAAAAGTAACAAAGAACAGTTCACTAGATCTGTTGCATAAAATTATCAGACATCTAAGTTGAAGAAAATATTTTGTGCAACTGGATAGAATAATGATATAATTCTATATAAAAATGTAGAATTACCCATGAAGGTCTTATAATAACTAATGTGTATATACCAAATTATGTAGGTCAGTTTTTAATAAATTAAAAAATAAACCATAACAATACAAGGAAAATAGAAACATATTTATCATATGATTTAATTCATCTCTTTCAGGTCATGATTTATCAAATGGACCAAAAATAAATATATATGAGATCTTATGGAACATAATATTTTCCTATAAACAAAAATGTATCATTTTTTCAAGTATGCATGTAGTAATTATAAAAATCACTTCCATGTACGAAGCAACAAAGAATACATAAAAAAATTTCTAAAACAAAGTGAATACCCAGAAATATTTAGTAATCACATTCCAATGAAACTAAAAGTTAGTAATAAAAAAAAACTACCCCCCAGGGGCGCCTGGGTGGCTCAGTGGGTTGGGCCTCTGCCTTCAGCTCAGGTCATGATCTCAGGGTCCTGGGATCGAGCCCCACATCGGGCTCTCTGCTCGGCAGGGAGCTTGCTTCCTCCTCTCTCTCTTCCTGCCTCTCTGCCTACTTGTGATCTCTGTCTGTCAAATAAATAAATAAAATCTTTAAAAAAAAAAAAAAAAAAAAACTACCCCCCAAATATATGTCCAGATAATTTCACAAATACTACCAAACCTCTAAAAAATAGATAATCCTAAATATGTCCAGGGCATAGTAAAAAGAAAAAAAAATTAAAAAACACAAAGAAAGTTTCCAAAATAGTTATATTCTAGGTTATAATTCATGCAAAACCTGTCATGAAGATCATACACACAGAGAAACAGAATTAAATAAGCACACCAGTGGATAATAATGCAAAAAGTTAAAATAAATATTAATAAACATAATTCAGTATCATAATGAAGAAAAACAGATGTTCTTGTGGGATTAATTACAAAAATGCAAAGACAGTTCAATTAAATATTTTAATATAGTTATTGTTATTTTATGTCAAAAGTAAAAAAGCATAAGACAATTATGGTCATTTACAGTAATATTTATACGATATTTACTAAATTTAATTATTATCAAGAATATCCTGAAATGAAAATATATTGTTATTAGTTCTTAATAAATTAAGGATAGTTATGTCTGTAACTGTTTACATATATCCATCATCAGACTTATTAATCTTTTTAGGAAAACAATATAAATGACTCTTTATTTTATCTTACACAAAATTAGATTTCAAAAGGAATAAAGTTTTGGGACACCTGAGTGGCTCAGTTGGTTAAGTGACTGCCTTCGGCTCAGGTCATGATCCTGGAGTCCCAGGGATCAGGGTCCCACAACAGGCTCCCTGCTCATCAGGGAGTCTGCTTCTCTCTCTGACCGTCCCCCACTCAAGCTCTCTCTCTCATTCCCTCTCTTTCAAATAAATAAATAAAATCTTGCAAAAAAAAAGGAATAAAGTTTTAAATATTTTATTTTTTTTAAGATTTTATTTATTTATTTGACAGAGATCACACGTAGGCAGAGAGGCAGGTAGAGAGAGAGGGGGAAGCAGGCTCCGTGCTGAGCAGAGAGCCCGATGTAGGGCTCAACCCCAGGACCCTGGGATCATGACCTGAGCCTAAGGCAGAGGCTTTAACCCACTGAGCCACCCAGGTGCCCCAGTTTTAAATATTTTATAAAGCCACTGAAAATGAGTCAAATTTTGTGCTGATAATTACTAAGACTACTAAGGGAATAGAGTTGCAGAACAGCCTAGGTTACTTTGTTCCCAGTCACACTTTAAAAAGCACTCGGTGATATATTTAGTAACCTTTATAAACTTTGATACATAGAATATTTCAGGACACATTCAAAGGTTCAAGGTCAGTGGTTGTTGAGGAATAAGAGTAGGCATGCGGCCAGAAACTGACCTTTTCATGATATGTCTTATCTTGTGAAATTTTACCATGAGCACAGGTTGCCTTATGCCTCAGTATTTGCTTGGGAATGCTTATTTTTTCATGTATGTTGGATAAACAAGTGGAGGAGAACTGCACAAATGTAAAATGGCACATGCTCTTATTTGATTTATTTTCACACAGGAAGCATCATCTCTACTTCCAGCATATACCAGGTTATCACAAAAGCCACTCTGCTGAAAGGGGTACCTAACAGGGTAATACACAAAACACATACCATACACAGATAGAGAGACATATGTATGTACCCACATGTATTTTCTTTTCCCTTTGCCAGTTTACCAGTATGCATTAGCCTACAAGTTATGCGGTGAAATTCTTCTGCGTTTGCATATTTTCTTCATGAAACTATTTAAAATGTCATTTCAAATGTAAATGACCTGAATACAAAAGTCCAAGTATATATTGACATTTGAACACATGAATTACAGTAGAAATGTTTAAAGCAATAGCATTTTTTGAAATAAAGGAGAGACTAGATTATCAGAAGAACAAAAACTGAGGGAAGTTTACTCTGAGTACCATCAGATACAAAGCTGTTAAAAGAAATAAATTAGAGTTTGATGTGGCCCCATTACTGTGTTTTGAGTAAGACAGAAAAGCATTTTCCGTGTAGTTAGCACGGCGACTGAAGTGTTTAGAATGGCACTTTGTACCATCAGGGTTCATGTACAGTATAAGCAGCTTAATTATAAAAGGGGAAATGAGTAGAATAAAATAGCAGGACTCCTTTTTTTTTTTTCTTTCTATTTTCCTCCTTTGTACACAAAAAGTAGAAAATTATACACATCTTAAAAAAAAAAACAACTGAAAAAGAAAGAAGAAAAAAAGTACAATAATCTCCAAACACCTGTTTCTGTGATAGAACATTTTGTCCTAAGAGTGATGATGTTTTGCTTCTCATCTCTTACTTAAAACTCAGACGCTCTAAAGACATGACCACACTGAATTCCACCAAAGAAAACTCATGTCTAGTTTCATTCTTCTGTATATAGCTATCTGGTTTTCCCAGCACCATTTATTGAAGAGACTGTCTTTTTTCCACTGTATATTTTTTCCTGCTTTATCCAAGATTATTTGACCATAGAGTTGAGGGTCCATACCTGGGCTCTCTACTCTGTTCCACTGATCTGCATGTCTGTTTTGTGCCAGTACCATGCTGTCTTGGTGATCACAGCTTTGTAGTAAAGCTTGAAATCAGACAAAGTGATGCCCCCAGATTTGTTTTTCTTTTTCAACATTTCCTTAGAAATTCAGGGTCTTTTCCAGTTCCATACAAATTTTAGGATTATTTGTTCCAGCTCTATGAAAAATGCCAGTGGAATTTTGATCGGGACAGCATTGAAAGTATAGATGGCTCTAGACAGTATAGACATTTTGACAATGTTTATTTTTCTGATCCATGAGCATGGAATGGTCTTCCATCTTTTTGTGTCTTCTTCAATTTCTTTCATGAGTGCTCTGTAGTTCCTCGAGTACAGATCTTTTACCTCTTTGGTTAGGTTTATTCCCAGGTATCTTATGGTTCTTGGTGCTATAGTAAATGGAATCAATTCTCTCATTTCCCTTTCTATTTTTTCATTGTTAGCATATAAGAAAGCAACTGATTTCTGTACATTGATTTTGTATCCTGCCATATTACTGAATTTCTGTATGAGTTCTCGTAGTTTGGGGGTAGAGTTTTTTGGGTTTTTCATATAAAGTATCATGTCATCCGTGAAGAGAGAGAGTTTGACTTCTTTATTGCCAATTTGAATACATTTTATTTATATTAATAAAATAATAAAAAATTTAAAAAAAGGTAAGAGCCATGTGATCCTCTCAATAGATGCAGAAAAAGCATTTGACAAAATACAGCATATTTTCCTATTAAAACTCTTCAAAATATAGGGATAGAGGGAATATACCTCTATATCATAAAAGCCATCTATGTAAAGCCTGTAGAGAATATCATTCTCAATGGGGAAAACCTGACAGCTTTTCCTCTGAGGTCAGAAAAACAACAGGGATGCCAATTCTCACCACTGTTGTTGCACATAGTACTAGAAGTCTTACCCTCAGCAATCAGACAACAAAAAGAAATAAAAGGCATCTGAATTGGCAAAGAAGTCAAACTGTCACTCTTCCTGGATGATATGATACTCTATATGGAAAACCCAAAAGACTATACCCCAAAATTGCTAGAACTCGTATGGGAATTCAGCAACATGGCAGGATATAAAATTAATGCACAGAAATCAGTTTTATTTCTATACACTAACAATGAGAAGAAAGAGAAATTAAGGGGTCAATCTCATTTACAATTGCACCTAAAACCATAAGATACTTAGGCATAAACCTAACCAAAGAGACAAAGGATTTTTACTCGAAAATTATAGAACACTCATGAAGGAACTAGGAAGACATTGAAGAAGACATAGAGAAACAAAAAAACATTGCATGTTCATGGATTGGAAGAACAAATATTGCTAAAATGTCTATGCTACCCAGAGCAATCTATACATTCAATTCAATCCCCATCAAATTACCACCAACATCCTACAATGTTTATGGAACCAGAAAAGACCCCAAATAGCCAAAGGAATGCTGAAAAAGAAAACCAAAGCTGGTGGCACCACAATTCCTAACTTCAAGCTATATTACAAAGCTGTAATCATTAAGACAGTGTGCTACTGGCACAAAAACAGGCACATAGATCAATGGAACAGAATAGAGAACCCAGAAATGGACCCTCAACTCTATGGTGGACTAATCTTTGAAAAATCAGGAAAGCATATCCAATGGAAAAAAGTCTCTTCGACCAATAGTGTTGGAAAAATTAGATGGCCACATGCAGAAGAACTAAATTGGACCACTTTCTTATACCATACACAAAAACAAATTCAAAATGGATGAAAGACCTAAATAAGAGATAAGAATCCATCAAAATCCTAGAAGAGAACACAGGCAGCAATGTCTTTGACCTCAGCTACAGCAACTTCTTGCTAGACTTATCTCCAAAGGCAAGGGAAACAAGGCAAAAATGAACTATTGGGACTTAATGAAGATTAAAAGCTTTTGTACAGCAAAGGAAAGAGTTGACAAAATCAAAAGACAACCTACATAATGGGAGAAGATATTTGCAAATGTCTTATCAGATAAAGGGCTAGTGTCCAAAATCTATAAAGAATTGATCAAACTCAACACCCAAAGAACAAATAAGCCAATTAAGGAAGCAGGCAGAACACATGAACAGTAATTTCTCCAAAGAAGACATATTAATGATCAAAAGACACATGAAAATCAATAGCACTCAGCGTCAGGGAAATACAAATCAAAACCACAATGAGATATCACCTCACACCAGTCAGAATGGCTAAAATCAACAAATGTTGGCAAGGACAAAGGGAAAGGGGAGACCTCTTACATTGTTGGTGGGAATTCAAGCTGGTATAGCCACTCTAGAAAACAGTATGGAGGTTCCCCAAAAAGTTAAAAATAGAGCTGCCCCACATCCCAGCAATTGCACTACTAGGTATTTATCCCAAAGACACATATGTATTGATTTGAAGGGGCACCTGCACCTCAATGTTTAGAGAAACAATATCCACAATAACCAATTTATGGAAAGAGCCCAGGAATCCATTGACAAATGAATGGATAAAGAAATGTGGTGTAGATACACACAATGGAATATTACTCAGCCATCAAAAGGAATGGAGTCTTTCCATTTGCAACAACGTGGAAGGAACTAGAGGGTATTATGCTAAGTGAAGTAAGTCAGTCAGAGAAAGAAAATTCTACATGATTTCACTCATGTGAAATTTAAGAAACAAAACAGAGGAGCATAAGGGAAGGGAGGGAAAAATAAAACAAGGTAAAATCAGAGAGGGAGGCAAACAATTAGAGACTCTCAATCATAAGAAACAAAGCAAACTACTAGATGGGAAAGGGGTGGGGGAGATGGGATAATTGCGTGATGGACATTAAGGAGGGCATGGTATGTAATGATGTAATGAGAACTGGGTGTTATATGAGACTGATGATTCACTGAACTCTACCTCTGAAACAAATATTACACTCTATGTTAATTCATTGAATTAAAAGAAAAGGAAAGAGAAAAGAAAAGGGAAAAAAAAATACCTAAGCTGAAATCAAGAGTTGGACGCTTCACCAACTGAGCCACCCAGGGGCCCCAAGTCCATTTTTCTTTAAATGGCAAACAAAGCCCTGCACATCCCGGCCCCATTTATATTTCTAGTATGCTCCTCATTTCCCCCCTCTGTCCTATAGACAGAATTTTGTTGTGATTCCTTAACATGTCATGCTTTTTACAAGCTGCTCCCTTGTCCCAGAATATACTGCTCCACTGCTCCCTAGCTGACAAAAGCATGGTTATACTTCAAGGCCCAAGGTCTAGTTAAAATACCACTCCATGCACAAAAAACAGTTTCAAGGCAAACTCACTACCCTCCTTTTGACTATCATGTCATAATTTGTATACAGTTATGCGAAGTGTTTATCACAGTGCATTGATTTCTTGCACTGTTGAGTTGTCTCCTTCAGTGGGGTGGAGAGGCAGTATTTTAACTCAAAGCATAAAGGTTTTGTGGTTAAGGCAGATCTGTTCCAAATATTTATTAGCCACTTGCTGTTTAAGTACCTTAGATAATTTAATCAACAATTTGTGAATCCTCTTTTCTACCTCTGTAAAATGATAATATAATCAAATTCATGAGGTTAAGGTAAGGGTTAAAAAACTATATATGTAAAGTGCTCAGGTGAGTGTTTGGTTTTTTAGGAGATGCTAGTTGTCTGATTATTTCCTTCTTTTATTTATTTATTTATTATTTATTTATGTATGTATTTTTTTAAGGATTCTTATTTATTTATTTGACAGACAGAGATCACAAGTAGGCAGAGAGGCAGGCAGAGAGAGAGGGGGAAGCAGGCTCCCCACTGAGCAGAGAGCCCGATGCGGGGCTCGGTCCCAGGACCCTGTGATCATGACCTGAGCCAAAGGCAGAGACTTTAACCCACTGAGCCACCCAGGCACCCCTGATTATTTCCTTCTTGAGAATAAGAAGCATGTTTTATTAATTACAGCATACTTGATACTATCCTTGCCATAGAGTTGGTACACGATAAATATTGATTGAATATTGGCTTGGTGATATTTTGTCACTAGCTTGTTGCATTACTAGAAGCTGGACACCAGAGACACCTGGATGTTTGCTGTTTGAACTCCTTTAACCCATTTGATTTTATGTTATGCTGAGTTGAGTTTCATGACATCTCATACTGTGAGTGAGGCAAGGTTTATGCCAAGATCTACAATGTCAAAACACTGTTGCTCTTTTCAATTCCAATATTACACTAGCTTTTCTGACCTGAATTTAAAACAAACAGCAGAAAAGAAAATATCTAAAGAGCTCAGATACTCTGAATCCCTCTGCAAATAGCTTTTGTATCTTTCAATACCTGGAGCGAACCAAAGTGAAAACCTTTTAGAAAATTGTATGCACTTTTCCAGCACCGTGGAAAAACTTTGAGTGGTGCCCACATCATAGAATATAAAGGGAGATGTATAAAGTGGCTCTTCCATTTACTAGAATGTGTAAATGGGTTTGACTGTAGATTAGGCACCACTAGGGATTTATAAACTAGAACGATAAATTAGAAATATATGCAAACAATGCAATTAAATCAATGAGGTGCCATTCTGGGAAGCAAGGCATATCAAAATTTCATTTGCCTACCTTACTTCTGAAGCCCCCTCTTTATTCCTACCTTGAAAATCTTAATGCTGCACTCTTGCATTTTCTTTGCTTTTTTATGTTTTGAATTGCTTTACCACAGAGAATTTCCCTCTCTTTAGGAAATGACTTGGTTACTCAAAGGCAATGGTAAAATAGAAACATTTTACCAGCAGTTTGCCAATAATATTTTGAATTCTGAGATATGAACTATGCATATATATATATCTGCACATGAGTATGTGTGTGTGTTTATGTACACATATATACCCACATATACATAAAAGTCTGTGTGTTTATGTTGTATGATATATATATATATATATACATATATATATACACACACACATACCCACACATCTACGTGCATATATATATATATATATGTGTGTGTGTATATATGTTTCGACCTGAATTTTGCATTAACTACTGACTTTCTTTTCTGTATCACAGCTCATAGTTTGTCATAAAATATGTATGAATATTCTTGTTGTAAAATAGAAATGTGCTTGGGCAACACTGTGGTGAGACTACGGTTAGCACATCTCTCGTCACTGTCCATCTGGCACTGATGCGTTGAAATATCTATTGCGATCTTTAGGGAAATAATTTAACTTAATGTCACCCTAATCATTATACATTTATGCACCTTTGGGGAAATAAGACCACCAGTATTTTACAATTCTTGCCTGTTTGGGAGAATGCTTCCCTTGACCTTTGGCTATACTTACTGGTAAATATGCTTCCATTTTTCATGTTAATCACTTCCAGTGTTTGTCTTTCAAGGTCGTAAAAGGAAAAAGAAAAAACAACAAAATGTAACTGAAAGGATATGTTCTGTTTTTGTGCACTCATTGAGTTTATGTCCCTTCTCTCCACCCTTTGCAGACTTCTCCCATTCTCCTTCTGTCTTTATTTATAGCAAGTATAGTGAAAGAGTCAATAAGCCTATTCACTAGCATCAGCCTGCCTGGGTTTGAATCTTACTTCTATCAGTTTCTCACTTTTTTTCTCAATATTGTAATTTAATCCATCAATCAGAGTATTAATACCATTTACCTCATGAGACCATTTAGGGACCTGTAGTTACATGTTCACTGAGTTTAGAACAGACCTATTTCATAGTCTGGACACAGCATGTGTGCATCTTATTAACATTATTAACTGTTAACATTAGCCTTATTTGTTCCTTTTTAACCTGAGTTACTCTCTCATTTAAGAAAGACCTAGGACAGACTACTTAGTGATCATATATAAGAGAAAAAATATATAAGCATAACTGGGTCACAGGCTTCTTAACACAAATGATATAAAATAAACATAAGATAAACAAAATATGTTTTTGTTTGGTGAGTATTCAACCAGCCTTGACAATTGGGAATATTGCCTAACCATATTAGGGGGAAAAAGAAAAAAAAATAAAATCTCATTATGACAAAATAAGTCTTTGCTAGATATTTAAATATAAAAATGCAAATATTAAAGAACTAGAAAATATAGAAAGAGATCGAGATACTTAATTAAACTGTGGTGAAGTCTTTTCCAAACATACATGAAAAGTACAAAAAGTATTTGCAAGTTTGACTACATTAAATATAAATCATCTGATTGTAAAATTAATTACAATGATAAAAGGCCAAAACTGGAGAAGGCAGCAAATATACACAGAAAATATTTTTCATATATGAAAGCTCTTTTTTTAAAAAAGAAGCTGAAAATCCCAATAGATAAATAGACACAAATAAATTAGTCTATTATCAAAGAAGATATAAAAAAAAATAGTAAACCAACGAAAGCATTCCCAACATCACCAATAATCAAAAAAATGGCAATTATATCTCTGAAATAGTATATTTTCAAATCAGACTGGCAAAGCTTTTCTTTTATGTGAATTTTTTTAAATCGAGTTTTAGCAATAATATGAATTTGGACATGGTGCTTTCATATCCTGTTTTTGATAATCTAAATAGGTAAAACCTTTGGAAGGGTAATTTAGCAACATATCAGAAAATTGAAGAATCTGTATCCTTTCAAATGAACAAATGTTTTTCTGTGAATTTATTACAAGAAACTAATTAGAGATATGCACACAGTGGTGGCTAAAGCATGTACATCATAGCACTGTTGATAATAAAATTTAAGAATGACAAATATACAACAATAGATAATTAGTTCAATAAATAAATCTTTTGATGAATCCATTAAAATAATGATGTAGGTAGGATAATATTGGCAAGTGAAAATGTCCACAAAAGGGAGAAAGTATGTTGTAAACAGGTATGTATCAAGTGATTCTAAGTTAGTAGAAGTAAATAAAGATAGGCACCAACTGGCAGAGTAGAAACTGCATATAACAAGTAGCAGATATATTGGTAATATTTGTTAAATTTCTATTGGAATTCTTTATTTTACATTTTTCCCCTAGAATCGATATTTATCATTTCAAAATCAGAATTTTCAAAAGTCCGTGTTTGTCATATTTGGCCTAAAAGTGGTAGGTAATTTAATACATGAGGAAATAAGTTGGTATGTAGGCCAGGAACTTAAGTATTAATAATAATTCTGCAACTTATTAGCATGCAGAACTTAACATATCTGAACTCCAATCATAAAATTAACCCTAAATTTTCAAATGCCTTGCATAAAATATATCTGCTGGTTCACTCCTCCCTTCTTTTATTTACACAGTAAATTAATTACCTCTGTAATATTCATCTATGGGCAATAAATCTTTATACATATTGCCAGGTGTACAATGGGCTTGGTGAGCATAATGTACAATGAGTTCTAAAGCTTGCTGAAGAAAAAATTACACATATTTGGAGTATCATAAAATTCAAATAAGATGGTTTGTAAGGTTGCCTATGTTTTTTGTGCTCTTATGTTGCCCTCCATCATTTATTTTTGACAGAATCTCACCTGGGAAAACTTGTCATTTCTTTGATGGATTTTTACTTTTTAATCTATGCTACTTCAAAAATGATATTTGTGTTTGTGTGTATATATGTTATTTATATATGTTTGCATATATATGTGTGTGTGTGTGTGTGTGTGTGTGTGTGTGTGTGTATATATATATATATATATATATAATTTACTCCAGATTGAACAGACACAGTTGACATATACCATATCTATTTCTGAATATTTCTGAACATTTCAACTAAAATATTCATACTAAGCAAGCCTTTATAAAAGATGATTTAGCTAAACAGAGTTCCTTCTGAATTCTTTTTAGAAAGAAGAATGTATTTAAATGAAGACTTTTAGATTTGAATGACTTTAGCCAGCCACAAAGATGTATTCCTTTTTTTTTTTTTGAGAGAGAGAGAGTGTGCCTGTATGTGGTGGTGTGGGGGGGTGTTGGGGCATGGGGGAGGGGTAGAGGGAGAGAGAGAATTTTTTTTTTTAAGATTTTTATTTTATTTTTAAATTTAATTTTATTTTTTCAGTGTTCAAGATTCATTGTTTATGCACCATACCTAGTGCTCCATGCAATATGTGCCCTCCTTAATACCTACCTCTAGGCTCACCCAACCCTCCAACCGGTCCCTTCCAAACCCTCAGTTTATTTCTCAGAGTCCACAGTCTCTCATGATTCATCTCCCCCCTCTAATTTCCCTCTAATTTCCCCCAATTCACTTTTCCTTTCCTTCTCCCAATGTCCACTGTGTTATTCCTTATGCTCCACAAGTGAAACCATATGATAATTGACTTTCTCTGCTTGTCTTGTTTCACTCAGCGTAATCTTCTCCATCCCTGTCCATGTAGATGCAAAAGTTATTTATCTGACAGAGAGAGAGAGAGAGAGAGAGAGAGCGAGCGCACAGCAGGGGGAACAGCAGGCAGAGGGAAAGGGAGAAGCAAATCGTATTAAAAGTGCATGTAAAAAATAAAATAGAGGGGCACCTGGGTGGCTCAGTAGGTTAAATGTCTGCCTTCTGCTTAGGTCATGATCCCAGGGTTCTGGGATCAAGTCCCACATGGGGCTCCTTGCTCAGCAGGGAGGCTGCTTCTCCCTCTGCCTGTTCTGCCAGCAGCTGCCCCTGCTTGCTCACTCTCTCTCTCTCTCTCTCTCACAAATAAATAAATAAAATCTTTAAAAATAAAATAAAATAAATGCTATTATGTTGAAACATTTCATAATATTGTTTGCAAAGTACACCTACACACACTTACAGACTAGATTATTTGATCTATGCATGTAGCTTTCAGTCTTTGGTTACACCCTCCGTGTGGGGTTACCAGGAAAGGAATTTACCTGCATCTATGCTGCTCCCATTCCTAGAAAATAGTTTACTATTACACACCTCCAGACATAAGGAAAGACCACTTACGTGTTTATTCTGTTAAAAAATGATCATAATGTCCCATGCCATGTTTTCCTCTGTTGACAGTATTTAAGTTGCTGAATGAAAATTAACAAAAAATATATGAATTCCAATAAGGTCCTTAAAAACTACACTTTATTTATTTTTTTAAAGATTTAATTTATTTATTTGACAGAGAGAGATCACAAGAGAGATCACAAGTAGGCGGAGAGGCAGGCAGAGAGAGAGGGAGAAGCAGGCTCCCTGCTGAGCAGAGAGCCTGATGCGGGGCTCGATCCCAGGATCGAGATCATGACCAGAGCAGAAGGCAGAGGCTTAACCAGTGAGCCACCCAGGTACCCCCAAAACAACTCTTTAAAGATGCTCCTGCTTGACAAAAAAACTTCAGTGTTTTCTGGCTTCTATATGAGCTCCAAATCCTTAGCTCTCAGATAGGCTTCATACACTCTGATCTTAATTTCTGAGCTATCACCCTCCACAGACTGAAGCATGAATTTGGCATCTTTGATTCTGAAACCTTGGCTTCTGTTCTCAACCTCTCTCTCTCTCTGGAATTTTCCAAGTCAATGATTCTTGGAGTTTTCCTCCTTCTCAACTGTTTACTCCCACTGAACCCAGACTTGCATCATTGGCTCTCTGACTCCTGTTTGGGCTTTTGCCTTATATCCTGTATTATTTCCATAACAACTAATACTCAGTTGCTAAGCTGATCTTAACCTCCCTCTTATTCATGGCCTTTTTGCTTCTTTAGAACGTAGTCCAAATAGTGTGTGATTCATTAAAGACTATCAACGGGTCGGGCTGTAGACTCCTTCTTTGTGTATCTAGAGTGAATCAATCAGATTCTGATGCTCCCGTAGTTTGTGCAAAATTATGGTAGCATGTCTTTTCTGAATTACTCATTTCTTTCACATTGTCACCTTCTCCCGTTTTGTATAAATGCATGAATACTCTCCTTGTCTGTATAAATGCATGAATACTCTCCTTGTCTAGAGTCTAGGCTCTTTGATGGCAGGAAACTTACCTTATACTTCTTACAGTGAAATTCCTCCAGTTCTTTTAGTAGTTACATAAATACATATATACACACATACAATCATGTATACCCGTAATGGCTTACTCATTTCTCCTACTCACCAGTCTTGTAAAATACAGAGAAGTAAGGGGAAAATAGAAAGTCAATAATTTTAAAGCATGGTGGAGTAAAAATGGGCAAATATGGCATATAAACAGAACTCGCTTTCTTCTGTCTTCTGTTGTTTATAAGCTCAGTAACCTTGTGCAAATTATTATAGTAAATATCATTCTGATCAGTGACAGGGAGGGAGTGGTCTCTAACTAAAAAGCGTGGTTAAGATTAAATAATAATGTGTATTGTCACCTTGAAAATCTATTTCAAGTATTCCTTAATTATGTCAGAGCCTCAACTTTCTAGTCTGTAAAACAGGCATCATAGCTATGATATGTCTTTCACACTGATATGTGAAAGAGAAAACTAGAGGGGCGCCTGGGTGGTTCAGTCCTTAAGCGTCTGCCTTCGGTTCAGGTCATGATCTCAGGGTCCTGAATCCAGCCCTGCATCAGGCTCCCTGCTCAGCAGGAAGCCTGCTTTTCTCTCTTCTACTCTCCTTGCTTGTGTTCCATCTCTTGCAGTCTCTTTCTCTGTCAAATAAAAAAAAAAAAAAAAAAAAAAATTATTAAAAAAAAAAAAAAGAAAAGAGAAAGAGAAGACTAGAATAATGTATACCATGCCTTTGCCCTTAGAAGAGTCCCTGTTAAAATGAAGGTGTTTAATAAAACTTAGCTCATTCTTCCTGCATAGCAAAATCTTTAATCATTTTTATATCACAATGCCAGACAGGTATTACAGCTAAATTAGTTTAATTGTATAGTTCCACCCACCCCCACAAAGTCTAGTGGACTATTTTTTCATTACAAAGGTCTAAATAAGGTTATTATTGAAACTTCCTGTTAAAGATAATATTTTACATATCTGTAAAGTAGACACCTAACAGAATGAAATTATGCCTGGTTTGCCACCAAAATACCCACGTGTAGAACAGTGTGACAGTGAGTAATTATCTTCATACTTCTTAATTATATTCACAAAACATCTCCTAAACATACTCATTAGAAAAAAATATTTGGAGAATGACAGTTATAAAATGTCAATTCTGGGTGTCAAATCATTTCACCATAAATTTCAGAGCCCTAATTTTGTGACTTTTCAGTTGTTCTTGAATGTTACTCACAAATCTCTGAAATGGGAAATTTTATTAGGTTTATAATGATAGAAATATTTATTTCAGCACTATCCCAATCAACCAACCAAACAAACAAACAAAAAAAAGCAACAATCTGTATTCATAGAACCAGAATCTTAATGTTGGAAGGAATATTTGTGTTCTTTTTATCTAATCCCTTTATTTTACAGTTGACAAAACTGAAATTCAGGGAGATTTAGTATCTTTCTCAAGGTCATTCAGGTAGCAGATTTGCATTAGTTTTTTTTTTTCATATTTTATTTCCTCACTTAATAATATCTGGAAATTTTAAAAGGATGTTTAAAGATAAAATACCAATATATTATAACAGCAAATACCTAACTGTCACTATAGGATTAATAGAAACCTATTATAAGGAGAGCTGTCTTAATTGAATGGAATATATTACAAAATGTACCTAGGCATGAAGTAAGAAATTTCTATTAATTTTGCAAGCATTTATAGCTGTTTATTTTAAAATCAACCTTGATCCAGGTAGGGTCTCAATCAAACAGTGATAATAACCTACCTCACTGAGAGCCAGTGGAGAACCCCTCCCTACACACACACACACACAATGCACCCTACACACACATGCATGGGTGCACCTGCCCCACTGCACAATGGAATACTGTGCACACCATGCAGGAAATAAAGAATTGAGTTAGCCATGACTGAGAGCTATGGTCTTCATAATAATGTCTTCCATGCATGTGTAAAGTGTATGAGAAGCCTCTTGCCTTCATAATGGTTTGAGAGGTACCTAGGATTCAAACCATTATGTTTTCAAAATCCCTGCTTTTCCCATTATACAGCACTGCCCCAGTAAATAGATGAGCACAAGCCCGAAGAGCACTCCTCCATTGTGTTTTACTACTTTGGGTTTTGTGTGTTTCTTCTCCCATACTCCAGCTCTGTTGGCGGTTTACATGCTGACTGTGTTTCAAGGAGTTCCTTATAACTCTCATTAAACTTACTTTAGCAGCAACCATATTTCTACCTCATCCCTTCCCAACAAACGCTGACTCTGGTTTATAGAACAGAAAAAAAGAAAGATGAAATAAATAGTGTGTTTTAGTGTTTAAAATATTGTTTTAAAAATGAGTAACAGGGCTTAACGATTAGGCTCAAGGCAAAGCTTCTCGTAGCAAATCCCAAAGTCTAGCACAAAGAGGAAGGAGCTGCCACTGCCCGCAGGCTGAGAACAGTTTCCCTTTGCTCTTGTCCCCACTTCTTCAAGAATGTGTATTTGCAACTGGGGTTACTATCCTCACAGAGAGAAAACGTCTTCTGTCCCTTCTCTCTCTCTGGTGTCACCATCATAGGCCCCATGATTGTGTCCAGCTGTAGGGATGCTGGAAAGGAGGGAGTGCCCATTTCTCAGTGTGGGAGAGGAGATGGTCTTGCCAACCGACAGGATTCCGGCAATGAGGACCTTCCCCCCCACAGATTGGCTGTCAGGTGTGAGCAACCATACTGAGTGAAAATGTTTACTCCATAGCTTATTCATTATTAATTACTATTTTCAATTTTCTACGGACTAAAATATATTTTCTTTCTTCCTTCTTTCTTTCCTTCCCTCCTTCTTTCCTTCCTTCCTCCCTTCCCTCCTTCCTTCCCTCTCTCTCTCCTTCCTTCCTTCCTCCCTCCCTCCCTCCCTCTCTCCCTCCCTTTTTCTTTTTCTCTTTCTTTTTTAATGGGCTTTAGCAAGGAACCTGATAGGAAGTTTGAACTCATCACCATGAAATCAATACCTGAACCACCCAGACACCCCTAAAATGTATTTTCTCTGAAATATTTTTAAAGTAGAGAAAATTATAGAAATTAACATAACAAACACCCCGTGACCAACCTATTCAACTTCATCACAACTTAATCATTTGCCTCTTTTTTCTCCCGTGAGAAATAGAACATGAAAGATAGTATTAAGTTCCTGCTTGGAACTTGTTAATTGGCCCATTCTTTTCCATTCTTTCTCTTTCCCTTTTATTAATGTTCATAAATGCCATTATCATGCGAGTTTTTCTACTTTTATTGCATGTATGGGCCAGGCCAACAATAGAAGGCCTTCTTAGACTGTCAGTCCCCATACTTACTTCCACAAAAGAAAAAAATGAACTCTCTTGCATAGGGTACCACAATTCTGAATTGATACAAAGTAGATATTTGACTTTAATAGATATTTAAGAGATATTTACAAAGTGTCTGTAAAATTTACATTCCCCTCATGTAGCTTAAGAGTGTTCTCCTTACTATATACTTCCTTGTCAACATTTAATGTTGTCAGGCTTTTAATTTGTGCTGAGCTGATAGATATGAAATAATATTCCATTTTTTCTCAATGTTCTCTCTTTGATTACTGGTGTGGCTAAGCCCTTTTTTTTCCTAGTCTTTATTCTCTAGATGATTTACTTGGCTTAGGAATTGCCTAGTTATAATCTGTCCACTGAAGATGAGCTGTGTGTCTTTTCGGTGTATGTTTTTAAGACTTATGTATATTGTGATTTTGTATAAGAAAGTCAGTTTCGAACTGTAATGTAGAAAATATTTCCCTTTACCATCTTGCTTCTGTATATATTTCCCTACATCTTATTCATTTTAAAAATTTGATATATATAAACACATGTATACATTTACATACATGTATATCTTCCCATTTATGAGTATGTATACCCATATGTGTGTGTGCATATATATGTATTTATAAATGTTTTAAAGCATAATTATTTTTTATTTAAGCATGTAATTTCCCAGACTATTGGTTTGTGTGTAAGTTGAGGTAGGATTAAATACATTTATTTCAAAAGCCTGTTTCTCATAGTACCATTTATTGAATAGTTTACCTATACCTCTGAATCTGCTATATATCTAATTTAAATATGTTAGTGGAGTTGTTCTTGAACTTGCCACCAAAATGGTTGATTTATCTGTTTTGACACTAATATTGGTCACTTAATTCCTGTAGATTTAAAATAAAATTGATATTTAATAATTATAGAAATCTTATCCCAAAATCATTTTCATTGCTTTGACTCTGTATGTTTTCTTAACATTGTAAAGTCAAATTTCAAAAAAAAAGTACTGTTGGAAATTGATTGTAATACAAGGAGTTTAAAGATATATTTGGGAAAATATACCTTATAGTATTGAATCTTCCCATTTACAAACATAATATATCCAATTTGTTTAGGTTCTCATTTGTACCATTCAAAAATGTCTTATAAAATTTTCTCTATAAAGGTCTTGCATACTAGGTATTATTTTTACTTCTAAAAGATGTTTTCTGTTTGTAGCTTTTATGGCTATTTTATTGAATATTGCATTTTCAAATAAGCTATTTCTGATTTGTAGGAAAGACATTTAATTTTTATATGAATCTATCACATAAAATCAGAATTTCTAGGCCAAATTGTTAACTTAGAGCATATTTTTGTTATCTTAAATGAAAACTATTATCATGTATTAGCAATCAATATGAAACTTCAAGCTTATATAAAAAACATAGAACTGGAAAACATACACAAAAATGCGTGTATGTGACTTAGTCTTGTTTTAAGATATACAATGTTAAAAAATACTGTTTATCAATTTGGATGTTAAGAAATTTATTGTTTATTTATTTATTTATTTATTTATGAGAGAGTGAGTGAGGCAACACTAGCAGGAGAGCAGCAGAAGGAGAGGGAGAAGCAGGCTCTCTGCTGAGCAGGGAGTCCAGCACAATGCAGGGCTCAATCCCAGGACCCTGAGATCATGACCTGAGCCAAAGGCAGAGGCTTAACTCACTGAGCTACTCGGGTGCCCCAAGAAAGTTATTTTATATGCAGTAACTTGTAAAGTTTATATGCTAATTACAAAATGGTACATAGAAGATTCATTTATTTTAAACAACATAGAGCCAAAATTTATAAAGAACTATCAAAAAAAACCTATTCTGAAATAAACTTACTCACCAAGAGAAGTAACGATTTGTGTTTTAAAGAATGTTAAGCAAAAAGGAAGGAATGAGACTTGAAAGAAGTTTTTGTTGCTGTTTGAGAAGGAGATAGGATCAGTAAGTAAGGTAAATAAGGAGCAATTTCAGACAAATGCTAGATATGGGGATTTTTATGGCTTTTTGATGAGTGTGGGGTTTATATAGAGACTCTATAGTAGAAAGGATTTCAGAGGAGGTAATTGGAGCTTATAATGGAATGCTAGTAGCTATCTATCTATCATCTATCATTCAATGAATGTCTACTTTCAATCTTACATGAGTATCTTTGAATGGCACTAAAAAGGCTCATTGAACTTTGAGGCAAAATAGAGGATTCTCATCATATGTGACATACTTACAGAACAAACTTATCATTACACTGACAATTTCCATAACTTTTTTGAAATTAGAGGTGTCCAGGGGATGAAGTCAAGACTGCATCATCATCATCTTACTGAAGAAAACCTTTGTGGTAGTGATAGCAATTGTGGGTGATTTGGGATGTGGTTTTGCTGATGATAACTTAAAAGTTATTATTGGAAACATGTATATATTTATTTTTGCAACCCAAAAGTGATTTATTGATGCTTTCATTGTCCAAGATCTTTATGTAAATTTGTATATACCACTGTTTTACTATTCCTACCTTCCTGAGTAGACAGATGATTTTATGAATTCTTTGCCATTATTTGGTATTTGTTTAGGAGAATACAATATACAACTGAAATATTAATGATGAACATGTGTTTTAAAATTTTATTAAAATAATTCTTTTAGTTTTTTGTTTTATTTAAGTAATCCTGTCATGTAGATTAAAGAATCAAACAGTAAAAATTGTCAGACTGATGATGAGAAAGGTACAAGACCTTATTCCATCATTCCCTATCCTTAATCCCACTAGCCCATGTTGCTTCTTGATTTTTCAGATTTAGATATTATATATCGTAATGGTTAGTTTTATGCATCAATTTGGTTAGGCTATGGTATCCTTATATTTGGTCAAATGTTATTCTAGATGTTTCTGTGAAACATTTGTTAGGTGAGGTTAACATTTAAAGCAATAGATTTTGAGTAAAGCAGATCATTCTCCATGATATGTGTGGGTTTCTATCAGTTGAAGGCCTTTGATCTGTAACTCTTCCTTGGGTCTCTAGCTTGCTGGCCTACAAATTTTGGACTTGCCAAACCTCAACATTTATATGAGCTACTCTCTTCAAATTAATTTCTTTCTCTCTCCACCACCCCCAACCTGATCATCAGTCCTTTTTATTCATGAAAAATATGCTTGACTCTTTCTATATATTATACTCTTAATTTCCACTGTGCTGAAGTACTGAACAGAGGTGTATTTGTAATTCTGATAGTGATCACATTCATGATGGCAATGATCATAATGATCACAATGATGATGATGATGATGATGAAGAAAATGGTTTTTGATAATGGTGATTATCAGGATGATGATATTCTTTCTTTTTTCAAGTTTTTATTAAATTGCAGTTAGCTAACCTACAGCGCAATATTAGTTTCAGGGTTAGAATTTAGTGACTCATCACTTATATACAAACACCTAGTGCTCGACGATGATGTTATTTCTGAGAAGAGTTCCAAATTCTTACTCATTTCTGCATTGTTGGTTGTAGGGGAGCTGAAGGAAACCATTAGTTAATCAGACAATTATGGAGAATTAGTCTATCAGGAAGAGGACACTATCATAAATATACTTTATATCCATTCTTTCCATTTTCACTGCCAGCATCAATCTTTCTACTCATTGATTCATTGATTCATCCATTCAACACACATTTAGTAGATACAACTAAACTGCTAGAATGCCACAGAGAGGAAACACAGACATAGCTATTACCTTCATGGACCCTCAATCTAGTAGAATACATAGAGGTGAGTTCCATAAAACTAATTGAAAAATTGCAACTATAATAAGTGTCATGATTGAAAGTGACATAATGCTACTACAGCTTCTAAAAGAGGGTTTGATATAAATTATGAGCGAGAAATTAATGAGCCTTAGGAGTTAAGGCAAGACAGGAGAAAAAAGTATCCCAGGAACAGCAGGCATGGGAAGCACAATATGAATATTAGTGGTCAGAAGGCATTTTGTCTGAACTACAGAAAGCTAGGGGAATGAAGTTCACGGTGGAGCTCGAAAAGTAGAAAGGACCATACCAAGCTGAGCCCTGTTCTCTTATGTTACATGAAAGGGAAAGTGATCAAAATATTTTAAGTCGGAGGATGCCCTGATAAGATTTGCATTTTGAAAAGGTCACTCTGACTTGGCTGCTGTCTGAAGATAGTTGGAAGGCAGCACATTTACTTGATAACAAGTTATAGAATTAAAAAAAAAAAAAAAAAAGGTAACCCGGTATCTGGCATGGCCAACTACTCTGTTTTTAATAAGAAAGAAATTAAAATCAGACAGATACAATAACTTTTATAATTAGTACCAGAACCTGATTTAAAACAAACCAAATTTAGATTATTTATTCTAAATATTTTTTCAATGATACTCTGACCTGTATTTGTTGAATATTATAACAACTGTTTGTTCTCTTAGATCAATTTCTGTCAGCTTTTGCTTCACTGTTTCTTCTGGAGTTCCCATTAACTTTCAGTATTTCTCTCTTTTTCTCTTTCCTGCCGAACAAAAATACCATCTTGTCATTCTAAACTACAAAGAAATTTGTGATACCCTAAGTCTCTTCTTGCACATTTCTATGATGTAATAACTTACTCATAAACATATTATTTTTCTAATAAATTGCATGTTTTCTGAGGGTAGAGGCAATAATTTGATCTGTTTTCCTTCTACTGGTTCTGATTTGATGTCTTGCATGTAATAGATGTGTAAACAAGGATACTACTTTGAAACTGCTAATATCCTTTATGAATATACTACATTGTATTACCATTTATTTCTGAAAAATTACATTCTATATAAAGCATTTTCTCTTTAAATAATAACAAAAATAAGTAGCCATGGTTTTATTAGCAGACATTTCACCTAGTACTAAGACTTACAAAGACAAATTGGAAAATCTTAGAGGGAAGAAGTAGAAACTATAGATTTACTATGTCCTTCTTGAGGTTGGAAAGATCTGCCAACAGGGTTGTATATGTTTTTGACCATTTTGTAGTTTTATAACACAGCCACAAAAATCCATTATTTTAAAAGCCAAAATAATTTTTTTAAATGTCAGTAAAAAATTACTACAAACCTACTTATGAGAATTTCCTCATCACACTTAAAATATGACTCAGATTCCTTACTACCTGTTGAGTGATCATATGTGGTGAAGCCATGCATGGGCCCCCCATCTCATGTCCTTTTACTCTTCTGCCCTCAGTCACCATGCTTCTGCCACTAAGCTTTTTCTCAACTCTCCAAATAGTACAGGCTCACTTCAGCCTTGTGGCCATTGCACTAGACCTTCCCTGATGTCAAGGTCTCTTCCTACATAGCCTCCTACATCTGATTTCTTCTCAGCATTCAGATCTCAGCTGAAAGATAAGCTGCTCAGGAAGAATTTCTCTGGCCATATCTCTACCACCACTCATCCTCTCTGTCACATTACACTGCTGTATATTCTCCCCAGGACTTCTCATTACTTGACATTATCATATGCATACATTTGCATGTTATCTGCCTTCTATAAATACGAGTTCCATGGAAACAGAAAATGTGTCTGTCTGGTTCACTATTTTATTTCTGGAGAACAGAATATCACCTGTCACCCAGGAAGTACTCAAAGAACATTTGTTAGATAAGAAAATAACTCAATGAGTAGCTACCAAAATCATACCATTCTAAGTCTTCCTCTGGACTACCTCAAAGCAACTGTAGGTACAGGATTCCAGATCTTTCTTTCATTGTCAGAATTCATAACATCTTATTATTTTGTAATTTACTATTGGTGTGCTCCAAGAGAAATATGCAGAATTTTATGACATTCCTTGTAAAGAAAAAAAAATCTAAGAACTTGAAATAATTACTACTTTCCTTTGCTGGGAGTTAAATTTATATCAATATACTTTAGAAAACTGAACTCTTAAGTAATCCATGCCTTTGTATAACTACAAAGGGCACTATGAAAAACAATGTAAGTTCATATATTAGCAAGTCTAAAGGAAGAAGGATTGAGAGAGTCATTCAGAGAATAATTCAAACTACACGCTATACTGGATTAAATTAATATATATTAGCTGTAATTGATAATGATAGTTTAAAAACAGTGGTGACATGAAATTCTCTCAGAAATAAAATTAATTGTGACAATCTATTCATACTATTCTGATGATTTAGATTTTCAAATAAACCCCATAGTGCTCTAGCTGGACAGACACCAGACACACCTCGAATAACAATTATATACTGTGCTTCATTAACAGAACAATAGCAAATGTTTATATAGCATTTATTAATATCCCAGTTGCTGTTCTTATATGCAGTTCACCTATATTAACAAATTTAGTCTTTATGATAGCCATTCAGAATAACTGTTTCTACTCCCATTTAATAGACAAAACTAAGTAACGTGCTCAAGATGAAACTTGTCAGAGCCAACATGTGAACATAAGCAATCTGTCTAAAGGTCCACACTTTTGACCACTGTGTGATGCCATTTCTCATGCAATCCTCTTCTGTATGAAAAACAATTACGTGTGGGTCGAATAGAGTCCAATGTAGCTAGTGGAGCTGGAGAATTTTGAAGTCAGATGCAGAAAATCTGAACATTGAGAAAATAGAGAACTTTTAAATGACTCAAAGAAATTTAATTGGATTTGAAGGGATTGTCTTAGCTCAGGTTGCTCTATAAAAACACCGTGGAGTGGGTGGATTATAGTCAACAGAAATGTATTTCTCACAGCTCTGCAGGCTACAAAGTCCGTGACCAAGACAGCAACAGATTCTGCTGTCTGGTGGGGTGTCCTGTGTACTCACATAAAAGAAGGGAACAAGGAGCTCTCTGGAGTCTCTTTTGTAAGGGCACTCATCTCATTCATGAGGGTTCCACCTCCAAAAGGCTCCACCTCCAAATACCATTGCACTGGGGATTAGGTTTCAACATATGAATTTGGGGGGAGACAAATATAGACCTCATTAAGAGAATCAAATTTATACTCTTTTTAAAAATATTTTTATTTATTTATTTCACAGAGAGAGAGAGAGAGATCACAACCAGAGAGGCAGGCAGAGAGAGAGGGGGAAGCAGGCTCCCTGCTGAGCAGAGAGCCCGATGTGAGGCTCGATCTGAGGACCCTGAAACCATAACCTGAGCTGAAGGCAGAGGCTTAACCCACTGAGCCACCCAGGTGCCCCAAATTTATACTCTCTTTCTCTCTCTCTCTCTCTCTCCGTCTTTCTCTTTGCTAGGAATTTTAATCTTTTGGAATGTACCCAGGGTAGGAGGGTAGCTGGAAATGAGGAACGTTATGGAATAAGGTGTACCAGTCCTTGATCCTATAATCTCTTAAATTGTGCTAATCTCCTGTCTTTACCAAAGATTGGTTGATTCCTCCGTACTCTGATTTATACCACATCCTTTCAAAAAATCACTGTATGTATGTTCAGGTCAATAAGGTTACTTTCTGCTACTTACTATCAAGGAAACAAAATGATATCAGAGAAATAATTCCTGTTCTAACGATTTTCAGAACTGTTAGTCTAAGTCATGAACTGATAGGTGTGAAAAGGGTTGACTAGAAAATTCTACCTAAGCCATTTTTACAGGCCTCCTAGATAATTTTGTGGTACCCAGTGCAAAATGAAAATGTAGGCCTCTTGTTCAGAATTATTTAAAGTTTCATATGATGACTGCCATGCTATGAAGGTTTGCATTCCCCCAAAATGCATATGTTAGATTATTAATGCCCAATAGAGTGGTATTAGGAGATGCGACTTTGGAAAGGGATCAGGGTTCTGCCCACATGAATGGGGTTAGTGCCGCTGTAAAAGAGGTCCCAGAGAACTCTGTTGCCCCTTCCTCTCCGTAAGGGCATGAGAAGTCAACACCCTGAAAAATGCCCTCACCCAGTTTTGCTGGTTCCCTAATCTTGGAGTCTGAGCCTCCAGGACTGTGAGAAATAAATGTCTATTGTTTATAAACTACTCGGTCTCTGGTGTGTTGTTATAGTAGCCTTCATTGAGCATTAAAAAAGTGTAGGGTTCTTCCCACACTGCGTACCTGTGAAGCTGGCCCTTGCATATTTATTATAGTGGACTTAAATTCAGGATATTCCTTAGGCATTCTTATATTTTTTAAAATACAATGTCATGATTAATATCTCCCTTCTTTCTTTATTATTAACAAAGAAATACATTAAAAGAAATGTAATTCTAGTAATCCCAGGGCTGCCAGTGGTATTTACCATGGACAAACTATAATCCAACTAGAAAAAATGTAATGTGTCTTTTACTAACAATTAAGATAAATGGAAATATTCTAATTATTGGACTGAAGACAAATCTGTAGTATAATCTATAAAAAAGTTGTTAATATTTGTACCACGGAAATAATTTTTAGTTTTATAAAGTTTATCCATTAGGCTATTGGATGCATCTCATTTATAACTATAAAGTAATGAGAATGAATAGTGATAAAAGTATTTTTTTAAATTTATGATTTCTCAATAATTAACTGTATGAGCCTGAAAATGTTAAAATATTTTTATATGTCTTTTTAAAAAATATTTTGTTAATTAACTGATAGATTGAGAGAGAGGGCACAAGCAATGGGAGGGCAGAGCCAAAGGAAGAAGCAGGTTCCCCGCTGAACAGGGAGCCCAATGTGGGACTCGATACAGGACGCCAGCATCATGACCTGAGCTGAAGGCAGCTGCTTAACCAACTGAGCCACCCAAGTGCCTCATTTTTGTATGTCTTCTTTCTCATTTCTTAAAGAACTTCAATTTTTCTCCTTTTATCTCATGGGGCAGTGGTGAGGATAAAATGTGAATTCCGTGAAAATGTGAGAAACACCATACAAATAAAGTAATTGCATTACTATTGCTCTTACTAGTATTGTAATTATATTCTTACGCCACTTCCTAGCCCTTAAATACCCAAGATGGAGCCAGCAAACTAAACTTGTGCTATTTGAAGTTTTCCAAGGCACTTTTAATTAACTTAAAGAACTGGAGGGAAAAAACAAATTTCTAAATTCTAAATTTCTAAATTCAGATAATGTGACATATCTTTCTGACCAAAGGTTGTGTTTCAATCATGTGGCCCTGTCAGTGGTGCCTAGCATATTTTTAGGTGTGTAGTACAAAGTACAATCAGTCCAACTTTGTCTTATTTGTTACCCCCATCATCTCCGTTTTTTTTTTTTTTTTAAGGTTTTAGTTAATTATTTGAGAGAGAAAGAGAGTGAGAGAAAGAGAGAGCATGAAAGGGAGGAGGGTCAGAGGAAGAAGCAGACTCACCATCAAACAGGGAGCTTGATGTGGGACTCGATCCCAGAACCCTGGGATCAACACTTGAGCAGAAGCAGATGCTTAACCAACTGAGCCATCCAGGTATGGCTTCCTCCCTCCCCTCCCCCTTTCCCCCGCCACCCTTATCTCACTTGAAGGTGATCCTTTGCCTAAGGGAATGGGGTAATTTATGTTTAAATATTTATTAATTGCTTTTGACATATTATTTTAATAATCAAAGTACTTAAGAACTTTGAGTTCCACTTACTGAGCATGCTTTCTATTGCTACATTTTGATTTGCCATGCCTTTGCCACTTCTGTGCCTGTATTCCTTGAAATGACAGTTTAAGCCTCCTAATTTTTCAAAGTATCGGTAGTTATAAAAGAGCATTGCAGGTTCAGATTTTTCATATGTTGAGTTAACACCATTAGATACTGCCATGAAAGCAGGTGAACCAGCATAAATCATACAATCATACAGCTGGAAGAAAACTCCAAAGGTCACATAGTTAATTCTCTTGACTCCACATAGACTGCCTTGAAATTAACCTAGACAAATAGGTGTCTGTCTAGGAACTTAAAGGTCAAATGGCATCATGAATGCATGAACACTTCTAGCCAACTGGCGTATGAGGTGATATTTTAGGTAATTTAAGTACAGAATCTTCATATTGGCTTAGTCATCTGAACATAGGAATATTTCCATTTGGACAGTAGTGTAGTTAGCAAAAGAAAGTAATTCGAAATCTAAAGATTTTGTTGAGACTGGAAAAAGGAGCTACATATGAAATGCCTGTATCCATTATCTACTGCTATGTAACAAACCACCACAAAACTTAATGACTTAAAATAATAATAACAATTTATCACCTGTGATTACCAAACTTGGGCAGGGTTCAGTGGGAATGGATCATCTCTACTCCCTACGGTGTTGACTGGAGCATGTTGACTTGAGTTGCAGGACACAAAATGGCCTCACTCATATTTTTGGCACAACAGATAGGATTGCTAGAATTAGTGGAGTATGCTGAAACTTTATGTCTTTCTGGCCTCTGCAGAAGAAGAATCCTAACTTTTTTATATGGAGATTTACTATCCAAAGGACAAAAACAGAAGATCCACAACTTTTAAGAACCAGGGATGCTACTCGTGGAGTGTCACAACTGCTGTATTTCATTGGTCAAGCAAGTCACAAGGCCAATGGTCACTATTAAGAGAAGTAGAATATGTCTTCATGTGAGAAAGGCAAGGAGGTACAGAGAAGGGTCAAATTTGTAGGAACAAATTTTGGTAAAATCTACCATGATAAATCATGCCCCTCTCAGCTGAAAAATATACCCAGCCCCTTGAACACCTCCCCAACACATCTCATCATAGCCTATGACTTGAAGTCTAGTATCTTCTGATCTGCATCAGGACTGGCCTTGGATAGTGCTTCCTGGGTTCAAGTCCAGCTTCTCTGGAGAACTGAGAATTTAAAAGGCTGGTTATCTGCTCCTATTACTAATCATAAGATAGGGACAGGACAATAGAGATTCCCTTTTAAAGAGTAGAAGAGTAGGAAACACATAGCAGTCTGTGTCCATAGCTCTTCTGAAATCAAGCTGTTGCTTGCTCTTAGAGCCCTCCGTGTCTGCAGACAGGGAATGTTCTCTGAATATAATCCAGTTCTGGCCTGTGATTCATTATTTCATGGATAGCCTTGACATGTGACTGCATCCTCTGCGCTATCAGCTTTGTTCTCTGAGATGTCATTCCTTTATCATAAGAAATAACTATGTGTGGGGCACCTGGGTTGCTCAATCAGCGGAGCGTCCAACTCTTGATTTTGACTCAGATCATTATCTCAAGGTCATGAGATAGATCCCCGAGTCCGGCTCTGTGTTCAGCGGGGAGTCTGCTGGAGATTCTCCCTCTCTCCCTCTCCTCTTCCCGGCTCCCTTGAGAGAGAGAGAGAGAGAGGAAAGAAAGAAAGAAAGAAAGAAAGGAAAGAAAGAAAGAAAGAAAGAAAGAAAGAAAGAAAGAAAGAAAGAAAGAAAGAAAGGAAGGAAGGAAAGAAAGAAAAGAAAGAAGGGAAAGAAAAGAAAGAAAGAAATATTTGCTGTGAAGTAGGCTTTCTTCTTGATACTAAAATAGCTGTGGACAGAAGCCCCTTTTCATTATGAACTGTCTTAATTCCTATTAGTCCAAGCTTGTACACTTTTCTAATAACTTTGTATTAAGTTACTGTATGAAATTATAGTTCATCTTATTAGACAAAACCATACCCACAATGTCTTCAAGATAAGCCCTTCTCAACTTTTGACTGCAAGCCATGGCTCTACTGGACATTCCCCTGAATATTCTTAGAATATATATATATATATATATATATATATATATATTTAATGCTGGGGGAAAACAGGATAAAACTCAAGGCTTTCTGAGGTTTCAAAAAGAGGTCTTATAAAACACCCTTGATTTGATCTTTTTACTGGCAGTGCCCTGAATTTGATCTTTGCCTGGGGCTATTTTTAACTTTGAGGCTGGGGATTAGAAAAAAAATAAATGATTTTGCAACCTAGGAAGTCCTCAGGTGGAAATATTTCCTCTAAATCCTGTTTCAAAACTGAATATTTTCTTTGTTAGCTCACCACTTGTCCTGTATTTTATCAGCCATAGTAAAGAAAGTCAATTGACACTTTTGACATTCTGTCTAGGTACCTTCTTCATCAGATATATTTTCTACATTTTATGCTAAGTCAATCAGTAGTTTTGTCAATGTTTCCATCAATACAGAGCGCTGGTTTTCTTTCCCTTGGCCTCTTAGTGCAGCCACTTTATGGTTTTTCCAGCCTCTATCAACAGTTTCCTCTGCCCATCCAGCCCAGAAACCACTTGGTTCTAAGCTGATACCACATATTTTAAGTTTCTGTTATGTAACACTCTATTTCCATGTATCAATGTCTGTTTCATTTATGTATTACTGAGTAAAGAACCACCAAATCTTTAGCTACTTAAAACCACCTTATCATTTCCCACAATTTTTTCATTCCTTTTTTTTTTTTTTTTTTTTTTTTTTTTTTAAGCAGGCTCTATGCTCAGCACAGAGCCCACATGGGCTTTGATCTCACAACCCTGAGATCGCAACCTGAGCTGAAGTCAAGAGTCAGCCACTTACCCAACTCAGCCACCCAGGCACCCCATTTCCCACAATTTTATAAGGAAGACACTGAAACGGGCAGGACTTCTGCTCAATTTCATGTTAGTGGTGGTCACTTAGCTACTTAGTGACTATTGCATTTAGCTGGGAACAAAGTTGACGCTGGAACATCTAAGATGTCTTTAGTCACATATTTAGTACTGCAGACAGGGTAGATAGAATGTCTGGTATCTGACTTGGCTTGTCTGTGTATGTTTACTCACAACTCAGTTGTCTGATCTGAACTTCTTTGCATGGCAGCTAGATTTCCAAAAGTAAAAGCAGAGGCTGTTAGTCTACTTGAGACAGAAGTGTAGATCTGCAGAACATCTTCTTCACTACATTCTCTTGGCAAAAGATGGCCACAAGGCTAGCTCAGATTCTAGAGGAAGATACCATAGCCATGTACCAATGGGACTATGGTATGTACATACAGAGACTGAAGAAATTCTTTGAAGTTATCTTTAAAGATAATCTATCACTTAATTTGCCAGTATGATTCTGGATATAGAGTGAGTGACCAACAAATGTCAGTTGTCTTTCATCAACACCCATCAGATGATGCATATGTTAGTCCTTTATAATGAACATGTTTATTCAATAATGATTTAAAAAATAAAATGAATTTTACTCTCTCAATTACTTAATATAGTAATCTGGTTTTCAGTTTTAAATTTCTCCTTTTTTTTAAGATTTTATTTATTTATTTGACACAGAGAGAGACACAGAGAAAGAGGGAACACAAACAGGGGGAGCAGGAGAGGGAGAAGCAGGCTTCCTGATGAGCAGGGAACCCGATGTGGGCCTCGATCCCAGGACCCTGGGATCAAGACCTGAGCCGAAGGCAGCCGCCTAATGACTGAGCCACCCAGGTACCCAAATTCCTCCTTTTGAAATAAAGAAGGAGAGGGTG
Organism: Martes martes; assembly: GCF_963455335.1. NCBI lineage: Eukaryota > Metazoa > Chordata > Mammalia > Carnivora > Mustelidae > Martes > Martes martes. The sequence goes on along the minus strand of NC_137898.1, from coordinate 25,767,774 downwards.
CCTGGGTGGCTCAGTTGGTTAAGCATCTGCCTCTGCTCAGGTCATGATCCCAGGGTTCTGGGATCGAGTCGTGCCTTGGGCTCATTGCTCAGTAGGAAGTCTGCTTCTCTCTCTCTCCCTCTACCCCTCCCTCCCTGCTCAAACTCTCTTTTTCTCTCTCAAATAAGTAAATTTTTAAAAATCTTTAAAAATTTTTCAAAAAATAAGGAAGGAATATTTTCAGTGACAAATGATTTTGAGAGATCAAGTAGTATGATTACAAAGATGATCCTAGATTTTGCAATTCCACAGTCATTAGTGCACTTGTCCTTTTATATGTCCTAAAGCCTTTTCCATTACATTGAGGAATAAAGGAGGATGTGAGATAGTAGAATCTGTGAATAACAGCTATTCAAAATTTAGTGCTTAAAATATTACAGGATGTGGGGAAGAGAGAGATTGTGAAGAGGTGTGTTTCTGCTTATATGTGAGGAATTTAACTTTTGTGAGCTTCCCACTCTCCCTTTGTTCAATCTTTGATTATGTTACTTGTTCTAGCCAATAAGGGTATGTGCTGTGTAGATGAGATGTAGTCATCTAAGTAAGCATGTGGGCGTGATACAGTCATCATCTATACAGTCATCATCTATAGCTATAGGTAACATCCCCAGATAAAATGGAATTTTAGACAAAGATCATATGGACTGATTTTTTACACTTTTCTTTTTTTTAAACACAGGGATTTCTTTTTTTCTTTTCTGTTTTTTTTCTTCTGAACAGTTTATAGGACAAACAATTTCTAGCCAAGTGCATCCAGGAGTACTGACATCCTATTCTTTTGGTATCAGGCTTCAGAAGCGTTTAAAAACTCTGGAAGCACTGAAGGTTGGGAAACTCGAGGGAAATACTGGCCACGTCAGCAGCCGCTCTGCACCGCAGTGTCTGTCGCCAAGGCCGCAGCGGTTCTAGCAACGTGGTCTCTACCACTGGGCGAGGAGAAGGGGCCCTTTCATCTTCGTGAGTTTCAGAGGCATTTCAGAGAGTATTTTCAAAGCTCTGTGGGGGCAATACTGAGAAAGAGCGCATTAGAATGTGTTTGCAGGAGTGAGGCGGAGAGAGCCCCCTGGTCCCCAAAAGCTCTGCAGGGAGCTGCAAGAGAGAGCGTTGTGTTTTTGTCATTTCCCCACATGCTTCGCTCAGGCTACACAATGTGTTCACAGAGCCAGGAGGAGAGACGAGGCACTGAAAGGGATCCGAGGGTAGGGACCAGGGTAGCGATCCGTGCCAACTCCAGTCTTCAGTGAATCCAACTCCGCGCGTAGATCAGAAGAAGCTTAGAAAGATTATAATAGTGCAGTTCAGGGGACGGAAGAGCAAAGGCTGAACGACGTTCCTGGAGAGGGGAGGTGAGCCAGAGAATGAGGCTGGAGGTACAGCATCAGAGGGAAAGAAAATGTTTACACACTGGCCTCTGGGTTTACACGAGTGACGCGCTAAACCCCAAAGGGACGATCAGTGCGGGATGTGAAGGGAGTGGTTTGTGGCTTCTGCCCAAAGGCTGGAAATAAAATGCGCAGTGACTAAGGAAACGGTAAAGGAAATTTGGGGGGTGTTGAAAAACAGAGTCTTGTGAAGGCGCTTACGCTTCATTGAGGTGAAAAATCCGTTATGTTCTTTTTTCTTGTCAGACACTGTAGTAGGCCTTTAAAAAAAGGAAGACCCTAACTTTAGAGGTAATCATTTTTCATATGGTAAAAATAGGCATGCAAACTAATAATTAGGATTCAATGCACAGAAATAAATAATCAGGATTCAAAACATGTAAAATTATAAATTATCTACATCTTCAATCTACAAAAGCATCTTATTTTTTTTGTCTTTTTACTGGATGAGACTCTAAATGTAAAAATGTCAGTAAGAAAGTGAATTTATTCAGTATTTGTGAATTTTTATCTTCTAGTATGGGTAGCATTTCAAACTTATTTTTGGTTTTGATGTGTGGGATTGTTGTTGATAATCCCGTCTTATCTGTGGAGGCTTCACTCTGAGACAGATTTCTTTCCTGTTCATATTAGACATTTGTACCCTTATAAATAACTTACCTCCACCAGGCCAGTGTTTTTTACTTCACATACAAATTTAATTCTGCTGTCCATACTCTTGAATCTTCCTCAAACTTCCCTCTCCACTCTTAGATCTAATTCAGAAATATATACAATCAAAGGCACAAAGGGAGGAACATGGTAAGTCATATAATTAAAGCAATATTAGCATTCATATTTACTATGTAACATGCAGACAAATTCACAGGAATCATAATGTCTAAAATTTCCAAACACTTGGAGGTTCAATGCTTTTATTTTTTTAGTTTTTTGTATAAGGAATTTTGAGTTAGATGAAATAAAGCAACTTGACCAATGTTAAAAGTTCAAGAAGTGACATATTTAATTTAAAGACTTATACACTATGTCATAAAATAGTATCTATTTTTCCAAGCTTAAAATTTTGTCACCTAACATCGAGAATATAAGAAAGTATTTTTGATGCTTTAAAGAACAATATTTGGGATGCGTGAGAAAAATAGACTTTAGAATGCTTGGATCTCCAGTGGCAACAGCATGATTTAGGTCGGTGAAGAGAAGTAGTTTGGCCTTCCAAACCAACATGTTTAGTTGAAGATAATGAGATCAATTCATTTAAAAATAAAAATATATTTCTGCCTCCAGGAATATGGAACAAAGATACTTTTTCCTATTTCTCTCTTCCTAAGTAACCTTTAGTTTTAGTCCAACTAAAAGCCTTGGACATTATATTTTTAAAAAATACAAAAAAGAAGATTAGAGATAGGAAGAAAGGCCAGCTAGAAACCTCAGGACCTAAAGAACAGCACGGTGGTGGTGAGTTACCTGTGTTTTCTTTTTGCCTTATATCACACACTTGGAATTTAAGAAGCTGTCAACCTGGAAACACCAGTGGACACAGATAACGCCCCAACAAAAGCCTGCTCTCTCTAACCATTGGGCTAGGAAAGAATTTTTAGACTATAAAAGTGCAACTTTAATCGTACAGCACGGAAAAGTCTGGCCCCACTTTACAACGTCAGCAAGGACAGAACGTGTACCCTGGACTTGTACCTGTCAGACTGGAAGGAGGCCTTTGACCCCCACCCCGCTGGAATCAGAGAAGGCCAGGTGGGTGGAGTCCATGTCAGTGGAGTCCATATGGGGAACCTAGACTTCCCTCTCAGCAAGCAGCAGCAAATTGCTCCTACCCCCAAACACAAGTATAGACCACATGTGGAGATAAAACTCCCACCCTGCCCAGCAGAGATGGAGAACCATTCCCGCTTGAGTGTCATGGAAGTTGCGTGGGGAATCTGGACTTCTGTTTCCACTAAACAATAACTCAGTGGCACCCCTACCTCTTTCCCTGCTAGGTCTGTGTCAGAAAAAGCCTGTGACAAAGATGGTGTTAACATTTCCCTCAGCGTGACCAAACTTGTAACAGGTTTCTTCCTGCCTTCAGGGTCTTGACCTCTCTTTCCTTAGTGCATTTTCTTGAGAAAATTTATAACTCCAAAATCTTCCTCTGTCCCTTGGAGACATAATATTTTATTTTTTTTAATTTTTAAAAAAAGATTTTATTTGTTTATTTGACACAGAGAGAGAAGACAAGTAGGCAGAGTGGCAGACAGAGGGAGAGGGAGAAGCAGGTTTCCTGCCAAGCAGGGACCCTGATGCGGGGCTCGATCCCAGAACTCTGAGATCATGACCTGAGCTGAAGGCAGACGCTTAGCCAACTGAGCCACCCAGGCACCCTGAGGCATAGAAGTGTCTTGCCAGTTTTATAACCCAAGCTAGTAATTCTCTACAACTTGGGAACCATCCCTTTGAAATCTGCTCATCAAGGAAGAGAGAGTTCCCATCCTCCAGTCTCTGTGGGTGGATAGAAATGTAACTTTGTTGGGAGGGACTCCTGGGTGGTTCATCAGTTGAGCACCTGACTCTTGATACCAACTCAGATCTTGATCCCAGGGTGGTGATTTCAAGCCCCATACTGAGTGTAGAGCCTACTTAAAAAAAAAAAAAAAAAAAAAAAAGAAGAAGAAGAAGAAACAAAGAAACAAACTTGATTTAATGGGGGTGCCTGTGTAGCTCAGTTTGTTAAGTATCCAACTCTTGATTTCAGCATTTCAGCTCAGGTCATAACCTCTCTCCCCCTCCTCCTGCTCCTCTGACCCCCAGCCCCACGTGCTACATGCTCTCTCTCTCAAAACAAATTAAAAAAAAAGAGAGAGAGAGAGAGAGAGAAATATAATATAGGTGTATAAATTGGTAACTTGCTCCAAACTATGAAGTATTTCCTCTTAGAAAGAATCCAGAAAGTTTGCTTTACTTTTGGGTAAAGCTGATTAGTGAGTACACGTGGTCTAAGATCCACTCCCAGCCCCAGCTCCTAGACTCCACAGTCCTTTCTTTCAGTGCGGTTGAGTTTAGACTGTATCTTAGTCTCTCTCCTCTGCTGCCTATTTAACTTGGTGCAATTTCTGCTTTAACCCTGGCCAAAACACGCTACCTCGTAACATAGTACAAAAATGTTTAGGTTTCAAACAAAAATCACACATTAATATGAGAACCAGGTGGATTTAAAGTGAAAGTGAATGGAAGATAATCAATACATGCTGGCAGCAAGATGACAGAAATATTAGAAAATATCTGATAAATAATTTGAAATAACCATGGTAAGCAGAAAGAGTACTTCAATGGACAATTAGGAACATGCTTGAAGCAAAAGAAAAAATAAAATAGTAAGTTTTACCAAAGCGTTGAAATTATCAGCCCCCAAATAGAATATATAAAGATTGATCAAAAGAAAATTTTAGAATTGAAAACAATAATCAAAATAAAAATCCTGTGGATGGTCTCTTCAGCAGAATGGAGGTGTAGTATTTTTATATATTTTAGAAACTTTGTGCTGTTTGTCCTTATTTTACCAAATACTTGAAAGAGGAATACTATAACTGGCCTATGAAACTAATGAGGGAATTTGTTAAAATAAAAATGAATTGTTCTGGAAGTAGGCCCCACCTATATGAATTTACTCCATTTAATTGGACTGATGAAGGTGTTTAATTTGGTAAAACTACCATTTTAGGTTTATATAATTATCATAATGTATTGGCAGGTGCTGTGTTGTTTTATGTTTATCACTTTAATATTTCACAGAATATAGGACACATAAAATTGTTGGTACAGAAGATAATTAGATGATCCATGGTCTTAACATTAAATAACATTGAATTATAGAGAGAAAAAGATATTTCTCTTTATTTTTCTTTCTGGCTTCCTTAATTGCTCAGAAAAGATATCTCTGTTGAATATCACAATTTATAATCTTTCCCTCTTTTAACAAAGTAATGCTTCAGGCTCAGAATCTTCAGCTGGAACAATATTTAAATATTTAGGTAGGATTTTGTAGTACTGCTTTGTTTTCAAAGAGTTTACTTTTTGGGTTTCTGTTATTATGAAAAAAAATCCTTGTTTTCCATTATGATGAGGATATAAAGTTTCCTTTTAGAAAATACTTTTAATTTAAAAAAAATCAATTTAAATAAAAATAATAAGCCAAAAGAACACATATGAAATGAAAGTAGCAAAACTCATGATGGCATTATGCTAATTCAGAATATTAATTATTATGCATTAGCTCATTGGGTGTCCCATTAATTATGAGATTAATGTCTCAGTTTCACAAGTGCAGGAACTGAAGCTAAGTGATTTATTCCAGGTTTCACAGATAGTTACAGATAGATCCTACATCTTATACATTCAGCTCCTTGGCGAGGGCCCCTCCTTTAAAACGATGCCTCCAGAGTTGAAGAAGTCACTCTTCTCTATAGGAATTCTAGTCCAGATTATGTGGTTCATTGTCTCCAACACCGATAAAATGATTGTGCGAATCTTATGTTGTTACCTCTAGCAAAAATATACAATTTTTAGTAGTAATCACTGAACTGAGATTATTTAAAAAATTCATAATCTCCTTAAAGGACACCTCAGATGAGTTTATTTTGTTGATTATTATAGTGTGGATCATTTAATAAAAAGTAAGGCAGGCAAATAACATAAGGGATTCTCATGTTCTTTCTTTTAAAGAAAATGAAGATGCTATTAAATTAAAAGAGAAGACAAATAAATCTAAAGCTTTGCATTTAATAAATGACTCAATGAAATCTACAAGATTGAAAAGCACGGGCTGGATGGGTTAGGAGAGAAAGCAAAAGAATATATTTGCATGTTTTACTCCAGAATTGAATTAAATGTTACATCTTCTGAAGATTCAGGGCAAAAATCACATATATAGCTATGATCAGGGAATTGAAATGGATAGCTTTTATTATTCAAAGAAGACTGTGATATTAATCAAAAGAAACCAAAGAGAATGCATTTCAGTTATTTGATGAGCATATTTGGACAGATCTTAACATACACAATGGAGATAACTATATAAAAATTTCAATTCCCTCTTTCCTGACTCTATTGATGCATAAATCATTTTTGTTTGAGATATTCATTTAAGATGTTAAAGCCTTTTAAATTGTCTTATAAAATTGTAGAATTACATGTAAAAGGATGTTTTTAATGGATTGGCAGTTACCAAAATTCCAAATCCTAACTTCTGAAAATAGTCTTGGGATTCTTACAGAAAGTCATAAAGACAAAAAAAAAATCTGTAATTAATTTTTCACCAAAATTTATTTAGGTATGTTGCTTTAAAATGACAAAAAGCGCAGCCCACATGAAGAAAATAACTACCATTGTGCAAAAAGGACAAGGAGAAAAGGAAAATTCGTTATAAAAATTTCAGTAACTAGAGTAAAAATTTCCTGAATCTTTACTCTTCTCAACTCAGTGGTATCCTTAGGATTCATGCTATATTATTAACTTCTGAATACATGGTCTTAAACAGGCATGGGTATAGCTTTGGGTAAGTTTAGTAAAAACAATATTGGTAAAATACCCATTTAGAAGGTACATTCACTAGGATCCACTTTACTTAGGAGTCCGTATTAATAACTGCTTTGTTACATACTGTGGTGAAATCCCATCTATATAATAGATGTGAGACTCTAAGACCTTAAAGTCAAATTCATGTTGACTACTAACACTGTGAATCTTGAGACAATTCTAGTAGGAAAGTGTGAGCTCACTGTGTTCTGCAGACTTACAGAGATATGTAAGCAACAGAAGTCCATTATGTTCTCACAGCAAACTTCATAATAAAACAATGATCCCTCTAATTTTCAGAAGCATTTTTCAGTTTAAGCAATTAAATGGAGAAGACCTGTGGTTTTTTTGTTTGTTGTTGTTGTTGTTTGTTTTTTTAAGAGAACACTCCCTGAATCTTTCTACTGCCTTAATTGTGGTGAGTACTTCTTAGGAGCTCTGATCTGCTCTGTTATGTATCCTCTGCACAAACTTAAATGTTTTATGATAGGAGGCACTATTCAGAACAAAGGATAAAATTAGAATATGGATTTTCTTTTCTTTTCTTTTTTTAAGATTTTATTTATTTGAGAGAGACACAGAGAGCGTGCACCCGTGCAAGAGCACACATTTGGGGGAGGGGCAGGGGAAGGTAGAGAAGGAGAAGCTGACTCCCCACTGAGCAGAAGCAGAAGCAGGGTTCCATCCAGAACCCTGGGATGACTACCTGAGCCAGAAGGCAGATACTTAACCAACTGCCCATAGAATGAGGATTTTATACACATAAGAAAAATGTTCTTATTAATAACCAAATTCTGGGCAGATCAGCCCATTTTGCCCCAATACATAAGTCAGAAAACTTCACATGAAAATGATTTGTATACAGTCAATTTGAATCATTAGGCCAGAAATCCGAATAAACTGTCCCACCCACATCTATCTATCTATCATCTTCATCTATCTTTCATCCATCTATCTTTATTTATTTAAATTTATTTCTTTATTTATTGTGGTTTGTAAATCATTATTTTTCTTTTGTTTTGTTTTTGTTTCAAGTTTTTATTTAAATTCTAGGGAGTTAACATATAGTGTAATATTGGCTTCAGAAGTCACCCACATCTTTAACCACAGGACACTTCTAATCATAGGAAACAAACTGAGAGTGGCTGGAGGGGTGGGAGGTGGGGGGATGGGGAACTGGGTGATGGACTAAGGACATTAAGGTGATGTAATGAACACTGGGTATTATGGAAGACTGTTGAATCACTCACCTCTACCTCTGAAACCAATAATATATTTTGTTAATTAATTGAATTTAAATTAAAAACAAACAAACAAACAACACCAAAATTTTTCCTATCACCATTTAATAAACAATAACTAATTTTAAGTTTTTATCTCTCTTGGTTAAAAATGTATCTCTTGGGACACCAAAGGAGTCATTTTTCCTATGAAGTAGTATGGGGAATCTCTGATTTGATCTATAATTGATTAGAGGTACTCAAATTATGATTCAACAAAGCTGAGAGGTCAACTGCATGAAATCTAGCCCCAGGCACAGATATATACCACAGAGGGCTACAATTTTACCTTTTAAGATATAAATATACTAAAGAAGGCCACAATTTTATATTTTAAGAGATTTCTAGGGAATTTTACCTAGAACTAAATAAAATAACTTAATTACCATAAAAACATGCACTATTTTTCAGTTCTTGTATAAAATCCTCCAAAAGTGTTGGATGCTATGAAATAAAGGATCTTTTGAAACAGAATTGTCTTGGTCACAGGAAAAAAAAAAATGTTCAAAACACCGTAGACTGTAAAACTGTTCCTCAACAATTTATTGTATCGTCTACATTAAAAGTGATGGAGCATTGATAAAGGATAAGTTCCAATGTGGAATAATTTTGCAGTAATAACATCATTGTTTAATACATTTATATGTTACCTTGTGCTAATGACACCTACATGTCCCATGGTGGTTCCATTGTATATTAGCCATTCTCAGCTAAAGACAAGAGAGGACTACTCAAAAGGAAATGTCATGGACATCTGGATGGCTCAGTTAGTTGAGTGACTGGCTTGATTTTGGATCAGGCTCTGATCTCAGGGTCCTGGAATCAAGCCTGTGAGGGGGTCTGAGTGCAGGGAAGACGTTGCTTGAGGATTCTCTATCTCTCCCTCTCCTCCTGCTCCTCTGCTCACATGCTCTCTCTCTCTCTCTCCCCACTCCCACCAAAATAAATAAATAAATCTTAAAAATAAAAAAAAGAACAAAGGTCACTTTTACACTTGAGTTTAGAGAAAAGTGGCACAAAATTAACAGGAGGGCGAATGGGAATTAATTTTATCGAAAACCATAGAAGGTCTATGTGATAATTGAGTAAGACAAAGATATATATTTTTAAAGATTTATTTATTTATTTTAAAGACAGAGTGTGGGGAAGGGCAGAGTGAGAGAGAAAGACAGGAACTCAAGCAGATTCTGTGCTGAGCACAGAGCGTGGGGCTCAATCTCATCATCTTGAGATCATGACCTGAGCCAAAAATAAGAGACCGACAGTTAACCTCCTGCACCACCCAGGTACCCCAAGACAAAGATATTTTTATCTTTTTTATCAAACATCTAAAGAAACATTGTTTTTCTATTTTTAATTAATGAACAGTTTTAGATACCTGTTTTGGTTAAAGATATTTTGCCAATTGTTGTATATGTAATATAAAGGTATATGTTGACATTGTAAAGTTAAGCGGCATATAACTTAGTACCTTTTTCACATTCTCTAAGTACTATTTCCCAAGAAAAAGAGCAAAGTCTACACATTTTCAACTAAGGAACCTACTATTTACTGATAAACCCATGACTTATCTGAAAGTATCTGTAAGTAAAAAAACAAAAGTGACAAATAAAATTTTAATTAATTAATTAATTAATTATTTTAATTATTTTTAGCAACTAAGGACTCCTATTATAGTTGAATATTCAGAGAGAGATAGCATCAAAATGAAGGATCCCAGAGTTCACAGTTTCAGTTCGATTTTTTAATCTGTTATGCTTGGCAATGTTGCTTTGTGTCTGGCAAAAATCTCATCACCTGCGGGGTTATGCTGTTTTGTTTGAAGGGATCTAAGTAAACCCTTTTCAAAAATGGAGTACTGCTTTCAGTATGCCAGATTTATTTTGTGCAAGGTATAAAGAAGTAAAACAAGAAAAATTAGCATAATATTAAAGCACTAAATTCTCCTTTATCTATTCTATAGAATAAGGATATAAACTAGACTTGTTTAGTGTGAGTATAATTTAACCATAATATCACCATTCTCTTAATTTTGTTCTGTTCTTCTGCCTCCTACTCTGTAGCCTTGTGTCTCCAATAGGCCTTATGACTTTCTTCAGTTTTATACTTACCACTTTTTAAAAATATTATGGTTACATATATATGAATCTTAAATAAAATATTATTTGTTTTTACTTGTCTTAGATCTTTATGCAGATGACATCATACTATAGTTTGTAATCTGTGACTTTTTTCCTCCATAGTACCTTTATAAGATTTTTGTTATTGTTTCTGGTTGTAATTCATTTTTCATGATAATATTCCATCAAATTACTTGCCATAATTTATCTTTAAATTTTGCTTGTAGTATTTAGGTTTGTTATTTAAAGTATTTGCTTTAGCAAACTGTGCTTCTGAGAACTGTCCAGTACATGTTCCTTGGTGTTCATATGCCAGAATTTCTCTAAAATAAATATATAAGACGATGAGGGATTTATAAGATATTATACTACCAATTTAACAAGATATTGTCAAATTATCTTTCAAAGAGTCCTGCTTATTTACCTATCATCCCCATTGTGAAAGAGTTCCCTTTGATTTACACTGTACAATATTATTTTTTATTTTTTCATTTGCTTCACGGTGTACTGTGATGAAAATCTAAATTTTAATATAATTGGATTTTTTCAAATTTTTTGTGATTAGCTTTTATCCTCTATTGTTAAAGAAACCAATTGATACCAATATTTATAAATGCACACTTCCATAATTTCTTCTAAAATATTAAAATTATCAGTTACTTTAAGTTTTTTTAAGTTTTAATTCTTTTTTTTTTCTTTGCAAGGAGTCAGATAGGAACCCCAAATCCTATTTTTCTCATGAAAATACATAATTTTCTCATTTTCATTTATTGAACATTTCCTCAGTAATCCAAACTGTTGCCTATATCTCTCTTGGGGCCCTCTGCTTCCTACATTAATTCTGTGTATCTTCACGAGTACCAGTGTCTTTTTCTTGGGCTATTTTTAAGAATATCTCTTTTTCTGGGGAACCTGGGTGGATCAGTTGTTGAGCCTCTGCCTTTAGCTTGGGTCATGATCCCAGGGTCCTGGGATCGAGCCCCACATTGGGCTCCCTGCTCAGCAGGGGAGCCTGCTTCTCCCTCTCCCTGCTCATACTCTCTTACTCTCTCTTTGAAATAAATAAATCTTAAAAAAAAAAAAAAAAGAATATCTCTTTTTCTTTATCTTTAGTAGATAGGCACGGTGAGCCTAGGTGTGGTTTTCTTTCTGTATATTTTGCTGGGCATGCTGAACGGTTTTAAATCTCTGGCATGGTATTTCATCAATGTTGAAAAATTCTTTGTCATTTTTCCTTCAAATATTTTTCATCCTCATTCTCTTTCTCTTCTTAGATTCTACCTGCTTTTGTGTTAATAATTACTTCATGTCTCATATAGCTCTTGCTTTTTATATTTGAATTTGTATTTTTTTTCTTTATGCATCATGATTTTTTATCATATCTTCCAGGATATGTATCTTCTACTCTCCTGTATTTTACCTGGAATTAAATAATTTTGCGTTCTTAATTTCGGTGATTATGCTTTCTATATATGGAATTTTCATTTGCTTCTTTTTTATAGATTGCAAATCTCTGCTTAGATTTTTTAGGATTTTACTATCATCAAAGTTTAATTTATTTCTATTGCATTTTTCTTGTTTTTGGGTAAATCACTCCTGCATTTTGGTTTGCTGAGCAGTTATTGATTCAATACCACATAGTGGCTGTGAGGCTTGTAGGTAAAATTTAAAGCTGTGAAAGGAGTTCTGTTTGTCCAAGTAGTATGTGCTTTTGTTTTGGGCAGTTTATGGCAGATTTTATTTATTTGAGAAGAGGGGAGAGAGAGAGGGAGAGCGTGAGTACAAGAGCTGGGGTGGCAGGGGTGGGGGGCAGTGGGGAGAGGGAAAAGCAGACTCCCTGCTGAGCAGGAGCAGGGAGCCCAACACGGGGCTTGATCCCAGGACACTGGGATCATGGCCTGAGCTGAAGACACTTAACTGACTGAGCCACCCAGGTGCTCCCAAATTTCTCCTTTTTAAGCACATTGATTTGAAACCATTACTTACATGAAGGAGCTTTTCTGAATGATAAACAAATGTTTTTAAAGGTTAATGTCACCTCATTTTTCTGTCTTCTAAATCTCATGTGAGTTCTTCTCACTGGTAAAATCTAATCTAGAACCATCTGGGCAAGGTGACTCTTAAAAATACAGTTATTTGTTTCTCCTGTGCCATGCCAAGGATACTTAGAAGCAAATCATAAGATACCATGTAAACTAGTACATGTAACGACAAGGCTCACAGAAAAGTGACATTTGAGCAAAGCTCTGAATGATTTAAAGAAAAAGAAATTATTAAGCTATCTGGAGGAAGAACACACTGGCCATAGTGCAAGGATTCTGAGGTGAGAGCATCCCTAGTATGTTCTAACAAAAGCTAGGTAGTCATTGTGGTTACAATAGAGTAGGCAAGGGTGAGAGTAGTAGCAGACATATTCAAAGAGATCATGGGAACCAGATCTATGCTTTATTTTGTTTCTTACCCTTAGTAAGGTGGGAATCCTTTGGAAGGTTTTGAGCAAAGTAGAGATATTACTGAAATAACAAAATTATTTTCCCTTAATTGGTAAACAAAAATTCATCTTCACAAATGAGGAAAGTATAAGTGTCAGGGAACAGTTCTACATCTCAGAACATGAGTTGACATTTTTAATAAACAAAAGCATAAATGTTTACCATCTTGAAGTATATATATTTTGGTTATTTTTCCACTCAGTAAACAACATATAGGCTCATGTGTGACATCAACACTGCCGTGTGAACTTGTTGTACTAAATGATAATACTGATGAGAAAGATGATGATGCTAATAATACCACCAAGTATCACTATTATGGTACGCTGGTTACTGATTTCCTATTTTATGTATATGTGAATATCTGTATCTATATCCATCTATTTATTTCCGTCCATATCTATACATGAGTTCAGTTGCCTTTAATACTAAATCGGTAACCAGCCTACCATAGTAAATAATAATCTTTTACATCACAAACATATACATATTTAATTTTAAGAATATAAGTATGACATAAACACTTTCAAATATGAAGTAATAAAGTAGCATATCCTATACATGGTGGACTTAGTACAGTCTGCATCCTGCTTCCTGACTTCCTCATGATTACAATAAATTTCCCTCATTGACCTACTTCAACATGCTCCACATATCACTTTTCCCCTTGAAATTATGATGCCACATTATGTAGGCCAAATAAAAGATTCTTTTCAGAAACATTGGAAATCTCATCAGCATATTTACATACTTATCACAGAGGATATGCTACATTGCCTAAAGTTTTAAAAATAATAATGCAGACCACTTAGCTAATGAAGATACAGTCTGAAAGCTTTTTATTTCCATATAGTAAATTGCATTTTAATAGCATTCCATTTATTTAATAAGTACTTTTTTGTAACTTTCATCTAAGTATAAATTCTCTAAAAGTTCAAAATTAAAATATTATTTAAGGGAAATAGTACTTCAGTAACAATTTCAGTCATACTGAGCCATATTAAATTCAATTGCTAAAAAATTCTTCATAGAAAATTTTTTGTAATGAGATAAAATTTTCTAATTCCTGTGCTCTCAAAAGAAGAAATTGCTTGTATGACATTTTGAGAAATATTATAATAATTTTACAATTTTCTATAATTAAATATAAAACTAAGAAATGAGAAGAGTAGCTAGAGAAGATTTTTTTTACATCTAAGTATTTGATGACACGTATTATTTAATAATAATATCTGCCACATTATTTACCCTTTATTTAATCACTCATGACTGACATAAGTACTTTGTTCATTATACATCATAATTTCTATTTAATTGGTAGATATAGACCATGATGAGAGAAAGACGATTTGTAAGTTTTGGTAACTGATTGTAACTAGTTATGATACTGCATCAATGCTTATGATATTAATTCAATTAGGAAACATAAATAGGAGCAGAACGCAATTAGGAACTTTTTGAGGAAAACACATTCACTGTTTATTAGCTTGCATTCACACATTTTGTTTGTTAGTTAGTTAGTTTGTTTTTAGGAGCCTTTAGCACAAATGCCCCAAACTGGAAAGGCTCCACATGCCCAAATGGTGAATGAATAAACAAACTATGGCACAATGGACTATCCTGATATGGACAATACTGTGGAGGAGACTCAGATGTATTTTGCTAAAGTTACAAGTTGTATTATTCTATTCCTTTGACATTCTGGAAAAGGCAATACTGTGTTAGTTCAGTTGTTCCTAGTTGCTGGCCACAGAAACCCAAGATGAAATAACTTGAGAAAAATAGTTATATTATCAGGAAAGAACTATGAGGACTTTAAGGAGAGAAATTGATTGCATCTTAACACAACTTGTTCTGGGTACTAAGTTTGCTCATCTTTAGGTACATGTCAAGGGTTTGACTCACCAGGATCACTGGAGTAGAACAGACAATTTACATGCATATCCATACAATGTACATCTACAAGAATGCTATCATTAAGTCCAAGGTGAATTTGAATTAAATTTTTAATCATCAACATAACTATTACCATGAAAGCAACATTTGAATAAAAAAACCCAACTAATCTTATCAGAATTTGCTGAAGTGTCTATTAGTAAAAGAAAGAAAAACAATGTAATTTAAATACAAGCATAAGAATTTCTCAACAAGTTATTGCATGTTTTAAGGAGATTTACTATGCCTCAGCTTCATTCTCAAGTTAATTTGTAGACCACCTAAACTAAAAGATTTTGAATAGTTTAAAATAAATGATCCTTTATTTTGTTAACATAGGCCAACCTTTATATGGTTTACATAATTCTTTCAGAAAGGAGACTAGTGAAGGAATTGAGGTGATTCCTATTGTCTGTCAACCATCAGTGATGTAACTGGATGGCCACCTATTTCTCTGTTCCTCTGGTCATTAACTACAAAGAGAGGAAAAAAAAAAAAAAGATGAGAAGAAATGAAATAGGTATATTATAAACAACAAATAATGTCTACCTCAAATATTAATTAAATTAAAATGCTACCCAAAACATTAGCTGACAGGGTAGGTTTTAGTTCTCATGTTTATTGATGATCATGTGGCTATGTATACATGGCACTAAGAAAAGTCTGCATTGATTCTCACGGACTCTTATAGGTGATTATTAGTCAGAATGAAACATTTAAACATATTTAGCACTTCCAAGAGCTTCATAAAATGTAGATTATAAATAAATATATGCTGAATGAAGAAACTTAAAGAGATAAAGTTTGACTGTCAATACTAATACTTTTGAAAAAATTTATAAGCATTTAGAGTGCCAAACTTAATAAATAAGATTGATGTAGCTTTCATATATTTATTGAAACTTGTATAATCTTTATAATTCCATGAGTGGGGTTTATTAATTCTGTATCTATAATTAAAGAAACTGAGATTTGGAGAATGAAGGAGATTTCACTTAAGGGTATTTAATATCTCCTCTTTGAAAATAGGTTGTTTGTAAACCTGTATGATAGCCAGACTAGGGAAGTAACTTGCATTGGGACACGTCTTTTTTTTTTTTTTTGGACACATCTTTTTACAGTTAAGCCATAAGATGGACTTTAAGGATATTTGGGTACTTTTGAAATACAGGTTCAACCTGCTAAATTTCTGGACATACCAAATTACCAAAAATCAATTTATCTATTGCCTCTGATACCATCTTTGTTTCTAAAACTCAGAGTAGAAAAATATCATGCATCATGAACATTTCTCATAAATCCCAGACATTTCCTCATGGCTTTCAAGTCAATCACAGACCTGGCCTGACCTTCTTAGTTACTGAACTTGAGAGATTATGACTCAAGGAAGACTTGCTCTGTGCAGACATCAAAAAAAGAAGCTGTTGAAGAAAATTGGAATTTAGTTACTTGATCTTTGTGAGATTGAGATCTAATCCTTTCCTTTGCCAGAGTCAATGGGCAGTTGTCTAAACTTCAACTTATTTTTAGAGTGATATATAGCAGAGATGTCAAACCCCATGAAAATATTTTTTAAAAGACACAGAACTGAAACTGCACATCCAAAAGGAATATGCTATTGCCATTTTCTCACTGCCTAAACTCAACTTTATAAAGGCAAAGAGGACACAAGTAGACTATTATAGCATTAGGTATTGGAAACTATTTTCCCCTAATGATGCCAATAAAATAAAACCAAAATCATACATATAATAATCATTATCAAGTAAGTACATGACAGTTTAGTTTAAAATGACTTTGACTTTATAATAATACATATATAGAAGACCTTGAATAGTACATTTAAAAGCACGAGAAATAGTATAAGTAATTGGTGTAAGGAGAATTGCCTTTGAGACTTAATGGTTTTTGATAGTGATGAAAACATATTAGTTAATAATTTCAAGTCTTTATATACAAGGTTCTGTGAATCATTATTTCATATAAACCTCAGGCAAATCCCATATGGCAGGTATTTGGCCATATGGCAGGTAATATTTCCATGCTCCATTTACAAATGAATAAAATAAGGCTGAGGTGGTTTTTTATTGGGTGTTTTTTTTTTTTTTTTTTTTTAATAGCCCAAGTTTTCAGAGTATATGACACAGGTAGTGCTGGAACCAGATCTCATAGAAGGGCCAGAGTTCTTAACAAGTTGATATGAACAAGAATTCAGAAAAATATACCAAAATTAATTATAAATCAACAGAGTGAGTTAAAGAAGATAAAAACTAATGAAACAGAGGACCAAAACTCCATTAAAATAAAACATAATTCTTCTGAAAGTCACACAAGACAGAATGTACATGAGAAAAATCAAATTCTAACAAAGAGAAATCTTTGGTCACAAGGAACTTGAATGAAGACAAAAAGTGAAAAATACTAGAGAGAGAAGCTAATAGATATGGAAGAAAAGAAACTTGATTTTGGAAAGAAATAAAACTAACAGGAAAAGCATTCAAAACTAAAAATTATCTAAGATTTCCATATAGGAGAAGGGAGTTGGGGGAAATTGGAGGGGGAGATGAACCATGAGAGACTATGGACTCTGAAAAACAATCTGAGGGTTTTGGAGGGGTGGGGGATGGGAGGTTGGGTGAGCCTGGTGGTGGTGGGTATTATGGAGAGCACATATTGCATGGAGCACTGAGTGTGGTACATAAACAATTCTAGAACACTGAAAAGAAATTTAAAAAAATTTCAAATTAAAAAAAAAAAAGAAAGCAAAAGGAAAAAAAAAAAGATTTCCATATAGAGAAAGAACTGGGTAAACAGAGTGAGATTATATTTTGTGGCAGGAAAGTTGTGAACTGGGTGTGCTAAACTGAAATGAACCTGGAACCATGTTCTTGAATTTCTTGAGCTCAAGAATTCAAAGCAGAAAAGAAGAATAACCGCTGCACTTAAGCTAATTCAGAAAATTCATTATTTGTGACTGTGACTAGAGAGAAGGGAGAGAATGAAGCATTTCTTAAGGAAACTATGAAATCCAGGCAATTCAGTCAAGAAAAACAAAAATCATGATGTAATGGCAATAATGTCCAAAACATTTAAAAAATAAAATGTAGATTAAACAACTGTGGACATTGTACTTAGAACTGATAGGAATCATTATATGTAAGAATGGCAATAAATTGGCACCTGTGTGGCTCAGTTGCTTGGGCAACCAACTCTTGATCACAGCTTTGGTCTTCATCTTGGGATCATGAGTCCTAGCTCCATGTTGGGCTCTATACTGGGTGTGGACCGACTTACAAAAGAAAAAAATTAAAAATTTTAAAAAAGAATGGCATAAAGAAAAATATGCACTCAGAAGATAAGTTGGTGACTCAGTTTGATAATGTCTAAAATTGAAAAAAAAAACTACTTGTAATATATAAATATAATTTTGCTTTTATTTAGAAAAAATAGATTCCCATGGCACAAACAGTTTGAATAATGGACATGATTTGTATCTAGCATGTAAAAAAAATATCTAGAAGGTAAATAGGCATGGAAATATTAAATTCCTATCTAAGTGAGTTTCCAAGAACTTGGAAAAATTTACAAATATTGTTTTAAAAGAAATTTCTTGAGTCCAACATTTTAAGAAGTTTAAAATAATTTCTCTGCACACTCTAAAAGAGATTCTTTAAAAAGCAGTTGTGTTGTTGAAGAAACAGTTGTCGAAATTAATGGGTATTTTCAGATCTCATTTGTGTGATTTCAAATAAAATTAAATTCATCACTCTATATTTATAAATGGAATTTCTATCCATCTTTCTATTTGTATTTCAGTAGACTAATTGAAAGATGTTCAAGCAATATTTACCCAAAGCTAATTATGCTGGTTCTTATCAGAGTTAGGATGATTTCACTTTTACTTTTCAATACTACTTGAATTATCCTGAATATATATTACATCTATCTAAATAATTTACCATTTTTGATATAAAATAAATAAAATGACATCATTTTTTATCATAAAATGAGCCCATTATGATGAAATATTTATAAGGAAATGTGGGGTTTATCTGTTCCTAAAGTATTGAACCAATTATCCAGATATTTAGTACGAGAATGCCCTTGCCAAAACAAAGCAGAAATATTGGTCATGGTCAGCATAATTTATATTGATTATCTTCACAAAACATAAACTTGGGTTTTGTTATGTATACCTGCTGCTATAAACCATAACAAGTCTCATTGTAAATAATATAGTCAACTCATCCATGTGTATGATGCTTGATCATGCAGCAAATCTACCACTCTTTAAAAACTATGGACATTCGTTAGTTATGTTCTGACATAAGCATTTTGCCAAAATGCCAAGTAGTTAGTTTATTTAAGCATGAATTGAATGACTCTTTATCCACTCTAGACTCCACACTCAAAAGAGAAAGGACGCAAAGATTTTATCCCTTATTATAGACATTGTTCCACCATTGGTATCAGTTGTGCGATCATTTATTCTATTAATGATCCTACACGTTTCCATCAGAATCAATTGAATGAATAACTAACTACTGTTCAAACAAGGTCATTCTCCCATTACTGAGTGCCTTAGCCTCATTAATGATAATGGGAGGGAGGGCTGCTGGCCTGCATCAGCATGAAATAGGCTTAGTGGGAAACATTCAAAGATCAACAAGAAAATTACCGCTTTTTAAAAGTTATTATTAAAGAATTCATTCTCTCGAAGAAGCAAAAGTCAGAGCAATTAAATGGCCTGTTTTTATTGGCGATCAAAATATACATAGTCACGGGATAGTA
The DNA here is from genome assembly GCF_963455335.1 of Martes martes. NCBI lineage: Eukaryota > Metazoa > Chordata > Mammalia > Carnivora > Mustelidae > Martes > Martes martes. The sequence continues at coordinate 25,748,170 of NC_137898.1, read as the reverse complement.
CTACATTCAAAAGTTCAAAATAAATAGTGTAGCTCTTTTATTTTTATTGCTGCCTGTGTGATACAGGGGAAGGAGGAAATGCTTCCTTACCCTCCATCTTCCAACCCTGTTTATGTTTTTGCTTTTTAATTCAAGGTTGCATATTTTGAGTCTTAAGATAGTATTAAACTTGGGTGTGCTTTGTTCCTGGCCTAAGGCTCTTCCACATAAGTGTTTTATTTTTAAATGTAGATGTGAATTGAACCAGACACAGATGGGGGGTTAATGGATTGCAAGTCCTCATTGTGTGGAACTGAAAGCTTCTTTTAATAAGGTTCCTATTAAACATTTGCCAGTTGCCTTATGTTTATGATAATTCAATTGAGCTGAGTGTTAATTTTACGTTAGAAATTTAAAGCACTGGTTCTCAAACAAAATACATTAGGATCACCTGGGGTGTTTGTTCTACTTCTAGGTCTCAAGCTCAGTGATTTTGATTTTTAGTGGGGCCTGAGATCAAGAAAATTTAAAGTACCTCAGAAGAGGGCCACATTTTGAGAAAGACTGGTTTCAACTTATACTTATTAACCTTCCATGATGTATTTACTGAAACAAAAAATGACTAGTCCTTTGGCTTTTTAAGATCTAATTTCTTGCACCACTTTCCTTTTCCTGTCTCCTCCCAAACTTCATTTTTGATCATATGTTTGCCAACAAAGCACAAGTATTACTAAACTTAGCTAATATTTCCTAGGAGAAGAAAAATCATAGTACTGATAAAAAAAATCAATAAAGTCATACATAATATTTTTGAAGGAAATGACTTAATGTTTACAGGTTTTTGCCTCATAAAGTTCAACCTCTAGCATCTTTCTCTTAACAAGAAGAAAATTTGGATTCTTACCGATCCAGATGGTCAATTTCCTTTCCTGTATTACCATGCATGTATAGATAGCTTCCTTTTATAATTTCTAATAAAAATTAATAATTTCTGATAATTAAAAAGTTTTTAGGCAATTCCAGAAGTCACTTACTAACTGTGGAATATTCTGCTTATTAATTTAATTTTTAATCAATTCTCTCAAAAAATGGTTGATAACAACTCTTGTAGGATTGCTATTACCCTAGCTAAAATCACGTATGTAAAGCATTTAGCACAATTACCAGTACATGTGAAATACTCCGTGAACACCACCTGGAATTAATATTATTTTCATCTTCCTAATTATTAATAAAATGTAATTTTATGATTATAATGAAACTGTTTATAGTTCATAAATTATTTGATGAAACTAAACATTTTTCTCTTACTATAAGAAGCTGACAATTTCTTTTTTACTGAATGATACATCTACTGTAAAAAGGGTATATGCCCTGCTTTTCGATTCAAACTAGGACAAATGAGGCAATGGCAAATCAATGCATAAGTAAATGGCATTCTGACATGACAGATAAATAGGCTCAAGATAGAAACAATTTTGTGGTGTCATGGTTATCTTTACAGTAAATTTAAAATTGACTGTGAAAACAATGAATTCTGCATTTGTATTTCTTAAGCTGGAACACGACGGAGGCATCATAAGAATGAAAGAGAATGTAGTGTCAGGGAATGATAAAATGTGGTAGAATGGTCTGTTCCTACTACAATTTGTACCTGTTATAGAATGAAGGCTGCTGGACCATCTAGCTAAAGAAAGCACAACTTACTTTCCAGTGATACTTGTACCAATTTGAAAAGAAAATCAGAAGTGAATCAGAAATTATTGAAAACAAGAAGATTCAAACTATTCATTTTGGAAAAGATTAAAAACCAAGAGAACACTACCAGAAACCCCATTAACTAAAGTGAGATTTCCTATTATTCAACACAAATTAAACTAGAAACATAATCAAGTTAAGAGGATGTTTATGTTGAAACTTGCTATTTCAATTTTCTTCCTTGATCTTGTGGCTGATACAAGTACTCAAACAGATACATGGCATTTGTTGCTGTCCCTTTTCCTGAGTATCATTAAACATACATGGACTTTTATAAATTCAGTGTGCTGCAATCCCTTGCAGTTATTTTTTTTTAAACTTTAGCCTGTGGGAAAAGTTGACAATGCATTATAGGCTCATCTTATATATTCTCACCCCAAACCTGTAATTCAGCCATTTCCCGAGAAGGTCTGGCCATTTATTGTGGGGTAAAACATCTTTTAGAGTAAAAACAAAACAAAACAACAAAAAAAATGGCAATTTTGCAAAGAGCAATTTAGAGAGCCAGCAGAATACTTAAAGGAGAAAGGGTTCTATGACCATATAGGTCATCATAGAGCCCAAGTCAGCCTGATGAGGAATAGCTGTCCACTTCTCTCTACTATTTCAGAGAAATATCAACATTTGAACTGACAGATGCATCTAGACAGGACGTTATCAGAGGCTAGTACCCAAAAGAATCTCCATGGGAGGGTCTTGAAAATAAAGAAATTCTAAGTTTGTGTGTCTGGATAGGCACCTGATAATTCAAAATTTAACAAACATCCCCAGGTAATTCTGATGGTGATGATCCATACTGAGGAAAATATTTAGGAAAGCTTTTGGAATGTGAGTAATATCCAGGTAGTTCATAGACTAACAGACCCCATTCTGCTATCACTTCTCAAGCCTGTTGAGTTCACTATTCTTCATGATTGCTGTCTGTGTACCTCTTCATGAACATAGGCTACCACAGTCTTGTCAGTCATCTTCCCCACTTCACCATCTATTCTAGGTAATCTAGGCTTCAATAATCCTGTGGGTCCAATCATCTCCTTCAACTCCCACATTGAGAGTCTCAGTTATATTAGCATAAGCATAATTTGCAGAAACAAATGTAAACTTAATATTGGCCCAATGATTAAAGAATTACTCTGCACCGCATTTATTAAGACATGTTAGGTTTGAGGTTGGGGATGGTCATGGGAGGAATGTCAGCAAATAAGGAGGAAGAGAAGAATCACCAAAATGCATTCAGTGCAGGTGCCTCAGTGGCTCAGTCTGTTAAGTGTCTGACTTCAGCTCAGGTCATGATTCCATGGTCCTGGGATCTATTCCCAAATTGGGCTTTCTGCTCAGTAGGGAGTCTGCTTCTCCCTTTCACCTTGCTCCTCCCCTCTACTCACTCTCTCTCTCTCTCTCAAATAAATAAGTAAAATCTTTAAAAAAATTTTTAAAAGTGCATTCAGAGATTGTTTCCTAGGTAATGCATTAAGATATTTATATAATTTCATTCTAAAAGAAAACTCTACTAGTCTTGCTCTCGCTCTCTAAATATAGTATTTTATATTATAATATTACAAGCAAAGATTTAAAGCTTAGACTGATAAAGTAATTTTATAGAGTAGCAAGCGAAGATGTGGGAAAACAGGAATTTGAAGTCAGGTTAGTTTGATACAAGAGTGATTTTATAAAAAGTATGAGAATCTTAAGAGGATACATCAACTAAAAGAAATCTTGTCAAATCCTAAGGAGATAAATTTTAGTCTCCACAACAGAGAAGTTGGTTTAACTATAGCACAGAGAATAAAATTGAAAAAGTATTATAGCAAAAGAGATTCAGCTCAAACATTAAAATAATATATTTTGGAACATTGTACCTACAGACATGGCCATGGAAATCTAGAATAATGATACTCTTTGATATTTTACCTATACTTACTTATATATTTTGGAATTAGATGTGACCCTACAAAAATCTTTATTGACAAGCATCTTTCACACTGTGTAATGAAATTTTACTTCCAAGTAAGAAGGAAGAAAAAGGTAGTGAAACCCAAAACTTACCTAACCACTGCTAAGAGCCTTCCATAAAGCCAGAAAAAGCAGAGTGGTTCTAAAGGTAAAGTAGAATTTCTCCATTATTTAGCTCAGAAGGGAGTTCAGCTTTATAGGAAATACTTTCAGAATCTCCTTGTGAATTTCCTTGCTAACTCCAAAACCCAACTTTAATGACATTTCCTTGATGTATTTTCCTTCTTTTTCAAGGTCAGTTATTTTGAACTCTGTCAAACCCAAAACAGAAGATGAATGCATACAATATGTGATGTTTGTTAATTGAATCTTTTCTGATTTTATTGAAGTGTAATTTTATATAAAATGAATCATTAAATAGTCCAATTTTAATCTACTTAAATTTAACAAAACTTACTTGGAATTTTTCCTAGCATCTCTAACAACCAAGGTTAAACATTAACAAAGTATTTCTTCCACCTTATACATATTTGTTATACTGTTTAGTTGTACAGTGTGTTAGAAACTGAAAACCAGCTACAGGTAGTGATGAATTGATTTTTAATTATCTTTTGTCAAAATGATGTTTCATTGTAGTTTAGGTAAGATAATAATGCTTTGTGTCTGATGATAGGCATAATCATAATGTGAACAAATGTAAAAACAAAAGAATTTGAATAACTTAAGTAATATTGTGTTAACATGTCAATAATTAGAATGATAATTGTAGGTATAAAAGCCTTCTGTAGATTATCAATGTAGATAATTTATGTATATTAATACATTAATATTAATACATTAATAAATTACTGTAGATTAAGTCAAAGTGAAACTACCACTAATATCAATATAATAGTAAATACTAACAGAGAAGAGTAAGCTTCAGTCTCAGTTACAATTTCTTACTATTGACTGATAATACCAGGTTCTCATTAATAGTCATGTCACAAACTGTCTGCAGTTCCAAGTTTTTAGAAGACATATTTGCTTGATTTTCCCTTTTAGCAAATAATTCTGTCACAACTTCCAGTCTTTCTAGTGCTTTCTCCTATACATACTTAACTTTTTCTTTGTAAATAACTCACCTTTCCATTTTTTTTCTTCACTCAAGCTATTCAATAGTACTATCCTATGAAGCTTTCCTAAATTGATGGGAAAAGATTTACTGTTAAGTCAAGAAGGAGAAATCTCCATGATTTAATTCACAAACTAAAGCTTTGTTATAAACTAAGGTAGATCTGTGAATTACTTTTTTTCTTTTTTTTTTAAGATTTTATTTATTTATTTGTCAAAGAGAGAGAAAAAGAGAGCACAAGCAGGGAGAGCAGCAGACAGAGGGAGAAACAGACTCTTAGTTGAGCAAGAAGCCCAAAGCAGAACTTGATCTCCAGATCTTTGGATCATGACCTGAGCTGAGGGCAGATGCTTAACTGACTGAGCCACCCAGGCATCCCTAGATTTGTATATATTAGTCCAGAATGTGATTTCCTCTGAAAATGATGAAATGGCAAATGTTTCAAAAGACAGAAAAATGCAAGTTTACTATGACTTCCTAATGATCTTTAGATTTATACATGAGTACAATGGATTCATAGAGTAAGAGGGAAATAAAATGAGGTTTATTCAAATTTTTTAAAGATTTATTTATTTATCTTAAAGAGAGAGAAAGGGGCAGAGGGTGGGGGGGAGAAACAAACAGAATGTACATTCTACATTCTACACAGAGTGTAAAGCCTGACCTGGGACTCGATCTCATGACCGAGAGATCACAACCTGAGCTGAAATCAAGAGTCAGATATTTAACCAACTGTACCACCAGTCACCCCTTATTCAATTTTTAAAATGCATTTTCTTGTTGTTCTTTAGAATAACACACAGAAAAATAAGTCATAAAACATCAAAACTTACAAATAGACATATTCAAGAAAGAACCTAAAATTAAAAAATAAATCTAATGGATCTTATCATATATGGAGGGTTATAGATTTTTTTTTTTTTTTTACTAATTCAATGCTTATGCCTGTTGAACAGACATTTAGTTTATTGCTTATGTTAGGAAGGAAAACTTTTCCTTTTCCTTTCTTCCCTTCTAGGTTCTTTGGTCTAATAACTAAATTGACATAAGACAATTAACAGGAGACAAATCAAATTTCCTATGTATGGGAGCTCATAGAAATATGAGACTCAAAGAAGTGATGAAAGCAGGCAGCTTTTACACCTTTAAGACAAAGGAACAATAAATTTATAAAGACATGACAACACAAAATTTTGGGCTTGGGTTAATAACTTACAAAAAAAGTAGCAAGTTTTGCTTATATAGTTGTCTCAGTTCTAAATTATCTACCTCTGGTGATAAGGATGTTTCTCTACCCTCTGGTACAGGGAGGATGCCCTTCACATGGAAGATTTCTCTTCTGCCTTCATGGGGACAAAGGAGGGTCAGACTGATCTTCTTGCATGGGCTATTTCCTATGTAACTTTAATTCAAATAACCAGTAAACCAGAGTGGTGTATTTTCAGGTGGCATATTTCTGCCCTCCCTCACTTAATATTCCTGCTTCTAATTTAAGAGGGATTTGAGAAAGATAGATAGAGAGTTTACTCTGATAATGTGGAGGGGGTGCGTTTTGCATATAAATCATAAAAATTGAAAGAGATAAAGAGGAAGGGATAATTGTCAGATTGGCTGGAGAATAGAGGAGCCATATTAATTTCCTCTTTGTCTAACTTGGATTCTTGGCAGGTAATTTGTTGTCAGAACTTTTGTACTGATACTTATAGACAGAACATAAATCTATGGAATTGTGTCATAAAGTACTTTGGTCATGCAAAACAGAATGGGGTCTGATACTTTTTATTCATAATCTTAAGTTTCTCAACAGTAGTGTGTTTCGTGCCTAAAACAAATTTACCTAGCATAGAGCTTATGACTCATTATGGTTCTAAGCACCAGCCTGGCAGTGAGCTTGAAAGATTTGATATCTAACAGTGCTGACAGGTGTGTATCAGGTAATATTTTTAACTTGAGTTTCCCAAGACATTTAGATGTAATAATACTACTACTAATAATGATAAATGAAGTTATTCCTACATGAACCACCTCTTTATTGATAGTGGACATTATTTCACCAAAAGACTTCAGAGATTTGATAAATCAATCACCTGGCCTAGGTATGCAAGTCTAGCTCTGACTATGGGTAATTAAAAGACATACAAAATTATGTATAAATTAAAAAAAAAATCAAGTCATGCTAACAAATACATCCTCATTTCATAGGGAAACTAGAAGAACTCTCCTGCCACAGCTTACCCATAACTAAAATATTCAAATATCACCCTGTCTTTCTCTGGACTAATTTTATTACTATTGAAGAATTTTCTGCTGCAAATGGCTACTAGAAGGACATCCTATTTAACAGATGTCAGTCATCCCTGTTTTCTGGTAGACTTTTGAATTAAATCAGGCAGAAAGCATTTACAGAAAGCCTACAGTACCATTACTCTGAATATATCAATAAAACTAATGGAGACTTAATGCAGGGCAATAGGGAATGACACACAAATTAAAATAACTACCACAAAATAGGGACATTTTAAATACTAATGGAATACACATATTTATTTTGCTTGAAAATGAGAGAGAAGGAAAGAATATGGTGCAAATTCAGTGAGCCTCTGTTCTAATGCTTCGTAAGCTAAAAATATGGGATGAGAAAATGAGATTTTGGCTATGAGATGGAACAGTAGAATAATTTTAGCTCTCTGGACACTGTCTGGTAAGGACAGGACTTGGTAATTTCTGGGTATGTGTTTGCTTGAACCCCCGTCTTATTCACGTCTAAATCCCTATCACCTATCATGAAAATGGAACTCGTTAGAATATGTCAGGAATTCATAGTAACCTCTGCTTTTGACTTTTCCTTATCAAACACAGGACTTAAGGCTGACAGTCCTCTTCGGATGTTATTCTCTGAGCAAGGAGTTTAAATTACCGTAAACAGCTTTCTTTTTAACAATGGGGAAGTATACTTCTAGGGTTATCTATCTTTTGGGCCTTAGTTGCTTCAGCATTTTGTTTCTTGAAAAGGTTGAAGTAAGGACAGTTTCATCTATCAAATGGAAAACTTAGGAAGATAAAGCAAATGATTCTCTCACGGTTGAATCACCTGGCTTTGTCAGACTTACAGAGGATCAAGTTTAGTTGGTACAGAAGTGGAAAGATCTCAGGGCAGAGAAAATACTACAAAATGTGACACCCCAAGGTTTTCTCTGGGTGACTATTATTGGTAAATATCAAGTTTCACTAAGAATAATAACAAAAATGCTATTTGTGTCCATAGGGGAGGCAAAACTTTACCTCTCCTCTCTTAGGGTCTCTGGCTGGGCTTGAGAATTAAATTGACATAAGAGAAATTAATAGGAGAAAGTCATACAGATGTTTACTTGTATGTGGGAACCCCTCTGAGGAGATGAAGACCCAAAGAAGTGGCTAGACCCGTGTTTATGTATTAGGTAGAACAAAGGAAAAGTAACTAAAATATATGGGGAAATGAAAGGAAAATGAGTTCTTTTAAGGTCTGTTTTGCAGATTTCACTTGGCCTTGACTCCTTGTCTTTGGTGATAAGGATGTACCTTTCCTTTTGTTACAGGGAGAGAATCTTTCACATGGGAGTTTCATCTCCTGCTTCCATGAAGAAAGGAAGGTGAGTGTAGCCTTGCAGTGGCTGTTTCTCAAGTGCCTTTAGTTCAAAATGCATATGCCAAATCTATATGCTGCCTTTCTTGTCCTTTCTGCATACTGTTAGCTGGTTAAGCTCCAAGATGGCAGCAATTAGTGCTGAAGGCTCCGTTTTTCGTTAGTTACATTGTAAAGCCATCTCTTTGAACCCTTTTCTTAACCTGTCATATTGTGCAAATGAGTACATATGCTAACGGTGCAACTAAAAGTCCTTAAGGCTGATGGGGACAGGAGCAGACCTCATCACACCTCCTCCCCCATAGGTACCCCCAGGTGCAACCACATAATGCCCCTGCTCATAGGCTCCTTAGATCATGCAAACACCAAACAGTGAATAAAATGCTCAATGGGCACGTGTACCGATGTGTCGCATGTACAGATATTCTGGAAGGACATTTTAGCTTCAGCTGTGAATCTACCACTAGAAATCGATGAAGTTAGATAGCTCAGGAAGAGTACCCTGAAAGGGAAGCATTAAAATATTCCGTTGCAATGCATTCCATCCTGGATATCTTTTTTCAGAAATATAACACAGATGGGCTTATTTCCCTAAACATGACAATCACTAAATATATATTATTATTTAATGAATCCTATATATGACTCATGTACAATGACGTAATTATAAAGCCACCCACTGCTTCCATTTTGGGGCGTCAAAACTCTTTTAATAATGGTTTTCAAGCTATGGATACTCTTTCCTTTAAAAAGTATGCATAAGGTTTCATGATGCTACACATTTCTTAGGAACTGTTCATAGGCCATGGGCTCCAAGCTGAGGTCTCTTGCTTTGGTCAAACTCTTATTTCACAGAGGAGCAAACAGAGACCTTGGTACTTCACTTGGATGAAATAACCAGTCTAGGGCAATGAACCCCAGATTCACGAGGTTTAGTTTATCGCTCTTTCTACCATGCCCTTCTCTCTCCCTCCCATTTATAGATGAAAGATGACTGAATAAAAGAATTCTGAGATTGCCCTAATAACAGAAGAAGTCACTCCGGGATGCTATGCCCTAAGATACGTAGCAGTTTTTTTTTTAACTGAGGGCTCATCTAATTTAATTGTAACATATCGTTCTCCTGTAAGCAGAGCAATAACACAGAACTCATCAGGATTTCCTGAACATCAGGCACTTAATTAGAAACTGTGTCTATCACTATCTCACACATTTAAAGGATACGTTTGCCAATAGTAGGAGATGGCAGGGCTATTTTGGGTTTTAATGGGCCTTATTTACTTGGTTTTTCAGTCTCAATCTATATCATATTAAACATATCAAAATTCATTCATATTGTACACAAAATAACATCTATGTATAACTGCATAAGAGTTGGTTTGTGGTAAAAATATCTAAGATGTAATATTACACTTGGTAAATATACAATTATATATTTATAAGGTTTAATATTGTAATGCTTTTCCTATTCTGAACCAATACTTTTTTTTTCACATTTAAACATTTTTCTGAATCTGTAAAAAGCAACTAGGCCTAGGCATGTGCTCAAACAACCGATACATGAAGCAGTCATGACAGAGATGTCTGTTAACTGGAAGGAATCTCCAAAGACTTTGCAATTTAGCGTAGACTGACATCCAAAATCATTGATCATGAATATATCAAGGGAGAAAGGAGTATTCCCTTCTCCTCAAACTTTGAATCCAAACAAGCTGATGTCTGCAAAGATCAGCCTACAAAGGCCAGGGAGATAAAGTTTGAGATAAGTTAGAGCTAAGGAGATATATTAATCTGGGTTCTTCAGAGAAGCAGAACCTATAGGACTTACAGAAGCTAAGAAGTCCCGTGACCTGCGGTCTGCGCTTGGGAAACTTGGGAATGCTGGTGTTATAATTCAATCTGGGTATGAAGGCCAGGGACACAAGGGAGTTGATGGCATAAATCCTCGTCTGAGGGAAAAGAGGAGATGTTGCAATTACGGAGTCAGGCAGTAGGCAGAAAAGAGGTAACTTCCTCCTTTTTCTGCCCCTTGTTCCATGCAGGACCTCGGTGGATTGGATGATGTCCATCCACATTGGGGAGGGCAATTCACTTCATAAAGTCCACTTCAAATGCTAACTCCACCTGGAAACACCACATGCACACCCAGAAATAATGTTTAATCTGGATACCTGGCGGCCAGTTGAGGCAGAAACACTCATTACAAGGAACAAATATAAAATGTAGGTAAATTGAACATGCAACTAGTCTATTGGTTAAACACCCTCATCAGAGCATATTAAGGGCAGCGTCTATGCTTGTTCATCACTGTATTCATTGTTCATGGTACTTAATAAATATGTTAGCAAATGTGATTCACTTGATATCATGTTGATAGGAGTTTTAAAGCACAAAGTTCCAATCTCCATTCCATACTACGGATATATGAGGATGACCAGGGTGACCCTATGCCTCAGGCTTGTTTCATTTAACATTTCTCCTGCTTTACAGTAAGACCACTGGTATTGTGCACCACCAGACTTAGAACATACACAAAACTATTGGAACCAGAACAGGGCTGGGTGATCAGACATGCAATTAAGGATGGCCATTGTTGCTTTGTTTTGAGATGGGGAAATTAGGCTGTGTGCAAGGTGACCCTCTTCCCTTAAACTGATTCTTTTATGCTTTCTTAATCTCTAGTCATCCAGATAAAGACCACATTTCCCAGGTTCCCTTGCGGTGGGTGTGTCCTTATGACTGAGTCCCTGCCAATGAAAAATAGTATAACAGGTATGGGTAACTTTCAACTTAATCAAAATGAAATTAGTTGCTGAAGGCATTCTCTCTTTACCCTTCCTAAAGCCTTAAAAATGAATCAGGAAAGAACCTAAGTCTGACCCTGTAGACACACACATTGTTCCAGAGAAGATGGAATAATATTAAAACTAGGAAAACCAAGGTCCTGGGTGATGTTATGGAGCAAATCTTCTCCATCTGCCCAAATAAGGAAATGAAAAACATTTATTCTAAATGTACCAATTCTAAATTACCAATTTATTCTAAATGTACCAAAACCAATAACTTTTTTTCATGAAGTTATGATTATTTTCTCATTAAAATCTCTAAAAAATGTATTATAAATTAATTTCTTAAGCGTTTATAAGAAGATTGATGTTGATATTTGTCCATTTTATCACTTTTTCTTTGGATAATAATTGCAAACAACATCAAAAATAGTAGGTGTGATTTTTGAACGTTATATCTGAGAAACTGTAAGTATTATATGTGTTAGCTTGTTTAATTTTCATAATCCTATGTGAGAGATACTATTACCATCTTCATTTACATACGAGTAAATTAAGTCACAGTTTTTAATTTTATTTTGAGAGAGAGAGCATGTGCACAAGCCAGGTGTGGGGAAGGGCAGAGGGAAAGGGAGAGAGAGAATCTTAAGCAGACTCCTTGCTGAGTGCAGAGCCCAGTGTGGGGCTCTATCTCACGACCCTGAGATCATGATCTGAATCAAAATCAAGAGTCAAATTCTTAAACACATTTTTTTAAAGATTTTATATATTTATTTGACAGAGATCACAAGTAGGCAGAGAGGCAGGCAGAGAGAGAGAGGGGGGAGGAAGCAGGCTCCCTGCTGAGCAGAGAGTCCGATGCGGGGCTCGATCCCAGGACTCTGGGATCATGACCTGAGCCGAAGGCAAAGGCTTTAACCCACTGAGCCACCCAGGTGCCCCAAGAGTCAAATTCTTAACAGACTGAGCCACCCAGGTGCCCCTAGTCACAGAGAATTTAAATACATTTCCATTAGTTGTTCAGTTTTGAAAAAAATGGAGCTAGGAAACCAGATTGCTAGATTCAAAATCCAAGCTCCTATATTTTTAAATTCCTTTATTTATAAATTGAATCATTGAGAACTTGCTGAACCTCCCTGTCAAAGGGGCCATTCCGATTCAAAAGATTGGTATAAAATCACTTTATGCATTGGGTTTACATGCTCTGAAGACAAAACAAAACACCTGTAAGGCATTGAGATAGCTAAATATCCATACTGTTATGAAAGTAGAATTTCTCCATGTCACTCTGGAAAACAGAGTATAACAAATAGTAAACTGAGTGGAAAGAAGTTGAGTGATGAAACGCTCTAATGAATGGTGTTCCCAGGAACGGCATGCCTTGTCCCAAAACTGTGTGTTACTCTTCACTGTACTTATTTAAAAATAATATCAATGTCTGGCAAAGACTTTGAGTAGAGGATCATTAACCAAGGACAAAACAGGACTGAACTTTCATTATGCTGATTTCATAAACAATAACTTTCAATTCTTATCTGATCTTCTATGAACGAACAGATATCATCAACCTATAAGTACACCCCACTCTCATCTTTGCACCAGATATAGGAAGCTCAGTCTGGGCTGGTTCAGTGGTGTTTTCGTCCCTGGCCTATATATATATTTGGAATTGTTTCTTTTTGGGAGATGGATTTAGTTAAGGTTTCATCTTTTCTTTTTTTTTTTTTTTCTAATATCTGGGCTTTTTATTTAAAACTGTGTTTCTTTAATCTTACACTCTGTGTGTGTGTGTGTGTGTGTGTGTGTGTGTGAGAGAGAGAGAGAGAGAGTTAGAGAGAGAAAAATATATATTCCTGTATTAATGTATGCATGATTTCTTTAGATAATTCAGAATTTCTTAATTAAAACACCAATAGATCAGAATTTTTATCCTTGAATTTTCTATTTATTTGGAAAAAATGTTTGTTGCCAGCACTGCCCAATTTATCATACTACATTTTAATACAGAGGCATTTTCTGCAATTTCATGTGTCTTGAATAAGGCAGATATCAGAAGAGCTTAAACTTATCATTGCGGAGCTTACACATGCACCAAAATGATTTTTTTTTTTTTTTACAATCAGTCTTAACCTAAAACCCAAGGTTTATTTCTGTTTATTCCTTTGACTGTTAAACATGCAGTTGCCTGTTTATCCATGTCCCCATATCAGATCTCATCCCACTGTATATAAATGTGAGATAATTAAAGAATAAGTGTTGAAAACATATAAACTCATTATTCGTCTCATTTTGTAATATACAGCAATTGTTCTGTTCTGGCTCTGAGTAGCATGCAGTCTCAGAGCACACAAAATGACAGTAAGGGATTTTATAATATTTTAAACCTATGGGAAGTCAGTGACACAAGAAGATAGCTTTCATTATCTTATTGAAAGTTTCCTAACAGCCAAAATAAATTTTATAAAATTATTTATTTATTTGTGAATGGGCATTTCTATCACAGTCAGAAGATAAAGTGGAAACACTAACATAATTCACACATTTGTTTTCCAAAATGTCTCCCTTCCTGTTTCAAAAAATTATTAGCTTCCCATGAAAAATCTCATTAAATTACAACCTGAAAGTATAAAGAAAACACAATCAATCAGCGAGGTCCTTTGAACTTTGCCCTGATCTCCATCTGTATTATTGACCCCTCAAACCACAGAAGTCTATTTTCCAATCAGAGGCTGAAGGCAAGTGAATGGAAGTAAGGATAAGGATCCAAGAGTACTGAAGACGAGTTCCACTTTCCTCTAGATCTTTCACGGTGTGAATTGTGTTCAAGTTTCACAGTTGGGTGGATGGGAACACTTGCCACAACTGCAGCGCCCACAGTGCAACAGTAGCACATGATTGAATTGAATTTTCTCATTCTCGCTCGCAGGAGAATCAAGTTTGTTTGTTACCATCCTCATCATCATATTTATGATCATTTATGATCATTTATGATAAATGTGATCATTTATGATCATATTCCTCCCAGCCAGGAATTATGAAGCTTCAATGATTTTATTTCATTATTGAGAAAGATATCTAGTTTTCATATATTTTCTTATATTTCAAAAAGTCATATTTTTTTAATCTAAAATACTTTTTCACAAACTAAAATTTATTTTACTCTAATGTCTTTTGTCAGGTTGATCTGATCAATTAAAAAAAATTAGTAGCCCAAAATAATCAGTCTTTTTCAGGACTTCAATAGAAGTGCATATGAGTCATAACTATGTAGCTTCACTGCCTAGCTTTAACTCATGTGAATTCTTTATTAATTTTGATATAATTATTTATGATGGCATTATTATGGCATTATTATGCCATCATAAATAAATGACTTATATAGTTTAAATCTAGATTATGTTCTCTTAATAAAAAGATAATTGGTAACTTCAGGATGGCAGGTTTTCCTTTAAAATTTTTTAAATGTACATTTAAATTTTTTATAAATGGCTTTGTTTGTTCATGCTTCCTGCCTAATCATTTATCATAATTCCTTCAGTGGAATTTAATAAATTTGTGATAAGCCTTATTGAGTGTGTGAAATTTTAGCTCTATTCATCACACTAAGTCAGAGCAGAGTCTCAAGTAAGAAAAGCTTGTTGGGGGAGAGATTTCATTTTCAAAGAGATATTCCACAAATTGATTCAAAAGTACTTGCCATTGTGCATAAACTGTTCATGTTTGTAATGATGTGAAAAATACCTGTCTACTTACAACCTGTTTTAATTTGGTATTTTGTATTCTTAGATAAATGGACCAGGTACCTCATTTAGAACATTGTTTTGAGAAACAGCCCTAAAAAACGAATCAGTCAAAGGGTACTAACCTTTAAGAACATTAGAAAGCAATGAAACTTTTCTCAACCTGGTCATCACAAAAAAATCATTAGTTTCATGGTACTGAGTAAGAAGTATATTGCAAAAGGGGTAAATTCCTCAATCCTACTTGGTGACCCTGGAGATTCTCCCTAATATTTATCCACAAAATTACAGTAGGAAATCTTTTCTTAGTTCTTTGGAACATAACGTATTGTATTAAAACTATTCTATTAAACAGGTAAAATTTCTAGGGACATTCATAAGCACCTTTATTTTTATTTCCCATCATTCTTTAAAATCAGTTTAGTGAGGCTGACTCTTCCCTTAACCTTAGATGTGAACTCAGGCAATCCCATTCAGATTTTGGACCATATTTATGTAACATTATCTTATTATACCTTTAATTACCAAATGCAGTTGCACATAGTAATCAAATATCTGAAATATTCTTTTTTGCTCTCCTTCAACTCAGGCCTAATATAGATGGGAAGTCTGCTTTTTTACTGAAGTTTATAATTTGGAGGTGTGGTAGGGAAGTGGTATGACTTGTATGTCTGCATTCAAAATTCATATATAGAATTCATACATAGAAAATTCATGTATAGAAATCCTTGCCTGGGGCACCTGGGTAGCTCAGTGGGTTAAAGCCATGACCCTGCCTTCAGCTTGGGTCATGATCCCAGGGCTCTGAGATTGAGCCCTGCATCAGGCTCTCTGCTCAGCAGGGAGCCTGCCTACCCCACCCCCCCGCCCCGTCTGCCTCTCTACCTACTTGTGATCTCTGTCTGTCAAATAAAATCTTAAAAAGAAAAGAAAAGAAAAATCCTAATGCCTAATATGTTGGTATGAAGAGGTAGAATCTTCGGGGGTGATGAGGTATGAGGGTGGAACCCTTGAGAATGGGATTAATGCTCTTATGAAAGAGGTCCCACAGAGCTCCTTAGCTCCTTCCACCATATGAGGATGCAACAGGAAGGTGGCAGGTATGAACCAGGAAGAGGACCTTCACTAGGAAGCAGCCATGCTGGAATCTTGATCTTAAATTTCCCAGCTTTCAGGCCTGCAAGAAATACATTTCTGTGGTTTATAAGCTATCCAGTGTGTGGTATTTTGTTGTAGCAGCCTGAAGGGTAAACAGGATAGGTAAGGAGAAGAAATTATTAACCATTATTTTGTATGAAAAGCTAGCTTTAGCATACTGCTCTCTGGGTATTTAATGCTGACTTTCCCTCATCAAGTCTTTTGTGGTTTTTTCCCAAGACTTCATCATGATTTAGGATCTGTAAATTCTCAGATGATTAGGGTAAAGTAATCTCTGTTCCACCTTGTCACAATCTCCTCCTCTGGCCCAAGGTTTCCCTTGATGCCTGCTTAGTTTTATGTGCCAATCCAGAGTCCTTCTTTGAGAAAGCCTAAGACGGTCCTAAAGCAAATGTATCTCTCACAAAGGTACATTTTTAAATTTAATTTTATTTTTTCAGTGTTCCAGTATTAATTGTTTATGTACCACATGCAGTGATCCATGCAATACGTGCCCTTCTTAATACCCACCACCAGGCTCACCTAAACCCCCATTTCTTTCCCCTCCAAAACCTTCAGTTTGTTTCTCCAAGTCCATAGTCTCTCATGGTTCCTCTCGCTCTGATTTCCCCCAATTCACTTTTCATTTCCTTCTCCTAATGTCCTCTGTGTTATTCCTTATGCTCCACAGGTAAGTGAACCATATGATAATTGACTTTCTCTGCTTGACTGATATATTTTTTTATCCATGAAAAACTGTTGCATCCTCATCCCTAAGATGTTGCTCAACAAAGAAGCAATCTTTCCTTTTGTTCCACCAGTAGAGTAGCTGGCCATCCAGTCCTTGTCCTTTGGTTTCCCAGTTGTCTAGATATCAATTAAAAATGTTGTACTGCTCTTTGAGTCATCTCATTGGATTTTAACAAAGTGAGTTTAGCAGGAAGGGTGGGGATTCCATGGGGTGATAAGACTAAACACTAATAACTCCAAAGACTGAAAACATCCCTGTTCAGATCAAGACATTTAAGAGTCTCGTAATTTTTTTTTTTTTTAAACACTGTCTTTTCCTTTCCTGTGTTTGGTCCAGCATCTACATTTGAGTGCAGTTATCTATTGTTTGTGATTCTCAAGCAATGCTTTCCTTTTATCACCATAGAACATCATACATTGACGGTAAAGATGAATTCTTTCACTTTCTCCTTGCAATAGTTTGAATTGTGTTCTGCTAAAAGACGTACTAAAGTTTTAACCCCTGGTATGGGTGAATGTAATCTTTTTTTGGATTATATGTTATTGTGCATGTAATTGAGTTGAGATGATGTCATACTAGAATAGGTGGGTCCTTAATCCAGTGAGTTCCCTATGAGAGAAGGAGACACAGAGACAGACACACACAGAGAGGAGGCTACTGCTGCCCAGAGGGAAGATAGCCATGTGGCCATGGAGTCAGAGACTAGAGCTTTGCACCTGCAAGGAATGCCGAGAATTGCCAGTAATGTCAACCAGAAGAGAGAAGATGGCTCTGCCAAGCTTTTGATTTTGAACATCTAACTCTGAGAAGTGTATTCTAACCCACCCAGTTTGTGGTAGTATGCTTTCACACACCAGGAAGCTCAAACATACTTCTCTTAACTAAACACAACATATACATACACCAGTGATGTCATCACCACAATCTCAGCTGTATGCCTATGCCCAAACTCATCAAGATGCACATGTGAAATGTGTGCAATTGTTTGTATATCTCTTATACCTCAATAAACTAAAAAAAAAAAAAGGAAGGATATTAACGTATATTATTAGAGTGCCTCTAGAGTATGTGCTACTGTATTGAAATTTTGTATTTAGCCATGTGTTGGCCAGTCATGAGGAGTGAGACTTGAAAGAAAATTATGTCTATCACTCCGATTTCTAGCTCAAAAGCAGGATATACTAGTTGGTTGAGACTTTGAATAACTCTTTGGGTACAAAGTGAATTACTTATTTTATTTTATTTATTTGTTTTTTTAGTGTAAGATGGTATACTATATGGGACATTGTTTTTGAAAAGTAAATGTAGAGGAAGATAGGCATTTGTAAATGTTTATGAGTTAGAGAATGGAAACTGAGATCATCCATTTTTGTCCGCCTAAGACTACTTCTCCTTTCTTCCAAGTAAAAGCATTCTAATTTTGCTTTAGGTAGCTTACCTGCCCCTTTCACTCTATGTGTATCTTATGTTGGACCCATTCTAGTTTGAGTTTCGAGGTTAGTAATATGACCTGAGGTCTGGCTCATCAGAGAGCCATATCTCTGTGTCATAGGAATAGATTAAGAAATAATTATAGATCTAAAGTTGGACAGATTGCATACCTTCAGACAATACTGATGATGTTGGCTGGAAGTCATATTCTCTCAATGCTTAAGTTGCTAAACTGTTGGGATGTAAATAATGATGGCAAACTTTGCATTTCCATAAATGGAGTTAATATAGAAAATGGTATCACTGAGAGATAGTAAAGACAATATGCTGAAAGCAATGTTCAAACCTAAGACTCAACTACGTCTGAAATCTCATATTTCTGAGTTATAAAGCTAAAGCCACGTATGTTTTACCTTGCCTCTCCTTCTGTAACTGAGAGTGAGCTATTTGTTTTCCTACCTCTGGTAAACCTCTACATACATACTCATCATGTGATGGGGTACAATGTCTTGTTTGTTGCTGGATAGACACTCTGAGTTAAGGCGACAGATGGCTTGGCTTTAAAGTCCAATGTACTGAGAGTCATAGTCTGTTATCAAGGATCTGCTTGAGATTAGCAGGGAATCCTCTCCAAACTTTTGGCAAGTTAGAATTAAGAGAATTTCGAGTTTTAATGTTTAATAGAGTTATTTTCTAAATGAAAGAAATATTTGTCACAATTTTTATACATGATTTTCATGTACATTTTCTTTAATAATTTTAAAACTTTGAAACATCTAAAATGTTACCTCCGTATTTTTTAAAATATTTTATTTATTTATTTGAGAGAGAAAGAGAGCACGAGCAGGGGGAGGGGCAGAGGGACAAGCAAACTCCCCACTGAGAAGGTAACCCTCTGCTGGGCTCCATCCCATCCTCTTGGGATTATGACTTTAGCTGAAGGCAGACACTAAAACTACTAAGTCTCTCAGGTGTCCCACCTCTGTCTTTTTAATGTAAACCTCATAATCTCTCTAAAAGTTTTAATTTGCTTTACATAATGTCCTGATTTCATTTTGTTCATGTACTAAAATACAATGATAGTATCAGTTTATCAAAACACATGAAATTATTCACATATTTTAATTGTTATTATATACATGAAAGTATTCATTTAAAAACAGAGAATTATTTAAGGAATAAATTTTAAAGAACTTCAACCTCCAAAGAAATAGACTCATATATAAATAAGCCAGATGTCAGAAAAATAATTATTTCTTCAGAATCACAGTTACATACACATGTACACTCACATAGTCAAAGAAAAACACATAGGCTACTCATTCTACCTTTACCACTGAGAATTTCTTTTAAATCTTAAGCAAATGAATATTTCTGTTTCCCTTAAAACATGGACATAAAATTAACAGAATACAAATATTGCAACCAAAGAGCTCATAAGTTTATGAACTAAAATTATAGACTTCTTTTTACGCAGTGTATTTGAACTTTAAAAATACCTCTTACCAGAAAGTGAAGACTTACCAACTATAGAAATACATATTTTTATACACACACACACACACACACACACACATCAATATTTCAATGGCAGTTGCACAAGATTTATTTGGAATTTTTAATTTTATCCTTCTGATTTTTCTTACTCTTACTGAAAACATTAGGCAACAGGTGCCTGTATATCTTTAATTATTTTTTGTAAGACATATTTGTGCCTGCTTAATTGTACACATATTCCCAATGTCCAATTTATTTTTGGCTTTAGATATTTGCTTGCAAGAAAGTCAATAAAAGTTGTACAGTCAAATTATAATGTTTATAGTCTAGAATGAGAAAGTCAGACACAATAAAAATTATGCCAGAGTTTTGTTTTTTAAGATATAGATTTTTCTGATGCTTATAAGGTATTTGGAGGATATTGTGGCAAAATTAAATAAGCCATAGCAGGTCGATATTTAAGGTAAATAGCTTTAAATCATTTGGCATAATTGGGTTTTAAGAACAGTAAAAATAATTAGATTTAGAATGCTTAGGTACTTGGCTATTTAAAAGTCTGGCCCTAGTACAGCTAGGCATTTTACTTTAAAACCCAGTAAATGGACAGAATTTTAATTCTTTGCTTTTATTTAGCTTGGTACACTTCATTCAAATAATTGATTTGAGAATATGAGAAAAATTGGCTCAATCTATTGACAAAATTAAGACATGTTTTTGGCATTCGAACCAAGAAGAGTGTACGAAACCAGCAGAAATGGTTGTGCTTTTGAAAATTAAAGTATAAACTCAAAACTGCTGACAAGTACTCCTTAAACACTATGGTGATTACCTCTAGCTCTAGAAGTTGGTAGCTCAACTAAGAAAACAGGTACTGAGTAAAATCAGTTCCAAAGTTCGTGTTTGTTCTGAGGTGTAGTATGTTGCAATAACAGAACTCACTGAGTACTTACAGTATTTGCCTGCCATTTTGTTAAGGACTTTATGTATGTTCTCACCATTCACATTATTTGGAGATGGACACGCAATTATCTTACTCTGCAATGCATTTAGCCTTCCCTGAAGTTTAGAAGACAGTGAATAGCTGAGGTAAAATTTGAAATCAGGAAAACCGTGTTCTTAATCACTATGTCTTTAGTCCCTATCCTACAATGCCATTCCCCTTTCAGATGAAATTTAACATTTTAAGTAGTAAAGAATATTTTTCCTGACTTCAAGAAATAGGTCATACATTTGAAGAATTTACAATAATACAGCCTTATGAGGGGGGGCTTGGCAAAAATCTGCTCTTTCTTTTCTTTTTTTTTTTAATATTTTATTTATTTATTTGACAGACAGAGATCACAAGTAGGCAGAGAGGCAGGCAGAGAGAGAGGAGGAAGCAGGCTCCCTGCTGAGCAGAGAGCAGGATGCCTGGAACTGAGGAACCTGGGATCATGACCCGAGCCGAAGGCAGAGGCTTTAACCCACTGAGCCACCCAGGTGCCCCAAAAATCTGCTCTTTCATGATATGAAAGGGGAGCAAGCCTGGAGAATAGGGACCCTCTCCTCCACATGCTGATGTGCCCCAGAAGGTGCAAACGAAGTCTTGCCTAGAATGACTCAGGAGCAGTGTGTTAGAACCTATTCTCTTGGTCAAGTACATTGCCAAATTCACCTCTACAAGGAAGTTGAATGAAACTAGTTGAAGATTGGATCTCAAGTCTTCAACATCATAGCACTTCCCTCTGCTTCTTTCCAACTCCTTTCTGCTTTAATAAAGCCAAAACTATAGTTCTAACTGGCATGGAGTTAATGGGAAAAAGTCATGGGAAACCTGAGATAGAAAGTAGAAAGGAGGAATAGAAAAGCCAGAGAGATGGAAGCAGGTGTAGCAATGGTACGTTAGGAATCAAGAAATATTTCTGGTAAAACTATTCAACTTGACAGGTTTCCTTGTTTTCATACTACAGATTACAAGGATATAAATTGTGGTATGTCCATCAGGACAGTGGCTACCAGAAAGGTCCGTATTTTGTTGGCTAGACACTTTCCCCCAAATATATCTTAATTATTCCCCGTGAATCACTCTCTGTCACATTTAAGTCTGAACTATGAAGTTTATTTACATTTTTAAAATGGCAAAAAAGCCATTCCAAAGGATCTGAATGCTACTTTTTGACTGAATACTCTTTGAGAGCCAACATTGAGAATTCCTTTTAAGTGTAGTTTTCTCATAAGAAAAATGTCCAGCTTTTTGTAGTTGTCTTATACACATAGGAATTAAGTAACTAATTCCAGGCTCAATTACTCATTTTCATGGACAAGTGCCCAATTTTACAAGAAATAGTTGCTAGCAGGTGAAAAGAGTATTTTTTTTAAGATAGTAGAGAGAAAATAATTTATTGGAGGTGTAAATTTATTAGAGGTATATTTTAGAAATATATAGAGACTGGCCATCTTGAATATAAGCTAGATATTTAATGCCAAGTTGTTGTCATCAAATAATTTTTACCTATCACCAGAAAGTTCAGGAACTGACATTTTATACAACCATGTGGAAATGCCACAGAAATTTCAGCATATTTCAGAAGGTAAATTTTAGGATCTCAGTTTCAGCTATCACATGAAGGACAATGCTATCAAACGAACACCTCCCCCCTGCCCCACCTAAATTCTTATGTTGAAGTCCTAACTACCACCATTACGGAATTAGGAGGTGGGACCTGTTGTAGGTAATTAGGTTGAGAATGGGTTCAGTAGACCCCATGTAAAGCAGACCCCAGAGAGGCCCCTCCCCTCTTCCTCCATGTGAGGATATTTTGAGATGGCCTTCTATGAACCAGGAAACAAGCTCTCATCAGATACCAAATCTGCTGATATCTTGATCTTAGACTAGCCACTCTCCAGAACTCTGAGAAATAAATTTTTGTTGTTTCTAGGCCTCCCAGTTTTTGATATTTTGTTCTAGCAGCCCAAATGGATTAAGACAGTGACCTTGGCCTATGGTTTTCCACCATTAAATCCTAAGCCCCTGAGATAACTTGAGTTTCATAAAGTGTTCAAAAATCCATATGGTCTACCAGAGTTATAAGGTTTCACATTAAAATTTTAATTCTAGAAATGATGTATCAGCTTGTAAAAAAATTAGGTGTATGTATCAAATTGACATTTGATAATTAGTAAGTGAAAAATTCCTCAATCCTATTTAGGTTTTAGAATAAAATGCTAGTCTGTTTGCAGGTCTTCTAGAGCAATAAAAAGATCAGTTCTCCTTTAAGAAAACACTCAGAAGACGCCACAAAGCATATAGTGTTATGCTTTTTGTAGCATCTGGGTAGTCTGCGTCAGCCTCAGTGTCCTCACTGTGAGTAACAGAAAATCAAGTGTGTGAACAAAACTTTGTGGGACAAGGATATAAATTGTAGTATGTCCATCAGGACAGTGGCTACCAGAAAGGTACTTTCTGATATTTTGTTGGCTAGACACGTTCCCCCAAATATATCTTAATTATTCCCCGTGAATCACTCTCTGTCACATTTAAGTCTGAACTATGAAGTTTATTTACATTTTTAAAGATTTATTTATTTATTTTTAGATCTAGAGAGCACAAGCAAGCTGAGGGAGGGTCAGAAGGGAAGAGAGAATACTGAAGTCAGTTTCATGCTGAGCGCAGAGGCTGATGTGGGCTCCATCCTTGGACTCTGAGATCAGGACCTAAGCCAAAAACACGTCAGTTGCTCAACTGACTGTGCCACCCAGGTGCCCCTGAAATATTGTTTATTTTTTAAAATCAAATGATATATTAAGAGCTCAAAATCCTGGCCATTTTTATTTTTCTTATCCATGGTTTTCTCTACCTTGAACACTTCCTTGTTAGACAAACATTTTGTCATTTTAAATTAAAAGAGTGATATTATTTATCATGAAAACTATGGTATGTTATAATTTTATGAGAGTCACAATGTGTTGAATGTACTGAGACCCATTTTTTTTTAATTGGTTCGCAGTATCAATATATTTTTCTGGAACAACCTAAAACGATATTCTCCACAAACAAAATATTCCCTTTTGATTTTTCCCATTGAATAACTTTTTCCACTTAACTCCAAAATCAAATAAAGTATCTTATCTGATTTTTAAAAGGGACATGTAAAGTCTAAAATATTTTGTCAATCAGTAAATGACTCAGAATTTCAAGTGCAAAACTGGGACAGATGCTATCTCAAACACATTTGATATATTTGATGTACATTTCAAGTACCCCCCAAATATAGTATTTTCTGTTATATTCACAATTATTACACTTAAAAAGAAATTTCCTTCTCTCTCTTGCCATATATATGAAAAAGAGAGAGAGAGAGAGAATTAATTAGGCCAAAACCTGGAAGAATGAGAAGAAAGAAAATATGAAACAAATATATTGAGCTCTACTAACTCCAAAGTGATTTTAACCTATATCCTATCATTTGCCTTCATAAGTACTCTATGTATTAGACATCATCATACACACTTTATGGGTTGAAAAATGATACCAAAATAAGGGCAATTAATTAAGCAACAGATGTAGGATTCAAATTCTGGTTAAATACGTGATCTCTCTACTCTAGAAGGTCAGATGACTAGAAATATTCCACTAAATGAATGAGCAGAGCACCAGGTCCCAGCAGAGGGGAAAAAATAATTCCACCTAGAAGATAAGAAAAAATAGCCCTTTGAAGAGTCAATATCTCACCTGAATTTTACAGGAAGAATATAATTTTGATAAGCAACATATACACAAAGAGGGCTTTGTAGATTAGGTGAATGGTATGGGAATAAAAATGAAGGCACAACATGTTTATTCTTTAGAGGAAGTCCAATGTGGTAGATGTAACTTTGAGGTATAAGTAATAAGGTCAATAAAGTAGGTGAGGTGGGGCCACTTCATGGAACCCTATGCTGAGAAAGGATTTGAGGATTAGGAAAGAGAATTCAAAATAATTGTGTAAGCAATCATGGAAGAATTCTACTTAGAGGTGATCTAAACTTCTTCACAGAGAATCCTTTCTTTGGGTCTTTTTTATGTTGGGGAGAGTTCTCTGGCATATTGCCCCACGGATAACAAATGTTTGATTTTTAGGAAGTCGACATGGGTGGATTGTTGAAGCTAGTCTCTTAAGTCTGGAGATTGACTGTCTTGACCCCACCCCCACCCTCACCCCCGAGCCCCCACCCTACTCTCGACCTTCAGAGTCCACAGCTATAGCAATTGTGTTTGCTCTACAGATTCAGACTTTCTCTTAAGGGGCTATTTGAGGGGGCTACATATCTATACTCTTTGAAAAATCATGTGAGTGCTGAAGTGGGCTTTCATATTGTCATTAGTCTCTCTTCTGTCTTTCAGTTTATTCCCAATCCTGGGAGAGAAGAAGTTTCTTTTCTACTTCCCTTCCTATCTCTAGTGATTGGAATTGCTTATCTTAGGATGTTGACCCTATCAGGAGAATAGAGCATAGTTTAAAATACAAATAATGATGGACAGTGAGTTCATATAGAAGGCTACTTCACTAAGTAACTGTGAAGCTACAGAGAAATTAAAAGTTATAAAACACAATAAGAAATTGAATCAACAAGCATGTATATAGGAAATCACATTTTAAAAAGGAAAAACCAACTTCATTGAATTAAACAATATGACTTTATAATTTATAAAGGTGCCCAAAAACCTTAACCAACTGGGGCCTAAATCTATAGTTTTCTGAATCATTGACATGGGCTTCAATGAAAAAAAACTATAAGGACAAGGAGTTTTTGTTATGTTTTGTTTTCCTTACAGGCATATAGACTGAAAAGACAGAAAAAGGTGCCCACCCGAAATATTGTTGTGATTTAAGTTTGAATATCAAGTATTAATACCATGTGGGCATGATCTACCATATGCCTGGTTAAATATTTTTATAAGTAATTGGAGTAATTTGCCCCAAACCATTTTGGTGGATAACTAAAAACTTAGCCCTTACACACATGTTATTCGATTATAGACATCAAGGAAAGTAGAAAGGAGAATTAGATTAATTAACTAATTAGTTAATTAATTAATGCCTTACACTTTCATATACATTTCTCTCCTGAAATTGATATTATAAGTCTCCTGTCTTTACAGGACATTCAGTGAAGTTCATTGCTTCTGTTATGTGGGTAGTATGTTATGAAAGTGTGATTAAACTGAGAGGTTCCAAACAGAAATGGAATTAAATTTTATTTGGTCTGTGGTACTGGGACTTTCTTTGTGTTATTGCAACTAATCACAAAATGAGGCATTATTATTGTCATATTAAAGGTAATAAAAGAGGCTAAGAGTTATTAAATGAATTGCCCAAGTTCACAAGCTACTCCCTATACAGACAGACACAAAGTACTGACTAGTGAGATGAGTGATCAGGTCAAATCAGGCATTTCATTTAATTTCTTTATTCCTCTCCTCTGTTAATATTGCATAACACTCAATTTCCTCTGAAACTTCTAGCAAATTGTGTCAGAAAGATGAGCCTGAAGATCTCTATCAACTTGCCTCAACTAGAATTATGGAACTACTATCATCTGCCTAGAATTTGAGGCCAATTTTCAGTGATAGTTCATAATCATAAGAACCACATTAGAGATAATTTATTTTTCTTATGCCAACAATATACCTTCTTCTCTGAAATCATAAAATTTAGAGATGAAAAGGACATTATAGATTCTCTAAACCTACTGCCAATCAAATATTTAACTTCCTCACAATATTCTTGTTCTTACCACCAGTGCTGAAAATATAACCACCTCAAGGATCCAATCCAGATTTTTCAGTTAATGTCTTACTGAAACTCCTGCTGCAGCTGCATTCACATGCGTCTGTGCAATCTATCAGCCAGATAGGCCAGATGGGGCCATTCAGGACCAAAACTTCAATCCAGAAGAAACTTCAGGCTGCTTGGAGACTGACAAGATCACCGTGGAGGGTCCAGAAGGACGTTGACATGGGGAGATACATACAGTATATATATCTGAAAGGCAAATCTATACCAGATCAGTTTCAGGAAAAAAAGAAAGGCAAAATGAAATGAGTATCACCTGGCACTGAGACAGAATCCCATACAGCTCAGTATAAGCTAGGCTGGCTCCATGATTTGTGGGTTGCAACGCAAAATGAAAATGCAGGGCCCCTTGTTCAAAAGCAAAAGTGATGTAAAGCGTACTAAAATATAAAGCTTTTCCTTTCTTGGGTGGTCTCTCTCTTGACTTATCGAGGTGTTTTCATTTGCTGTTTAATGTCATTCTAGGTAAATAATTTTTAAAATTATTAGCATGAATTTTTCCATTATTCTTTATAATGTGCAGTGTTAGTTTTAAATACAAATATAAGAGGATTTAACTCATTCATGAAACCACTAAAATGACACAGTTTGTATTTTATAGCTCATTCCTGGAGTGTTGCCTCTGGCCAGCCAGAGGTAACACTTCCACATTACAGGCTGGGAGGTTCAACAAAGGAAAAGAGGTTTCTGGTGAGGCACTGGGCCATCCCAAGGGGTGCTGCCCTGGGTATGGCAATACCAGGATATAAGGACCCTCACAGCCATCCTGGATGCCCAACCCGTGACTGAAGGCACCTGTAAGGACCTGGGACTCTCGTCACACCAAAGCATAGTCCCGGCTTGGTGGAGTGAAGGGTAGGGATGCTCTAGGGAATTTAAGCCAGTTGTCTCCCTTCCCACAGCCCCGCCCAATACCAGCATATGGCTTCAGTCCCCACACTGGATGTGGCAGGAAATGCCTGCTGTGGGTAGTGATGACTACCACCAGCCCCACCCAGAGACACTCCAGAGCACAGGGTCCTGGCTCTGGATTCTGAACAAGGTCTTCCTAGTTGTTCTTACAATCAGGCCCCCACTGAGGTATAAAGAGTGGTGGTAGAATGTGGACTCCATCCCCCCATCACCCTAACTGCAATTGGGTTGTTGCTCCAGGGAGAGGGAAGCAGCAACAGCAATTGGGGGCCTGGGGTACCCAAGAGTAGGGGACTGAGCAATGGAAAATCTGCACTGAGTGGCTGGGAGAGAGGTTTGTACATGAACTGACTCCATGCTTCCTCCACTCCGTTCAACCATGTTTAATTGTGCCGTGGAGATTCACTTTCAAACACAAAGTCAAAGGTAATAAGCATTTCAAAACAGTGACAACAGGGCATTAGACCAAGCACTTGGTCCATCTGAGCCTGGAGCCCTGTGCCACTGCATTGTTCACATGCCCTTGAATCCAGTCTTGGATAGAGTCAGGTAATGTTTGATGTATGAGAGAAAGTGAAGTCAAGGTGTTAGCAGGTGTCAGGGACTGAGGTTGAGAAATCAGACACCAGAAACTATTCATCTATGGCGAGATCTACTTCTCTCACTATCTCTGGATATGGTTATTGATATCTGAGCCAAATCACCTGTCTTATTTATACTTCTCTTTGTCTACTGTAAGTTTGGGTACCAGAATACTGTTGCCAGAGCTAGGTTCAGATATTATAAACATAATAACCTCTCCTGGTTTAAATACCCATCTCTGCCTATGTAGGGAGTGACTGCTTATCAGAACAGTTTGCTAAGTAAATCGATTTTTTTATAAAGTTTTCACAAGGAATATTTAACTACTTTAACACACAGACTATCTGCAAGCTTGTGGATACAAATATAGTACAATGTGTAAGTTAGTTAAAATTACTTTTCATCATCTATGCATAGTAGTGGTTTTAATTGGCCACATTTAATTTTTTATACATATTTTTAAGCCTACGATTTAGAAAGTTTGTGAAAATGTAGATAACAATAGTATACTTTATTATTATATGTTCATTATCTTGCATGTAAATTCACAAAATAAAAAGTGCCTCAAATTTAATTATTTGCTCCTCACAAGGTAAATTATCTAATGTCAAATGAAACTAATAAACACAGGCCTCTGAGATCACAAAACCACATACAAGTCTGAATTGCATTTCATACAAAAAGTTAATTATTTTCTTTTGGCATTGACAGGATATTCCCTCAGCTACTTCAAAGTACTTTTAAAAATCAGGTGATGTCAAAAGGCATTCCACATTTGAGAAACAAAAGATGAGTGACTACAGAGTCAAGAGAAGAGAATAAAGTCTGGTGTAATAACTTGTATTTAACCCCCGGAGACAAATGACAGAGGCTTTGATCTTGTCTAGGCATGAATGAAGTTTTGAGGAAGTTAGCTCCTCCTGTCTAATGGGATAACAAAGGTCACTGCCACACTCAACAATGCCGCTATGCTCTCCCTCTTCTGCGCATGCTGACTCTTCTGTAGGAATAGCTTCAGTGCCTTTCCCAAAGGCAAGTTACACCTTTTAGTGTGTTGAGTATTATTTTAGATGTCTCAAGGACTTAAACTAAATTGCCTTTTTCTGTTTATCCCCATAATAGTTTTTCTGGTGTGATACCATTCATGTTATCTTTTAATTTCTTGGTGCCATGGGGTACAAGTTGTCTGTGATTGCATGTGTCATGAACACCTCAAGCAGGAAAGATTGTGCCTTGGAACAAGGGACACAAAGAAACTTTCATTCCAACATCACTCTATTTAACAGACATGAGCATAAGGACTTAAAACTTTGGGGTATCATCTGAATTGGAAATGCAAACGACCATTTTCAGCATCAGATCGATGAAAGGGAATATAAAATATGGGAAGGACCTTTCCTGGTGATGATGGGTCTTACAGAAACATGCAATGAAAATGAATGTATCATTCTAAATGAACATTAAACCCTTGTGTGAAGTGAATTGATATGAGAAAAAGTGATGAATGTTATATAGTCCCTTGTTCTATAATTTTGTCATGGAAAACAATGGGGAACTCAATTTGTATTTACCTTCTTTTTAATCTACAAAAAGTATTGAATTCTCCTTAAAGTTAAAAAAAAAAAAAAAAGGTATCCTCTTCTGGAAAATTCTTCAACAGTTTTAGAACCACAACATCTTATTTTTTTCTCTAAAAATATATATCCTAGTTTCAAAACCACTAATATCTTAATCTTACTATATTTAGATCTAAGCCACAGTTCTTATAAACCATTATAACAAAATATGTATGTCTGTAGATTATATTCTTCTACGTTGAATGGGGCATTTTTACTAATATCCAGTAATGGATTTTCCTTGCAAACTTGCTGATAAATATTTGGGTTTTCAAATGGTCATTATAACATGTAATTCTCAAACAATTAAGAGTTTGTTAATTAGCTGTCACTTTGTGTAAGCTCTAAGAAAGCAGAATGACCTAAAATACAATCCATTCCTTAATAATGCTATAATCCAATCAGGAGACAGCACATGTATTTGAATTAAAAAATCATAAGTAATAGATATTTTACCTACTAATCGATAGTCAGATTAAAGGTAATTATGATGACATCTCAAGAAATAAATTATTGAGAGTTGGCATAGCTGAAGACGCATTAAAGGATAAGGTTATAATGTGAAATTTTAAGAAAGGACAGAATTTAATGGGCATTCCATGTGGGATTTACTTTATAACCAACTATCTGTAATACAAATGCAAATGCTAATTAAAGAATAAATAAGTACACCCCGTTCAGTGAAATAAATAATATTATAAATTTCAAATTCAGGAAAGGAAATGATTGAAATAGTTAAGGTGGAGAAGACAAAGTGATTGCAGAGAAGCATGCAGAATTGGAGATTATGTTTCTTGTTTGAATGAGACAATGCACACATAGTTTCAAGGGCCCTGTGGGAATTTGGACAAAAGTCACTAAACTGAAATTATAATAGAATAAAATATGGGTGGTTGTAGGAAATCCTCTAGACTTTAAATTTGGGGAATTAATTTTAAAAATATATAAGCAGGGACGCCTGGGTGGCTCAGTTGGTTAAGCAGCTGCCTTCAGCTCAGGTCATGATCCCAGCGTCCTGGGATCGAGTCCCACATCAGGCTCCTTGCTCGGCAGGGAACCTGCTTCTGCCTCTGCCTACCACTCTGTCTGCCTGTGCTCGCTCTCTCTCTCTCTCTAACAAATAAATAAATTAAAAAAAAAAATTTAAAAATATATAAGCAATGCTAACCCCTTTACTGGGAAAGATCTTACATGTAGCCCCTTGATTTATAATTTCCCTTGTATCTGGTAAGTGAAAGAGGTATCTGTGTGTACAACCACCACCCAGTCAAGATGTACAACTTTCCCATCACACTAGAGAATTTCCTTGTAACTTTAAAATCAGCATCACTCCCTTTATATAAGGATACAACTCTCCTGACTTACATCACTAATAATGGGCTTTGCCATGTTAGCAGGGTGGCTCTTTGTTTATTCTTATCCAGTACTATGTTGTGTAACTTCACAGTGATATATTTATCCATTCTTCTGCTCATGAATATCAAGATTTTTATGAGCAGGAGATGGTATCTAGACAATTAATATCAAAATTCATATAAAAATAAACAAGAAGTATTTTTCATCGAAATCCTATAATCATAAAGCAACAAGGAGAGATTCATGCTGCCATGACATAAGTAAATATCAAGAAGCTCCATTAATTAAAAAGTATGTAATTAATGTGAACCAACACAGGTTAATGAATCAGAATATAAAGCTCAGGGAAGATCCTAGAACATAGAAAATTTAACTTATAATTTAGTCTGCCAATCAGTAAGAAAAGTTGAATTATTCCATAAATGATTTTGGAAGGAATGAATAGCCATAAATATAGTAATAAATAAAGTTGATTGCAAAACTCATCCTTTGTAGAAGAGTAAGTTCCAAGTAGCACAAGATTGAAATTGTATGTTTAATGTATTTTCTAACCACAACAATAAATACTCTACAGCCAAGAAGACATAAATAGGCACATCAAAGAAAGGAAATATAAATGCTTGATATCTATAGATCCCTATCTATCTATGATTAACTACTGTAGTAAGACAAATGCAAAGGTATCATCTTTCACCTATTGTATTTGCAGAAATCAAGGAGTTTCATACTACATTGAACTGGTAAGGGTATGGAAACAAGACATGATTAGAGGGCAAATTTGATAATATCTATCAAAATCCAAAATGTATTTCACCCAGTAATTTTCCTTCCTAAGTCCTAGAGATTTAAAAACGTGAAATGATAAATGTAAAATATTTTTCTCTCCCTTCCTCTTTGTGATTAAAAAAAAAAATTCTGAAAGCCCTAAACATTCTTTAATAGGACACTGGCTACATAAGTTACAGTGTATCCATAAAACAGAATACTGTACTGTTAGAGAACATAATGAGAAAGTTCTGCATGTACTAATTGGGAATGTTCTCTAAGATACAGGATTAAATTCAAATATAAGGACAAATGTAGTATCTCTAATATGTTGCCATTTGTGTAAAGGGGAAAATGATACAAATGTTATTTCATATGAGTAAATACTCTGGAAGAATACAAGAAATTTCTAGTAACGTTGACTAACTCTAGCAAAGGGGCCTGAGTTTTCACATGTACTTTTGTATTCTTCACATCTTGAATTGAACGAATGAGTTACTTCAAAAAATTAAGTAATTATTTTTTATAAGGAGAAAGTCATGTGGCACAGTGGGTTAA
The DNA here is from genome assembly GCF_963455335.1 of Martes martes. Taxonomy (NCBI): domain Eukaryota; kingdom Metazoa; phylum Chordata; class Mammalia; order Carnivora; family Mustelidae; genus Martes; species Martes martes. Next base: position 25,715,798 of record NC_137898.1, on the reverse strand, counting down.
AGCCTCTGCCTTCAGCTCAGGTTATGGGTCCTGGGATCGAGCCCCACATCGGGCTCTCTGCTCGGCAGGGAGCCTACATCCCTTCCTTTCTCTGCCTGTCTCTCTGCCTCCTTGTCTCTCTCTCTCTGCCAAATAAATAAAAAAATAAATAAATAAAATCTTTTTTTAAAAAAGTCATGATAAAGCTTTGTAAACTACAAAACACTATGCAAATGTAGGAGTTTATCTCTTATTATATTGCCATTAGGCACTACCTAGCTATGAAAACTTTTTTAATGATTAGGCAATAGAAATTTTAAATTACATTTATTATGGAAACTATAAATGCTCATTGTAAGAAATGTGGGAAGACATAAGGCTAATAACTTTAGTATACAAAGAACTCTGCAAATTGCCAAAAAGGATTCAAACATATAAAAAGACAATTTATAAAGGAGGAAATGCAAATGAATAATAAACATAGGAACAGATACTCAACCCCAACAGTAGACAAAATAATAAATACCTCAGCAATGATAGAATCCTTTTTGCCCTTTAAAATGACAACAATTATAAAGATTAATAACATTGAGTGCTAATAATAAGTATGCAGTGAAACAGGTAGTCTCATGAATTACTGGAGGAAATTTGAATTCTTATTACATATTAGGAAACTGAATAAGCTGGTCAAAAGGAAAGTTTCTCCCTTCCTTCCTTCTTCCCTCCCCCCCATTCCTTCTTTTCTCTTCTTTTTTCTTTTCTCTTTTCTTTTCTTTTCTTTTCGTTTCTTTTCTTTTCTTTTCTTTTCTTTCCTTTCCTTTCCTTTCCTTTCCTTTCCTTTTCTTATTCCTTTCTTTTCTTTCTTTCTTTCTGCTGGAAAGGTAATATATTCACATAATTGACACTTCAAAATTCCAAACATATAAAGGATGGATAGTGAGATGTTTTCCTGGCAATACTGTCCCTTAGAATCCTCCCATTTCTCTGTCTTTTTTTTTTTTTTTTTTTAAGATTTTATTTATTTATTTGACAGACAGAGAATCACAAGTAGGCAGAGAGGCAGGCAGGGAGAGAGGGGGAAGCAGACTCCCTACTGAGCAGAAAGCCTGATGCGGGGCTCGATCCCAGGACCCTGGAATCATGACCTGAGCCGAAGGCAGAGGCTTTAACCCACTGAGCCACCCAGGTGCCCCCCATTACTCTGTCTTAAGGCAACTAATGGCATCATTGCCTTTTGAATTTTTCCAGAGGTATATGTATGTATATGTGTATGTATAATTATACATATGCATGTATGCATTTCTATAATATTTATGTATCATATATTCATGTACATAGTATTAACTCCCTTTCTTATACTTATCATAGCATATTGCACACATCATTTACAATTTTTATTCTTCGCTTGTTGACATTAGGGTTTTTTTTTGGTGGTGGTGGTGTGGGGGTGGCTGCATGTTCCAATGTGTGAAAGTACCATAATTTATTTGCTATTGTTTTTTGTGAAAATTTGGGTTCTTTACAATCTGCTGCTGTTTTGAACAACATCGCACTGAATAAATGTACACATATTTAATTTCAAAAAGGAAAAGGGGAGAAAGCAAAATTTTACATTAGAAAAGTGATCAGGGACATAAACTCAGATAAATACAAAAAATAAGAATTATAGCATAATTCTTTGCTCAATTTACATTAATAGATTTTAATACTTTAAAAATTGATATACTGGAATAGGTAAAATGCTGAAGCTGACCCAATATAGAAAATCTATCCAATTACCATAAGAATAATCAAAACTGATATTTTAACAGTTCCCCATTATCTTCACTCACTATTTCAACTTTAAAATCCATCCTCTGCCAAAATAAATTTTTAAAAATGCCTGGAAGATTTCATGAGAGAATGCTTACAAGTTTTTCAATGAACGAATAATTCTGAATTTACTTAATCTATTCCAAGAAACAGTTAAGAAAACAGCGTTCCCAAATTATTGTCGTGGTGTCAGGAGAATCATAACTACGCAACCTAAATTTAACATTATGAACAAATATGACATGAGAGCAAAATCATATAACATTCATCTGCTTATTAAACAATATTATAGAGTATTACATGTAAATACTGCACATGTATGTTGATTATATTAAAATATGCTCAGAAAGAGTTTCCCAGCAATCCGTGATCATAGGTACCTACATTAAAGGAACTTAGAGGAAAAAGGGGATGATGGTTTTATTTCCAATGTTTCATTTATTTAAAAATGATTTGAAATATACAAATAGTTCAACTCCTAGATGCAAAGTGCCCCCAAATGTGCATTCATGTCCACTGTAAACATATTAAAAGAATAGTCATAGCAACCTCAGTGTTTAAAAAAAAAAAAAAAAACTCAAAGCAACCTATATGTCTACCAAAGGACAATGATTACACATTTTATTGCATTTAATATGGAATCATTATAATTGTTTATCATTAAATGAATGTATGCATTATTATACACAGCATACATGAATTCCACAAACTTTTGTTTTTGTTTTGTTTTTTAGGTGGTTGACATCTTTATTGCTTTGGTTGTGGGGAGCAGGTGTTCAGGAGCTCTGGGTGGGACCCACCACTTCCTCTTAGCCTCACAGGCTTCTGGTTGGAAAGGATGGCTCTGGCCATGTGCAGATCTGGGCCGTTCTTGTTCTTGTGGATCATGTCCTTGTTGCACCGGAGGGTGGTCTGAGTGTTCTTGCCATGGTGGTGCACTTGGAAGAGGTGGCAGGCTTTGTCTGGCCAGATCTCTGTTTCTTCACCACCACTACAGCTTTGCCTTCCTTCCGCAGCAGGCTCCACAGCTACAGCCTTGTGCTGGAGCAGCTTATTCTAGCAGAAAGAGTTTTGTGCCTTCAGCTTATCGGGCTCTTTGCTCTATGTCTGCTTCTTCCTCTTGATCAGGAAATTGGAGCAGTGACAGGGGACCGACCATCCATTGCATGTGGGTAGACATAGCCGCTAGTCCTCTTGCTTGGGTGGCTGGAGGCAGAAAGGGCCACAAATATATTTTTGATGAAAGAAGTCCAATAAAAAGTAATATGAAATGTAGGGTTCCATTTATATAAATGTTAAAACAGATAAAAATATCTCTGTTGTTAGTAGTCAGTTGTTAATCTCAGCTGGGAGTATCTTGACGGAAGGGGACAGAGAGGGTAATGTAGTATTGCTTGATTTATTTCCGGTTACACACAAGTGAATATAATTTGTCAAAATTAATCAGGCTGTACTCATGTTTCATGTTCTAGTCTAGTCTGTATGTGACTTACATTTTAGTATAAAACATACCTTCGTTAAATTGATCTGAAGCAAATATGCAAAGTAGATGTTCAATGTGAGTTGTAGAATCCCAGGTGTGCATATGATTTTTAATAGTGCCTAATTTAATATTAAGTAAATTACTTTTATTCTCATCTATGAAACATTGACTACTGCAGACATTTCACTCTCACTGTAATCATGGAGCAAACAGAATAAAATATATGGAACAACTAGTTTCAGACATTGGATGATAGGCACTGAATTTCTATGATGCTTGGAATCAGGGAAGCCTTTAAGGTAAGTCCTGAAATTGTCCCCAGCTTACCAAAGAGAATGAGTTTCCAGATCACATCATAGGGAGTGAGATTCCCCAAAGACTCCAGGTCTCAATGACTTACAGAGGGTTGCCATTTAGGCAGGGAGGGAGAAGTGGATAGAATTCATGATGCTGAATACAGATGAATACAGAAAGGTAGGAGCTTAAAAGAGAGAGAGAGAGAGATTAACAGATCTTCAGAGAACTCCCTTAAGTTTTTGGCAGAGTGTTGAACAGCACAAACAAGAAAGGAACATCCCCAAAGTAAGTTAAAAAACCAGTGGAAAGCAATAAACTAGACAATGTCCAGGGCTCACACAAGGGGAGAAACAGTTCGTGTTTCTATCAACCAGATTAGATAAACTTCAAAACATATTAAATATGCATAAATATATAAATGTATTAAATATACATAAAATAGTCAATATATCAGAGGATATAATCTTTAGAAGAGCTTCATTTTACTAGTGGGCCTATATTAGGATTGGAATGAAGGCTATTTTGGACATACCATAATAAAGATTAAATACAAGTCTTAGAGTAATCAAACTGATCTTCAAGTAACTTAACTGTGTGTTAGAACAAAGGTCATCATTCTTTAAAGGACTATGACAACATAAACACTTAATGTAAATTTGTAATGTCCATTATTCAACTAGAAATTTCAAGCCATGCATAGAAACAGGGAACTGTCATACATAATCAAGAGAAATATAAATCAACAGAAACAGACAAGAAATGAGAAAAATGACGGCACTAGAATGCTGTAACTTCAAAGTAGTTATTTTAAGCCTTAGAGCATACTCAAGGATGAAAAGAAAAGCATGAACTTTATCAGAGAAAAAGTTGGAGCTGTAAAACTGGAAATTAGACTGATAAAAAAATTTATTTCTTAAGTGAAAAATATGCTAAAGAGAATTAGCAAAAAATTGAAAGCCACATAAAAGATCAATATAATTGAAAATAATAATAAAATTATAAAATAATAAAGTACAGAGAAAGATATTTAAGAATAATTAACAGGGAGCACCTGGGTGGCTCAGTCGTTAGGTGTCTGCCTTTGGTTCTGGTCATGATCTCAGGGTCCTGGGATGGAGCCCTGCATCAGGCACCCTGCTCGGTGGGAAGCCTGCTTCTCTCTCTCCCACTCCCCTTGCTTGTGTTCCCCGTCTCGCTGTGTCTTTCTCTGTCAAATAAATAAATAAAATCTCTAAAGTAAAGAATAATTAACAGAATAATGAGCTCTAAAACATTTTTCACTCTAAGAGATAAATCATTTTGTTCCAGAAGGTATAAAAGGTGGAGAGAATATATAAGAAAATAATAATAGGAAGTTATCCAAATTTCTTTAAATTATACCCAAACCTCAAGCATAAAACACTACAGTAGGACACATTATTATCAAACTGCTGAAAACCAGTAATAAAAAGAAAGTTTATAACTAAGACCAAAAAGCCACCTTACATACAAGACTAATAAAAAAAAAATTAAAAAGCAAACAGAAGTTGATAAAAAAAACATAACCCAGATATAAAAGTCTTAAAAAATACATAGTTTTAGAAACAAACATAAGTTAATATTTTTTAAAAAGCATTAAAATTAGTGAGTGAATTAAAATAGAAAACCACAAGAACTTGCATAAATACCACACAGATAATTTTACAAGCTTTTTTAGAAATAATTTTTAGAAATGATTGTTCCAATCTTATATAAGGTAGGCTAAATGATTTTGATCAAGCATGATCAACCCTCATTATTAAATAAGGGTAGTGAAATTTTGCCTACCAAGCAAGGTCAGGCAGGTTGCTTATGTCTTTTATACCTCAGTACAAATGAGCTCCTATATGGGTTAAAGCACAAAGACTAGCTGGAAAGCATGGACCAGCTTGGAAAAACATTATTATTTTAAAGAGATAAAAATCCGGAAAGAATCTACTACCAACTATGACTTGAAGGGGTAAATCCTAAATTTGTGAGAGAAAGGGATATGAAGAAGAGAAAAAAGGGAACATTTATTGAGGATCCAACATATGCCATGAATTTTATATGCATTATTGCATTTTCCCATTCTTCATGATCAATGCTAATATTACTAACCCATTTTACAGTGAGGAAACTGAGGCTCAGGGAAGCTCCTATTTACTACCATAGAAGCAATTAGTTTAACAGATGGCGCTTGGGCCTACATTTGATATATTGTACTCTTTTAATTCCTAATCCAGTTGACATTGTTACTAAATTTTAAATTTGAAAGGGTTATTCGTTCGTGGGTTAACTTAACAAGAATTTATAAAGAACCCATTATCATAGCTCAGAATGGAATTTTCTACTGTAAATCAAACACTTCATTCAGTAAAAACAGACTTTTTTTCTAAGACGCAAACATTGCTACTTTAAGAGCTTTTATATGTGTCTAAAGGAATAAAGCATCCCATTTCTAAGCAACCCATTAGTATTTGCGATTAATTAGCATGAAGAATAATGAGGTGACTAAGACCAGAGGACCCTTGCCTTAATTGATTGCCTGAGTTCCTGGATTAATAAAATCCAATTATTTTCTTATGTAATTGGCACAAAGTTTATTTGTATTTCCTTTTTAATAAATTTGCTAATGGTCTAAGAAAGTAAACAAAACAAACTAATCGTAAATGAATACCAAGTTCAATTAAATCTCCAGGCCTGACCAAATATCCCTGTATACAGATTAGTTCAAAATCCTTATTTATCTGTAAAACACACACCAAGTTAATGGCCCCTGCTACTCTGACTTGTGTGTTGAAGTGGGAGCAAGAAGGTATTACAGCTTTTTAAATAGCAGTGAAAGATCATAGCTCTCTGGAATTAGAGAAAGGCCAATCAGAGGGAAATCTCTAGTGTTTCAGAGACTGAACTTTAAAGGAGACTAGAATAGAGCTGTTTTCATGAGACTGATTGTAAGATGTCTCTCAAGGGACTCTAATAATGGTGCCTTCTGGAATCCTTTGCCACATCAGTCCCTGTTCCTGCCGAGGCTCACTTGCCTTTGTTGTCAGATTTGCATACCCCCAATCCTGCCTGGTTTGGGTTTAGAAGTTGTTGTAGGCAGACTCTAGACTCAAGTTTGACTATTTCCAGACCATTTAGGACTGGATTATCAAACCGATGCATGGAATCATCTGAGTTGGGAGTGAGCCTTGGGCATGACCACGCTCAGTAAGATTCATCCCTCAGCTCACCATTATCTTTTCTCAGCTCCTCTTATTTGGCTTCTGTGGCTTTATCTTACTTAATCTTTATTTTCACAGTTTTACCAGAAATCCTTCCTTAACCCCAAGCTATTTGGACAAGGCTTCAAAAAAAATGAGTACCTTATACAATGTCTAAGAACTCTAAAATGGTATGCTAGATAGGATAGGAACTCTGAGCCTAGCAGAAGCTTAAAAACAGTTGGCGAATAATATGTACTCGTTTATTTAAATTAAATGGATTAATATATTATATTGATATAATTATATTAGAGAACCATGCTGTACATGACTATAGTTTTAAATGTCCTTCACGCTGATGACTCATCTACGTATATCTTGAGTTTATACCACCCCCCCAACCAAAAGTTTAGGGTTGTATGTATGACTGTCTACTTGATGTCTACACTTTAACACACACCCTCAAGCAAGCTCCTGGTTATCACCAAAAGCCTATTTCCATAACCTTTCCATCTCCGGTAATGGTCACTTCTATGTCAGTTGCTCAGACCAAAAATTTGGAAGGGAGCTCTTCCCCTCTCCTCTGTCATCCAATCTTTCAGTCAATACTAACAATTCTCTCTTAAAATAAATCTAGATTTGGGTGATCTCTTGCCATCTCCTCCGCTATGGCTCTGGTCCAAGGCTCCACGTCACCATCTTATGTCATCTATTTTTTTTTTTTTGTCATCTAAATTATTGCAGTAATCTCCCTGCTCCCTCACTCTTGCCTGCACTCTATTTTTGACAAAACAGGTGGAACGAGCCTGTTAAAACTTAAATCTGGCCACGTCACAATAATCTGTAATTGCCTTTGCTTTCACTCAGTGTAAAAGTCACCGTCTTTACAGTGACTTACAAAACCAACATATAGTTTTTCCCTATCACTCTGATCTCTGATCTTGTTTTCTTTGCATAACTTAACTAGCTTCAGTTTTTGGCTCTTTGCATTTCCTACTTTTTCAATTAGCTGGAATCTTAATTTATCTGTATAAATGGCACCCTCACTTCCTTTAGGTTTTTAGTTGAATGTCCTCTCCTCACTGTGTCTTTCTCTTATCATCCTATTTAAAATACTATCTCCTAAGGCTCCCCATTCCCTTTCCCTGCTTTATTTTGTTTGCTACAGTATTTGTTGTGATTTAATGAGTGTATTATGCATTTTATTTATAGATTTTAGTTTCTGTTTTTCTGCCCTAAAATATTAATCCTGAGAGGCTAGGGATTTTTACATTTTGTTTCCAGCTGTATCCCCTGCTCCTACGTAGATACTGTCATATATGAGTCGCTAAAAAATTATCTGTTGAGAAAGTGGCTGGATAAGACTGTGGTGGACAGAATGACAGTTACAATTCTGCATTTCCTGACAGTAACAGGGTTAGACATCCATACTTCCCCCATTTAATTTTTTTTGTATCGTGTTCTCCCACTTTGGGGGTGAGGTGACGAGAATTGCCATTTGTCAACTAAGAGCTTAACCATCTAATTTGCTTTGATCAGTGGGCTTGTAGGAAACATAGTGTAAGTGTAGTCTTGAAAAGCAGCTGAACAATCACGCAGGCATCTCTTGTACCTCTTCCATCTTATGAGAATATACCCCAGGGTAGGCAGCCAAACCCAGCTAAGATCAGCAACACTGTTCAGCTGAGCCTAGCTTACTTCTAACTATTTCTAGGAAACCCCCAGATACATGAGCTAAACAAACACATACTTTTTAAGACATTAAGCCACTAAGATTAGAGGTGTTTGTTTTATGGCAATAGCAACTTAAACAATGGACCATAAAACAAAATTTTTTAAAGGTCAAAAATGGTACAGTGGTTTCCTAATGAACTAACATGCTATATTAAATTTAAAAACTGAATAATTCCTCTTTTACATTTTTATATGATTATTGGGAAGCTCATTAAGTTATAGTGATGTGCTTAGCATAGATTTCAGAATATAATCATTCTCTTCTTCCATAAGCTGTTCATTTATTACTTAGTTCTGTTTTTAATCTTTTTTTAATAGAGGTTTTTTTTTCTCTGTTTTACATTATTATTTCTCTGCTTTAAATTATTTCAAATCTTTGTTTTTATAAATAGGAGTTGTGTGAATTAACAATAATAGCAATTATTGTAATACCGTACTTAGTAGAATTTATATGTTGATGTTGCAACTTAAGACTTATTAATCTTTCATTAATCTTATGGAGTCCACATTCTTGCCTATATATGATGAAGAGGGTAAGTTCTATCATCTGTTGTCTGTGTCTTCATAGCTTAGATCTGAGCTGAGTAGTAAAAAGTATAGGACCTGTGAAATGAAACTAATTATTTTACTGACCCTTTATTCATTAAATTTTGAACTGGTTTCTATATCATGGTAGTTAAATTAGTTCCTATGATAATTCATATAATAAAGCCTAAAGTCACTGCATGAAACAATAAATTCTGAAATGAATAATAAATTATCATATGAAGATTCTAAGTCACTTTATTTTTTTTTAATTTTTTATTGTGTTGTTAGTCACCATAGAGTACATCATTAGTTTTTGATGTAGTGTTCCATGATTCATTGTTCATGTATTAACACCCAGTACTATTCATTTATATGAAAGGAGATGCAAATTTTCCCAAAAATACTAGTTTAAAATAACAGGCAGTAAAGTGTTTCTAAAATGTTTTATTACCCTTCAATTCCCATAGCTAATTCACAGCAAGAATTATGATTTATATACAAACAGTTTGTCCATCTATCTCTCTGTCTCTATCCGTCTCTGTCTCTGTCTTCCTCTCTCACACAAAGACACACATATGTGTGTACACAAATTCACTTAGCAGAATGTTAGTTTTTGAAATTTTCTCTTTTGCTCTCTGTTAAATTACTCCTAAGTATCCTCTTAAGCACATACACAGAATCATTGTGAACTGCAAATAGAGCCACCATTTCATTGATTATGCCAGCAGACTGGACCTGTGCTGCAAGTATAGTATGGAATTCATTCAGGAATTTAAAATAAAGTTAAACCCAAGGATTAGGTAGAAAAAAAAAATAGGGAAGTGAGTTACAAATTATTATGTTGGCTTTTTAAATCTTAGTAATAGAACTTATTGACTCATTAAGCTTTTTAATTTACTGTTTTGAACTTACCACTTGTAAATTCAAGAGAAGTGCTGTAAAAGAAAAGTACAAAATTCACTTTGTTTCTAAAACTTAATACAGTTTGGACAGATCCTTTCAACTTATGCTGATCTATTTTCAGCACAGAGATTAAATGTACTTGAAAATTTGTATTACTCTTATCTGTATGAGTCCTGAGACCACATTTGTGAACTTTGGTGAAAGTAGAAATGAGACTGAATAAGATCAGAACTGAGGGACTGAACTGGAAACAGAATTAATCACCACAGTATGGTAACCAGAAATAAAACACAGATATCTAGATAAATCAGGTGAACCTGACCTTGGTTCAGATTGGTAAAAGATAAATGATGTTAGGGGATTCAAAATATTTATTTATTTATAAATATTTATTTATATTTATATTATTTATTTATTTATTTATTTAATTTATATTTATTTGTTTTTATATTTATTTATACCCAGATTTGAAGGGCTCTGCTTATGATTCCATGTACCTTGTCTTTGAAGCAGGATCTCCACCAATGGTTGAGGTTAAAGGGTACATGGCCTGAAATGTGTTCCACAGGATTTCAGTGCTCTACTATCGTTTCCTGGGTCTGTGGAAGAAATGCAGTCTTGGTGGGAAACTGGGCACTAAAAGGAAAACAAGATCTTATGAGATGCAGAGGTCCGATTAGAGGGACAAGAGCAACATAATTTGGAAAGGACAGGTTGCTAGAGAATTGACATGAGTTGGCTCATATTCTTCATCAGTGCCTCTCTTTAACTTGTTTTGTCAGTGAATATTTAATGAGCACCATTACTGTGCTCAATTCTAGGATGCAATGTTGAACCATGTGTCCACTCTAAGTGTGGTATCTACTGGAGGAAGATAGTCAAATAATTAGGTAATTATAATAGAATGTGCCATATACTGGTTCTTTTTTTTTTTTTTTAAGATTTTTATTTATTTATTTATTTGACAGAGAGAGAGACAGAGAGAGAGAGAGAGAGATATCACAAATAGGCAGAGAGGCAGGCAGAAAAAGAGGGGGAAGCAGGCTCCCCCATGTACTGGTTCTTGATAACAGCTGTGCCATCTGCTTTAGATCCCTTCTATTGCCAGGAAGAAACTCCTAACAGACTCTTCATATCCACAGCCAGAATTTCCTCAGAAACTAGTTAGAATAGAGCTAATCTTGTAATGGTTTTATTTACTAGCTTGGGTAAGTTGCTAACTGATTTGATCTTGAATTAATCCCATTTATAAAATGGGTAACCGCATTAACTCACTGAACTTAGTGATACTAAGTAACACTGCATTGAGAGAGATTAGTAGAGTGTCTGGCACATCTTAATTGTGCAATATTTATTAGGGTTACTATTTGCAATACTACTGTAATTAGATATAACTGAACAAAACTACAGAAAGAGGGGTTAGTGTACAATAGAAAGTACTGCATGAAATGTATACAAAATCTGGAAGGTAAGAGTTAAAACCTCAAGAGGAGTTTACCATAATTCACATGGATCTTTCATGCTGAAAAGCAAAACTAATATTCTTCATAACCTGATCACAAAAATATCAATAAGCATTTTACCATGGATTTGCAGCCTTTCTAGCCTTATTTAACTCTGGATTGCATGAACTATGCAAGTTACCCCAACCTCCTTTCCTTCATGAATAAATGCATTCCCTATTTAGCTTTGGTTCGCATGATACAGCGTATTACATTTTGGAAATATGAGGTTCCAGAAGTGTCACGCAAATATAGAGCTCTAATGCTTTCTGATCACTCAAAACCCATGGTTAAAAAAAAATAATAATCCTAAATAGAGATGGACTGATAGTATGCTAGGAGATATTGCTGCTGCTAAGTTTAATAAAATATGATTGACATGCTTAGATTTATCATGGGAAGGATCACATTTTTATAACAATCCAAAATGACAAGGAGCAAAATTTGCTGCCAGTAAGTGGAATGAGAAACACAATACTCTGTGTTCTGTAGCAGAGCATTGACGACCCAGCACTGGAAGAGACAATGCTTGTTTGTCGCAGAAACCTCACTCCTTCCTTCATGAGTGTGGTTCCCAGGACCTGTCTCTATTATCTACACTGCTTTGCACTGCCTCCCTCCCATTCAGGCTATTACAACATTTGCTGGGAGGACGTTGGTTCTTATTCCTAAAAGCTTTCAACTTGACAAGTTGATTTTCAGAAAGATGACAGTTGAAATTCCCAAAGACTGGAAAACATTTTGATAGGAGTTAGTTCAGAACAGAAAGGCAAGGTCTTCTTTCCCCTTCTTTAGCCTTTATGTTTACTCAAGCATTATTGTCTTTGCCCAGAGAAAATGAGAATTTAAAAGGGAAACACACACACACACATGTTCATAGAAGCATTATTCATAATAGCCCCAAAGTGGGGGGGGGACCCCTAAATTTCCATCAGTGGATGAATGGATAGATAAAATGTAGAATATCCATACAATTGGATATTATTAAGCAATAAAAATGAAATGAGGTATTGGTACATGCTACCATATGGATGAACTTGAGAACTTGCTGAGTGAAAAAAAAGACCACATATTTAAATGATACGTCCAAAATAAGCTAATGTATAGGGATAAGAATAGATTAATGGTTGCCTAAGGCTGAAACTGGGAGTGGAGTAAAAAACAGTGATTGCTAATGGGTATAGGTATTTGGGGGTGAGGAGTAATTAAAAAAAAAATTCTTAGATGGATTATGGTGATGGTGGTTCAACCCTATGACTATACTAAAACCATTGAATTATACACTTTAAATAGTGTATATATGGTGAATGAATTATATCTCAAGAAAGCTGTTATCAAAAAAGACATTGATAATGAAAGCTAGCTCATTGGGTTTCCCGTGAGGGTAAATAAAGGCATATAAAATGCATCACCATGTCTAATAAATATATAGCAAACGATTTAGTATTTTTCACTTCTTCCCTAACTTCCCAGGGTGTTTCCATAGAGAAGTCTAAGATTAGAAAGCAGTGGTTATATTTTCCTAAGGGCCTGTAAACTCGAATTCAAGGCTTATGTTGAACTGTGTATGGTTATGCAACTAGCATGTAATGGAAATTAATCTTCAATTACTTCTTCTGACTATATGTTATTTGCTTTTTCCACTACACCCCAATGAACCAACTCCAACACAACTTGTTTTTCCTTCTCTTATGATTTTCTTAATGCCCTAAAGACTCGTTCTTATACTGATAATAGTAATAATATTTTTATTTTCCTATATATCATATGCCATTTCTGAAAGTACGCACATCATCTTTTATATTTTCTCCCATTTTGCCCTAATTAAATTTTACTCTAATAAGTCAATTATAACTTCTATAATTTTACTATTCTATCTTCACATTACTCTTAAAATTCAATTTCTATAGTAAAGATATTCAAGATTACTCTGTAGTCTTACATTGAAATAATCATTTTCTACAGGTAGGATGGTGCTTTTTAAAAACATGCTACATTTGGTGAGGCTTGGTGGGAGATGGAAAGCTTTTATGAGGTTACATTGGTTTGATTGCATTATCCAGTTTCTTCTTTGCTTAAAATTCTTCAGTTTCATGCTGCTCAAATTATATGTTAGTATTAAACATTTTCCATTTTGAACTGTATCTGAAGATATCAATATTGTTTGGGATCAATTACTATGAAATTTGCATTTCTGATTTTTTGGTGTGTGTTGTGTGCCTATCATTAAGAGATTCTTATTTTTGAGGCTAGTATCAGGCTTTGGCAAGAGGAAATCATAAAATTTAAATCAGTGTTCATAAGTTAAAAGACACTAGGTCTTTGGAATCATGTAAAGTCACAACTTGTTCAAGTTGATTCTTTAAATAACAAGAGAATATGGCGCTAAGCATTAGTTCATTTATGACTCAACTTGGTTTAGGGTTAGACTCTCAGTGTGAACCCTTCAATATAGTAGCCACTAGTCACATGTGTCTATTAAAATTAAAATTAATTAAAATGCATCAGGCACTACTCTTGTACCAGTATGAAAGAAAACAAGGTCAAGTAAATCACCAAAGATAATTCACAATTTGTAACAATTTGAATCAAGGATTATACTCACTTCTGTTTGATTCAGTTCCGATTTAAGTTTTGTGAGATATGGAAAAATGGATGAGTGAAGCTCTATGTAATTCATAATTATAAAAATTTTATTATGAGAAAATGTTAAGGCAGATACAACCATACACCCAACTTGCCTGGTAAAAGAAAAATAAATATTTGCAAAGTACCTTTGCACACTTAAGTTGAAAATCTTTACCTTCCTAGAATACAGAAAACAAGCAAAAAAAAAAAAAAAAAGTTACAAAGAGCAAACCTGTGGGGTGCCTGGGTGGCTTAGCAGTCAAGTGTCTGCGTTTGGCTCAGGTCATGATCCCAGGGTCCTGGGATCTGGCCCCACATTGGGGTCCTTGCTCAGCGGAGATCCTCTCCGCTTCTCCCTCTCCCTCTGCCTGCTGCTCCCTTTACTTGTGCTCTCTCTCTCTTTCTGTCCAATAAATAAATGAAATCTTTTTTAAAAAGCAAACCTGTATTACTAAATGATTGCCTAGAATATTTTGTGATTTTTTTTCCATTGAAACTATCAGTCGCAAGCCATCAGTTTCCTGTGACTTTGCTTTTTAATATATTTGACCTGATAGCCTTTCTTTTTTACATAAATTGAGATACACAAACACATATTTTGACCTTTAATATCTCTGGGAATTTAAAAATATATATATCTAAATTCTCTACTTTAAATTCTTATCTGTAAAATGGGGATGGTGGTGGTGGTTAGTGAATCTGTCTTACTAATCTTTTAGATTTGTTGGGGATGGGGGAGTTGAATCAGATGACATGTACGAAGATGTTATGTAAGAATCTAAAGTATTATGTTTGAATTGGTATAATTTACAATTCTTGCTTTTCTTTCCAGTTCACTTTGCTTACCTGCCCAAAATGCAATGATGTAAGAAGTTGAAATAATGTATCCTAACAGTCTAGTGATCACTCTTTTTTAAAGAGCCAAAATATCCTACAGTTCAAAAACAAATTCACGCAACACAGCACCAAACAGATCTATGTTAGCACACAATTCATCCACACATGCATGCACACGTGCACACATGCGCGTGCAAACATGCGTGCGCGCACACACACACACACTTCTACATAAAGTTCAGCCAACGACAAATCTAATTCTGATAATAGCGCAATTGCTATGAATCACTAAGAAGCTTATTCTTTTCCTGAATTTTATTATACTAAGAATTCAGGCTAGATTTACTCATAAAGATGGAAGTTCGGTAACTTTTAGTGCTTTAAACATATCTTTTCTACATTCTACATTCTACAAAATACCTCAGTGGGGTCTTAGAACTCTCAGTATTTGGCTAAGCATAGATACATTACACAAAACAAGAGATTTTTATTTTTATTTTCAATTACTGACATTCTTCTAGATCATTCCAAAATAATAAGCCTTACCACATAGGATTTTCTTCCTCTCTCAATATCCTAAAGACCCAATTTTCAGGTGGCTTGATGTAGTAGAAAAAGCACTGATGAAGGAGAGAGAAAACCTGAATTTAAGTACCATTTTGGCTCTAGATTTGTTTCAGAATGACTGTTTTCTCATCTGTAATTGGGGCTATGATACCTTCCTGAAAAGTCTGTTTTGTGGTTGGAAGGAGATGAGGTATACGAAAGAGCTCTACAAATGTAATGAATTACAATGATCATTTTCATTAATGCAATGTTTGGCAAAGAGAAATAGAAATAGCATAACTGATTAGCTTTTGAAAGGAACTCAGCACCCACATAACCTGCAATTCTTTTCTTCTTTTTTATTTTTAAAGATTCCAGAGCTGACTGTAATATTTCCTTTAGCTGCCACATATGTGGCATAATTTTCTTTCAAAATATAATGAAAAATTAGATTTTAACCATCCTCAGAAAATTGTATTTAATTCTTGTTTTCTTTGTTCTTAATTGAGTGATGCTTGTGACTTTTGAGATTCTGGAATGCAATGGAAGCCAAAATTAATACAGTTGAGGCTTCAAATCATGAATGAATTCATTAACTCCTCATGTGTGGAAACTCTATTTTGTCCTATTCTATATTGTCCTATTTTACAATGACTAACACACTGGACATTAAATAAACACCATTCAGTAACAGCTCAGGTACAGATGATAGTGTGCAAAAGCACACATTTCAGTGAACGAGGTTTCTTCCTCTGAGTCTGAAAGTTAAGACTAATCCCAGAATTATAGTAAGTGATGTAGTAGATGGAAGTTTAAACTAATTTCCAGAAAGCCTGGGAAAAAAATAGAGTAACCGTGAGGGAAAATTTAAATGACTATTAACTGTGTAAAATCACAATAATAATTTCCTGTGTGGTAAAAAGTAAAATAAGAATTAAAACATATGGCTACAGTTATTTATAAGGAGGGGAGCTTATGGAGACATCTGCAGTACTTCTTCAGTACAGAGAGAGGGTAAAATGGTTACATTTATATTTTGATAAAGGAGCATGCACATTGTAATTTCTCAAATAACCAATAGAAACAAACTAAATATATTCTAATTGGAGGTAGGAAGAAAATGAATTTTAAAAATGTTTAATCAACACAAGAGAAGGCAAAATGGAGAGAAAAAGAAATATAGTACATGCAAGACATATTAAAAAAAGCACAATATATGATGATAGTTATCAAAATATATGAAAAATTCTATTAACTGTAAAAAGATTAAATTCTCTGATTAAAGTACAAAGATTAGGGGTGCCTGGGTG
Organism: Martes martes; assembly: GCF_963455335.1. NCBI lineage: Eukaryota > Metazoa > Chordata > Mammalia > Carnivora > Mustelidae > Martes > Martes martes. The sequence continues at coordinate 25,699,033 of NC_137898.1, read as the reverse complement.
GCTCAGTTGGTTAAGCATCTGCTTTTGGCTCAGGTCATGATCTCAGGGTCCTGGGATTGGGCTCCTTGGTCAGTGGGGAGCTTCTTCTCCCTCTCCTGCTTCTCTTGCTTGTCCTCTTTCAATCCGTCAAATAAAGAAATAAATCTTTTTTTTTTTTTTTAAGTACAAAGATTATCAGAAAGCAAAGTTCAACTATATGCTGTTTTCAAGAGACAAAGATAAAACACACACGCACACAGTTTAAGTTAAACAAAGTTACAACTTAAGCCAGGAAATGATAAAATAACTTTGGAATTTCTTGATTAATGTTAAATAAAATAATATTCATAGAACATTATTATAAATAAATAGGGTCACTATATAGTGATAACTTCAAATTTACTGAGAACATATTATTTTAAAATGTGTATACAGGGGCACCTGGGTGGCTCAGTGGGTTAAAGCCTCTGCCTTCGGCTCAGGTTATGATCCCAGGGTCCTGGGATCGAGCCCCACGGCAGGCTCTCTCTGCTCAGCAGGGGGCCTCCTTCATCCTCTCTGCCTGCCTCTCTGCCTAGTTGTGATCTCTGTCTGTCAAATAAATAAATAAAATTTAAAAAAATGTGTATGCATATGATGATATAGTATATGATTATTTCAAATAAAATTAAATGAATATATTTTAAAATTGACAAAATATATTCATAATAAGTGATTTTTCATGTTTATCTCTATAATTGACAGAACAAGCAATGAATGTAACTGTAAATCTATAATTGACTAAGAATAAGAAACCTACCAAAGATACAGAAGATTTCAACAGCAAAACTAACAAATAATTTTACCATACACACACACACACAGAGTGCATCCAACAGATATGGACACTAAAGTATTAAACAAGCTAATAGATTTAGAATACGTGCCAAACTTTTTAGAAAATACTTTACATAAAATAAATCTATCTATTATTGTTATGGTTTTAAAACCCTTCTATGAACTATTCCCTTCCTACTTCTCTAAACTTTTCTCTTGCCAATTCATCTCTCGATTTAAATATTCAAGTAGATTTTTATAAAGCTTAAAGTTTCCTGCAATCACATTCAGTTTCATGCTCCTCTGAGTTTGTCATTTCAGATCCCTCTGCCTGGAATATTCTAGGTTATTCCTACTCTGGTGTATATTGTGTTATAATTCAGCTTTATGGAAATAACTTTTCTTTTTTTTTTTTTTTTCCTTTTAATCAGCATTCTCTATACCAATGCAAGTGACTTGGTAGAAATGCCCTTCCAATTCTTAATTTACTTGATAACTCTGACTGTTGTTTCAATAGTAATTGTTTCTTAGAGTTATTGCTCAGTTGTATAAAACTAGGTTGTTTTTTTTTATTTGATCTTCTCCCTGTGCTGAATTTCTATCTTTAGTACCCATCCTGCTCCCAAATTTAGAAATCTTTGCTAATTCACACACATGAAATATAATTTCTGTTGCCTAGATTCTTCCTTCCTCATATTCAAACCCATCCTTCTCTTTGAACCAAACCCCTATGATTGTATTAGTCATATATTAATATAATTTCTGTTGCCTAGATTCTTCTGTTGCCTAGATTCTTCCTTCCTCATTTTCAAACCCATCCTTCTCTTTGAACCAAACCCCTATGATTGTATTAGTCATATATTAATCATGTATTCTCCTACCTTGCCTCCTAGAGCTTAACCAGTTAGCTTTCTTCCAAGATGCAAACAGCTTCCCAAATTATGCCTCCTACTTGAGGTTAGCTCTGATTATTTGAAAGATTGACCAAACTAACTATATTCTGCTTCTCATAAACATAGTGAAGACTGCGGGTATACATTCTTGCCAAATATGTGAAACTGTGTTTAGTGTATATTTTTAACATGAATAAATTATATGACTTAGGTTGCAAATTCATAGAAAAAAAGCAAAATCAAGCATGCTTTAAAGATTCCTTTAAATATTATCTACTACATATTAAATCATTCAGGAATGTTGGTGGATCTTATGTGCCAACTCTTTCTTCAGTCATAACAGCTTCTGTTTTCTCAAGAAAGAATGTGACAACCCCTAGTCTCTGCTTCTTATATTATTATACTGCTTACCTTATACTCTTGTTATGCATATGTTCACTTCTGTAATTTTAAAACAAGGTGGAGGTGAGATTTCCATAAGGTTGAAGATATTGCAAAGGTATCTTTGAATCTCTAAGATAAAAGAAACAGACTCATTTTGATCTATCATTGATAATTACTTCTCTTCAGTTTAAGTGCATTGAAATAGTTGGGAACATTTTATTATTATCCTTAAGTAGGAAATTATACTTTTTGAAATGCCAAGTTTTAAATATTTAATTTTAGAAATAGTGCCATCTCCTATGTCCCTGTTAACATTAGAACAGAGAAAATTGATAGCTCCTAACAGGGTGATGTGTCACCTGAGAAAGGTTATCTTTACTGGGAAGCTGTGCCAAATGTATTAACTAATTTTCCTATTATCCTAGACCAAAAACATAATTAGGTTCATGAACCTATGGCAGTTGGTATGGTTTAAATTTAGTTACCTTCAAATGGAAGTTGGGAGGACTACATACTGAGGTGATTTTGCTAAATATATAAAACTAGAGTGGCTCCATTCATTTATATATTAACTTTTAAACTTCTCTTGACTTCGCCATCACAGCAAAGATGAACTATGACCATCCCCTTGTTCAAACCAAAAACCCAAGCGTCCCCTTTAATTTTTCATTTCCCCTCTCCTACCAAATTCAGTGCGTTAGTAAGTCATTGGTTCTACCTCCTGATACATACTGTAGTTCATAGTTCCTTTCCACAATCGTAGCAGGCTACTATCATTTTCTACCCTAATACAGTAGTCTTCACTGTGCTTCCTTAGCCTTCCCTTGCCCTCATGTACTAGTTAACTTTGTATATAAATAAGTCACCAAATGCTTCAGACTACAGTTCTCTCATAGCTTCTTAATGCCCTTAAGATATAATTAAAAACTCCTTATCAAAGGCAACAAAAGACTTCATGTGGCATAAGTCTTGCCCTCACACTTGACCACGACCTGTCAGACTCTCAGCAACAATCAGGCCAGTCACACTGGTGTTCTTTCTGCCCCTTTCTATTCTATCTAAAAAGAATGCTTTTCTCCCAGATAGTCCCTTGCTTCCCACCCCCACTCTCCCCCCCCACCCCCGCCAAATGCTAATACTTCAGAGAATTCTTTTCTGGTTACTTTTTTTAAAATAACCTCCCCAAACACAGAAAGAGTAAAGAGCAATTTCTTTACTGTATCATGTTGTTTCATTTCATGTGTGACTATCTGAAATTAGCCTCCCTATTTATGGTGGACGTACCTTCCACCAGACATCTTGCTCATCTCATGCACTACTTTGTCTGGAAGCTGGGGATAATGGCTTATGTGTGGCAGAAGAACATCAAACACTCCTTTAATAAATGAAACCCAGTATTTTTGATAAATTTAAAACCTAACTTGATTTGTAATAGAAAACATAGATACTACATAAAAGCCATGATCCTGAAAAATGTGAAGTCTCAATTTAAACATCTCCAAAATGAAAATCTATAAACACTTGACTTCCTTAGCATAGGGATAATAATAAACCCTGAGATAATACTGCTGCCTTGGAACTTTGATTCCATTTCTGTTAGGTGGTGAAGAAAATGATTGTACAATGTAGAGACTATCACTTTACTACATTTGAAAGTTGTTAATAAACCTAAAACTGACAGAAAGCCTAATTATGTAGAACATGGTGAAAACAGATGCTCACTAACATATAATAGATTGTGTAAACTGTCACAATTCATCACAGCTGAGAGCATTTGACTGACAAGACTTGGCTCTTTTGGAGGCCTAGCACATGAGGACAAGCAGAATTGTAGGATGCCTCTCTTAGAGTTACAATGGGAGTGATTAGAGTCCAAAAGTTTTGGTTCCCGGTTGCTCATGCTGCTAACACTGAGTTCTTATGATGCTGGAATTGCTCAGTGTTGTAAAGGAAGAGCCAAAATTGCCAAAAGGAATCCCATATTTTCTAGTAAATACTGTGGGGGAAAAAACACACACACATGTACAACTGAGAGAAACCATGTAGAACAAGACTTGACATTACGTGATCACCCAAATGCTGAAGAGACTCAACTGAGTTTTGTTTTGTTTTGTTTTGTTTTAAGATTTTATTTATTTATTTGACAGAGAGAGAGATCACAAGTAGGCAGAGAGGCAGGCAGAGAGAGGGGGGGAAGCAGGCTCCCCACTGAGCAGAGAGCCCAATGCAGGGCTCAATCCCAGAACCCTGAGATCATGACCTACCTGAAGGCAGAGGCTTAACCCACTGAGCCACCCAGGTGCCTCTCAACTGAGTTTTTAAAGCTCTATTGATATATTACTGAAATAGAAAATGCACACATTTAATATACAGTTGACTCTTGAACAACATGGATTTTAAATGCATGGGTCTGATATATATATGGCTTTTTAAAATAAATAAGAGTATAGTACTGTAAATATATTTTCCTTATTTTCTTGCAACATTTTCTGTTCTGTAGCTTACTTTATTGTAAGAACACAGTGTATACTCTATATGACAGGCAGAATATGTATTAATCAACTGTTTATGCTATTGATAAGGCTTCAGGTCAATAGGCTATTATTAGTTAAGTTTGGGGGGAGCCAAAAGTTATGCATGGATTTTTGACTGTATGGAGAGCCTGAACCCCTAACTCTTGCATTTTTTCAAGGGATAACTGTATATATCTTGATGAATTTAGATATAAGTAACAACAATGATACCATCACCACAATCAAAGTACTAAACCTTCAAAAATTCCTTGTGTTCTTGTGTGTGTGTGTGTGTGTGTGTGTGTGTGTTTGGTGGCAAGAACACTTAACATTAGATGTATCCTTGAAATATTTTTCCGGCTTGATGGAGATATTATTAACATAACATGGAAGTGTAGATGTACAACGTGATGACTAGATACATGAATACATTCAAAATGATGACCACAATAAGATTCGTTAATACCTCCATTCCCCCATATAATTATCCTTCCTATTTGTAGTGGTAACGCTTAAGACTAACTCTCTTAACTACTTTCAAGTATATAATACAGTATTGTTAATTATAGTCATCTTACTATATTTTACATCCCCCCAATTTACTCATCTTATAGGTGAAAGTTTGTGTACCTTGACCATCATCTCCCAATTTTTCCCAGCTCCCAGCCCCTGGCAACCATCATTCTACTCTGTTTCTGTCAGTTCAGTTTTTTAGATTCCACATATAAGTGACAAAACTGTATTTGTCTTTCCATGTCTGACTTATTTTACTTACCATAATATTCTCAAGGTCCATTTGTGTTGTTGCAAAAGGCAAATTGACTGAATAATATCCAAATATATGATATATAATACTTATATATATTATATATCTATAATATTTTTGTAATACACTCATGGATTCATGGATATTTAGGTTGTTTCCATGCCTTGGCTATTGTAAATAATGCTGCAATGAACATGGGGGTGCAGATATCTCTTAAACATTCTGGTTTGATTTCCTCTGGATATACACCTAGAAGTGGGATTGCTGGAGCATAGGGCAGTTCTTTTTTTTTTTTTTTTCTTTTTTTTTGGTTTGTTTGGTTTGGTTTGGTTTGGTTGAAGACCCTCCATACTCTTTTCGATAGTAGCTCTACTAATTTCCATTTTCACCGACACTGCACAATACTCCATACACAGATTAACGTACACCGTGTTGTATTGTAACTATAGGTACTATGTGGTACAGCAGATCTGTAGACCTTATTCATCTTGTGTAACAGAAACTTTGCACCCATTGAGCAACAATTTCCCATTTCCTACTGTCCTCAGCCCCTGCTAACCACTGTTGGATTCTCTGCTTCTATGCGTTTGACTATTTTAGAGACCTCGTATAAGTATAATCATGCAGTATTTATTCTTCTGTTGACTAGGTTATTTAACTTAGCAGAACGGAATATCTTCAAGGTTCATCCATGTCACAAGTGGCAGGATTTCCCTTTTTTAAAGGCTGAATTATAATCCATTGTATCTATATTACCACATTTTCTTTATCCATTCACCTGTCAATTGATATTTGTGTTGTCATACCTTGGTTTTTGTGAAAATTGCTGCAATGAACATGGGGGTGTAGATATCTCTTTGAGATCCAGATTTCAGTTCTTTCAGTTATATATCCAGAAATAGGATTACTGGATCATATGGTAGTTCTATTTTGAATTTTTTGAGGAAATTCCATGCTGTTTTCTGTACTGGCTACAACATTTTTAACATCATTCTACAGTCCCATCAGCAGTATATAAAGAGTCCCCTTTTCCCACACCCATGCCAATATTTGCCACCTTTTTAAAATAAAAGTCAGTCTAATAGGTGTGAGTTGATATTTCAGTGTGGTTTTGATCTGTGTTTCACTGATGCTTACTGATGTTGAACACCTTTTCATAAACCTAGTGTCCATTGATATGTGTTAGGAGAAAGGTCTATTTAAGTCCTTTGTCCATCAAATCAGTTTTTTTTTTTTTTTAAGATTTTATTTATTTATGACAGAGAGATAGCCAGAGAAGGAACACAAGCACAGGGGAGCTGGAGAGGGAGAAGCAGGCTCCTCGCTGAGCAGGGAGCCCATATGGGGCTCGATCCCAGGACTCTGGGATCATGACCTGAGCTGAAGGCAGACACTTAACTGACTGATCCACCCAGACGCCTCCAACAAATCAGTTTTAAGTTAAGCCAGCACTAGGTTCAGTTACCCAGACCTCTCTGTTTTCTCTTCCCAATACCTCACATTCTAATTTCTTTGAAGGAAATTAATTTTTAAAATTTGGCCACAAAATACTGAAAATAAATGATGTGATCCATATATAATTTACTCATCATATATTACACTACTACTATAATAGAGGGGCTGTAGAAATGTCCTCTCATGTCGAAATTTGCATATAGTAAAATTGAATATGAGTATAGTAAAATAAGCCAACCAGAATGTAAACTCACTAGAATGTAAATTCCATCAGGGATGCTTTATTAATTGCCAAGACCAAAGATTTCTTTTTTTTTTTTTTTCTTTCTCTCCCTAAGGGAGATTCCTCCATTTTGGTCTGAGGAGGTGTTATGAAGAAAGCTATTTTTTGTAAAAGCAATTGATGTCCAGAGAAGAGAATACATACTGGTGTGGAGGAGCTTGAATATAATTAATTATTAATCAGGAATTTCTCGTATTGATGGAAGTCAGAGAGACAAGATGTAGGTGTAACAGTCTGACTACTCTGAAACTGTCCAAGGGAAGTAACACTAAGCCCCAAGTGCTGAAGAACCCTCTTGCTGTGTGGGCTTTAAGCAAATGAGGGAGGAAAAGATCATACCACATGAGATTATTTGCATATTCCCTTGAAGCTTGTATAACAGAGAATGGACAGTGAATAACTACTGATCTATATTACTGAAAGATAACCCCATCAGCATTTTTAAAATTGGAAGTTACAGAATGTAAACCAAGCTAGCTTATTCAAAGAAAAAGTATTGATTCATTGCATGAAACAAGTCTGGAGTTAATCTAATGTAAGGGAAGGCAGACTCCAAGGCCATTGATTATATTTTCTCTACCTCCGTTTTCTTCATCTGCAAAACAGAAAAGAAAACATTAGCATTTATTTCAGAGGCCAGTTATAAAAATTAAGTGAATTGCCATATGTAATTTACTTTTTAAAGTGCCTACTACAAAGTAAGTGTTACCTATATATATTTTTTATTAAAAAAGATATTTTCAAGACCTACAGAATAATTTGTGCACGCTCTGGTTTTCCTTCGGGAGAGATGCTATTAGTGAGGAAACTAAACATTTCAATGAAACTAAAATATAGGTTCAACACAATTAAAAAGAACCATTCTTGATGAAAAAAAATAATAAAATATTTAATAATTATGCTATCTTCCTGGGATAGGAACCTCCTCCTTTGGTCATTGTGTTAAGAAGAATTATGGCTCAATTTAATTTTTAAACCTGAAACACATTAAAGCATTCTATTTTAAGTTGTGTCCCCCTGTTTCATATTCACAATCATTGGTATTTACAAATATGTGAGCAAAGAATGTGAATGAAACAGATGAGCAGGACATGTTTTCTAAAACTCTTAACGGCAATATCTTACAAAGCATGTTCAGCAAACAACCACCAAATAACAAACAGTTAAGTCCAGCAGATGTTGAAACCTACACTCAAGGCACAAGCTTTGAGACTCAGCCAATGTGTAAAATCCTTTAACTTTCAGGCTTCCTTGCCCCAAACACATCACCTCCTTTACCCTGATACCCACACTTCCCTTCCTTCCTTTTCATTTTAAGGAGAGTGGTATCTCTCTGCCTGACAAAGTTGGACTCTCCACGTGTGGATTGATTCCAGTCCCCTCCCAGTCTCATAAAAACATGCTCAACATTTCTTCTCCTTCCCTCTGTCATGTTCCTGAAAATTCTCCCTCTCCATGTGCCTTTCTGCCCTCTGCTAATCACTGTATTAATTAATAATTAACTTCTTCCTATTAATAACTTCCTTCACCCTGCCTATATTGTGGTTGTATCATTTGTCTCTGTAACTTGATAAATCTCCATACGTCACAAGACAGGTCACACTCAGTAGCTCCTGATGTCTCATTCTTTCTTCACCACCCTCTGATTTTCATGGTCTCCACTTCACCTTTGGACAATTTGCCTAATATTTAGCTTTAGTGTTTTTTTAATGAATTTTTTAAATTTTAATTCCAGTATTATTCACATACATTATTATATTAATTTCAGATATACAATATAGTGACTCATCAATTCTATACGTTATTCTATTCTCTAGCCTTAGTTCTGCTATTTGCAAAGAGAAATGTCACACTTACTTCTTAGGGTTATTGTGAAGATTTAATGAAATGGCATAAATGAATTTTTATGTACAATACCTGGCATTTTAGAAGCAAGGTAATAAATCTTCCTTAATTAATAATAATGGCATATTTGCTGAATAAATTTAAAGTTATTCTTGTGAAATTTTACCAATAGAATGTAAGTAGAAAACTGTACGTGGGAAATTGATAAGGCATAAAGGTGAGCATATTTTCAGGAGTATTTACTTCATGGTGGTGGTAGTGAAGGAGACCCTGCTATGTCAGTAGAATAATACTTTACAAACCTCTTTAAATTTCCACCTGCAGCAGAGACTAGTACCTGCCTATCAGAAATTCATATCTCCTTACTTTTTCATACACATATTTCTGAGAACAGCTACCCAGGCTGAGGTTACATTTAGTACACTTTGAGGATGGCTTCGAACCAGTATTTTTCCCAAACATTATGAGCTAACATGATGTGTGTGTGTGTGTGTGTTTCCTGGACGGGCATAATTAAGTAGATCTGCTTTCCGTCACCCTTTCTCTCCCTTTTTATTGCTGTCTAGAAATTACCTGTTGAAAATAGCAGAGCCGGGGCACCTGGGTGGCTCAGTGGGTTAAAGTCTCTGCCTTCAGCTCAGGTTGTGATCCCAGTGTCCTGGGATCGAGCCCCGCATCGGGCTCTCTGCTCAGTGGGGAGCCTGCTCCCTCCTCTCTCTGCCTGCCTCTCTGCCTACTTGTGATCTCTGTCTGTCAAATGAATAAATAAAAATCTTAAAAAAAAAAAAAAAAAGAAAAAGAAAATAACAGAGCCTGATTATGGGAGGTGCCTGGATTCTTGAATGACCTGGAACATCATCTGGCATTTGCCAACATCTGGGAGTTGTGTAAAGGGGCGATAAACTCCTATTGTATTAAATCTACAGATATTGTTGGATGTGTCTGACTTACCATAACTAATACATCTCCTGACCTTTTTGTGAGAACATCCACGTTTTCATGAATTCGAGTACAAGAAGGCTTCTCCCTTTAGGCAGTAAACATGACATTGATATCTCTATCTCAATTGGCCAATGCAACACAGAACCAACAGCTCTTAGGTGAATTATTGAGTTACTCTTTAAAACCATACACCAATGTTATATATATAATCTTAGATATTTAGACAGTTAAATCTTGATTTCTTTTAACTTTATTTTCTAGGAGATACTGAACTCATTTTTTTTTTTCTAAACAAGGCCACTCTTAAGTAGCAGAGACTGAGTGTTACTTTTAGAAGAACAAATGTGCTTTCTTGCAGCAGGAAATTGAAATGGTAGAAATCTGTTAGTCCACTGAAAACTCATCCAAACTGTCAAGGAGTGCAGTGAGTGTAAAGCAGCAGAACATAGATTGGTTCATCAACTTCAGTTTTCTCCAGTATATTCCTATTGGTTTTAGAAAGATGTTGTAAATCCCAATTAAAAAGTGATGAGAAAATTACAAATGAATATCATTTGCAAAATAAGCAAATGCCAAATGTAAGTTATGTGAGTGTGTATTTCGTAGACTTACTGACTTTTTATGTTTGGTTATGCAATCAGGCAGAGAAAATAATCTTTTTTTTGAAGTTGGGAGAATGGCATGATACTCCTGGTCCCATATGTCATGTTATTTTTTCCTTTATTTTAATGTAGAAAACTTATTCATGTAATTGAACGTTGTCAATTTACTTTGGTGCCTCATATTTACTAGGTGATTACTATGTTAAAAAACAATGAAGAGCTCTGTGCTGTACAGTAATGGGTTTTTCACAGAATGCTTTCTAGAATAGAAAGAAACAAATAGATGAAAACAAAATAAAACTCATTTTATCCATAATGCTTTTGTTCACAGACTCTCTGCACCTAGGAAAAAGGGTTTCCCTATATTCCATCTGGGTAATGCTTTCATGTGTCCTTTTCACTACAATTTTGAGTTTTTGTTTATATTCTCATCATGTAGCAATCACCTAACTGTTTGCTAATTTTGATTTTTTGCATGATTGGCAAAATTTTTACAGTAACTGTCCATGCATATGGTTGTTTTTCATATCTCAAAGACAGACATGCCTGAAAGTCATACAGAGTGATTAGTTTATCAGCACAGTTTTAATAGGTGATATTTTGAAAAAGCTCATATGCCTATACAAATAAAAATGTTACCAAGCAGGGAATAGAGGGATAATTTTGCTACAGTTTACAACGATATAGGACTCCCTATTGGTGAAATACCAAAAATAAGCTAGGGCAAAATCGTATAAAGTAGAACAGAAAAAATAAAATGATGAAATAAATAGCTATCACATTTATCATATATATTTATCAGCAAACTGGTATATATATGTGTACATATATATATATATATAATCATGTATTTAGAGAATTTTTAAAAAATAAATATGCAATATTATGGGAAGCAATGCTATACTTAAAGCTCAACTTTAAATGATAAGGAGAAAGTGAAATTTTAAATTTGATTTGCTTTTATTAAACCTAATTGAGTATTTAAAAAACACATTAACATATCCATCACTTTGTTTGGACTAAAAATGTGCTCTATGTTCTTTGTTCATTAATTTTTTAAGCACTTTGATCAATCGATTGATGCATGTACTGAGGTCTTGCTACATTAAAGTTACAATGTAATTTTAAATCTAGCCTTTAGTGTAGAGAAAACATAGAAGAAAGGACAAGTCAAACAACATCTTCAAAACCAGTGAGACAATTACAAAATATGGGACATTCTACAATTAAGATGGTCCCTGAACAAGTCAATGTCAGTTTTAAAAGTAGGAACTGGTCTAGAGTAAGAAACAAAGAAATTATTTTGAGTGTCCTGATTGGGAAATGGTGGAAAAGAAAAGGTTTACCAAAGACACTTGAGATATAATTTGGAATATTTAAATATTTCATTCTGCAACAGAAGCTGTTAGGGAATTATTGCTAATAATCTCCATCATGATAACATTATTTCATTTAGGTGAAATGACATTTTTATTTTTCAAAGACGCATACTGAAGTACTTAGGAAAGAAGTGCTGTGTCCACAAGTTTGAAGTGGCTCAGCAAAACACACACACACACACACACACACACACACACACACGTGTGTGTGATATATATGTAATGGGAAAGATTATAGGAAGATATGCAATATTGTTGAATCTAGATGGTGGAAATCTGGGTATTTTAATCTACTATGTTTTTTTTACCATATTTTTGAGAATTTTTATAAAAGCTTGAAAAAGTATAAAGCCACTGTTTCTGGGTTGAAACTAGAGCATTGCAAAGGGGAAAGACTCTGTCAAGAAACTCATAGAACAAGTGCCAAATTGATGCTCAAAGTGTTTGCAACAGTCATTCTTAACATTTTAAGATCAGTTCAGAAATTCTACACTAGTAAGAAATCATCCCTGAACTTTTCAAGAGGCTTCCTTACCCATTGTCCAATGGTGAGCTAATCCACGTGACTGCCATTGACTCTCTAAAGGTCAGGAGCTCCCTAGACCCTTAAATTTTTAATGTTCTTATTTCCATTTTTATTTATAGTTCTAGATAAAATTATCAGAAGACATGACTTTGTGAGCTTTTTACAACATGAACACAGTAATTCTTAAATCACCCTTAATTTGGGGTACCTTATTTATATTTTCACCAGCTTCATCTTGGTCCATTGATCCCTAGATGGATGCTACAAGAGGGATATTCTTACTGTAAAATATTTTACTATACAAAAACCTGGATGCAAATGGAGATTTTTTTATGTCTCCAAAGTTATTTATATACTGTCCTCTTATACAGTGCAAGTGTTAGAAACAAGACTGAAGATCAAGCAGGATATTGAAAATTAATCATCAATAAAGATATAGAGTCAAAAATGACAGTGAACCAAAAAGAAAATCATTATGAAATCTCTTATGAAAATATTTAAATATAAATTTAGTTAATTTAGGTATTTATAAGTAAATATAAGTATAATTAAAAGTACAACCTTATTGGTTAATGGTAGTCTTATATGCTTATGATAAAAAGCAGAGATAAATAAATTCAAAATTATGTAATCTCAGAATACATGTAACAAATGTAATGTAATAAATGGAAAAGTAAATAAAATCCATCCTAAATTAGCCATAACTACTAAAACGATGATGCCATTCATAGTCATGGATAAATTCCAAGATTCAATTTGGTTGTTTTTTTTTTTTTTTTCAGTCTTTCAAAGCTTGACCATAATCAAATAGCTAATTGATTTTAAGGAGTTTTTTCCTATAGTTTTCACACCAGTTTATCAATATTAAATTATTCAACTAATATTTAAGAAATACTTGGCGCATGTGGAATATATAGGAAGGAGAGTGTGAGCTTAATCCATTTTCTATTAGAAGAATTTGTTGGAAAAGCTTCATTTGTTTTCAGTCACATTTTCATAATGGAAATTGGTTCCTGTCCCTAATCGGACTTAATGGAAAGGAAGATCAAGTTCTTGACATATCTGATAGGATATCAACACAATTTGCTGGAACACTTGCCACTTGATGATGAAACTGTCAGAACTATACTAATGAGAAAGGGATGCTTTGATTAGAAGCCTTGTTGAATGTTAATTATGCAGTTAGGAAAATAGAGAGTTTATATTCTGACATGAAATTCCTAGTAGAATAAAATGGATTCATAAAGGTCCAGGAAGTCAAGCTAAAGCAAAGTACCATTTATCTTATGTATTGGCCAAATAAATAATCTTCAGTATGACCTTGAAAATTTATATAATTTGCTAGTATCAATAGAACATGTCCATCCAGATTCCCGGATTTAATGCTCAGGAGGGTAAGTTTTAGTCATGTTGGTTGCATATTCTAAGAGAAGCAGTTGCAAGTTAGTGTGGGTCAGAGATAAGCAGTTAAGGTGAAATATCTAGCAACTATGTTACATAAAAAATACTTAAGTACTGTGATAAGTTTTGCTTTAACACACTAATGTATGCTAGCTATCTTCAAAGACTTGAAACTTTATCATGTAGAAGAGAGGCCAGGCTTATTTACTGCTGTGTTAAATTTACAAACGTGACTTGTACCAGGAATATACCTGTCCAACAATGGAGAGAATAGTGATGACTAAAGAAGAGATTCTAAAAGAATGAAATCTTGCCATTTGCAATGATGGGGATGGAACTAGAGGGTATTATACTAAGTGAAATAAGTTAAAGAAAAATACCATATGATTTCACTCAATGTGGAATCTAAGGAATAAAACTGATGAGCATAGGGAAGGGAAGGAAAAATAAAATAAGATAAAAGTAGAGATGGAGCAAAATCATAGGAGACTCAACTATAGAGAAACAAACTGAGGGTTATTGGAGGGGAGGGGAGTAATAGAGTGTTGGGCATTAAGGAGGGCACTTGATGTAATGAACACTGAGTGTTATATGCAATTGACGAATCACTAAATTCTACCCCAAAATTAATAATACACTATATGCTAACTAACCTGAATTTAAATAACATCAAAAAAATGAGTTTCAAAAAATAATAAAATCTTTTTTTGAAATTAGGAAAAAAAAAAAGAGAGAGAGAGAGTCTATGTAAGGACAGCCTCCACTAAGTTAGGTCTGATTTCTTTGAATTTGATTTTCTATGATTTGCTGTGATTGATAATTACATTTTCTGTAAGTTACAATAAGATCGACATATATATAATTAAAGTCCCTTGGAAGTAGGTTAGTTGAGAGCTTCAAGGGACTATTATATAGATATCAGAAATGTTGTCTTTGGTTCCAACCAGAAATTTCCCTTTGACCCATTACAACCATTTTATCCAATAGAAACTAATCCAGTTTCCTACTGGTTTCAGTACAATAAAGTAGGAGATGATAAGGCCATTTTTAAATTTTATAATCATTCTGGGAGGACAATAAGATTTTATCTGCTGAAAGACAAAGACAATTTTCTAGTTAATTTAATTTGCAAGCCACTTTTACTTGACATTTCAGGTAACTTGAGAAAAGGCTATTTTATTTTCAATTTCACTCGTAGAAACATGAAGTCACTTGAATATTGCACCTTTACTTTGCTGCCGAAGCTTTAATCAACTTGGATAATTTGATAATATTGTGCCTATGTAGAGAGATTTTTGCATGCATGCCTGTGAATGTTTTATTCTTGTTACTCTTGCTAATTTCTGAAATCTGAAGGGCTATGTAATAATCCCCATATAATATCTTCATATACACCTACCACAGCCGTTTCATTTACATATTCCACAAACACTAATTATTTTCATAGAATGCACTTAATTAACTCCATCCCACTGCAGAAATCTCATCTAGAGGAGATGATGAAACTCAGTTAATTGCAGTCTGGGAGAGTATGTTCCTTAAACAGGTGCAACCTCCTGCATCTATTTTGTGACTCTGTTTATGAATAAACATAAATTTTAGGATATCATGTTTAGTCTCGTTCTATCTTGCTCTATACACAAATGATAATTTATGGGTGTTTTCATCCAAGCCTTTGGTTATTGGTGTCAGGTTATTATTAGAAAAATAGGTAGAATTAAATCATGTTACATAACCTACAAGATGTATTTATAGGTATTTTAATTTAAGCAAATTCTCTGTCAGTGTCTGCTTTTAACTTAGAGTGAAAGAAATCAAATCAGTCTACTCCAAAGTCATGGCTGGTGAGTTGTTATTGCTTAATACATTTAGCAAATGTTTCTAAATTCCTTGCAGTATAGGACATTGGAAGAAATTGAAATCATTCTTCCATAGGGAGTTGGAAGCATTTAAAATGCTTTTCAACATCTATAAACTCTATAACTTATCAATTTTATAGTGTATTCAATATTTTGACCTTACAAGGTGTGCCTTCTAGAGCAGAGCATATCAACAACTTTATTTAATTTTGTTCATAAGTGAAAAAAAGAAGGAAAATGTTACATAATATATTTTGTAATGTCATGAATAAATAGTTTAGTTACTGGTCCTTCAACGGTCTCAGAAATTACAGTGTTACCTGTGTCCTCCATATATAATTTAAAAAAAAAAATAAGCAAACACCCAAAGCAAAGGCAAAACAAGTTAAAACAAAAGCAAAGTGAACCAACACACACAAACACAGACACACACACACAATTATAAATAAGGACAGCAAAGTCCAATAAAATCTTGGTATTTCCCATAAAGATAAATTAGAATATCTTTGAAATTTCAAACTGTTTTCTAAATATTAGTTTTGATGACATGGCTTTGTTGACTCCATGGCCTGTACATGATATATAGGATTACATGATATATATAGGATTCTACATGATATATAGGATTCTAAAATAGCTCCCAAGTTTCGGGCCCCTGCTGTCCATGTCACAACAAAATGATGGCTTTTATTTCTTTTATTTCTTTTAAGATTTTATTTATTTATTTGACAGAGAGAGAGAGAGATCACAAGTAGGCAGAGGCAGGCAGAGAGAGAGAGGAGGAAGCAGGCTCCCCGCTGAGCAGAGAGCCTGATGCGGGGCTTGATCCCAGGACCCTGAGACCACGATCTGAGCCAAAGGCAGAAGCTTTAACCCACTGAGCCACCCAGGTGCCCCGATGGCTTTTATTTCTATGATTAGATTATGTTATAAGACACAGATAAAGAAGAGTATCCAGGGGCGCCTGCGTGGCTCAGTGGGTTAAGCCTCTGCCTTTGGCTCAGGTCATGATCTCAGGGTCCTGGGATCGAGCCCCGCATCTGGCTTTCTGCTCAGCGGGAGCCTACTTCCCCTCTCTCTCTCTCTGCCTGCCTCTCTGCCTACTTGTCATCTCTGTCTGTCAAATAAATAAATAAAATCTTAAAAAAAAAAAAAAAAAAAAAGAAGAAGAAGAGTATCCAGATAGGGTAAACTAATCTCAAGTCTTTTAGTAAGCAGGAGTTTTTCTCCTAACCCTCACACTAAATCTAAACCTAATCCTTTGGAGAAGTCTCTGAACTACAGAATACCAGGCACATTCTCTCACCTGGGCCTAATCCTAACCCCAACCCTGGCCATCACCCTAACCCTAACCCTAGATCTGAGAGGAAAAAAGATGTGAGATACACACACACACACACACACACACACACACACACACAAATACACACACACATACATGCATGTATATGTGTGTGTATTTGTGTGTGTGGAATCGTATTCAGCTACAAAAAAAGACTGAAATATTGCTATTTGCAAAGAAGTGGATGGTGCTAGAGAGTACGTATTCTATCAAGCAAAAGAATTCAGTCAGAGAAAGACAAATACCATATGATTTCGCTGTTATGTGCAATTTAAGAAACAAAACAAATGAGCAAAAGGGGGAAAAAGAGGTGAATCAAGAAGCAGACTCTTAACTACAGAGAACAAACTGATGGTGACCAAGGGGAGGTTGGTGGGGGAATTGGTCAAGTAGATGATGAGGTTTAAGAAGGGCACTTGTTGTAAGGAGCACTGGGTATTCTGTGGAAGTGTGAATGACTATATTGTACACCTGAAAATAAGTACTACATTATATATCAACTCACTGGAATTTAAATAGAAACTTAAGAAAAAGGAAAGAAAGCAGGGCGTTTTCTCTGGCACGTAGAAGCAGAATAAGAATTCAGAGATTCACAAACTGAGAGTTTTAGAGGGGAGGGGGTAAGGGGATGGGTGAGCCCCCGTGATGGATATTGAGGAGGGCAAGCATTGCATGGAACACTACATCAAAAACTAATGATGTACCGTATGTGACTAACATAACATAAAAATAAAAAAAGAGAGGGGCACCTGGGTGGCTCAGTGGGTTAAAGCCTCTGCCTTGGGCTCAGGTCATGGTCTCAGGGTCTTGGGATCGAGTCCCGCATCAGGCTCTCTGCTCAGAGGGGAGCCTGCTTCCTCCTCTCTCTCTGCCTCCTCTCCTACTTGTGATTTCTGTCTGTCAAATAAATAAATAAATAATCTTAAAAAAAATTAAAATAAAATAAAAAAGAGAGAGAGAAGTTGGAGATTCAATGCGTGTGTGTATTCAATGCATGTCATCGCTGGTTGATGTCGTGGGGTCCCATAAGAGGGAATCGGTGGCTTCTAGGAGCTGACAGCAGCCCCTGGCCAGCAGTCAGTAATTAAATGGAGGTCTCAGTGCTGTAACTCCAAGGAGCTAAGTTCTCCCAACATCAGGAATGAGCTTAGGAGCAGATTTTCCCCTGGAGCCTCCAGGTGAGAAGTCAGGTTAGCCAACACCTCGATTTGAGCCTGAGATTCTATGCACTGAACCCAGTTGAGCCCACTAGACTTCTGACCTACAGAACTGTGAGCCAAACTACAGACGTATTTTTTAAAAGACACTAAGTTTGTGCCAGCAAAAAAGTAATAGCTATAAAATTCGCAGGAAAAAAACAAAAAACAAATAGAGTCAATATTACCAAACTTCAGAGTGTCTGTTGCTATGGCCCCAGTCATTCGTTTTCCAACTTCGTTTATTAGCATTATTCACTTTTTTATTTAATTAATTGGTTAATTAATTAATTTAAAGATTTTATTTATTTATTTGACAGAGATCACAAGTAGGCAGAGAGGTAGGCAGAGCGAGAGGGGGATGCAGGCTCCCCCCTGAGCAGAGAGCCTGAGGAGGGGCTCAATCCCAGAACCCTGGGATCATGACCCGAGCTGAAGGCAGAGGCTTTAACCCACTGAGCCGCCCAGATGCCCCTTTATTTATTTATTTGACAGAGAGAAAGAGAGCACAAGTAAGCAGAGCAGCAGGCAGTGGGAGAGAGAGAAGCAGGCTGTCTGCTGAGCAAGAAGCCTGATGAGGGACTTGATCCCAGGACCCTGGAATCCGCTTAAACAACGGAGCCACCCAGGCGCTCCTAGCATTATTTACTTTTTTTTTTTAAAGAGTTTATTTATTTATTTGACTGACAGAGATCACAAGTAGGCAGAGAGGCAGGCAGAGAGAGAAAGGAGGAAGCAGGCTCCTTGCTGAGCAGAGAGCCTGATGCGGGCCTCAATCCTAGGACCTTGAGATCATGACCAGAGCCAAAGGCAGCCACCCAGGCGCCCCGCATTATTCACTTTTGATATGAAAATCTGGCATGGATTGTCAGTATATATAATAAATAAATGTGCATCATTATAGTTGAGATGAGTTTGCTTGGATTAAGGCAGGTTCTGTTCGATATCAATGTAACACAAATATTTCACTAATATTACATGCCAAGTCATATTTTATTACATATTCTCAATACTTGGTATTCTATACAATATTCCCAAGAGTTAAGACAATAAATGTTACCAAAAAAATAACATAAAGCAATGTGATAATTAGCTTTTCACTTATATGAGTCACCTAAAAAATCAAATGAATAAGTAAACAAACAAAAAGCAGAATCACATCTATGAATAAAGAGGACAAACTACTATTGGCCAGTGGAAAGAGGGGTGGGGAGGATGGGGAAACTTGAAGGGAGATACGGGCTTCCAGTTATAAAGTGAATAAGGCATGAGAATAAAAGGTACAGCATAGGAAGTATAATGAATGGCATTGTAATAGCATTGTATGGGGACAGAGGCTGCCACACTTGTGGTGAACATAGCCTAACATATTGAGTTCTTGAATCACTGTGTTGTATACCTGAAACTAATGTAACATTGTGTGCCAGCTATTCTCAGATACATCTTAAAAAAAAAAAAAAAAAAAAAGTAGAAGAGAAATGATCAGCATTTAGAAGGACCACTTTTGATGAGACAGTTTAGGAAAGCCTGGCGGAGAGGCGCCTGGGTGGCTCAGTGGGTTAAAGCCTCTGCCTTCGGCTCAGGTTATGGTCCCTGGGTCCTGGTCCCGGGGTCCTGGGATCGAGCCCTGCATTGGGATCTCTGCTCAGCAGGGAGCCTGCTTCCCTTCCTCTCTCTCTGCCTGCTTCTCTGCCTACCTGCGATCTCTGTCTGTCAAATAAATTAACACAATGTTTTAAAAAATTAAAAAAAAAAAAAGGAAAACCTGGGGGAGAAAGTAATATTTAACCTGAAATCTTTAAGTGTTGAGATGAAGCAATCAGGCAAATCTGGTGAAAGCACATTCCAGGTAACATTTCATAAAAGAAGCCTACTACAAATACTTATCCCTTAAAATATCTTCGAAAACCACTGGCTCAAGACAAGAAATAATTATAGCCGATAGTGACGAACTATATGTTTTCTCCGGAGGACAGTTCAGAACTGGAAATGTGGTTATGGTGAGCATGTAATTTTCCATTGCTCAATATGGAGTATGGACAAGTAGGGACCCACTGAGGAACTCTATCTAAATTGGGTAACATAGACAAAATGACAGCTCTAATAAGGCTAATACAAAAAGAGGAGTACCGTCTTACTGAATGTACCATAAAAATATTTTTTCCTTTGCCTCCTATTTTACTTGAGAAAAAGTAAATCATGCTTATTATGGTGAGATTTAGTGTGATTTCATCAGTTTTTGAGAAAAAAGGCTGGACTCTTATCCTATTCACTTAGCTCCTTCAATCTAGTTGGGACTCACATCATCCTAAAGGGGAAACATATTTCTCTGTAGAAAATTCAATAACATATTATGCTAGATAAAGAAAGAAGGTCAAATAGAATTTCCCCCTTTGACTTTCCTTTGCAGAGTTTACTCTCTGTGGCTCTTTGTATAAATGCATATTTTATAATTTTTACCATAGTCACTGGTTTATGCAACTGACCCCTTCCCTTACATGACTGTGCATGTTTCCAAGGCAAAGATAATATCAGTTGCATTTGCATTAGGATCCAGGACAGCAATTTAACAATACATGTTTGTTAAATTTAAATAATAGAATAAACCTAATTTGTGCTGTAATATTATTAGCTGATGACAGTTGCTTATGTTAATGCTTTCAGAGCAATGGGGACTGACATAAAGTTGCCCTTTAATACAAGTGTGTAGAGTGAATGAAGGTAATGTGGACAGATATGAATATTCTGGGTTTTTTTTTCTATCAAGTTTTTCTAAAAAATATAAATATGTGTAAGTAGGGAAGGATGATACAGGGAATTATTAGTAAGCCAGAAATAGGAATTGAAAGAACTGATCATGTGGTATTTGATGTGCAAACATGCTATATACACACAGTTTTCTATGCGTGGTTATATGTAAATGAACATGTCTCTGTGTATATTTGTAAAAAGAAATACTAGATTTCATTTCTCATCCCAAAGTATGTACACTGAGCTGCATTTACTCTAGTTCATAATGGAGCCTTTTTAAACTAATCTTCAATTGGAGCTGGAAAGGAGGGGATGGAACAATTCAGAAATAGTGAACCATTTCAAATCTGTTTAGAACAAGGTGTGTGTAGGAATATTAGAAGGTGGTCAGGGATCCTATGTCTTATTCTTAGGCAGCATAGGGCCGATCTCAAGTACCCTTGCTGAGAAACAGAAAAGAGGAGCTGAATGCATTCTAAAGAGCAGATGTAAATCATAAACTCTGCCATGTTTGCTATTAAAGCATTTATTTTCCATATAAATAAGGCATAGTGCATTTCTTTCTTGTTTCTCGTTTTTATTTGAAATTTCCCTGATTTTTACTGTTTACCAAATGTCAGCTTCTTAAAACTGCAGTGCTTGATAGTCCCTCAAAGGGAATTTCTTGCAGAATAATCCACTAATACTAATGCCAAGGGAAAAGTAATGCCCATGCCAAAGCTATAGAGCAAAATACAATTAAGTGAGACAGTCTGTATATTATAAAATGAGAAATAGATTTTTTCATTATTTTAAACCTTCTTTATTTCAAAGCAGGATTTATTAGCCATTGCTTTATTTTCTGTGAGGTCTACAGACTGCCATGGATCAATGAGAAAATACACATTGGCCTCAGTATCATCAATTTCACCTACATGTTGATATTCTAAAATTCCCATTGGTAATAGGTTGTTTTAATTAAAAACAAACAAACAAACAAACAAAACAGGTCATCACATGTAATGGATTTTTCTCTTAGAAGTGTTTTTTTTAGATCCTCCAAAATAATACATACACATACTAGAAAAGTGGAACATACAAAACAGTGTGACTAGATACAGAATAGAAAAATGTGTCAGTACACAAACTTGGACGAGAAGTATGCCATTTCTTTATGTATTGTAAAGCAATGTCTATCTCCACAACTCAGCACACTGACTAAAAACTTATCCTTTCCCCTAGGAGACTTATCATAAAATGAAATGGGGAGTGGTTCTGGCAAGTTGCAATCTGTCCACATAAGCTACCACTGAGGCATACACTGTCCCATGAGGAGGATCATGTTAAGTCAGCACTGTGGTGCTAGTTCTTGGTATGCATTTATATGGCTGCTTCTGGTCCTCTCTTACTGAGACCAGCCTTCTCTCCAGGAGGCTCACCTCTCACTGAAAGGCAGCCAGGTAACCAGTCCTGCTGCCCGCCATATTCTCTCTTCACCACTTCTCATGCTTCAGATCTTCAATTGTCCTCCTCAACTTGGGCAAGACTTTCTCCTCTCTTCTTCAGGCCTCTTTCTTTCTTTTTTTTTTTTTTTTTTTTTTTTTTTTCAGGCCTCTTTCTGATCACCTTAGAAAACCCACTTCACTTTCTTCTTCTTCTTCTTTTTAAGATTTTATTTATTTATTTGACAGAGAGAGAGAGAGATCACAAGTAGGCAGAGGCAGGCAGAGAGAGGGGGGAAGCAGGCTCCCTGCTGAGCAGAGAGCCCGATGTGGGGCTCGATCCCACGACCCTGAGATCATGACCTGAGCTGAAGGCAGAGGCTTAACCCACTGAGCCAGCCAGGCGCCCCTTCTTCTTCTTTTTTTAATTATTTTTATTTTTTATAATGTTATGTTAGTCACTATACAGTATGGTCATTAGTTTTTGATGTCTGCATAAACAATAAATCTTGGAAATTTTTATTCTTCAACAAGAGATTCCAATGGCTCATTTGACTCCAAATCCAAATTAATAAAAACATTTCCGGTTGTTTTCCTTCCAGATTTAGGAAAAACTTAACCTGTAACTATTAACTACTTCAACAAAGGGGAAAAAAAAGTGAAACCATTATGTTTGCATATTAAAATAGATGGACCATTCAGGTCCTATAATGGTGCCTGCTTTGTGTGTCAACAAGAACATTTTTCTTCCATTCCAACATTGGCTGCCTAAATCACGTCATGAAGCAGGACCTTCATGAAACAGGGACCTGCTCTGTGAATCACACGGTCTCCTTTAGGATGGACAAATTGCCCATAGAAAGTGGCACATGTCTTTGTCAAGGGTATTCTCCATGGCCTCCTGGGATCCTGAGTTCTACGTGGAACTTTTGCTTCCATATTCTGGAGTATTGATTCCTCTGTGTGATTTTTCTCCCTCTCCTTTCTGGCTCCATTTCCTAGGAAGTTAAAAGGTTAGCACAAGCAAAACATACCATAGTTGCGGAAACAGCTTCGATCTGTGTTACATGAAGTAGGAATTTTATTTGGGGCGTGTCGCATGGGCTGGTTCCAAAGTTTCCTGTTGCAACCTCTTCATCCTTGGAGTCATTTTCTTCTCTCAAACTTTGGGACACATAGACATCTCTGCTTATATTTGGCCGAAGAGAGAGGGGGCTAGTGGGCAGTTGTTACATTCCTGTTCAGTTTCCTTCAGGTAGGTGACAGCTTCCTATTTCCACAGTTTTGTGGCTTTCAGCTGTCAGATGCCAAAAAACACCATGGTGTCAGCATAGTTTAGGTTTTTGTGGAAGCTGAGGTATTCCTCTCTTTGGCCTATCACCGCTTCCTAAACACCTAACTTCTCTGTCACCCACACTGATATTTGTGTGTTCTCTCCTTGAAATTGCTGTAAAGCCTCAATTATCACCAGAAGAAATACGTTAGCAATTATTATTCATGTTATGAAAGTAATAACCACTCAGTGGTTATTACTGGGTATAACAGTGATAAACACTTTTATATTCTTCTAGTATTTATGTGTTTTACATAACTCAGGTAAAAATTACGAATTTATGTGAAATATTGTATTTATTTTATAACTTAATAGTGTAACAGAAGGCGTGAAACAAAAAAGATTGGTTAGCAAGGGATTTAAAAAAATAAATTAATTCTCAGTATTTAAAATAGTAGAGTTTCACATGTATGTTTTTTCTTGAAAAAAGGAATTAGCAATATTAGATCTGAATTTGAGTCTTGGAATACTTGACAATTATAATGTATGGAGGAGAGCAGCCCCTTCTAGTTGGAGCACGTGTCATGAGTTCCCTAATTTAGCACAGTTTCAGTGGGTGATTTCCCTTCACTTACTTTAGTTGTCTGTCCCATAGAATTATTTGTGATTCCTGCTACTCACAGTTTTCTATAAAATGAAATATTCTTTTTTTTTAAGTCATTTCATTTTTTTTTAAAGATTTTATTTATTTATTTGACAGACAGAGATCACAAGTAGGCAGAGAGGCAGGCAGAGAGAGAGGGAGAAGCAGGCTCCCCGCTGAGCAGAGAGCCCGATGCGAGGCTCGATCCCAGAACCCTGGGATCATGACCTGAGCTGAAGGCAGAAGCTTTAACCCACTGAGCCACCCAGGCGCCCCAATAAAATGAAATATTCTTTATGAAAATAATACATAATGTACTATAAAGTCCCCAATCATTCTCTATTTTTGTATATATAATGCAGTGGTTTCCAGTGTAGGTTGGAGGACTTTGCCTTGCCAGGGGACATCTGACAATGTTTAGAGATATTGTTCTTTGTGTAGCTGTTGGGGTTTGATGGATGATTATATTAGTTCTTGGAGGATAAAAGCCAGGGCTTCTGTTGAACATTCTCTGAAATATGGGAGACCCCCACAACAAGGGATAATCCAACTCAAACAGTTGCACTATTGTTGAAATTCCTAAATGTAGAGATTGTATGTATAATGACTGAACTGTTTAAAGTACTAAAGTAGATTTCTATAAGGGTCAAAGGATAACGGCAGATTTTATGTAACTGGTAGATGCTGTCAGATTTCTCTCAAGAATGATTTTTCTGATAGACAATGTTTTAAATTTATGCATAGGTACTTAATAAGAAAATTCATAAACAAATACAAGATAGAGTATAATAGAATTTGAGAAAAAAAAATCTTGGGTATATAATCTTGCCTTGATGTACTTCTGAACATAAGAATGTCTTTGAAGTAGAAACTTTTCCTGTACCTTCTTTACAGTGTTGAGGACACACTTCAAGTTCAATAAATATTTAATCACGATAATGGGACATTTTGAGGCTGCCTGCTAGAAAAACATTGTAGTAAGCAGTTCAGTGTTAATTAGCATTCATGGGCATTAACAATGCCTGGGGACTACACATAAGCTGAAGAGTTATGACATATTTTAAAAAGTAATTTCAAAATAATATTAAAAGACTTCCCTTTCCGTTAACTTTTCCCCCCTCCCGTTTAAAAAATATTTTAATTCTTTCCTAATAATGAAGTTTTGAATGTTCTGAAATGAGATTCAGGAATTAAAATGATCATACATAAAATTTCAAGAATATGTACTTTACATAACTAAGGAAATTGAGGGCTAGAAAGAGACATTTCAGCTATACTCATTACTATAGCCCAAACTCTGATATGGACTCAAATAAATATAAATTAATCTCAAATGGGGTGAGGTGTGACCCAGCATGGGAGACATTGAATGATGCAACAGCCTGGCCCAAGGAGTCAGAGCCTGAGCGAAGTGAGGAGGATGTCGGGAAGGGGGTAGGCAGGGGGCACTGCCTGGCACGCTGAAGCTCAAAGAGGTTGCAGGGGAGGGGCTTCTGGGACGGGCGGTGGGGTTGGAAAGGCACCCATGTAAGTGCAGAATAGTGGTGCTGGTGGCCTGGTAACAGGTGTCATCGCTAAGGTGGGGTGAGGTGGGTATTGTGTCTGGGGTCAGTGGCGGCAGCTAGCTAGCACAGATTTGCAGTTCCAACAGAACTGGGGCACCCCTGTCTGGGTGAGTTGTAGTGACAGCAGCAGTAGAGAGTCATTGTGTGGATTGGTGTGAAATGCTGGAGCTTGAGCAGGTGTAAAGGGCTCCCCTGTGGTGAAGGGGTTTGTGGATGGTCAGAAGATCACGCATGGGATGTGATGGCAGATTGTGCACCTATGGGGGATTATCTAAATAAGTAAATACGCTAAGGGTAATAGAAGCTGGATTTCTGGCTGTCACGGAGAGAATTTGCAAATATGCGAAAGGAGAAATGTACAACAAATACCGTATGGAAGATTGAAATAGAAAGTATTAGTGTATCTCAAAAGTTTCAGTATATGTAGATAGATAATTAAGGTAATTCAGATGCGTGCGTGTGATGCATGTTCATTGAGAGTGTCTTAGAGTCACAACACCTCAGTAGCTGTGAGCAAACCTATCACCCAGATCTCAGGTTCTAATTTTGTTTCTCCCCTGAAAGTAATGAATGTATTTGAAGACATGGTAAATTACAGGGCTGGTTGGCAAAATATACAAGATGAGCCTTAAATAACTGAGTCAGGCCCAAGAGGAAGAAAGTACTGAGAGAATAATTGGTATAGGTGAAGAGTTACTCACTGGCCTAATTGGAGACAAGCAAAGATATGGTTAAGTCATAATAGTAACTAATTATAAAGCATTGAATAAAATAGGAATTCATGTGTCCATGCTGATAAAAATACATAAATGAATAAATGAGAAAACATAGAGAAGAGAGTTTTTCCTTAGGGTAAAATACCATCTAATAAAATACCATCAAATAAAATTGACAGGTATTAAAGTAATAATTCAGCCACCTACCATCAATGGATACTAAAATAAGGGGACAGAAGTTTGATACAATATTGGGTATTTACATAATGATAAAATACTTCCCCACAAAATACCGATTACAGTATTGAATAGAGTAATTTTTCTAAGGGGAAACACTAAAAGGATTTCTTATTCAAATAATAATATTTAATATAGGAAAGGAACCCAAAGGAATTGGGAACAAATCAAAATCATATGCCACGTGGCAATAAACAATGTTACTAACCTGAATGTCATCATGGGAAAACATTAGACAAACCAAATTTATTGAGGTCTTACAAAATAACTGCTCTATAATTTTAAAAATAAGTCCTGAAAAACTAGGAAAATTAAGGTATTCTAGATTGAAATACATCAAAAGGATATGATAGCTAAATGTGACAAATATAGGCATAGACTGCTATGCTATAATAGATATTATTGAGAGAGTGGATAAACTTGAAATAATTCTGTGAATTATTCAATATCACTTTAGTTTCCACATTATACCAGTTGCACATTATAATTATAGACAAGATATTATTGATGCTATATATGGAGTGTTGGCAATTTACCTTCAAAAAGCTAAGGACAAATAGTTATTTTATTATCCTTGCAACTTTTTGTAGGTTTAAAATTGTTTTAAAATATAAAAAAATTACTATTCTCTTTCTAAATAAAATTCATATTTCTTTAGTGTGTCATGCTAAGATATGTGACTGACAGAAATAATGCCTTTTATGATTATGTTCTTTCACTTAATAATATGCATTTAAGTTTACTCCATGTCTTTTCATGGCTTGATAGTTCATTTCTTTTTAGTGACAAATTATTTTTTGTTGTCTTTGATACATCACAGTTTGTTTATCCATTCACTGCAGGACATCTTGGTTGCTTCCAACTTTGGGCAATTAGGCAGAAAGCTGCTATGACCATCCATATGCAGATTTTTGTGTGGACATAAAAATGTTGCTAGATCATATGCTAAGAGTATGTTAAGTTTTGTAATAAATTGCCAATCTGTCTTCCAAAGTGGTTGCACCATTTTTCATTCCCACCAGCAAAGAATGAGATTTCCTGCTATCTCACATCCTTGTCAGAATTTGATGTTCTCAGTTTTCTGCGTTTTAGACAATCTAATGGGTACATGGTAATATTTCATTGTATTTCTTGTTTTGAAAAACACATTAGTAGATACTTAAAGCACCACAAGTGATTTGCAAAGTTTTCCAAGAAAAACAAAACAAGGTCAAAAGTGATTAAATATAAATATCAAAATGTATAGCAGTATAAAGAGATGCTATATGCTAGTTATAGATTTTTAGAAAATACTAACAAAAATATATGAAATTATTTGGCAACAGGAACAAACTAAAGGATTTAAACACAAATGTACATGTTGTAATCGTGCTGAAAACTGGGATGAACCCCTACCCAAAATTTGGTTCAGCTGTTGAGACTAATTGTTAAAGAATGAAAAGCAGCAACTGTCCCCCAAGCTCCGTCCTATGTGATGGTGACAGTGCCTTTCATTAAGTATATGAACTCCACTGTTTTTGACTCACTTGATCCTAAGGAGCTCCCAGATGACCAAGGAAGTTGGAAGAAGGTTGAGCTTCTCCAGGACTATGGCATCTGGCAAGAGACTAAGGGCAGGAGAGGCCTTCCCCTCCTGCAAGTGGTATATACCAGAGGGCCTACTTAGGGTCCTTCAGGTAGCAAGAAGGTCTTGACCATCTTGCTGCATCTGTAGGGTGGGTTCTTCTTTCATGAACTAAGCAAGGCCATAAGCAGCTGAGTACAGAGTGTCACAGGCTCAGGGCTTGTGATAGTCTCTGTTGCCAGGAGAAACTAATTTTGTGATTTTGTGGCTGCTTTAGTGGTGTGCAGCACAGGGCCAAGGAAGGCAGTTTCTTGCATCAGAAATTCATGGACAACTTAAGGATATCATGGATGATCCAGAGATTCCAGGAGACATGAAATGATGTTGCTAAAACACCTACAGAGTCATGGTCTCTGAGGCCATTAATGTAATACCTGTTGTATTTTAATTGGGGTTTCAGAAGACTTTTGTTAAAGGAAGACCCACTCAAAATGGATCAATTTGCAAGTAACAATACAAATAAGATTAGGTCAAATTTGTAAATGAAGAATATGTTGCTTTCCAAATCAGAAAGAGTCTAAAAAAAAAAAAAAAAGTTGTGATATTGAGAAAGTCAATAGCTATTTCTTGGCAATGTCAAGGATGGAACAGGCCACAGTTTATCAAGTAATTTACAGGAATTTAACTAAGGTGGAAGGGTCTTGCATGATGTATGGGACAATGGCTTATTCCCTTTTTTGAGCTTCCTCATCAGTAAGTTTATGTCCTTAATGAACAATGTTAGATGAATAAAGACACATTTGTCTTCAGAGGAGAACAGAACCAATGTAATGTCACACCTATGCTCTGGGAGAAAGTTGTATGCCATTAAGATCTTGCCTACAAATACTGTGTGCAAGACTGTTGAGGGACCCATAAGTAGATAGGTAAAGGCATATTATATCCCTTTGGAGAGGAAGGCAAACTAGCTAAGATGTTTTTTGAATAGGCATGAAATAGAACATATTAGCCAAATCTATAATAGAAAATATGTATTGGTTTCTGATTGGATGGAGTCAGTAATTTCAATGTATTGTTCGGGGAGAACTTAATAGGTGGAACCATTGCATTAGATCTGCTAAAATGAACAAACTGACAACCTTCATGTTCTTAATTAATACTGGGGCTCAGACAGAAGTTATAATTTGGAATTCCACTAAATTTTTCTGTGGTCAAACATTTTATTACTGCTTTCATAGATTTGAAGTTTAAAACTAAAAAGTACTTTTTTTTTTTAACCTAAGCATATTCAGAAAGCTAAAGTATTAATTTGATTCTCTTTTAACTTGCCCACTTAAAATGTGGTTTTGATGTCAAGCCTAATAACACCGCACATATACTAAGACAATATTAAAAGGTTTGTTCCTTACGTAATTGAGAGTTCCCAGGGAGAGCAAGACAGGTTTCCAAAGATGTTCCAAAACAACGTGGAAAGAGCAGGCATAGGTGACTGGCTTGGTGCTGTTACTGCATTGTGAGAATTCTCATACAGGCAGGTATTTGCAGATTGAATCTCTTGCCAATGCCAAAGTCTTTCTTACCAGTTTGCCTAGATGTGGGACAGAATCATAAGAAAGAGGGGTGAGGCTCAAAGCTGATAGTGTCAAATACCAAAAAATGGAGTTGACCTCTTTAATATAGTAAAATGAATTTCTTTCTTTTTTTTTAAGATTTTATTTATTTATTTGACAGAGAGAGATCACAAGTAGGCAGAGAGGCAGGCAGAGAGAGAGGAGGAAGCAGGCTCCCCGCCGAGCAGAGAGCCCGATGTGGGCCTCGGTCCCAGGACCCTGAGACCACGACCCGAGCCGAAGGCAGAGGCATAACCCACTGACCCACCCAGGTGTCCATAAAATGAATTACTATTTAATATTTTCTTTTAAAACCACAGTTCACTATTTTTGTCATGAATTCATCAAATCACAAGAACAATATAATGAGTTAATTGTCACATTATAGGAAAAGGCAATGCTCTCTGAACCTCAAATTTTATGGATGGGTGTTTAATATTTTTCCCAAAGGGCAAGTTTAGTGAACATTTCACAGAGAGTACTGGTCAATGTAGCTAGACAGGAGTCTAGGTGCTTTTGTTGAACACAATTGTTGCCTTCAGGTACTTATAATCTAGAAAAAATCTAAAAAACAAAACAAAACAAAAGAGTTCCAACAGAAAGAGATATAATGAAGTCATATACCCTTGCTATGTAAGAAGAGAAGAGAGAATTCTGTATCAGCAAAGATGGTCAAAATATACTCTATAGGGAAAGAAGGACATAACTTTCATAATGCCTTTAAGCCAAGATAGCTACCTTTGAGAGAGGCTACATTATATATAAATAGTCCTACATTATCAATATGAGAGATAGAAGGGGATATTAAGTATTTCTCAGGAAAGGAGTGCAAAGTCTGTTCTCAATGATCTCTTTTGTCTCTTTTCTCTGAAATTCTTCTGTAGTATAGCCAGCCATGAAAAATGGTAGTTTTAAATCTTCTGATTTGAATTCCCATAGATAATATGATTATTCTCTGTTGAAATCTATCTATATGAAAAACCACAACAACATTAAGTCAATCTATATACTCTCCTTATACTAAGAAGAGTGTTTATTTCCTTGTGTTTGCATAATAGGTGTGCTAAATTTAATGTTATTTAATATTTTATTTTTTAAAGATTTTATTTATTTGAGAGAAGAGAGAGAGCATGCGCAGAAGTACGGAGTAGGGGCAGAGGGAGAAGGAAAAGCAGATTCCCCACTGAACAGGGAGCCTGATGCAGGGCTCAATCCCAGGACCCCAAGATCATGACCTGAGCCAAAGGCAGATACCTAATTGACTGAGCCACCAGGTTCCCCTTAATGATTTAAGATTTAAAAAATGTTCCATGTACATGTCTGTGCACAAAAGTTGTAACATATAACTAGAGGAAAATAATATTTATTTGATTTGTAAATAAGCAAACATTTCATAAAGTCATTAATGATGTTGGATTTTTGTGGGGTTTTTTGGCTATGTTTCCATATAGGGAACATGTGGTGGGATTTTAATCTGGTACTATGAGCTACCTCTGCTATATCCTACCAAGCTATTGAGAAAAAAGTTCTCAGTGTGAGAATTTTATCAACTGTCTTCCTACATAATCCTTTATTAATTTACTAATAAACAATAATAATAGCAGGTATAAAAGGTAATTCAAAGACATTTATCACTTTTTATGTGCTGAAAAATGTCTTACAAAGTGAAAATGAGCTGGAGTACAAGACGCTCTTGATCCCTTTTCCTCTTGGAGCTTCTATAGAATACAGAAACACAAAAGAATACAAAGAAAAGAAACGTTGAAGTTGTTTGGTTATAAATCAAAATAGACTTAAATTAGCATTTTTGTTTTCTCACTAAAACTGAAATTAGTTTTGGGTTTTTCAAATTTTTGGTTGTATACTTAAAATTTATTAAAGAAAATTTCAGTTGCAAAAAAAACTTGATTGAAGGATAGATTATTTCTAATACAAAGAACATTTTTACAATACAACTACTAATTGAATGACCTATAAGGAAATTACTTATTCCTCATTAAAATTTTTTGAGTATCCTTCTTATTTCCTAAACACATTTTGCAGATGAAGTGTCTGCACTTGTGCTTGAAACCTGGAGAGGGAGTCAAGGTAGAAGTGTGTACTTGTTATCTAGGGCTCCATAAAAAAAGCAATACCCCAAGGTTTATTGGCTTAAAACACCAAACTTGATTATCTCACAGATTCTGCGGGTATGGAATCCAATTGTTCTTCACTGAGTGTTTCTTACTTAATTCTCTCATTAAATTATGGTCAATTGGTTGGCTTGGACATTAGTTATCTCAAAGCTTAATTGGAAATAAAAAAATGTGCGTCCAGGCTCCTTCACATGCCTTTGGCAAACAGCAGAAGATACGCTTCCAAACTCATTAACTTCATGTTTTCATGGGCTCTCTCACAACATGGCAGCTAGTTTCCTGCAGAGCTAGTGATCTGGGAAAGAACAAGATTAGGGTGGCCAGCACGGAAGCCACAGTCTTTTTATAGCCTAACCTCAGAAGTAGCATACTTTCTCATCTCCCATATTATATTCATTAAAAGCAAGTCAATAAGTTCAACCTATGTTCAAGGGAAGGGAATTACATATGCACATAAATACAAGGAAGTGGAGATCATTCAGGATTAACTATAGACTGCCTACTGCAATCTGCCCTCTCACCCCCAATAATTCATGTCTAGCCCACAGGCAACGTACACTTACCTCCTAAGTTCCCCAAAGTCTCATACTATTATGGCTCAAAGCCTACAATGTCATCTTCCAAATTAGGGTTAGGCATGGATGAGATTCCTCAGCTATAGTTCTTTAAGCATAGCTCCTCATGTGAGAACTGATTTGAATTGCGTATCTGGGATAATACATAGACAATTATTTACTTCGTAAAACCCTAATATCCAATGGCCAGATAGCATAGAAAAACTGCTATAGATATTTCTGTTCAAAAAGGTGAAAGGAAACTATTTTAGGGATACCCGGGATTTGTTTTAACCAGGAATATGGTTAAAATATGGAAATGGGTATCATGAAGAAAAAAGTTTATAGTCACAGTTCCCTATAAACAGGAGGCACAATACAACTTACCAGGAAGCACTGGGGTCAGTCAAGAGGCAGAGGGGATAAAGGCATCAGTGAGCTCTAAAGCCTTTTTGTGGTTTCTGTGGGAAGAAAGAGGTGAGGTAGGGTATGTAGACTTAGTGGTTAGTTTGAACAATATTAGCAAATTCTGAGTTGAATGGGCTGTTCCTAGCTGTATGGTCACTGGTCCTGGAGTGATTAGGGCAAAGGGATAGTGGCCCAGAGTTTAAGAGCCCTATAATCAAAGTGTTTGCTATATGAGCTCTGCATTGGTTCCTTTGTACTTGAGAGGTGCATTCAGGGACAAGTGGTTTATTATCTCTAGGAAATGGCTAACCCCGGGACAGTCCTTCAGGCTGAGCAAGGGCCCTGATGTCAAAGCATCAGAACACGGAAAATAAAAAGATACGTTAATAGTGAGATAAAGTTGGATCACTGATCCATAGCAGTTCTGAAATCCAGTTTGGCTATCATGGGAACTTTGTTTATTAACTATTAATGACTGAGAACATTATTTCATGGCTCTTGGCATTCCCTTCTTTGGTATTCATTTTTACCTCAGTATTTGCTTTCCTTTTTCATACAAAATAACACATGTTTGTAGCCCAGCAAATTTGTCAGCCTCAGCTCTGCCGGTGGTATTCTGGGATCAAAGGCCTCTTCTCAATGGGTATCACCTCCATGCTTCTCAGTTAAAGCAGGTGGTGTTTCTGCTTTAGACAAAGCCATATCCATAAATCTCTGGGAGAGCACTGATCTATTTCGTGATCCTCCTGAGAGAGCCCAGGAACAATGTCCTTATGCTTTCTAATTCTCAATTGTTTGACAAGAAGATCCTGGAGGCATACCTTTAATCTTTTTGAAGGGCCTTTTGTGTGACTGAATATACAGAGGCACCACCTTTGATCTTTCTGAAGTATTATAAAACGTTTACAGTAATACCCTTGGCTTTATCTTTTGACCAAGTTTTCCTGGCAGTGGACTGGATTTTATGTCTGCTTAAAAGCTATTTCCTAATTTTAGTATTGCTGGCCATCTGGAAAAGTTGAGGATTTATAAAACCATCAAATCTTGGCTCCTTCTTGTTTAATAGTCCTTATTTCCATTTATCTATTTTTCTTGCATTTTACTATAGCAGCTAAAAGAAACATGGTGGCACCTTTGATACCTTGCTTAGAAATCTCCTTAATTAAATCACCTTCTTTGGGCATATTCTCTACCCTCTACATAACTGCAGGCAATATTGTTGCTAAATTTCTGTTTTTATATAACAATTGCCTACTTTTTGCTTGCTTTAGAAACTTTACATTCACCACCTTCAAAGTGAAGATTCCTACTAAAAATCTGCTTAATGCAATTTAGCTTTATTTAACAAGTTAGCTGAAATCTTCTCACATCTTTCTACTTCCTGGTTCCAAAGTTACTTTCACATTTTAAAAATATTTGTTATAATGACACCCCTCTCCTGGAACCAAAATCTGTATTAGTTATCTATTTCTGTGTAACAAATTACTCCCATATTTAGTGGCTTAAAATAGCAAATATTTATTATCTCACAGCTTCTGTGGTTAAGAATCTGGGTGCAGGTTTCTGAGTATCTGTGACTCAGATTTTCTGCTCTGGTTGCAAGCAAGCTGTTGGCTGAGGTACCGTTGCCTCAAGACACAACTGGGTCTTAAGGATCTGTCTCCAACTCTCCCATTAGGCTATTGGCAGTCTTCAGAAGATCTGCATTCATTCATGTGGACCTCTACACAGGGCTGCTAGTGACATGACAGTTGACTTCCCCAGAATAATCAAAGAGAGAGAGAGAGAGAGAGGGTTCAAGAAGAAAGTCATTATCTTTTCATAACAATACCAGAAGAGGCATCCAATCAATCACTTCTTCCCTGGTCTATTTATCAGATAGGACTAACTAAGTACAGGCAAAGGAAAATCATTATAAATGTGTACGAACACTAGGAAGCAGGGATCACTGATCACCATAAGGGTTCCCAATTAATGCAAATCTTGCTAATGATATATATGCAGATCTAGGCCTTATCTTGAACAAAATCTACCAATCTATGGGTGGACTGTTTTAGAATTTCTGAAGATCTGGGAGAACTGTCACTCAGAATGGACATTTACATATTAGTCAATATGAGTATGTGAGGTAATTGTTTCTCTAAGGACCTGGTTAAGTCAAAAGGAAAGATTAGGATTTGCTGCTGCTCTTACCACCTTAATTGATGTCAAAAGCTGTATTCAAATAAGGAATGAGATATCTTAGGCTTCACTAAAATGAAAGAGAATGCAAGACAGTCAAATATCCTGTCTCTCTCTGCAGAGAATCTTCTTTATTATCTCTTTTTGATAAACAGTAATCCCCTCCTTACCTGTGATCTTGCTTTCCAGAATTTTAGTTACCAGAGGCCAACTGTGGTCCAGAAGCAGATGATCCTCCTTTTAACAAATCATCAGAAAGTCAAGAGTAGCCTAACACTACATCACAACACCCATGTAATTCACCCCACTTCATCTCAGACATGGACATTTTATCATCCTACATCATCACAAGAAAAGAGTTATTACAGTACAGTAAGATATTGAGACAGAGAGAGAGAGAGAGAGACCTCATTTCACATAACTGTTATTACCATATATTGTTATAATTTTTCTATTTTATTATTATTGTTGTTAATCTTCTACTATGCCTAAGTTATAAATTAAACTTTGTCATAGGTATGTTTGCATAGAAAAAAAAAAACATAGAATGTATAAAATTCAGTACTACCTAAGGTTTCAGGCATCTACTGGGAGATCTTGGAATATAATCCCTGTGGATAGGTTGAAGGGTGGGGACTACTATACATCCACTTAGTAAATGGGAAAGAAACAGGTGAGTAAATGATGAAGGACATTCAGATGGGCAGTTGCCAAATATGTGGGTCATGTTGGGGTTATAGGAGGCAAAACAATGGAAGCAAGATTTCCTGACTAGTATAACAATTTTTGCACAAAGTATAAGCATATCAGTCAAGAATTAGAACCACAAGAACCTATGGAGACATATAAAAGTAATGATTACTGCTCTCAAATATGTTCTGATGTTCAATACCCTTAAGATGATTTTTCAAGGGGTGCCTGGGTGGCTCAATGGGTTGAAGCCTCTGCCTTTGGCTCAGGTCATGATCCCAGAGTCCTGGGATCGAGCCCCACATCAGGCTCTCTGCTCTGCGGGGAGCCTGCTTCTCCCTCTCTCTCTGCCTGTCTCTCTGGCTACTTGTGATCTCTCTCTGTCAAATAAATAAATAAAATCTTAAAAAAAAAAAAAAGATGATTTTTCAAATCACAACTGCAAGCATATTAGCATGGCACACTATGCATAAGACACTTTGAAATATGCCTAACACAGATTTTTGAGAGATTCGTGTCCTATTTTGGTAAAA
The DNA here is from genome assembly GCF_963455335.1 of Martes martes. Classification (NCBI taxonomy): domain Eukaryota; kingdom Metazoa; phylum Chordata; class Mammalia; order Carnivora; family Mustelidae; genus Martes; species Martes martes. Next base: position 25,662,571 of record NC_137898.1, on the reverse strand, counting down.
ACAGTATTGTTTTAATGACAAGTCAAATAATGGTTTAAATTTCACCTTTGTCATTTATTTTAAATAATGGATATGATTGTCTATGTTATAAGATGTTCTTGATGATCATAAGAAAAAATAACATTAAAGTTCCAAATATGGCTTATTACATTAAAAAATCCTTAAAAATAACATTTTAACTATCTTTCCTATTTAGCAATGAAAAAGTAAGAAAAGCTGCTTGCCTGTGTTCCTTCTCTAGATGCCAGATTTTTATTCATTTGTCTTTTAAGTTCAGTCAGGTTAAACATGTGTAATAATTCTTGAGAAAGATTTACCATTTAACTTATTTTTTTTTAAGGTTTTATTTATTTATTTGACAGAGAGGGAGGGATCACAAGTAGGCAGAGAGGCAGGCAGAGAGAAAGGGGAAGCAGACCCCCTGCTGAGCAGAGAGCCCAATGCGGGGCTCGATCCCAGGACCCTGAGATCATGACCTGAGCCGAAGGCAGAGGCTTAACCCACTGAGACATCCAGGCGCCCCATATCATTTAACTTATTGCATGTTCATTTTTGTATACAATGCAAAGACTGAAGAATTTTGGGTACCATGGCGTTGACTTAGTTTAATTTCTAAAGAAAGAGCAAGCTGGTAGGTTTAATTGGTGTGCATTGTCAGGGCTGAAAGAAATTGTAATTTTAGGATGTGGAGCACTCACTTGCAAAGTAGCAATAGAGCGCAGATGAGTATGAAGAACCTGTTTATATATATTTACATAGTAAATTAAATTTGAACTTGGATTTGATATAACTTTATTTTTTTTTAAAGATTTTTATTTATTTATTTGACAGACAGAGATCACAAGCAGGCAGAGAGGCAGGCAGAGAGAGAAGGAGGGGAAGCAGGCTCCCCGCTGAGCAGAGAGCCCGATGCGGGGCTCGATCCCAGGACCCTGGGATCATGACCTGAGCCGAAGGCAGAGGCTTTAACCCACTGAGCCACCCAGGCGCCCCAATAACTTTAAATTTTAATCTACTCTGGGTCAAATAGGTAAGAAGGTTTTTCTAGTACTTTTAAACACAATGAGTTTGATAAAGCATAAGAGAAAAATGGAAAGTTGACATATCAATAAGTGAAAAAGGGAACAGATATAACACTCTCCCTAGTGCTTAAATCAGTGATTCATAAGCCTATTTATATCATGTAAGTTACAACTGATTGAAATAAATCATACAAAGTATGTATCTAAATTAGTAAGAACCATGCTTGTATGTGTCGTTTAAATAGGTGTATATCATTTTATGATCTCATACGAAAATGTGTTTTGTTGGAAATTCAATTATAACATCTAAATGGCTTAGTCAAAGAACTTGTTGACAGTGTCTTTTTATCTAAGAAATTCTCAGGATTAATGATATGATTCCCATAGTCCATAATATATGTAACCATTTTTTCAATAAGCAAACTAAGCCATTCCATTATTTCCTTAGATCTCTCTGAGAGAGACTGTTGGTCCAAATTGTTGGCATTATAAAACCTCATTCACTTATTAATAGGCTGCTTTACTGGAATGTCTACAGCTTAAACTGTTGAGCAGACCAATGGAAAAGTACACAATGGGAGTGGATGAGATTGCAGATGATCATGCTGTTCCAGATACATATAAGGCATTTTATATCCTATCCCCTTAGAGTGTTCAGAATCATCTGTTTCTAGAACTGCATGGATCTAATATTCTTGAGTTGAAACTCAGCTTGAAGTGTATTCTTTAGATCATTATGTCTCTGTTGGACATATTCTTTCATGCCAGAAAAATGCTTGGGAATAATCTTTCCACTCTCCCATTGAATTTTTCCATCTCTGTTTTTCAACTCCATCACATTTTGTGGACAGGCACAAAATTATCTTCCAGTTCTTTTTGGACAAGTTCCAAAAGCTCTTCCAAAGTATTTTCTCCTTCACTTGCTCTTGGCTCAACATAAAATGCCTCAGAGTCCCTAATGGCTTTAGTGTTCACAGGAAGTCTTTATTTTATTTCCCTGTTTTGACAGCAATTTATATAAGTATCTTCATTCTTCAAAATTTTTCCGAGTTATTTTCGACTGGATTTTTTCCCCCGTCTCATTTAGTCTTTTCTTTTTTTTTTTATAAAGGTGTGTTATAAAACTGATCCTTTTTCATGCAAACCATCAGAATAAAAGTTTGCTGTTTCCACAGCCTCATTTATTATTATTATTATACTGTATTATTATTATTATAAAATTTATAATTTATTAATATATAAATATGTAGATATTATATATAATATATATTTATCTAATATAATATAAATATATAAATATATATAAATTATATTATGCAATAATTTATTATTATTGTACTGTAATTATCTAGCAAAACATGAAATCAGATCAAGACTATTAAGAGGAAATTTCTAATTTTGAAGTGGTTTGTATCCCATCTATTTGAACTTAAGCAATTCAAATATGACTCACAATCCTAATCAAGAAACTAACGTTCTAGTAAATGGTTACAAGAATGGACAGTATATTCTACTTTATCTTACTGCCTTTAGTAATGTTTCCATCAATGGTAGGTTATTCTGGAAAAATTCCAGTAAAGAATGTACAAATTGTGATTCACTCATTTTGACATGGGACCTTTCTTATAATTGAAGCTTGGGAGACTACATTTTAAAAGGAGCAATAAATCTATAATTTTAGACATGAAAGGGACTTGAGAGGCAGACAATGTGACTTATCAGTTTATTTTATAAATGAGGAAGTGTAGTGCAGAGAGGTTGGGTGATGGTAAAAGACTATTGAGTAACACAGTGGAGCCCATAATCTTCTGTGGATTTTTCCTCCATGACCTTTTGTCATCAACGTTTTGCTGAGATTACTCTTAGGGTTTCAAGTGCAGCCATTATGGCAGTTTATCTGTTTCACTCATCTGGAAAAATTAACTCTTTTAATTTGTATGGAGCCAAAAATAGAAACCTGGGAAATGGCAGTAGCATCTGGCTTCTTCTATTACTACACCAAAAAGACTCCTTTATTCGATGTTTATTCATTAACTCTTACTCTAATGGATGTGAGACTGATTTTTACTGCTCTCAAGAATATATTTCTAATATTTCTAATCGCTCCACAAGTGTGTCCTTAGCATGGCACCCCTTTGTGATAGATTTAATTTCATGCATAAGGGAATCCCAAAGATATGAGATTCCCTGACAAGCAAGCAGTTGAGGTTAACAGGCCACCCTGAGCTAAGGAAAGAGGGGCAGTGGTCTTGGGCTTCAAAAGGGAGGAAGACAATACAGGGGAGGAGCAAATGTTTGGTAAACAAATGTTAACATGCTAAGAGAAGAAGTCTTTCTTATGTTAAAAAAAAAAAAAAAAAAAAAAAGTTGTCCTTGATAGTAGCTTTCTTCCAGGTAGTCTCCCTATCTAAATTCTTTTTGGCAGTTAAGGGGGAGATTTAAAAAAAAACAAAACCTCTTCCTAAATCCCTTGGACCTTAACCATCTTCAGCTGGAAATAATCCACATACCAAAATGGCACATTCTGGGGTTCCCTGCCCTGAACCCCATTAGTGAAGTGTATATTGCTGGTGGATGCATGAAAGTACAGAAATAGAAAATAATGCATACAAAAAAATTTATAACAATTTGTCATTGTTGCAACTTCCAAGGGTATCATCAGAGGACTCTTATTGTCGAACAGAATATTGAGTAATTCAATTGTTGTCCAACTTACCTGGTGAGACATAAGTGGTACTCATGTGTCGGTGGACAATTTTTTGGTCCATTAAAGGTACGGTACTTTTTTAAGTGGTTCTTTACTGCATAGTTTGAGCAGTGCTTCTCTAGAGGAATGAGAATTTAAGGGTTGGTAGCTTATGTTGCACTGACTGCTTAAATATTTAGTTGGTTTCAATTCCTCATAGCCTGTCTTCCCAAGGTAGCACACAGTTCAGACATCTCTGCAATTATGGAAATCATTGCCTAGAGAACAGCAAATGCCAGTAACTATGGTCTTAATTCACCTGTGAGTCCAGCAGAAGTTACTTATTATTAATGGGTCCATTGGGCGGGAAGCTAGAAAACTGCAACACAACCCAAGAGGCTTATTTTGACTTTCTTCCTCACTGAGGAAAGGAAAACAATGGGAAAATAGGTATTCATTCACTGATTCCTAGAGGAAAACATACCCTTTTCATAGAAGAGGGACATACTGAAGAATTTGCAGATTCTTTTTTTTTTTTTTTTTTAAGAATTTGCAGATTCTTGGCAGTGTAGTTTTTCACAGGGGAGAAAAGAATGAGGAGAGGAAGACAGAAAAGATTCCCCTCAGTGACACATTTTGAGATGACCCTGGAAATTAGAGCATTGAAATGTGCAAGCAATCCCATCCATTTCTAAAAACATGTACAGCTATAGAAATTGTATAAGGTTTCAAGATATGCTCTTGAAAATTAGGAAAATAAAAAAATAAAATATCTTAACACCAAAAAAACACTCTATAATTACTGTAAAATTCAGCAGGGAGGGTCACGGAAAGTGATGGAAACCTCTATGTTGGGGCTGAGATTGCTAAAAACAATTTTTTGCTTGGGCAGCAAACACTTTCAGGGAGGTTGTTAGAGCTGTCTGAGCTCATTCTATGTGTGCACTATAAGAATAGGACCTCAGAGTGGAAGTATTAAGGTAAGAATGCAAGAAAGACCCCTTAAAGGATTTAAAGTTTTCCTAAGCTCTGTAAGAATAAATATAAAATTTATAATAATAAATTTCATTTCTATGCCTCATTATAGTTTGGAATAATGTTCACCTTGATTGTTCTCATTTTATACAACAGGTAAATAAGAGAGTTATTATTTGCATTTCACAGCTGAGAAAGTTGGAGTATCAATATGCATCAGGGGATCTAGACTCCACATTCTGAATTTTGGGTTGTTTTGTTTGTTCCTATAGCAGTCTCTAAGAGAACGTAGAATATGTCATATATTTTCCTTAACTTCTCTCCTTTCAAATTCAGGACACATGCTAGGTATTGGTGAATAACAATTTCACTATTCAAAACTATGTAGACTAACCTTGACTTTTATTTTCTGCATTCTTACTTTTTTTTTTTTTTTGGTCAAGGTGTCCTGCTTTCAGTTAGAGAACATTCCTTCTAAAGACATTCTAAATATATTTGGTCAATCTAAAGATGTTCTGACCATCAGAGAACTCTGACAGACAAAATTACATCTCATGTTTTACTTTTTAGGTTGCTGTTGTTGTTTTGATGTCTTTGTTTCATGACTTGGAAAATGGTAACCTGCATAAGTTCAGGGATGTTTCAAGATTGTTTGAAAATCAAAGAAATATTATTTTGGAGATATGTAGGAATTTATTGAAAATATGTGGAGGAGTAAAATCTAACCTCTCTACCTGATGAAATAATAATAGGGTACAATAACTGTTTTGTTTAAAGGTTAATTGGGAAGTCATAAGAGTTGTATAATGGAAATTAGAAACATTTTATTACAGAAGAATTCATAAAACTGTGACTTATTTTCTGCTTTCAATTATATCACTTTTGGATGCATTTTGAAATATGTATTGAATGTGTTCAAAAAATAACCTAGAAGCATAAACAATTGAAATCAATAAAATCTAAATGATGTTTTTGAAATTCTGTATGAGAATTTTTGCTTTAGTTTAGTGATCTCATGATTTGTGATATTTTTGATAGCCATTGATTGTGTTACATTTTTAAAATTTTGCTGTTAGCTCTAATCATTTCCCTTGCTTACTAAATGTATCACTTCAATGTCATTCTTTCTCTCCTAACTATACTAATATGATGAAATGCTTTGAAATCAGCATTACCAACATGCGAGCTATCCACAGCTATAAAAATCTATTGTATATTTTATGATTAATATATCAACCCTCAAGATACATTTCCAACAAGTAGAAAATATATGGTGGGGAGTTTCATGTATAAAATCAGTGGATATCTTTTCCCAGTGAAACAGAGGGAATTGACTCAGATCCTTGCCCTCATCCCGTCCACATGGAAAGACTACATTAAGCACAATCTATAATTCCCAAAGAGTTTATCTGAAATCTCCTTCTATAAAGTCTTGCCTGTGTCTGTGATCCATGTGTATTTTACAGAATCAAGAGCAAAACACTGGTAAGAGCAGGAAAGAGAGAAACAATAGTATGTTAATAGGAAATGAAAGGTGAAGAGGAGTTGACAGAAATCTTTTATATTAAAATGGCAAAGGATAGGGAGGTGGGGGAATGAGGAATAATTGCAAGAAATTTTCTTCTTCCATTTGGAAATCACAACTCATTCTTCCTACAACATATATTGACAGTCTATTCTGTGCTAAGAGTTATGTCAGATGAAGGAGGTCCATATTTAGTACAGCACTCTTCTTCAGCTCCTACATGTAATTGTGCATGTACTTATATCCATCTTTGTTCATAATTTCAATCATTGTCCAGTACCTCATCATCTCTTGTGTAGATCACTGTAGATCCTCCTTTTTTTTTTTAAGTTTTTATTTATTTATTTGACAGACAGAGATCACAAGTAGGCAGAGATGCAGGCAGAGAGAGAGAGAAGGAAGCAGGCTCCTTGCTGAGCAGAGAGCCCGACGTGGGACTCGATCCCAGGACCCTGAGATCATGACCTGAGCCGAAGGCAGAGGCTTTAACCTGCTGAGCCACCCAGGCGCCCCGATCCTCCTTTTTAAAAGTTCTCTGACATCCTCCCCCTTTTAGTCTCTCCATCATCCAAGGTAATTTTACTAAAAGACAAATATAATCGTATTTAGGAATTTCACCTAAATATTTAGATGTGCACATCTTTTTTCTTTCTTTCTTCTTCTTCTTTTTTTTTTTTTAAGAGAAAGATGGGGGTGTGGGAGGGGCAGAGGCAGAGAGAGAGAGAGAGAATCTCAAACAGACTCTGCACTTAGCATGGAGTCTGAAATGAGGCTCAGTGGGGGTCTTGATCTCACCACGCTGAGATCATGACCTGAGCCAAAATCAAGAGTTGCACACTTAAATGACTGAGCCACCCAGGCACCCCAAGATGTACACATCTTTTTGTAAGATCAAGATCACATTCCTCAGTACTGCATCTGAAGTCCTTTAAAAACAAATTTTACATGTTTTTTCTATACCTCTGCAGCTTCATCCTGGCTATTTCCTCCTGCTTCTCTCATGCACCAGTGATAGGTAACTTGGTATCGGTGCCTTAGGTAACACATACGGCATTCTTCTCGTGTTTTTATGACTTTGACATTGTTCCCTTTGCTAAAAAATAAAAAACAAAAACAAAAAAACAAACAAAAAAACCCAAAACCCTGCCCCTCCCCAAATCAGGCTTTCCAATCAGAGAAAATGTCCTCTTTTCAGTGAATCTTTTCTGATTTCCTTACACAGACTTAACTGCTTTATTTTTTGGATTCCATAGTAATCCTGCTTATCTGCGCTATAGCAGAACACATTGTATTGCATTTATACTGCTTAACTACTGTGAATTCTTCTAGGTTGGAAACTCCTTCTTTTCTTATATTTGTATGTATCTAACTTATTGACTGGTCTATAGCAATATACTGGTCTATAGCAGATACCTAATAAGTATAAAATAAGTGAATAACCTTTCCTTAACAGTAGCTTTAGCTTTTGTGTCTACATAAGTCACTTTCTTGTTTTTATAAAGTTTTTATAAATTTACCATTTTTATAAAGCACATAATTGAGTTTAAGATCCAGCTCTTATTCTGGGTAGAGAGTCAAAAAAAAAAGCAATACCAGGTAAATCTTTCCACAGGGCTTACCCTACACACACACACACACACACACACACACACACACACTCTTTCCTCCATCAATTCCTAGGTCTCAGAAGCTGAGACTGTGAAGGGTCTGTCTTGGGGAGACCAGTCAGCCCACAACAGTCTCCTTCAGCTCCTCCCCCAGGAAGCCTTTTGTGTTGTCTTGATAACATTTTGCCATTGTCAGGAAAGCAACTGAGCTGTTGCTGGTGATTTCCCTGAAGAAGAAGCATGCAGTGACTGTTCCAAAGAAGCAGAGGCAAGAACAAAACATCCCAATTTTCGTTCAATTCATCTCTTTTCCCTCCAGCCTCCACCTGCTCTGAGTGGTAGGCATCACCCACCTGCACCCACCTACCCAACACACCATAACATTCAAGACAGACTACTATCAGTTCAATCCTGGAATCTGTAATTCTGTTTCTCTTTACTAATTTTTGCAGGGATGCATGCCATGGGAGTAGACAAGAGCCCATGCCAGATTAAAATCTTGAAAGAAGGGGCGCCTGGATGGCTCAGTGGGTTAAAGCCTCTGCCTTCGGCTCAGGTCACGATCTCAGGGTCCTGGGATGGAGCCCCGCATCGAGCTCTCTGCTCAGCAGGGAGTTTGCTTCCTTCTCTCTCTGCCTGCCTCTCTGCCTACTTGTGATCTCTGTCTGTCAAATAAATAAATAAAATCTTTAAAAAAATTTTAAAAAAATTAAATCTTGAAAGAAAAAACAACCCAAAAATGTTAACAGGGATGATGTAGGGGTGGAAGGGTCTCCAAGAAATCTATTCTTATTTATATTCATATATTTGATTTTAAATAGTTGTTGTATTAAGACAAGTCATTAACTTGCATTTTCATATTCTGAGACAAAATGTTCTTTAAGGGTAATGGAGTACAATATTTCATTTTGTCTAAACTAAGCTGAAGGTCAAAGAGATAACATTATATGCTTGAGAAAGGTTACAGAGCTAGTTGATCGCAAGGCTTGAGCTCGATTTCAGTTCTTTTTCACTGACAAAGAGGACCTTTCACTGCACCACATTGCTTTCATCAAAATAAGATGGATTCTTAGAAAAACTAATTTAACTCAGGGGAATAAGTAAAGTGAATTAAGTAAAAGTGTGCTCTTTGACATCTTTGAGCAACCCTATGTGATCAACATTAGGAGGATATAAGCTATCTTGGAATGTTCTTTAATGAAATCCTTAGGCTGAAAGGGACATCTTAATTTCAATTACTTCAAATACATAAGATTATTTATTCTTTTTAACCTGTTTTAATGAGATATGAACAGTACAAAATTAGAACCACTCAAAAATCATGATAAAAACAGCTTTGTTCTTATAAATTTAACAGTTTAAAGTGACAATATCATCAGAGGATGAATTGAATAAACATACGTTGTTCAGTACAATTACCATCTATTTGGTTTAATAAAGTGTTTATATGGGTTTCATTGTGGGGTAAAGCACAATTAGAAATCTTGAAGTTATTCCAGTCCATCCTCCTGGGTTTTCTTCTTTCTTTCTTTCTTTCTTTCTTTCTTTCTTTCTTTCTTAGGAGAGGGGGGGTTGAGGGTAATAGGAAGTTATAAACCAACTCTTTTTTAGGTGCATGACCTCCAGGTTTGGGTTCATTGACACTGATTATGTTTTATACAAATTACTGTGCAAAGTGATTCTTTGATATGTGATTGCAATCAGGATGATAACATATAATTTTGATTAATCAAGGGAGTTTGATTAATTTTAGTGTTGATCATAGCATAACCCCATGTTAGAATGAAATGCTGTTTACTGTCATTTGGGGTGAGTGATATCCAACAGTGAAATGAGCACTTGAAGTTCTCCAAACTTTGAACTGAAGTTATCTAACATCTCTAGTTATTTCTATTGATCTATATAAATAATGTTCTGATGTTTTCGAAAGTATAAATCCCCAAACTCATTATGATATATAAAAGCACACCAAGGGGCGCCTGGGTGGCTCAGTGGGTTAAAGCCTCTGCCTTCGGCTCAGGTCATGGTCTCAGGGTCCTGGGATCGAGCCCCGCATTGGGCTCTCTGTGACGCAGGGAGACTGCTTCCCCTTCCTCTCTCTCTGCCTGCCTCTCTGCCTATTTGTGATCTCTGTCTGTCAAATAAATAAATAAAATCTTTTAAAAAAAATAAATAAAAGCGCACCAAGAAATATGTTGCCAAAAAAGACCATTTTGTTTCCTTCTTTCTCCTATGCATCCCCAAAGTACTTCTCACTTCCTATGGATATGATCAAGTTTTCACTGTTACATTTAATGAATATATTACTTTTTATCCAAAATTCCATTGAGGTTTATATCTTAGTGGAGTTCATACGTGACTTTTGTCTCTTGAGACTTGCAAGTTAGATATTGACAAACGAACTTTGATTTTGGTCCACCCTCATCTTTGGTAGACAATTCTCTTATTTATTCTGGATATAACTGGGTCAGTCACTGTGATGTCTTATTTCATCATTCTTTATATTCTTCTGTCACCAGATTCCCAACTAATGGATCCATTTCCCTACTTTATTCAAAGTAGCTCCATCCTGGGTCATCTCCAAATCAGATTTTTTTCAGATCAAAAATTTTGTTTGTTTTTTTATGGTAACTATTTAATTGTTTATATCAGTAACTCTAGCACAAGTTTTCCTGAAAGAGAAGCAGAATCCAGCTACCCAAATGTTCATGAGGTATAGGAGTTACTGGGGAGACTCCCAAAGTCACTGAGTCCACTCCATATACCTTGTGACCCATTAGAATGGGAGAATGTGAAGAGAGAAAAGGAAGGCAGGGTGGGGGAAGTACAGGTCTTAGCCTGTGCCTTTGCGAAAAGAACACAGGAGACATTCCCTGTCCAGAAGGGCTAGAACTTCCCATTCAAGTCCTTAGCCTCATTATGTCAGAAGAAACAGATGAGTCTTTCTCCTTCTGTCTGTATTAGGAGCCCTACCCCAAGTGATCTTCTATCACTTCTATCTATCTTCCCAGTTCTATATTCCACATTTTGCAATTCAAACCCAAGTTCTGTCCTCTGTCATTTTTTATCTACAGCATTGCTTCTCCTCCACTTATACCTCCGTGACAACATTTATCATTTTCCAGAATTTCCATAATTTTATTAATTTTGTATTTATTTGTATTTGACTTCTCCACCTAAATATAAACTCTGGGAGTGAGGAACATTTTAATTTTTGCTGTCCTATTTCCAGTGCAAAGGATAAGATTTCACTATAATAGATACTAAAAAAGAAATGTTGAATGAATGAATGTTCTAATGTTCCCTTATTAACCCTCATTTTCACTTTCATCATTCTATAAAAGATTATCTGCTTTTGACTTCTAATAGTACCTGAAGATTCATTTGATCTGAGTTCAATGTACACAATAAATCTGAGTCTCCTAAGGTTGCTGTCTTACATTTAATGTTTCCTCTTCTTTATGTTCTTAAAGCTCTCCATTTCAATTTTTTAAAGCACAGTTTGTAACATGGGTGCTGGAATTAGACTGCTTGGTGTCACAATTACCATTCTGCCAGTTACTAGTTGGTGCACTTGGACAAATCTCTCAAGCTTCCAGCACCTCCATTTCCCATCATCTATGTCGATGTTAAGAATACTAACTCTTCGGTTTAGTCTGGGTATTAACTGAGTTCTGACACTACCTGGCTTATAATATATTCACATTAAATGTGAGAATTTTCATCATAATTCTTATTTGCCTTTTCTCAGCAGAAAGGTAGGCAAGAGAATTGGAGAAAGTATTTAGATGATTTTCTTTTCCATGATGTTAGTATTGTCCTATGACCCCTCTGTGTTCCTCCTTTTTGGATAAAAAATATATATATATATATATATATCCCTTTGTGATCACTTTATTCTTTTATTTATTTGCTAGGAGAATAATATATTTTTTTCAAGAAATTGCAATTATAAACGCCCAAACAGAACAACAGCAACTGGACTTTGTTCATGGACCTATCTTTTTAGTTTTTCATTTGAACAGCCTACACTACCAGCTCTACTTCCTTACCAAAGTTTTCACCCTTACTTCTCACATCTGACTTCTTTACCCAACAAATAAATTATTATGACAAGAGTGTCATAAATGGGTTCCCCGAAAGCCCATATAAAATATCCTTATTTTTTATGGATATAAACCATGAAACCATGGGAGAAGAAGTGATACTTGTAGCTAGTTCCAAGGCTGGCAAAGAATCACAAGACAGGCTACACAGGAGAGGTCCAGATACAGAAGTCATATTGAATTTCATAGGTTTGATGCTATTCAAATGGTTTCCTACTCCAAATGTATATGAAAGACATATTCTTAGAAACACATGTAATAAATTCAGAGTCAACTTAAAGCACTGTATGGTTTTCATACAATACTATGGAATTAATAAATTAAAAGGCAAAAGGAAAAAGAAAATGTTTGGTGTGCAGAACAACAGTACCAAGAGACCACACTGTAAAGTAAAATATAGTTGCAGGATAAAAGTATCCCCAGTTCAGCATGGTGATTTTAGTAGGACTGTACCAGCATCTGCCCTCAGAAGTCAACACATTGGGTTTGGAGTACAAATTAAGCCAAGAACCATTATGCAAGAGGAAAAGTTGCACACAAGAGGAAAATTGGTGAGCATTTCTGAACAAAATCAATACATTGAACGGAACATGAAATTCAGAGAGAGGATTGGTGTCAGAATGTCTTGGATTTGGTTGATAGAAGCTGAACTTCATGTAATATTTTGTTTTACCTGTAACTCTTCTCTCTCCTCCTCATGCATACTCCTCTGTCCTGATAGGGCTTAACAGATTGCTATGTTTCTCTCTTCCTTCTGTCTCATAATATTACCTGGTCCTTTTCCTTTGTCTTCCATTTTCCCTTCAACTAAATAGATTTCTGAGACCCATGACATAATCATTTATTCCTCTCTTTGAAAATTAACCTTCTCTTGTTTCCATCAGCACAACTGAAGAATGGGTACCACACTTAAATTTCTGACTCTGATCAAGGCAATGATCTAATTGTGTTTGGTATATTGTTGAGAATCTATTTCTTGCACAACAATGAAATACAACTAATGGTTTCTTCTCATAAAATCATTTTCTATGTCTCCACTACTTTCTGCTAATGGCCATACAATTTTTGTTCTCCCAAATCCTAATTCATTGACTCAATTGTCTTCTCATTCTTTTTCCTTAACTTGCTACTCATAGTTAATCTCATCAACTCATCTTTTTGATGATTTCTCAAGTTTTTCTCTTCCTCTTCATTTTAACTGTTATATGTCTTCAAGTTTGAAATATCCTTCCTTCTTCCATACCCAATAAATTCTTGAAATTTCAGTCCATGCTCCATCCTGCTTAAATATCTTTTTAAACTACTTCCTAATTATCTGATTACTTTCTCTAATCCCTTTTGATTTATTAATCTTATTAACTTATTCACATGCATGATCTTGCTGTCCATACACTGTGTGTCAAAAAGAGCAAAACTTTATTGTGGGTAATTCCTTTATTGTTACTTAATTCTTTGATCTTTCTTTTTATATTGACTAATGTTTGAAAATTACAATGATTTTTAAAATGAAAAAACAGGTAAAATTTTTCTTAATGGCAATAATCTCAGTATAAAACTAGTCAAATGCATTAATTTGACCAGTCCTTAATTAATATACATTTATCCATTTAATGATTCATTCATTTTTAAAAAGCACACTTACCTTGAGCACCCACTATATCTCAAGCATGATGTTGGTGCTTTGTGCTTTGGATACTAAAAAAAAAAAAAAAAAAAAAAAAAAGGGAGAGAGAGAGAGAGAGAGGGAGAATCCCTGACCACATGAACTTCAATATCTAGTAAGGAAAACAGTAATTTAAAAGAATTATTTTATGAGGTCTTTGGGTGGTGCATTCTGTATTCTGTTAAGTGCCCAACTCTTGGCTTCTACCACAGTCATGATTTCAGGGGAGTGAGATCAATTCCCATGTTGGGCTCTGAGCTCATCAAGGAGTCTGCTAAAGTTTCTCCCACTCCCTCTGCTCCTCCCTGTTCTTGCTCACTCTCTTTCTCTCTAAAATAAATAAATCTTTAAAAAATTATCTTACACTGTATCATAATTGATATAATTCCGTTAACAACAGGTTGTTCTGTTAGCAACAGAATGCAGAGGAAAATACTAAAACTTCAGTTAAATGTGTTATTTTATATAACTTTTGATAATCTTTAATTAAAGTAACATTTTCATCATAAAAAGTGCATGTCAGCTATAAATATGGTTTCTGACGCTGATTGATATCAACACATATTTGTTTTAATATTGTATACTGAAACTTTTATAGATGAATTGAGGAAATTAATAAATTAACTAAAGAATTAACACTTAAAAATATTACTGTTGAGATTACTATTTGAAAGCTTTGCTTTATGTTTAGATAACTTGTCAATAATCAATTACAAGTCAGAGACTTGTATAATCTACTCTAAATATTTAAGAATTTTGCTATTACTACTTTTCAAAGTTTTTATTAAACTGCTATATTAATGTAATGATCAATTGAATTAATTTATTTTTCCAGTAGAGAACTTCACTAATAAATTATAGAAATTTTTATGATGGAAAACAACAGGACTTGAATTTCCAATTATTTATTTTTTATTGACATATAATGTATTATTTGCCCCAAGGGTACAGGTCTGTGAATCATCAGGCCTACACATTTCACAGCACTCACCATAGGACATACCCTCCCCAACGTCCATAACCCAACCCTATCCCTACCCTGTCATCCCCCAGCAACCCTCAGTTTGTTTCGTGAAATTAAGAGTCTCTTATGGTTTGTCTCCCTCCCGATCCTGTCTTGTTTCATTTATTCCTTCCCTATTTTTATTTCTCTTTAAATAACAACACATTATAATCATGCTTTCCATCTCCAAAACCTTTCTCGGATTTTGCACTTATCTGTATGTTGACTTTTACTAAAGAAGATAAAGGAAATTGAGGCATGTGTTGTTTTCACTCCATTAATGATGCAATTCCAAGAAGCTCTAAATAAATGGATTTGTATCCATTTTTCATCTTTGATAGAACCAATTTGCAGAACATTTTTCTCCATCATTTATCTTTTTAGACTCTTAATCTCTTTTTAAAATTGTTTTATCTTATGGTTTCTAGTATGCCCAGCATGTTACTTTCTAAAGATTTATCCTTATAAAAAATCACTAAAAAATTTCTCTTTTACTCATTTATGTTCATCTTGTGTGGTACTAAATCAAATGAGATTTATTGCTAAATAAAACAAATGGCACCTTTTGATCTTCATCATATTTTTCTTTTATTATGTTCACGTCAAAGGCTATGTTAAAGAAAGGGAAGTGGATCCTATATTAAAATTATTTCTATGATGCTTCATTAAAAAAACAAGAAAAAATGAAGATTTGTCAAGAAAATAGCTAATTGTAAACAAAAAAAATATTTAGACAGAAAAATACTTCTAGAATATGAAAGTGACTTTCTTGGACATCCAGATATAAAACTTGAAGGTAACAGTGACTCAAACTGGTTATCTTGTGTATTTTATACTGAATTGAACTACTGTCCTCCCATCTGCAAAGTTTTTCTCTTCTTTTTCTTTAATTGATGAGTGTTGATTAATCAGAACATAAGATTGTGAACATGAAGCAACTCTCTGTTTCTCAAGTTCAAGTTTTCCTTTATTCAATGAATCCTAGAGATACTGAAATTCGTTTTATTTGTTGGTGAACCTTTTATGTCCACCAATGAGATCATCTAGCTAGAAATATCCTTATATCTGAGAATGGATTGTTTGAAGAAATACCAGAAAAACCTTTCCTTTGAGCAAAATTTTATAGAAGGCAAGTTTACTTTGAACCCCTTAAAAGGCATGGAGTTTGTTTTCTAAAATACCAGATAAACTTATTCTAGGCCAGCTTTATTTTTGGCATGTTCCAAAGGTAGGGCCACTGATCAAGAATACAGTAAATTTCTACTTTACTCTTAAAATGAGAATCCAGCAGAATGAAAGTGTTTGGTTGAATGTCACTTAATTACATCTTGAAGGAGATGAAATGCTGTATTAAAAATAAATACCACTATCTGAAAGACACATTATTTTCAGTTGAGAAACTTGGTTTTTGATATATGAAAAATGAAAAGGAGGCATAATATTACTATTAAAACAACTTAAATAAGGATGTTAGGATCACACACAAATGGATATATCTTTTTACACATGTTCTATTTTAGTTTAGAGCTGCTCTTTCTTTGAACAGGTGCTTGTCAAGCAAGAAAAATGATTTAAATGGATATTTTACAATTTAAAAAACAAATTTAATTGCCTTCTCAATGTCGTAGTTCTGTGAATGCTGTATATATTACCTTAAAAGATAGAATATGATTGAACACAGAAAAAAATAGTCTTTATGGCTAAATTATAACTAGAAAAATTGGCATATAATTGTGTTAAAACAAATTTAAAACATCGAGAACTGTTTCTCTCCCTCCACACTGTGAAATTCATAATTTTAGTTGAAAAGTACAATGTCCCACCATTTAACTTACAGACAGTTTTCACTAGAAAAATGTAAAGAATAAGTCACTAGAATTAAAAGTTTAAGGAATTTTTTCTCAGATATAGTCACTAATACTATAAAAGTGTCATACAGTGACAGATGGTAGCTACACTAGTGGTGAGAATAGCATAACATTACAAACTTGTCAAATCACTGTGTTGTACACCTGAAACTAATATAACATTGTGTGTCACCTATCCTTGAATAATAAATAAATGAATAAGAAGTAATTCTCTAATCACTGTGTTAGTAGGATCATTTTCAGCATTACAGTAAATCTTCCATTGAAGGAAATAATCTCACAGTCGTGGAGTCAGAAATATGAGTTGGGTTCTGCTAGGCTAAAATCAAGGTGTTGCAGACCAGGTCCCTTCTGGGGGCTCTAGGAGAGAATTCATTTTCCTTCCAGCTGTGGGTTCTAGAGGCCACCCATATGCCTTGGTTCCCGATCCCCTCCTTAATCTTCAAACTCAGCAGTCTGGCTTCTTAAATCTCTCTCTGACCCTCCCTGACCCTCCTCTGTCATCATATTTCCCCCCTCCATCCCTGACTCCCCTGCCTTTCTCTTTCCCTTATTAGGACCCCTGTGATTACATTAGGCCCACCTGGACAATCCAGGATAATTTCCCATTGCAAGAACCTCAGTTTAACAGCATATATGCCATGTCCCTCTGCCATATAAATGAATATACTCACAGATTCTGGGGATCAGAAGGAGGACATCTTTGGGGAGGAGTCATTATTCTGCCTACTGCAGTTACATATGTAGAAACACTACTTAAGTATCCCAGTCTGTTTCATTTATTTAATTTTCTTGTACGGCAATACAATATGTTCGCTGTTGTCCTTATATTCCTCAACTTGTGACCCCCACAGAACGATGAATTTCAGTGGTTATTTGAAGGTTCTTATAAATTTCAGACAACTAAGATAAGGGAGACTTTTTAAGAAAAGGAGATAAAATAGTATTAACAGCAATTGTTGGAACTGAAACTGTTTTAAATATGTGAAAGAATCAGCAAGGATTGTTGTTGGCGTTTTGCATTATTCTCCCTATTTTATGGATGACAAAACTGAGGCTTTGAGAGATTAAGTAATTTACTCAAAAACCATACAGCTAATAAGTATCAGACCTCCGTCTATTGAATCTGAGTTTTGAACAATGGCAGCATTACTATCTGTTAATTTGATACATACCTTTCCTTTGAATTTATTATGTGAGTGAGAAATCTTAAACACCTCCGCAATTTTGAAGCAAGTGTTCACTGCTAAGATTCATTGAACTCGACCTTTTTGCTGTGTTAAGTAGGAAGTTAGGTGGGAAGAGGGCCTCATGTAGAGTGTGTGGAAAGACAAGAGAATAGAGAAGAAAATGAGAAAGAAACTGAAGGAAATGTCATGAACTAGATGTTTCTTTCCTTCTACTCAAACACATCTTGAACTTACCATGGAAACTGGTATCATTTTTAAATGGATGGCATGAGTTTTGATAGCATTGATGGAGGGCCAGCTTCATGGGTGAGTGTCTGTGCGGCTCTTGAGGCTCTGCATTTGGAAGAACCCCACACTTGCCTTAAGACTCTACTGCTTCCCTCATGTTCTTGTACCTTTCAACCTGCATTTTGTGTGCAAAGTCGATGGGGCAGAGGGCAGGCAAGTGAGCAGAAGAGATCCATGCAATGCATGCTTACAACCCTTTCCCATGTGTTCCTGCCACCCCTTTCCAATATAGCATTCACAGTGTCCCATGAGCACAAAAATCAGATAGACTCACAATGTGTGGGGGGTTCAAGACTGAAAATGAGTATAAGGTGTGTTTGCATCTATCGATGAAGAAGCTGATTTCCCCAAGAAAAGGCATACTTTCTGTTTCAAATGCAGTAAGAAGGCAATAGTTTTCTGAGACACAAACAGCAAAGGAATCCTATCACAGTCATTCATATTTGTGTTATGTTTCTGTGTTAGCCAATTATATACACTGAGAATGATAATACTAGAAAGGGAAAGCAGAGCAACTCATACTTGCCTTTCCTTTCAGTCCTTCCTTACTCAGAGGTAGGGTGAAGTTTAAGTGTTGCTGGAATGTGTGAATATCAAGAAGTGAAATGAAAACATTCAAGTTATATTTGTGTAGTGTTTCCATGATTCTGGGAAGAAAAAGATACATATGTGTGCTAGAGCTACGATGTCTAATTTGTACAGTATCGGTGATTCCAAATATGAATTAAATATTCTTATATTTGCACTTACGACTGGCAATATCCAATATAAAGGTGAATAGTAAAATTCATTCTAATAGTTTTTTTTTTTTACTTACAGTAACATTAAATAACATATAGAAAATATAGTAGAGAGAGGTCACAAGAAAAGGACAAATTTTTATATTTTTGTTATCTTTAATGGAGGTTTTTTTGTTTTCTTCCATTTTGAACATTTGAATTATGCACTGGGTCCCCTACTAATTATGTAGGTGACTTTGTATCCAGAGATTCCTGAGTGGTCCAACAATCTCAGGGGAATATCTACTCTGGGAACCATCCCATGATCATGAGGAAACTATGCTGAATATTCAGCACAAGGGATAAAAGCCCATGCTGCATTTTGAGCCAGAGGAAACAAGACAGAAATTTGTAGGAATGTGGGTTCAAGCAGGAGCATGATTGGGACAACTTGAAGAGCAGTGGGAAAGAAGTAGGAAATGGCTTCCTAGACACCAAGTTAGTTTAGCAAGGTTCTTTTGTTGTTGTTTCCATAAGCTTATTAATATGATCCTCTTTTGCAAGTATATATATGATGGGAGAATATCACCAGCTTTAGTGTAATGGAATTTCATTAAATGAATTCATTACATGTAAATTACTTTCAACAAAGTGAGTGTTCAATAAATTTTACTAATCGTCACCATGGTCATTATTCCTTAACTCTTAAAATGATCCTGAAGCAATTATCATTATCTTCATTTTATAAATATTAAAGGTGAAGATTAAAAAGATTAAGTACCTTATCTGTGACTACATAGCTAGTAATTGACAGAACTGGACATTGGTGAAGACCATCCCTTTGTGTTCCTTAAATTCCTCATTGCTAATGAACTTGTCCTTCACACCACCTTAGCCAATGACATCTATGTTCCTATTATAGATCTTAATAATTACCCCTTAACGGTAGCTAAATGTGTTAAATCTGAGCACCCATAATCTCCATCAGGACTATAGCATAGAATCTTATAGGGTCATCCCAACCTACTGCTGAGAGTTGAAAAGCTTCCTTCTAATCATGGTGCACTCCTCTGTGTAGGCAAGCGAGCAAAAGGGGGCAAAATGCCACAGAACATCCTACTGTTTGGGGCATAGTTTTATTTCTTTTGTTTATATGTGTTATATTTTTTAATAACAAGTTTTCTTCTTTAAGGAATAGGTTTTTTTCTGCATTAGGCATTTCCTTGGTGGCTGCAGCTTCTTAACTGGTTTCTAGAGTTCTCACAAAGCTATTTTGGCCCTTATTTCATTATTTATTTGGTGTGTCAGTGGGGGGATTAGGGCCTGGAATTTCCTAACCCACCATATTTTGATGCCACTGGTCAGATCTATCAATGATAGATAGATAGGTAGATAGATATGTTATAAATATATATGAGATATATAATATATAAATCTCATACAATATATATAATATGTATTATATGTAATATGTATAATATATCACATATAATATGTATTATATGTTATACGTATTATATATTTTATATATATATTTATTTATTTATTTATTTATTTATTTTTAACCTGAGCCTTTCTAATAAATGTATAGTGGTATCTTGTTCTTGTTTGAATTAACAATTTTCTAATGTCAAGTGATGTCAACCATCTTTTCACATGATTATTTGTCATATGTACATCTTTTTAATTGAGGATCTTTTCAGATGTTTTGCTTCACTTTTTAATTGGTTTGTTTTCTGAGCGTAAGCAAACAGGGGGAGGGACAGATGGGGAGAGAGAATCCTAAAGCAGACTCCCCACTGAGTGCAGAGCCAAATGCAGGGCTCCATCCCAGGACCCTGAGATCTTGACCTGTACTAAAACCAAGAGTCCACTGCTCAGGATCCTGGGATCAGCACCCCCTCCCCATCAGGCTTCAAGGGGAATCTGCTGAAGATTCTCTGCCACCCCCTTCAAGTGCATTCTCTCTCTCTAAAATAAAAACATAACTTAGAAAAAAAGAGTCAGCCACTTAATCATCTGAGCCACCCAGGTATCCCTTTCCTCCTCCTCCTCATACCCCTCTCATTGTTGAGTTTTAAAAGGGCTTTTATGCAAATGCTTTATCATGTGCCTTGTAAATATTTTCTCCTACTGTGGTTCTTCTTTTCTTCCTCCTTCCCCTCCCCCTCCTCCTCCCTCTCCCCCTCCTCCTCCCTCTCTCCCCCCTCCTCTTCCTCCTCCTCTCCTTCTTCTTCTTCTTCATATTTTCTCTTTTCACTCTTTTAACAGCATCTTTCACAGAAGAAAGAAAATGAGTTTTATTAAATCCCAAATTATAGATTTTTTAAATTTAATGAATCATGTTTTGGGGGGTTCCCTGACTCATTTTGATTTTTAGAACTTATTATCTTCTGTAATGTTAGATAGATATTTGTTTCTTGGCATTCTCTCTCATTAAAATGAAAACTTCTTAAGAGTAAGTACATTATTCTGTTCATACTATGTTCCTACACTTAGACTGTGATGTTGCACAGGTGTATTCAATAAGTAGCTGATGAATACTCAAATAATTACATAAATATAAGAATATATTATATATAAATATATAAATGCTATGTAAATACATGTATAAAGATGAAGCCATGTTGTAAACCAGTATTTTAGACATAGACTTCTATCAATAAAAGAATTAGCTCTCATACCCAAAATGTGTATATCTATATACATATCATAATCATCTATTTTTAATTTATATATGTACTATTATCATAATAGAAACCATGAAAGCATTAAAAATTGTATAATTGTAAATATCTCACAGACTTTGAAAATATTTTCTTCTGAAATACCAACTTGGGAAACCCCTACCTAAAACCATTATATTCTACTATTTCTCATTTTATATAGAAAAGGTGCTATCACAGCCTTAATCCAGATCTTTTAAGGTTATAATTACAGATATCACAGAAGTAGTTATTAGCAGGTGAAGGAGAGATGAGGAGCATATTCCTAAATCTTTTATAGTTAATCTGTCTCTAATTCCACACCTTTTATTTTGACCCCATGGTTTCTCTTTAGTGTATCAGATCAGCTATTAATCTCATCTGAGATCCTTTGATATTCTGCTCTTCTAGGTCACTCTACACAGGAATGGCAGAGGTCAACCTAGTACAGGAGAAGAAAAAAAAAATTAAAATTTGATCAGAGGCCCATAAATTCTTTTTCCTAAGTCTTTTTTATTTATTTATTTATTTATTTATTTAGATTTTAAAGATTTTTATTTAACAGAGAGAGCACAAACAGGGAGAGCAGCAGCCAGAGGGAGAGGGAGAAACAGGCTTATTGTTGAGCAGGGAGCCTGAGGTGGGGCTTGATCCCAGGCGCCTGGGATCATGACCTGAGCCAAAGGTGGATGCTTAACTGACTGAGCCACCCAGGTGCCCCACTTTTCCGTAAGTCTTAAGTCACTTCAATGGTACTGCTCAGATGTCTTTGTTTCACAGAAGGTTCCAGTGTCCCCCTAAAATTCATCTCCACCAACAACCTGTGAATGTGACCTTATTTAGAACTAAAGTTTTGAAGATAAGATAAGATAAGATAAGATAAGACAAGACAAGACAAGACTGGATTGGGGAAAGCCCCTAATCCAATGTAACTGATGTTCTTTTAAGAGGAAAATTTGAGCACAGAAACAGACCTTCAGAGGAGAATGTCAACCAGACAGAGAAAAAGAGGTTTGATTAAGTGATACACCTGTACCCAAGGATCTCCAAGAATTGTCAGCAACCAGCAGGAGCTAGAAAAGGCAAGAAAGAATTCTTCCTTCAAGTCTTCAGAAGAAACATGGCCCTGGTAACACTTAGATTTTGGACTTCTGTGAAACATTAATTTAAAAAAAAAATTGTTACTACTGGTGCGCCTGGTGGCTCAGTGGATTAAAGCCTCTGCCTTCGGCTCAGGTCATGATCCCAGGGTCCTGGGATTGAGCCCCACATTGGGCTCTCTGCTCAGCAGGGAGCCTGCGTCCCTTCCTCTCTCTGCGTACTTGTGATCGTCTGTCAAATAAATAAATAAAATCTTTAAAAAAAATTACTACTACTAATTGACAATACCAATTAACAGTTAATAAGTATTAAATGCACCAGGTCTTTTTTTTTTTTTTTTTTTTGCCAAGTGCTTTTACATATGAATATTATTTGACGGTAACACTGTCAACTAAGGAAAAAGCAATTGTTTAATTTTTCAAGTTGACTTGTCGCTGACTGAAGTGAGAAGGTAGTTAAAGTAATTTTAGAAAACCAGCAAGTGGGAGAGCAAAGACTTTCATTTTGGTCTCTGTTACTCCAAAACTCAGGTTCCCAATAGAAGTACAATATTCGAAATAAGATTTTTCAAGATACAGTTAAATATTCATTGTACTGCAGCATGTCTAAATATATGGCCACACTTAATTTTTAGCAAAAATTGGGTACATGTAGGCAGTCTATAAATACTTACTGAATGAATCAACACATGCAGCATTGCAGCAATTTTTATATGATCATATTTCTTAAGATTTTTTTTTTTTTTGGCTGTGATGTGTAGAAGTACATTTTAAAATGAGAAGAAAAACTGATTTTATATCATAGTATCTGTTACTCAAAAACCAAACTCCTTTCTAATGAAAGCAGCTGCCTCCAAAAGTACAGAAATCAACACAAACATTTTTGGGGCCTCTAAGACCCATAAACTACTCACCAAGCATGAAGAGCTTTTCTTCTAAGAATGCTCAAATGGATTATAAAACAATACATTACTTTTATGTCCTCATGGCCCATTAAATCTTTTTTAATGCAGTATTCTTTTGAATCAGTAAGTTTAGAGTATGCCAAAATACTGGCACTTGCTCTGGTTTTCATTGCAGTGGAGCTATTAGTCAATTGCTTCTATCTTTTATTGCTACCTCCATAAACAGTATTAATTCCTCAGCTTAAAAACATCGAAATAAGAATATCTATTTTTACTAAAGCAAAGAAAGATTTTTAGTCTTGTTCCTTTGAAAGGAATGTGTAATCTGACTGCACACCGAAAGCCTTTTCGTTCAAACACTGCAAAAGCTCGAGTTCCTAAGGTCATGGATTTAAGAAGACAAGTGTCTCACTTGAGAATTTTGCATATAAAGGAAACATCTGATGTGTGTTGAATCATGTCCTCCAAAAAGATATGCTGAAGTCTTAACCCCCAGTGCCTATGAATGTGACCTTATTAGGAAATGGGGTTTTCACTGATGTAATCAAGTTACATCAATAAGGTTGTAGTCCACCAAAGTGGGCCCTAATCCAAAGTGTTCTTGTAAGAGGAGAAGGCAGAGACACATGGAGTTGAATGCCATCTGAAGGCACACAGAAAGAGAGGAAAGACAATTGTATGAGGACAGAGGCAGAGATTGAAGTTACGCTCGCAGAAACCAAAGAATGCTTGGGACTACCAAAGAGAGGAGGAGACAAAGAAGGATCCTCCTGTAGATCACAAGAAGCATCATCCTGCCAACACCTTGATATGTTTTTTAAAATTTTATTTATTTGAGAGAGAGAGAGGGAGAGAGCTGGTATGTGTGCTTGAGAGAGAGAGCACGAGCCTGGGGGAGGGGCAAAAGGAGAGGGCAAGCAGACTCCCCACTGAGTGTGGAGTCCTATTCTGGGCTCCATCCCACCACACTGAATCATGACCTGATCTGAAGTCAGAAGCTTAACCGACTGAGCCATTCAGGCACCTCAATACCTTGATAGTGAACTTCTAGTCTCTAGAACTATGACAGAATACATTTCTATTGTTTTAAGCCATTCAGTTTGTGGTATTTTGTTATAGTAATCCTAGAAAACTATAACAGCCTCTAAAATTTTCCTACTATTTCCAGACTGAGATGATTATATGTGTCAAGAATCTTAGTACATATATCATTCCTAATATACTAAGGAATATGGGACCTTAAATCTAAAGAGGAAGATTTATGGTTTCTGAACAATTGTTAGGTTTCAACCAATGAGTAAATATTTATTACATATTAAGGCCTCTCTTTTGCCTTAGCTGCTATGAGGAAAGAAATATTAGTCATAGGACATTTTCCTCGAAAATTTATGAAAAGCATACATGAAACATTTGAAATTTCCTTTCCTTAAAAAAATTCAGTTCTCCTAGGAGTAGGTTTTCTGACATTTTGTATGCATGAAACATTTGAAGTTTCCTTTTTTAAAAAAATTCAGTTCTCCTAGGGAGTAGGTTTTCTGACATTTTGCATGCATACTGCATGTAGCATACTTCTCTCTTCCTGTAATCTGGGCACTATTTGATATATTGGACATGGAGTATTCCAGTTCAATTAGCAGATGATGCATATTGCAGTTATATCAATCACACTGTTTGAATGTTGCAATAGACCTTTACAGCACACATCAAGGTAACTGTAGCTTGCTAATTCAGGTTATTGTTGTCCAACGAAGACAAATTGTATACAAATTTCAGTTTCTGACTAGCTAAGCTAAAAACATCATGCAAAGAATGTGTTCCCTTCTTATTTTCATATGGCATCTAGAAAGGAGGCAGAATACCCCCGGGTTTTGCAATATTTTTATTTTATTTAATTAATTACTTACTTAATTTTTCCTGCAAATGCTGCCAATAATTTCCTAGAGTTTTCACTATGGTCTCTTCTGTTTGACACACCAGCCAAGGAGTCATCATAGATTCTTAAGCAGGCTTTCTCTTCAGAGACCCTGTTGCAAAGCCTTTGGTGATTGTAGTAAACTCATGCTTGATTGAATACTGAGCTTTCTAAGATATTTTCTGGGAAATGATGATTTTTTTTTAATTGAGATACTGTTAACCTATAACATCATATTAGTTTCTGGTGTATAACATAATGATTCAAAATTTGCAAATATTGTGAAATGACTTTCTGAAATGCTTTTTTTTTTTTTTTTTTTCTTTAAGGTAGCCATTTCCTGGCACTCACATAATATAACCCTGTCTCCAGATCATAGTCTGGTCTAGGGAAAAGTACCAGTGTTCTCATAACTCTTCCATATACCAGGAATTTGGAACCAGGAAACTTAAGGGTTTTTTTTGTTTTGTTTTTTGTTTTTTTCTTTGTCATACAGTTTTTGAAACAGAAAAATAGATCTGCTTGAAAAATTAGAAGGAAGACAACATATATGGAGGGGTAGAAATAGGTGAACATAAAATATTTTCTGAGGCTTAGGGGTTTTATCTTGGTCAGTCACTGTAGCATATAACAACTTCATCAAATGTCAAGGATCATTTCTATAAAGCTGACTTGTAAAAATAAGCCCTAAATCTTATACAAATTGTGCACAGTCCTTACAAATCTACAGGGCTTAAGCAAAGAGACATGGACCTCAGCAAAATCAAAGGCTGGGGTTCTCATCAGAGGTGAGGCCCAGAGAAAGTAAATGCTAGGGTGTCCTTTACTGAAGTCTGTATGATATGTGGCCTCAACATAGACTGACGATAAAAAGGTCTAGCTACCTTAATTATGCACTGCCATTTAGAGAAAAGGCATACTTTTGGTTTTAATGTGGTTTACCCTTGGGGCACCTGGGTGGCTCAGTGGGTTAAAGCCTCTGCCTTAGGCTTAGGTCTTGATCTCAGGATCCTGGGATCAAGCCCCACATCAGGCTCTCTGCTCAGCAGGGAGCCTGCTTCCTCCTCTCTTTCTGCCTGCCTCTCTGCCTACTTGTGATCTCTGTCAAATAAAAATTAAAAAAAAAAAAAAAACCACAAATGTTTAATGTGGTTTACCCTTGAACAACGTGGGGATTAGGTGTACCAAATTCCTGTTCAGTGTGAAATTCACATAAAACTTTTGACTCCCTTCAAATTACCTAATAGCCCACTGTTGACCAGAGTCTTGCCAAGAACATGAGTAAGCAAGTAACATGTATTTTGTATGCTATTTGTATTATATGCTGTATTTGTACGATAAAGTAAGCTAGAGAAAATGTTATTAAGAACATCTCAAGGAAAGGAAAATACATTTATAGTACCGTGCTGTATTTATTGGAAAAAAAAAAAAATCCTGATACGGTATAAGTAGACAGGCATAGTTCAAACCCGTGCTGTTCAATGGCCAGCTGTAGTTACAAGCTGAATCTGCTTGACTTTAGACTATAAAAGATATGGTTTTTCTAAGCAGATATGGGTAAATTAATAACTTTGACTGTCATGGAAATTACCTTTGCAGAGACAGGTCTTTAATACAATAACTACTAAAACAATTCTTTCCACTGTTAACATGCAAGCCCGCTGAGTCCTAGGTGTTCTACAGAACACATGGAATTCTAGCAAAATTTTAGGTTTAAATTTTATGACTGTCCAAGTTAGGTAGCACTAGCTCAGCTGATCCAAATTTAATTCTGCGTTTAGGATCATACTGGGAATATTCTGGAGATTAATTTTGTATACAGGTTAAAGAGGCAACGTTGCGACCTGATTTTAAGTTAGGTCTGAATTTTTTAACTGCTGAAAGGGAAAAATCATTTTCAGGATGTAAACTTCTTAGACCTAAAAATTTCTGTAACAAGAAGCAATAGAAACACTCCCTGTGGCATGGGATAGGAAACCCCCACACACAATCCAACAGTGGTCCAAGAACAGTGCAATTGGCAAATTTGACTATGTGATGGGTTTCAGCCTTTAAACATTAAATATGATGTTGGCTCCAGATTTGCCTTTGCTTGTTGGGTGCTTATTTTTTGTGTTGTTTTGTCTTGCTTTGTTTTATGAAAGGGTTTTGGATCTTGTCAAATGCTTTTTCTGCATCTGTTGAGATGATTGTGTGATTTTGTACTTTTTAAAATTTTCTGTTGGGGGTGCCTGGGTGGCTCAGTTGGTTAAGCATCTGCATTTGGCTTAGAATCTCAGGTTCCTGGGATCAAGGCCATCATCAGCCTCCCTGGTCAGTGGCAATTCTGTTTCTCCCTTTTCCTCTGAATTCTCTCTCTTTTCTCATTCTCTCTCAAGTAAATAAATGGAAAAATATTAAAATAAATAAAAAAGTAAAAATTTCTGTTAATACTGAGATGTCTTACATTGATGGATTTTTTTTTTTTTTAATTTAAACCAACTTTGCACTCCAGGGATAAATAATATATAATCCTGGATAAAAAATAATTTAACTGTTTAGTGTGCAAATGTTTTTATACATTGCTGAGTTTGATTAGCTCTTATGTTGAGTTTTGCATTTGTATTCATAAGAGATATTAGCCTGAAGTTTACATGTCTTATAATGTCTTCCCTGATTTTAGTATAAAGTTAATACTGGCTTTTTACAGTGAATTGGAAGTGCTCTAGTTTTGTAAAGATTTTTGAAGGATTTATATAATTCTCTTTTTAATATATGGTAAAGTTCACTAGTAAAGCTACATGGGCCAGGAATTTATTTATTAATTTATTTAATTTATTTTTTTTTTCCAAGACAACTGCAGAACAAGTTGAAACACCATACCTTCCCAGGTCGATGGGATGCATTTAACTCACTAATGCAATTTCTTTAGCTCTTACAGATCGATTCAGATTTTCTATTTCTTCTTGAGTCTGGTTAAGCAGTTTGTTTCTTTCTAAGTACCCATGCATTTTTGTCTAAATTGTCTAATTTGGGGGGTGAAAATTCCCTTATAACATTCCCTTATAACATTTTTATAATTATAATTATAATTATAACATTTATAATTCCCTTATAACATTTTTAAATCCCTATGGTCCCATATTCTCTCTTTCATTCTTGGTTTTAGTATTTGATCCATCTCTTTCTCTTGGCTCATCTGGTGAAAGGTTTGTCAATTTTGTTAATCTATTAAAAAAACTGATTTTTGACAATGATTCTTCTTCTATTATTTCTCTATACACCATTTTACTATGTCCACTCTAGTCTTTTTTTTTTTTTTTTTTTTTTTAGTTCTTGCCCTGAGTTTCTTATTCTCTTCTCTCTCTCTCTCTCTCTCTTTTTTTTTTTTTTTTAGTTTCTTAAGGTAGAAGTCGAGGTTATTGGCTTAAAATCTTCGTATCTTGCTAATAAAGGGATTAACAGCAATAAATTTCCATCTAGACACCCGAAGTGTTATACTTCATTACTGTCATTTTCACTCACCTCTAAGTAATTTCAAATTTCCCTTATGATTTCTTTCTTGATCCATTTGTAATTAAGAAGCTGCAACAATCCAACCGCTGTTAAGTATTGTGTTGTTTAGGGATGCCTGGGTGGCTCAGTTGGTTACACAATTGCCTTTGGCTCAGGTCTTAATCCCAGGGCCTGGGATTTAGCCTGGCATCTGGCTCCCAATTTAGTGAGGAGTAAGCTTCTCCCTCTCCCTCCGCCCTTTCATGCTACTCATGCTCTCTCTCTCGAAAAAAAAAAAAAAAAAAATTAAAAATCTTTTGTTTAATTTGCAATTATTTGTGAATTTCCTAAATTTTCTTCTGTTTTCCACTTCTAACGTAATTCCATTGTGGTACATACACTTTTTATGATTTCAATAATTATTAAATAGGAGACTTGTTTTATAGCCTAATATATGATCCACCCTAAAAAAAAGTTCATGTACACTTGAGAAGAATATAAACTGTGCTGTCATTGAGAAAAGTATTCTATGTATTTGGTATGTTCAGGGGCTTATACTGGTAAGTCCTTTATTTCCTTACTGATCGTCTGCCTAGTTGTTTTTATCCATTGCAAGTACAGTATTGATGCCTCCATTATTTTTGAATTGTTTATTTTTCCCTTCAGTTCTGTCCACTTATGCTTCATGTATTTTGGGGCTCTGTGGTCATGTGCATAAATGATTATGAATTGCTATATCTACCTGTTGGATTGATCCCTTAATACTATGAGATTCCTTTTTTTATCTATGGTAACCATGTTTGTCTTAAAATCTGCTTTTCCTGGCATTAATATAGCAACTCCATTTCTTTGGCTTGCTATTTTATAGTAAACAATTTTCCATCCTTTTATTTTCAATCTGTTTGTATCTTTGGATATAAAATGTGTCTCTTGTAAATATTGTATAGTTGGGTCATTTTTAAAATCTATTGTGTCAATTTATGTTTTTCCACTGGAGTTTTTAAAACATTTATGTTTAATGCAATTACTAACAAGATATGATTTACATTTGCCATTTTAATATTTGTTTTCTATAAGTCTTAATGTCCTTATTGTTCCTGTGTTCCTTTATTCTTCTTTTGTTTTGCTTTGTTTTCTAACATACATATATTTCTGGTATACCATTTAAATTCCCTTCTTGTTTAATGTGCTATATTTAAAAAAATTTTTTTTGGGTTGCCTTGGGGTTACAATTAATATCTAAACTTAATACAATTTAGTTCAATTTAATAGCAACTAAATTTCAGTAGTATGCACAATTGGCTGCAATGTAACTCTGTCCCAATGTTTTCTGCTATTATTGTCAAACAAGTTGCATCTTTATAAAGTATATGCCCATCAGCACATTTTTATAGTCATTGTTTTACACAGCTATGTTTATATCATGAAGGAGGAAAAAAAAAAAGAGTTACAAACCACCCACTCTTTATATTTACAAGTGTATTTAACATTACCAGAACTTTCTACTTCTTATGGATTCTAATTACAATATAGTCTCCTTTTAATTTAGCCTGAAATATTTCTTTTAGTACTTCTGGTAGAACAGACCAGCTGGTGACAATTTCTCTCTGTTTTTGCTTATCTAGGAATATTCTTTTTTTTTTTTTTTTTTTTAAAGATTTTATTTATTTATTTGACAGAGAGAGATCACAAGTAGGCAGAGAGGCAGGTAGAGAGAGAGGAGGAAGCAGGCTCCCCGCCGAGCAGAGAGCCTGATGTGGGGCTCGATGCCAGGACCCTGGGATCATGACCTGAGCTGAAGGCAGAGGCTTTAACCCACTGAGCCACCCAAGTGCCCCTATCTAGGAATATTCTTAATTTCTCTTTCATTCATTGTTGTGCTGGATATAGAAATCATTATTGTGCTGAATATAGAAATCATTATTTACAGACATTTTTCTTTTAAAACTTTGTGTATGCCTTTCTACTGCCCTTGGTCTCCACAAATTTTGAAAAGAAATTAAATATTAATCTATTTGAAGATCCATTAGATATGATGAGTCATTTTTCTCTTGATGCTTTCAACATTCTTTTTTCTTTTCTTCTTTTTTTTTTTTAATTTGGTCTGTGACAGTTCGAATAAGATGTATCTAGTGCAGATCTTCTTCACTTAAACCTACGTGGATTTCCTTGAGGATCTTTGAATTTTACATTGATTTTTAAAACTAATTTGGAAAATTTTAGGACAGTGTTCAAAATTCTTTCTATTCTTTTCTCTCTCCTTTCTGGATTTTTTATTATACCTATGTTGGTGTGCTTGATGGTATCTCACAGGTCTGAGACTCTGTTCATTTATCTTTATTGTTTAAGACTAGATAATCTCAGTGGACCTATATTCAAGTTCACTGATTCTTCTGTCAGCTTAAGTCTTCATAGAGCTACTCTATTAATTTTTTTTTCATTTCAATTATTGTGCATTTCACCTCCAGAATTTCTCTGATTCTTTTTTTAATGATTTCCTTCTCTTTATTGATATTCTCTATTTGCTTATGTATTTTTCCTCAGATTTCCATTTAATTCTTTAGAAGATCCTTTTAGTTCCCATTAGTTCTTTGAACATCTCGAAATAGCTTATTTACTCTTTTTCTATAGTAGATATGACATCTGGTCCTTCTCAGGAAAAGTTCCTATTGACTATTCAAAAAAAAATTTTTTTTTTTTGAGTCAGCATACCTTGTTTATTTGTGTCTCATCTTTTTTTTTTTTTTTGCTAAAAAGTGGGTATTTAAAATGATATATTGTAGCAACTAAAATCCAAGCAATTAAACTCCCCAGAGTTTTTTGGTTGTTACAATTTACAATTATTGCTGTTTGTGTAATGACTTCAGTGGGTTAATTCTATTAAGTCTATGCTCTTTGTCATGTATGGATACTAAAGTTTTTGCTCATACTAAAGTTTTTTTCCCTGGCTATCCAGGGAAAGTTGAAACACCACAAAACTCACCACTCTTAATGAAAATCAACCACTTTTTTTTTTTTTTTTTTTTTCCTTAAGCAACAACTTCTGGGCTGTTACAGACTTTGGTTAATTTCAGAGTTCTGAAGAAGTTGATTTTGACAATTCCTCCAGTGTTATCATTGCTTTTATGAAGGAATAGATTTTTGGTCTAAATTCTGCCATCTGAAAGTGCTTCTGACCAATGCTGCTAGAATTTTAATATTGGGTTTGCTCTATGTATGTTATTTTTGGAGAACCTTTATGATGTCTTTTGAGCCCAATGCAGTATGCCTTAGAGAAGAAACATTAAACTTGTAGCTAAGCATAAGATGCTGTGAAATATAAAAATCAGAGTAAATGTTTTAGTCCTGGGTACACAATGACCTTGGAATTAATGTTATTAATATACTCCTCTGGTAAATATTGGAGTTTCTGAGGGAAAATATCTGTATCAACATTAGTCCAAGCAAAATAACTTAAAGAATGGTTAATAGTGGGGAATAAATCAATGTAGAAGTCAGAAGGACTGTTTTATTAGGCTGCTTATTTCCTCTCTTGAGATGATAACTATTTACATGCTCAACAATTGCATTAAGGTTACCAATATTGCGTTAAGAGAACTTAACCTTGAGAATGTTATTTAGGATTATTTTTTCCCAACTCATGATATTTTCTTCTGTGTGAAAGGACATCTATTCATGTAACACACCAGGCACTTTCTAAACTAATTTTCTAATCATTACACCTGAGAAGATAAAATACCTAGCTCAGTATTGGGTTGGGAAGGAGAAACTATGTATATCATTCCATAGTCCTTTTTAAAAAATCTTTCCTTTCAGGGATATATCTACCTATAGGAATCAAGATCTATTCTGCTGCTCCAAACCCCAAGTTTTAGTAGAGAGCATTTCCTTGGGGAAGCCCTTCCATAGTGAGTAAGTAGTTGCCTCATATTACTTGCTTCTATATTAATGAATCTAGTTGACTTTAGATCCTAAATTACATTCTTAAATATCAATGTTAACTTTCAGTTGGTTCAAGGACTTGCACAAGGATGGGGCAGTTTTTACTGGACCACCTCAAAGTCCCTCATATATCTTTTTAAATATATGTTAGAGTTTGTAGTGAATATAAAAAAATAAAAATGCACATGGCAACCAACCAGTGTTATCAGAGGTCTAAAAAATTACAATAATCAGGGAAATTTTCTGTTCAGAAATACTTAAGCTTGTGAAGAAATTCCACACCCTGCTGGTTACATGTCTTTGAACAGTTCATACAAACTCTCCAAGTCTCCAGTTACCTCACTTTTCACATAAGAATTTAGTAACACTGACTTTATCACATTTGGGGGTTGTTAAAATGATACAATGTTTCTAAAATTGTGTTTGAGATTTTAAAAGTACAAAAATAAAAACATATTGACACTGAGCATTGGTAGATAGAATATACCTGCTCAGAAATGAATGAAGTGGAGAGTAGTCACCAAAATTATTGATTATGTGTGAACCAAGGGTACAAAATGGGAATAGCAAATCTAGATAAGTTGGAAAAGAGTCATAGGTCTTAAGGAATATTGGTCACATTGAAACTTCAGTTCTTTGTTTTCATGTCTCTTTTCCCACTAGACTATGAAACAAATATCTTATTTATTTTTATTTTCCCAGGGCCTGGAACAGAGTACACACTCAATAAATTTGGCTTAATTGAATTGACTGACAGAAGGTAAATAATCAGGTTAATGAATATATGCCAGACTCTTTTTACCTGCAGTTTAAACCAGGTAGAGAAGCAATTGTGAAAGAGACTAGAGATAATGCTAAGCTTCAGGAAGACAGATAGGAGGTGAAGAATTTGTCCTGTGCTTTCATGCCATCTATACCCTGATCTTAAGTTATTTCAATTATCTGTTATATTATAGATACTCTACCAGATACTGAGGATTCAGATAAGATAAAAGATTTATGGAGGGTAGAGTCAAGATGGCGGATAAGTAGCAGGCTGAAATGACATCAGGTAGCAGGAGGTCAGCTAGATAGCTTATCAAACCATTCTGAACACCTACAAATCCAACAGGAGATCGAAGAGAAGAAGAGCAGCAATTCTAGAAACAGAAAATTGACCACTTTCTGAAAGGTCAAGGA
Organism: Martes martes; assembly: GCF_963455335.1. Taxonomy (NCBI): domain Eukaryota; kingdom Metazoa; phylum Chordata; class Mammalia; order Carnivora; family Mustelidae; genus Martes; species Martes martes. The sequence goes on along the minus strand of NC_137898.1, from coordinate 25,628,702 downwards.
ACAAAAAAGTGTTGGGTAAAGGTTTGAGAAGAAGGAAAAAAGAGGGCAGTGTATAGGTGCTGCCTCAGGATTTCAGATTGGAGAATTCTTGCCAGAAATTGAAAGGTAGGCTCACCCCAAAGAGTGGCATCTTCAGAGAGGAATGCCTTAGTTCCTAGGTCACTTTATTCAGCTCTTCCTTTACTCATTCTATAATTACTGATCATCAAACTTCAGAATCAAGGAATTTAGTTAAAAGCAGGAAGCTCTTTTGCTTTCATTTATCTGGAGTGAAGTCATTTCTGCCCAAAGCAGGGAAAAGGTTCTTTCAAGGTGGAATTCCAATTAATTAATTTATTTTTTACTATAAATTAGCTTTTCTCATTCGTGTACTTCATTTCAATAGAATTACACAGTACATGCATTCTTTTGTGTCTGCCTTCTTGTACTGAGCACAATGGGTTGGAGATTTATCTATATTATTCTATGCTTTAGTAGTGTGTTGCTTTTTAATGCTATGAACATTCCATTGTATGAATATACCACTTGGTTTTCCCCATTGATTTACCTGTTGATGTATAACTGGGATGTTCCTAGTTTGGAGTATTATCAATGAAGCTGCCATAAACTTTCTTAGACCAAAAAAAAAAAAAAAAAAAGACGTATTTTGACCTTAAGCAGCTTAGATTCTTGGAATAGTAAAAAAAAATTGTCTTAAATGTAATATCTGAAATATGTACAAGAACACACTTTGATAAGGAACTTTTGTGTGCCACCTACCGTACAAGGATTTTTCAAGGATTATCTCTTTAAATTCACACATCAAGCCCATATGATTGGTAGTTAATACTCTATTTTACAGATAAGGAAACTGAGGCTTAGAAAAATTATTTAATTTTCCTAGGGTGTAAAGTTTTGGAAAAGGCTTAGTTAACATTTGAAAGTGCGTTTGTTATACTCCATATTTAGAATTTCTAGTGCAATGCATTATTTTTCATGATGATTTCATGAAATGATCAGGGACAGAAATGAAAATGGAAATATATAGGTTAGTAAACTCAATGGTAAGAAAGAGTAATGATTATATGTAATCATTTTCAAGAAAATGCACATTTATAAATAGGATCATGGAGAAATGTCTATATATTGAATAACTGTGAATATGTTTGAGCTATAGTTTTTTTTTTTTTTTTTTATGAAGCCTCTCAAACTATTATGTATGTACCCAGGCTTTATCATAGATTAGTCCTCCATGAGGCAGTAGTGATAAAGAGCATGAGGAAAATCATATTTTCCCTAGCCTAGTTTCATGCTGTAGAGATGGCTTATTAATCCCCCTTGGAAAATACTGGTGGTCAAAGAACAGTACCACTGGCAAGAAAAGTCATTTCCCTGAGCCCTGATATAAGGGATCTCTTCCTGGACTTTTTTGATGATAGCTGCCCCATGGAGTGACTAGTCCATGGGGTTAAAGACCATGGCCATAATATCTCATGATTTCTGCTTCTAGATTTTACTGGACACCAGAATTTCCTAAGTAAGGAATCTATAGCCCATTTCCCTAGAGCCTCTTCTGAGAAAGTAAAATATCAAGCACATCTCTAAGTACACGAAGTGGTCAAGGAGCAGCTATTTGCAGAGTATGTGAGCTTGGATGACTAGACTGTGGTATCCATGCATGAACCTGAAGCCCATGCAGTTCATGAAGAGAAAGAGAAGGGGGCAATTGATCAGGAACTAAGTGTTAGCTATCCTTAGGTTACCTAAAAAAGACATTGAGATTTCTAATTATAATCTTGCCCTTTCAAATTTGAAAATATATATGCAAAGTACATTAAGATTACGATAAAGGATAAGATTACATTAATAGGAACATTGTATTAGCTTGATACATATATCTATCTATATCTGTAAGTGCACCTATATCTTTATCTATTTGCATACTTGTTCAATGTTGTCCTATTAATGTCAACAGCAGAACTATTGGAAAGAATTCTGTTGATTCCACTAAGGAAATCTTGTCCTGAACCCCAGAATTTGAACTGGTGAGTCATTGTATTGAAATGTTAAATGCCTGAGAGAGGGTTTTCTTAATTCTTCCCTCTCTCTAGGACTTGAAATTTAAAGTTACAGGGGGGGCAGAATTTATTGGAATTTAGGTTGTACCATTTTACTTCTAAATTCCAAATTACTCTTTCCTCTGATTAATTTTTAATATGTTATTTACTTGAAAATTAGGTACAGTGTAATGTAGTTGCCAAGAAGTAGGTCAAGGGAATGAGTGAATAGTAGATTTCCTGTTAACAATTCTGCATGATATATAGCATGGAAAAGTAATCAATTTTGATTGGAGGTAATGTCTCCAGGGAAGCTAATAAAAATGAGCTTTCTGTCCTTTTTGTGGCAATATTATTGAAGCTACTGAAATTGGGGTCATAAAGGGTTGATAGTTATTCTTTGGGGACTTTCTCTTCATTACATCTCTAACTCTACATATCTTTTCTAAATGTGTACTTGCTACATTGCTTCAGAAGACTGAAACATATCTTTAAAAGAATTTGAGAGTATTTTGGGTTTGGTTTGGTTTTGTTTTTTGGTTTTCTCTTTATGTATCACAGGAATATATCAAAACTCAAGTATTTACTGTACCATAATTTGTTACTAATGCTCAACTCTTATACTGTTGGAGCTAAAATAGTTTCTAAACATGAAAATCATAACATGTAACATTTTATAAAAATGTGCAAAAATGGGGCACCTGGGTGGCTCAGTGGGTTAAGGCCTCTGCCTTCGGCTCAGGTCGTCATCCCAGGGTTCTGGGATCGAGCCCCATGTCGGGCTCTCTGCTCAGCGGGGAGCCTACTTCTCCCTCTCTCTCTCTGCCTGCCTCTCTTCCTACTTGTGATCTCTGCCTGTCAAAATAATTAAATTAAAAAAAATTAAAAAACAAAAAACGTGCAAAAATGATCTCATAGGTTCATTTGTCCCAGATATCTGTCTTGGCTACTGATTATCCATTTAGGTAGGATCTCCACATTTCAACTTGTACTTCTGTGTAGACTTATTTGTCATCAGCTTTCTGGCGTATTATACAAAAAAGAGTCTTTCTTTGATTCTTTAGCATTGCATATCTTCAAGTTTTCTTTATTTTGTGAGACCTTAGATACAAAGCTTTGGCTAAAATATTTAAAGGCTCCAGTCTCAGTCTGTCACTACAGTGTGCTCAGTGTTTGGAGGTCAGTTGTCTCACTTCAATGAACCCTCAATCTCCAATATCTAAAATCAGGAAATCATATATTATCTAATATGTCTCAGAGAGATAGATTTCTCTGATACCAATGTTTTTCCTCTCTAGATGAAATAACATATCTTGAGATAAACCTATGCATACCTACACATACCTCAGGGGTATATTTTAAGAACTTTTCTGTTATATAATTTTAAAACATCTACAGCTAAATTTGGAATGCATTGTTGTTTTTACCTGCCATGCAAAGAAACTAAGATTAGACTGTAAATGATCTCCAAATCACTCAGCTCATAAGAGGCAGAGCAGAAATTGATACCAGATTTTTAAATTCTGAAAGTCAGTACTTTCCTCCTATCTTAGTATTTTCCGTTTTCTCTATATATGTCATGTATCATAATTTTACAAATTTCTTAGTGGCAGTAATAATGTATTGTATCACCTTAATTGCTGGGTCTTATAGCATAAATGTAATAGATTATAAATCATATCCTGTTTTTCAATATGCTTAGGAATATTGCATTGTCATAGCTGTACCCTACTCCTTACCTTATTCTGACACACCTTGGATATTTATATCAGTCTAAAGCTATGGTCCTAGTTTGATAAAGGTGGGAATATAAGCTTACATTTGGGCTGGATTTATAACGGAAACACTTTTCAGATGACCATAAAGTTAGAAGACAAGCCACGTAAATTTCCTACTGGTGTTAGGCATCTCAGTTAATGACAAACTGTTACTGCCATTTGACAGAGCTCTGGACCTTCCCTGTCTTGAGTTCTTCAAGGCCCTCTTCATTTTTTCCAGTATCCAAACTCTTCCATTTATTCCTCGGTACTTTCTTACCCTACTTGGTTCACAGCTATTCTTGATCAAAAATCTCTTAAATACTTCCAGTTATATCCACAAGAAAACTCAAAGCCCGTACCATGCTCCACCCACGTAAGACTTCTTGATGTTCTTTTTATTCCTGGTACACATTGAATTTACTCATGCCTTAGTTCCCCTACACTTGCCTTTCTTCATGCCTAGAGTGCTCTTTAATCAGGATTTCATGTGTCTAGCTTCTTACTGCCATGTATTTTCTTTTCAGGGAGACCTTCACAACTCAACCCAAAGTAAAGCAATTCACTATCACTCCTATTGCATAATCTTTTTTTTTTTATACCGTTTGCTTATTTATTTGTGCCTTGTAGTCTCCTGCATCCTCTTCCTTTCAAGAATTTGAGCCTCATGATAGATGAGACTTAACGTCATTCAAGGTTATCTTTCCTACCTCTGGAATAACTTGCCAAATAGTTCATGATCAATAACATTTGTTGAGTGAATTAATTTAAGCAGATGTTTGGCCTTTTTTCTGTTCATAAACACACACACACACACACACACGCACACACACACACACACTCTACACATTTACACATCCCTTTACCTATCCTGACCAAAAGACAAATAACACTTGAGGTAGGGAGGGGGCTAGGACAACAGTATTACTCGCCTCTGCAAAACCATAGGAAGATATAATCTCTAAATTCGTCTTACTGCTCTCCTCAAGAAGAAGCCATTTCTCTCATTGTGACTGGTGGGAGACATTCTTTTGTTGTGCTTTGGTTGTGTGGTGTGTCCAGTGCTGATTTTATACAAACTGTCTTAATAATTCCCCCTTGAAGATAAAATATAAATCTCAAGGACAAATAAGGTTAAAAAGAAAAACCAACATACTAAACATGTTCAAAAATATATAGTAGAGAAGAAAACCACAAGGAATTACCATTAAGAGTAAGTGAAATCAAAATCATAGGAAACATTTCTGGGAAAAAAAAAAAAAAAACTGAGGAAAGAGTGATAATAAATATTAAACAATCCCACTAATAAAATGAAAGAAGAAACATGAAATCTATAATTATACTAAATACTAACAACATCAAAGAGTTTTAAAAAATGTATCATCAATTAAAAATGAAAAACATGCTTTAAAATAAGGAAAATATCCTACCCAGTTATGATGAATGTAAAGGGATAAAATAATACAGTACGTTTATAAAATTGAAAGGAATGCCTGCATCCTCTGTAGAACTAGCATTGTGACCTAGGATGCCAAGAGGGCCTGAAATAATTAAATGAATCATATTAATCTCTAACTGATGCTGGATAAAGAAACTAGGATTATACCTATATTTAGGATAATTTGAGATTAGCCTTTTTAAAAAAATATATATTATACATCTATTTTCCTTTTAAAAACAGAATGCCTAATTATATACTTACTTCAACCATTTATTTAAAAAATAATTCAACCGTTTATTAAATATTTTCAAACACCAATTATGTGCCATGAAATATGAGGAATATTGAGAGTGTTAGAGATAAACATGATTATGACAAAAAGCATGCCCCCAAAAGTCTCAACATTATTAGAGAAGCAAAGGAAAGCATAGAATGAGAAGTCAGTGGAGGGGTTGGGAGGTGGGACAGTAGAGGCAAGACTTTCTAGGAAAAAAGAATTAGTTAAAAGCAGTGGTGCATGTATTCTGCATTTGTAGGATGCTTTCAAATACAATATATTTTCTGGTTGCACACATAAAGTAATTAAAAATCTCATAAAACATTATATGAGAGAATAATAAACACAACACAATCACCATCACACTATACGAGTGTCCCAAATTGTCTATAAAGGTATCCACGGTTATTGCACCATTGAATCAGTGATCCTCCAGTATTGTATTGCTGTTTGGACTGAATTATTTACTGCCCTGACCAAGCTTGCTTATACACTCACACAGTAGTTATTATTGATCCCAGGAAACAAGGAATTGTCTTTGGTGCTGGTTTGGCATTTCATTTCCCACCTGTGCTTTCTAGCAAATCATATCCTGCTCTACCCCACACTGAATGACCACCCCCACTAAACAGCCTCTCTGACAGTCCTCCTCATAAGAGCAAGTATTTTTACTTATATCAAAATACATTTTTTAAAGGATCATAATTTGGCCATGCATCTCTACAATATTTGCTGTTCACTAATGAAGAAATACTATACTATGTATAATGAACACCGAGAAGTTCAGTTTATTGAAATTTGTAAGAACCTGAGTGGTGAAGTTCACTTAAAAGTGTGTATAAAGGGACACCTGGGTGGCTCAGTTGGTTAAGTGGCTGCCTTCAGCTCAGGTCGTGATCCCAGCGTCCTGGAATCGAGTCTCTTACAGGGCTCCTTGCTCAGCAGGGAGCCTGCTTCTCCCTCTGCCTCTGCCTGCCACTCTGTCTGCCTGTGCTCACTCTCTCTGACAAATAAATAAACAACATCTTTAAAAAAAAAAAAAAGTGTGTATAAAGTTGGATGGTAGGAGTTTGAATGGGAATAAAAAAGGATCAATTGTGAAGTGTCTGGAATACCTAAGGAAATTAAATTAGTTTTACTAAGCAGTGGGAAATAGTCAAGCAAGGAATCAATCTACCCAAGCTATACTTTTGGAAGCTAAACATACAATATGGGCCAAGGTGAGATGGGGAGATTAGAGACAAGGTGTCCTATTCGAATGTTGTCTTGAGAGCAAATACTGTTAGCTTAAATAGAAGAGATAGCTGAGGGAGCAAAATAGAAGGGAAGTGCCTATGAAAGTTGAAACAAGCTGGATCCAAAACTACCTGGAGTGTAGAAAATTTACAATACAGACTGTGTTTAGTAACATTTGTTATGGTAATGAAGTGTGAGATGACATCACTTTCATCGTTATCATCCTGGCATTTTAATTTTGTCTTAACATTGTCTAGATTATAACCAAGGTTGAATTATCAGTAAATTATTACCAAGAATATTTTTTTTTCCACTACTATACACTTCAAAGTAAGTTATTAGGTGCTCTGTGTACTGGGGGCTGCTAATCTTTAAGACTGCCTATGCACAAGCTGTTGTGGAACCCACAAAACTATAAGTTAATGGCATTGTTTCCTCTGCTTGATGTGATTTAATGGTAATCAATGTCACTTACCAACTCATTAAAAAGCCTTCTTCACAGCTCATCGAAAACAAAAACCTGGGGGAGTTGAACCTTTCCAGTCAATTAAAAGACAAAGGCACCTAACATTTTTTCCAAATACAATTTAAAATCAGTACATAAAATAATAGCTAAGTGAAATATTTATTAGTATCTGAAAGCTGCTTTAATTTGACATCCAGTTTTATAAAAGGACTTAGTCTAAGAAAGGAAAAAATATACATGAATTGAAGGCTATTGTTTAAAAAAAAAAATTAAATTTTCAGCTCTCTTACCTTAAACCAAGAAATTTAGAATAGCCATGCAAGGTTGACCTTCTAAATTGCAAAAACCTCCTCTCCTCATTCCTCAGGGCATTTTCAGTTTGATCTTCTCCAAGTGGAGAGACAGAAATAAAAGATTATGAGTACATATTAAGAGAATTGTCTAATTACCTATTGTTGATAAAAGCAAGCATAATACAAAAGAAAAGAAAACCAAAGTCTAAATTAAGTGTCTGAAGTAATTCACTAAGTTAACTTCTTTTTTGTTTTGGCTTTGTTTTCTGTTTTGTTTCTGTAAGTTAGATTCTGTACAACCCACCATATTTTCTTAGAAATATGGTCTTAACTAGAGGGAGCATTTGTGAGATTTGTGGGAAAATTAAATAAAATTTACTTTTTCCTTCCCTTGAGTCTTTGGGAACTTTTTCCAAAGGAGAAACAGTTTTTCAAAGGAGTGAGATAAAGGGATCTAGAGCCACATGACTTAGTAGCTCTGTGTTTACCCGAAGACTCCCCATTGCTTCCAAGTGAGGAGATCTACTGGAGATGAAATAGAAAGGGGATTTGTCTCTTGTATTGAAAGAATATGCAGTTCTACAACAGCTAGTTTTACTGAAGCAAATATTCTTGCTTTATTTGTAGGAAAGCTTTAATTGCTAACACTCACAAAAAACTTTCATGTCTCACCATGTTGTGCCCGAGTTTTCACGTCTGAGAGACCACCAAGGAGCCAAGCACCAATGCAACTGCACGAGGGTTTATTTGACAAACTTAAGCTTGGGCCCAAGTATACCCGACACAGTGGAGTAGGGACTTGGACCCTGAGCCAGATTACAGTCAGAGTTTTTAAAGGCAGAGTAGGGGTGGACTCGGTGTTGGGTGAGGGCAAAGGGGGTTATGGAAGATATAAGTCTCTAAGGAATTTTGGAAGCGAGGTCTCCAGGACCTTGAGGGGCTAGCTGTTGTCTGGGGAAAGGTTATTCATTACCAATAATAAAAATCTTCTTGTGAGACCCTTTAGATGTGTATCAGTGGGTCATATGCTTGGGAATGATGGCTGACACTATCTTGGAGGTTTAGAGATAAAGTTTCACATTTCTCCTATCAAGTGTCCTTGTTAGTGAGATTTAGGTTTAGAAGAAATTTAACTTTATTTACATTTCCTTTTGTCTCAGCCTCCTTCAGTTTTATGGTGGGGAGGGCAACATTAGGGCTTAAGGAACTGAGTTATTTGTCTCTTGAAATTGTGCTATTGATAAGGTAACTCCTTTGTTTGTAGATCTCTAGGACATTTGTAAACCAAGGGAGACTCCTGTCCTGCAGGATTGTGATCTCTGCGAGTTAACTATTTGTTTCTTGTTTATGGCAGTCAGGGGTGCCTGAGGAATGTCACACATATTACCAAGGGGAGGGGAGCGGGTGGAGAGGGGGTGCAAGGTGCCAGCTTTTGCTTTGCCAAGATGGCTGTACTTATGTCAGGGCTAGACTCGAGGTGGGCGCAGCCTTGTTTTTCTTGGCCTCCACAACCAAAAACAAAAACAATAATAGAACAGTGTTTCTAAAAATAACATCTAATTCAATATCATGGAAAAATTTCCAGTTGTAGGTTTCTCTTCTAATTCTAGCCAACAAAATTTTAAAGTAGGTATATGGCAGAATCCTTTAGAGTAATCATGTTGCTATAATTCTATGTTAGGAACTTGTGCTAGAACGTTAACTTATAATCATTACCTTCTTGGTAAATGTAAATACACTTCTTAAAAAGATTTTTGAGTAGCTCACCTTTCCTCATGGTATCTCAAGAAAGTCTAAACTGTTTTTTAGAAAATGAGAAAACACAAAAATATTTTTAAAGTTATCACTTTTCTTGTTTATGTTACAATAAAGGTTGTATAAAAATCTTCTGATAGTTTGAAATCAAATACAGACTGCTGGAATAATTTGCACAAATTTCTTTTTTAATCTTTTCTGGTAATTAGGATAAAAACAAATGCCCCCTCAAAGAGAAGACATCCTATTTCCACTTACACAAGCACAATCACAACTGATATATGCTACAGAGCTGATTAGAGATAGATCCTTAAAAATCTATTCATTTTTGATAAACACTCCAGCTGAGTGATAAGATCACAAGCTGAAACAAAAATTCATAGGCCCAGATAAACAATTGTCACATTGTAAATGTTAATATCCAAGTATAATTGTGATTCTTTTGTTGTTATTGTATGTAACTACATTAATTTTGATCTGGAAAAGTAGTAATTGGATTTTACATTTTCTAGTCAAACAAGATAACATTCTCCATGACAAGTGGAGACATACTTACCAAGTTCTCCACTTATATCCTCTCCAATCCCATCACACCTTCCACCATAATTAATTTCATTATTCAACAACAAGTTGTCTCCACCACATATGGGACTCTTTGTACAGGAAGTGGAGGATAGGACAAAAAGAGAAAGAGAAACTTAGGTGTCAACTATCTCAGGTATGACTAAGGTTGAAACATTCAAAGTTTTATCATCCCTAATTTTTATTACCAAAGTTATATTGTATTGTTTCATATCACATTATTATCAGAAAGAAATTTACTGAAATATGTTTATTAAGTAGCATTCATATTTATTTCTTGTTTTATCTTTATCAAAGCCATATATATCTGCCAATCTCAGCAGTTGGTTGGAATGAGATCACCACATTGATTAAATTTTACCACAAGAGTGATAATTTTTTAATCTTTTACCACATCAATTAAATTCTACCATCAAGAGTGATAATACCAGCTGATAAGAATCTTATTAATTATAAGTAGTGCCAAATTTTATAAGCCTGTTGTTCATGAAGAGAGAAAAAAATGAAAATAAAAATAAAAGAAAATGAAAAAGCATTTTCTGTGGGACAGGCATTATAATAAGTGATCATCTCATTGAGTCTATTCCATCAACCAAACAGAGTGTTGATATTATACAGATTTTACAGATGAAGAATTTGATGCTTAAAAAATGTATCCTTTAGGATTCCAGGCCTAGTAAGTATAGGATATAAGCTTAAAACACATGCAGTCTAACAATCCAAACCCACACTCTTAATAAGGTACATTGACTTGTATAGATTCATAAATACTATTTCCATTAGTTTTTGAAACATTTGCAATTGCCTTGAAAATTCACAGCTAACTTATGGTTCTTAGAGGAATCAATGGGATAAACTGCTAAGTAAAAAAACTGTTATTCCAGAACCCTCATTTTTCACTGAAATAGTGATTGGTTTAAGAGAGTATTTGAAAGCTCTTTATTAAGATTTTTTTTTGCATTTGTTTTTGCTTTATTTTTATTTATTTTTTTAATTATTATGAGAATAAGTCGACTATTTGGCAAGGACACAAGTGAACACAATCACATGAAGAAAACTTTTTCCTGGAAAAAACCATTGAAGAGAGAATAAGAAAATAAAAAAAAAAAATCAAGCATTTGCAATTTATAAAATTGGAGATCCATTTTTAAAAAGTGTAAATAGTTCGAGAAATTAGTAATATTACAATTCCGCTTTCTGTTAAAAAGGATTTTTGGCCTTGAATGTGTTTTTAAAGAGATCTTCTATTTTTTTTTTTTCTTTTTTTAATCTGTAGAGAACCTTCTTGTGTACTGGTACAGGGTCTGTCTACGTACATGGAAGACTGACAGATTTTTGAGAATGTTTTAACAATAGAAGCACTGCCAGCTTGGACTGAAGGGGCCAGCGACAGGATGAAATGAGGGAAGGCTGTTGAATTCTAGGATTCTATAAGCAAGAAACAAGTTGATAAAACTTCTCAGGGTGGTAGCACATACTCCCTTTGAAGAAAAAGGAAAAATGGCTTTGAGGGAAGAGGCAGAGGCCAGGTAGGAAGGCCTAGAGGCAGGAGATAATGGGAGCCCTGAAGACCAGAAGATGAGCTGATGAGGCCTCAGTGCACCAGGACAACAGAGCCTCCATAATCCAAGGGTGGACTGAACCACAGAAAATTATTCTCAGGGCTTGAAACCTAATGGAATTTACCCTGTTGATTCCAAATTTGCTTTAGATCAGTGGCTCCTTCACTTTTTTGTTTTCTTCCATTCAGAATGTAAATGTCTATCCAAACGCCTGCCCCACGATTGTCCTTGAGAATCAGATAATTTCTTTTACAGGTTCTGAGATGGTGACAAATTTTGTCCCAGGATTGATCATACCCAGAATCTTACTCATAGATCATTTAGATTATTTAGATGATAATAGTTCAAAAATTTTTGATTTCATATGTGTATGAGGTTTTGGATTTAGAGTTAATATTCAAATTGATTAAGACTTTTTTGGGAGATTGAGACAGGGTGAATGTATTTTGTGGGATGTGGGATGGATGTGAATTTTTCGTGGCCGCAGTGTGGACTCTCCTGGGTTGAATAATATCTCCTCAAAATTCATGTCTACTTGGGACCTCCAACTGTGAGATTATATGGAAATAGTCTTTGCAGATTTAATTAGTTAAGATAAAGTCAAACTGTGTAAAAGTGACTCTAAATTCAGCTATAGTTGGTGTCCTTATAATAAGAGGAAAATCAGATGCAGAGATACAGACACATAGGGAGAATGGAGCCATGTGAAGACACAGGCACAGATTAGAGTTATGCCATTCCAGGCTAAGAAATGCTTCAGACCACCAGAAACTGGAAGGGACAAAGAAGGGGTATTCTTTAAAGTCTTTGGAGAGAGTATGCCCCTGCAACATCTTTGTTTCAGACTTATAGCTTCCAGAACTGTGAGAGAATAAATTTCTGTTTTTAAGTCACCAAGTTTGCGGTAATTTGTTTTAACAGTCCTAGCAAACCAATACCATTGGGGATAGATCAGGGAGGGCTTCATGGAGGAGCACATAGTTGAATTGGCTTTTGAAGGATACATATGTGTTTTATAGCCAGAAAAGAATAAGATGTATGAGATAAGAAATGGACGTCCAAATTAAAAACAAATAGAGAAGTTTAATTTGTAAAGCAGATGGTGGCTTCAGGAGTTCTACAAGAATAACACAAATGGAACAATGTGTCAAAACTGTTGAATTCATAAAATTTAATAACATTGGAACAAATCTGTCATAGAACCCCTAGCAACGTGGCCTCTGTTTGTTGGAACTTTTTAAGAAACTGACAAATTGTTTTCCAAAGAGGTGATATAACTTTAACAGTTCCACAGTTATACTGGGTTGTAAGAGTTCCAATTTTTCCACGTCCTTGACAATGGGTGGTATGGTCAGTCTTTAATTTTAGCCATGTTAGTGGAGGTGTAGTGGTATCTTACTGTGATACTTATTTGCATTTCTAGTGGCTAATGATGTCGAACATCTTTTTTTATCTCTGATCCTTAAAAACAAATAAAGTAACTTGAATCTAAAGATAAGAATTTGACCTCATTTGAAGTAAAAGGATAAAAATAAATGTTCTTAATTATCATGCCCATCTTTTAAAAATTACCACTTTTCTTTTCTTTGAATCCCTCCACTCTTCTTGATCTAAACTGCCTCTAGAGTTTAGCACAAAAAAAAGTGAAGAGACCAGTGAATATTTTTATAGTTGAAGAATTGCTCTCATTGGTACACTTGAGTTGTCAGTTTGGACTCTTTTTGGTAGGTTATATTTTGGATTACATCTTGATTACATGTGAGATGGAGATAACGCCAAAGACATAGACGTTGGGAAATTATTCTAAAGTATGTTGGTGTTGCAGCTTTTCCAGGATTAGGCAATGCCGTAGCCCCCTACCATCTGTGTTAACAATACTGTCATTTTCTAGTATGGATTTGAATAGAACCACTAAGTGATATTATCTTGGCTTTTTTTTTTTTTTCATTCATTTTCTGTAATTTTGATTGACAAATGCATGAGTGACTTCAGTGCTATCACTTTGTGGCTAGGTATGTCAATGCTGAATCAAGATTTCCTGGCTTCAAATTCCATTTCTACCACTTACTAGGTTTGTGACTTGGGTAAGTTGTGTAACTCCCCTCTACCTGTGTGTCCTCATCTATAAAATGGAGATTATACTGGCATCTCCCTTCTAAGAGAATCAAGCATATTCAATTTAAAAAAAAATGTGTAAGTCCTTTAGAATATATAATGGCATACTAAGTAAATGAAATTATGAGTCTCTGTTATAGAAAATACAATTATTTCAACTTCTGGAGACTATTGCAGGGTTTAACAAAATAATATAAAGAAAAGTAACTGGTCATGGCATTTCTTGTAAATGAAGCACCTCTTTTCTTTGTTGTCCCATTTTCATTGCAATGAAGTCCAAGAGGTTCTCTACAGAGTAGATCTGTATTGCTTTCTATTAAAAACACAACTCAAATTAGATTAAGGTAAATTTTAATAGGTTTCTGTTATTCTCTTAGTACCACTGCAATTCAGCCATAAGGGACTAAGTGTCAATTCCAAAGAACTTCCTGGAAGGTCAGATCAATCAAAGTGCTTTGTGTTTACCTACTTTTTTGACTCAATATATATGATACCGTGAACAAAATAAGTGAAAAAAAAATACTGATCTAGTTTCTTGATTGCTGAAGGAGTTGTAGGTTTGCAGTTCTTAATTTATGTTAACTCTTAAAGGTCAGCCACAACACTATGTATTAAAGAATGAATACACACACTAAAATGATTGGTGGTTAATTAAAATTAAAAGAGATGAGAAATTTGAATTTTTACTTTCTATTTTACTGCATGGAAGGTTCTCATCTTTTAATAAGTGGTTGGGACAAACGCTTATTGATGCTGGTTGATGAAGGCATTGAAAGAGAGAATGAACTTTATTTGAGAAAAACATTTCAAATGGAAATACCTCATATTGTTTCCCCACAGGTAATTTTTACTTACAAAGAGCTTACAAAGAGCTCTGTAAAAATGTATTTTTCCAATTTTAATTATATGACCATCAAGAAGAATGGTTTTCTTTTGCAGGCAGCTAAGAGAATTTCTAGTGCTTTAATGTGTTTGGAGAACCCAAAACAAGTTATTATTTTATTTTTAATTCAAACTTGGCTTAGATTTGGTCCTCTAGGAGACATACTGGAAGACATTTGGTTTTGAAAAAATAATAAGAATAACAATATTAAGGTTTTATGTTATCCACTAATTGTTTTTTTTCCGCATCCCCTAATGGTTGAAAATGCCTCTTGGTGAATTTTCCAAATGTTTGCAGGTGCCGAACACATCAACTTTGCACCTGCAGATTTACATGAATGTGCTTCCAGTAAGCTTCATGCTGAACAGTATATGGTAACTGCAATAAAAACAGATGGACCTAGGGACAGCTGGAGTCTGAGAAGAAAAATGAAAATAACAAAAGTAAGAGCAACAAAAATGTGGCAAATATATCAGTGTAGTTTTCTGTCATTGAATTAGGGGGTGCATTAGGTGTTTTCAGCATAAAATCACAGCAGCTGAATTACAACTGGGACATGAGTTACCCAAGCTCCTCAAATCAATAACCCAACTAAAGAAACATAGAATAATTACGTGTAATCCCAGATGCCTCTACAATAAACTAAGCACAGTTCTCTCAGGGCCTTAAACTCCACCATCTATCTTGCCTTTTCTAAAGTCATTATGTGGTGTTTATCTTTTCATCAAGTTCTATAGATTCTTCCTTCAACTTGATTCTCTAATTACAGAAGCTACCCATTCCCATAGCCAACAATTAGCCTCCTCATTATTTCAAATTGGAGAAATTACAAAGATTTCCTGCCTCTAGTAGGGCAAGATAGTATAATAGAGACCATTTATGACCGTTTTTAATATAGTTCTGATAGTAACTCTATCATTTCCTTGTTTAACCCTTCCAAACCTTAGCTACCTGATATAAAATTAAGAATCCCTTACTCCTAGAACTGTGAAGGACTCTAAACGATAAAACAAATGGAGTCTAAGTTGTACAGCTAGTAATACACTAAACTATGAGCCAAAGAATCCATCCAGAGAACCTGGGACTTCATGAAATTTCCTTCTTATTTCTGACTCAAATTCAAGGTTGATCTCACAAAAAATTTTTGCATCTTATTTCCTATGAGGGTTGAATAAAAGTCAAATGTATTAAATACTGATTAGGGCTGTAATAACATATATTATAGTTATCTTACATTACCTTTCAGATCCATTTGCATCATTCTGTAAACTTTATCTGACCTGGTTAAGATGAAGAAAAATGTCTAGACCAGTTAAAAATGATATTGTGATGTTCAGACAATAGATAATGTAATGATCATTTGAACTAAAGTGGATATGCTGAAGAATGTTTAGATTTCAGACATTTCAAACATTGAAAAGAGAACTCATGTAATTTGAGAGGAGATCCAAAGGAAAGGAGAATGTGAGGGGGTGGGATGATTCCAAGATGATACCTAGGATTCTTGTTTAGAGGAACAAAATAGAAGGCCAAGTGATTTAGGAGTTTCAAAAACCTAGAACAAACTTAGAGGGCAGATACATATAAAATCTGGAAGGAAACAGAAGAAACAATAATTTTTTCATCTACCATTCATTGCATGTTTTTAAATAGCTATCTGAATTTTCTGGATTTTAATGAGGATATGTGTATTTTATATTAATATTAACAACTCACTGTTTTTTATGCTATCCATAAAAACTGACTTTCTTTTCCATTTTATTTTATTTTATTTCTTTTCAGTGTTCCAGTATTCATTGTTTTTTTTTTTTTATGCACCATAACCAGTTCTCCATGCAATATGTGCCCTCCACATTACCCACCACCATTACCCACAACCATATGATACTTGAATCTCTCTGCTTAACTTATTTCACTCAGCATAATCTCTTCCAGTCCCGTCCATGTTGATACAAAATTTGGGTATTCATCCTTTCTGAAGGAGGCATAATACTCCATTGCATATATGGACCATATCTTCTTTATCCATTTGTCCATTGAAGGGCATCTTGGTTCTTTCCACAATTTGGCGACTGTGGCCATTGCTGCTATGAACATTGGGGTACAGAGGGCCCTTCTTTTCTCTACATCTGTATCTTTGGGGTAAATACCTAGTAGTACAACTGCAGGGCCATAGGGTAGCTCTATTTTTAATTTCTTAAGGATTCTCCACATTGTTTTCCAAAGTGGCTGCACCAACTTTCATTCCCACCAACAGTGTAAGAGGGTTCCCCTTTCTCCACATCCTCTCTAACACTTGTTGTTTACTGTCTTGTTGATTTTGGCCATTCTAACTGGCGTAAGATGGTATCTCAACATGGTTTTGATTTGAATCTCCCTGATGGCTAATGATGATGAACATTTTTTCATGTGTCTCTTAGCCATTTGTATGTCTTCTTTGGAGAAGTGCCTGTTCATGTCTTCTGCCCATTTTTTGATGTGATTATCTGTTTTGTGTGTGTTGAGTTTGAGGAGTTCTTTGTAGATCTTGGATATCAGCCCTTTGTCTGTAGTATCATTTGTGAATATCTTCTCCCATTCCATGGGTTGCCTCTTTGTTTTGTTGACTGTTTCCTTTGCTGTGCATAAGCTTTTGATCTTGATGAAGTCCCAAAAGTTCACTTTTGCTTTTGTTTCCTTTGCCTTTGGAGACATATCTTGAAAGAAGTTGCTGTGGCCAATGTTGAAGAGGTTACTGCCTATGTTCTCCTCTAGGATTTTGATAGATTCCTGCCTCATGTTGAGGTCTTTTATCCATTTTGAGTTTATCATTGTGTATGGTGTAAGAGAATGGTCGAGTTTCATTCTTCTACATGTAGCTGTCCAATTTTCCCAACACCATTTATTGAAGAGACTGCCTTTTTCCACTGTAAAAACTGACTTTAAATACAACGATAAAGTGGATTATATGTAAATCATTAAAAATACAATGAAAATACTAATCAAAAGAAATCTTGAGGGACTATACTAATAAGAAAGTTAGACTTTGGAATGATAAATGTTACTTGTGGGCTGAAAAGGAATACTTCATGTTAACAAAAAGGGCCAGTTAACCAAGAAGACATAGCAGTTCTAAATGTGTATAAGCCAAGAAGCTGTACTTCAAAGTATATGAAAAAATCAAAATATATGAAAGGAGAAATAGAAAATCCACAATTATAATATGAGATTTCATCATTCTTTTTTCAGTCATAAAAAGAGTAATTAGATTAAAAACCAATAATCATGTAGTACATCTGAACAACATGAGCAAGTAACATAATTAATGTTTAAAGAACACTTTAGCTGCCTGTCGCAGAATGCACACCTTTTTTCTAGTATACATGAAACTTTCACCAAAATTTGGACCATATCCTGGGCCATGAAAGTAAGATGTAACAGTTTTAAAAGGATTAAAATCATAGAGATTATGTTACCTGACTGAAATGGAATCAACTTATGAATCAATAGCAGAAAGATGACTGACAAAATTGAAATATTTTGAAATTGAACAGCATTTTTTTAGTAAGATATATGTTAGAGAAAAAAAAAAACAAAGGAAATTAGAAAATATTTGAACTACATGAAAATAAAAACATGCCCAATTAAATTTGTGGTATTGGACTAAAACAATGTTTACAGGGAAATTTATAACAGTATTTATATTAAAACAGAAAGAAAGGACTAAAATTAATGATGTAAGCTTCTACCTTAGGAAACTGGAAAAAGTCAATAAATTAAATCAAAGTAAGCAGAAGGAAGAAAATACTAGACATAAAACCAGACACCAATGAAAGAGAAAACAGAAAAAACAAACAAACAAACAAACGAACAATGAGGAAAATCAATGGAATGGTTGGGGTGGGGGAAGGGATTGATTGCAAAATGGTATAAGTGATGGGACTATTCTTAATCTTTTTGGTGGTATTAGTTAAATGACCACATACTTTTGTCGAAGCTCATCAAACAGTATCCTAAAAATGAGTAAACCTTATACATTAAAGTTTCTTTTTAAAAATTACTTACATTATGTATTCCAAATACAAAGGCTTTGTTGCTTATATGTATTTTAACATATGCTCACGTTAAATGGCTGGATTTTTAACTTTCTTGTAATATTTGTAATAAGCTTTTTATGTTAGAATAGTTTCAGATTTATAGAAAAGTTGCAAAGAGAGCTGTCATACACCCTCACATCCTGTTTTCCCTATTGTTAATATATAAGTATGGTGCATTTGGCACAACTAGTGAACTGATATTGATACATTGCCATTAATCATACCCCATACTTTATTCATATCTCCTTAGATTTTACCTAATGCTTTTTTTCCTGTTTCAAGATCCCATCCTGGATTCCATAGTACATTTAGAGGTCATATTTGCTTAGCCTTCTCTTGACAATAATGTTTCTCAGACCTTGATATTGATGACCTTGGCAATTTGGAGGAGTTAGTTATTTTGTAGAATGCCCCACAACAGAGATTTGCCTAATGTTTATCTTATGATTAGGCTGGGATTATGTGTGGTTATGGAGGAAAACCATAGAGGTAAAATTTAGAGTTTCTTCGCTGTAGAGTTGTTCTTCCCAACATGCCTTTATGGAAGGAAGTCACTATGAGCAGCACACATTTAAGGAGTAGAGAATTATGCTCAAACCCTTGAAAGCAGAGTATCTGCATATATGTTTTGGAATTCTTCTCTACAGGAGATATGTTTTCTGCCCCTCATGCTATGGACTGATGTTTGTGTTCATGTTGAAATCTAATATCCATCATGATGGTATTAGGAAATACCATCTTTAGGAAATGCTTAGGTCATGAGGATGGAACACTTATGAATGGGATTAGTATTCGTAGAGATTCCACAGAGCTCCCTAGCTCCTTCCACTATGTGAGGACACAGCTTTGAAAAGATAGCTGTTAAATTCATGCAGTGCAATACTGAACTATATTAAAAAAAATGATCAAAATATTCAGAATTTAAGGAAAGCCCACATACTTTATGATTTCACTTACATAAAGTTCAAAGATAAGAGAAGTTTATATATTGTGTTAGAAATCCAGAGAGTGTTTTCTTTGGGGTGGAAAAGGAGGGTAGTGTTTAGGGAAAGACTTGTCTATCTTTTTGGGTGTTGGTAACAGTTTATTTCTTGACCTTGGTGCTATTTACCTGAGTGTGTTTGGTCTATGATAATTAATAGATCTATGGACCTAAGTTATGGACTCTGCTGTATGTATGTGGTGTTTTAATTAAAGAAAATTTAAAAACAGATGTAAAAATAGGGGGAAAAAGAATTAAAATATCTATGAGCAAAGTAGTATGTCTGTGTCACTTAATAGCATGGAATTTGCCTCATCTGCAAATTGAAAAAAATGTTACTTGGAATAAAGATGAATTTAGGGCTTTGCAAGACAAAAATGCCAGAGGCATACTCTTTGAGAGATAAGATGCGCTATAGAGAAAAGGGTCAGGAATTAAAACAAACAGTGTGTATAGTCTGGTTTGAAGTGTGGCTGTTACAAGGACCTAAATGTAATGTTACATTCCTCCCTTTAATATAACTCCTAAATACAGAGAACAGCAATAAAAACAATAATTACAAAGATTTTTTTCTTTGTATATCCATATTTCATGTGCATTAATAACCACTTAATTTATAAGGATTAATGATATTTTGATGAACACCAAAGCAATTACTGATTAATCTAGTTATTACAGAGTGGTTCTGCTTGAGGTACCGTTTTGCAATGCTGGCATTAGCACAATCCATCTGGCTCTTACATTTATGCATATTTAGACAGAAGTGTGTGGAATGTTGTATGCTGAACACTAATAATGTATTTAGCAAATGTATTACTACCAAAAGAAATGTTTTCCCTCACTTGTTAGAAACCTATCTCTTAGTAAATAGGTTCATTTTTTTAGTCTTTCCTGAATTTACATGAGTTTGAGGTTACTGTTGCTATGAGTTTCAGACGTGCAGCAGTTTTATTTTTCTAGGAATATAGCATAAATTCATTTTTCCAATTTTTACTACATATGGCCTGAGCATGAAGACTATGTATTTAAACTGTTCAGTTGGAAATTATTCT
The DNA here is from genome assembly GCF_963455335.1 of Martes martes. Classification (NCBI taxonomy): domain Eukaryota; kingdom Metazoa; phylum Chordata; class Mammalia; order Carnivora; family Mustelidae; genus Martes; species Martes martes. Next base: position 25,608,189 of record NC_137898.1, on the reverse strand, counting down.
GAACTTCATTAGTAATCCCTGACTTGATTTAGTAATACAGAGCAAAAAAAATTCTTTCTGATAACTCCTGAAGTATGTATGATGGCTTGTCCCACAATGCAAATAGCACTTTTGCCCTATTTTTTTTTATAATTTTTCTCAATTTTTTCATTTTAATGTGAATGGCATTTATAAACATCCAGGTTCTTCTAATGTCTTATCAGCAATGACTTCCATAGAGTAGAACTATGTGATTAAGAAGGATAAACAGGGGCACTTGGGTAACTCAGTGGTTTAAAACCTTTGCCTTCGGCTCAGGTCATGATCCCAGGGTCCTGGGATCGAGTCCCACATTGGGCTCTCTCTGCTCAGGAGGGAGCCTGCTTCCCCTCCCTCCCCCACTTGCCTCTCTGCCTACTTGTGATCTCTCTCTGTCAAATAAATAAAATCTTAAAAAAAAAAAAAAAAGGATAAACAGTATGGAGTTTTCTCAAAAAAAATTAAAATAAAATTATAATATGATACAGTATTCCTGCTTTTGAATATTTATCCTTAAGAATTAAAGTCAGGGGTGCCTGGGTGGCTCAGTGGGTTAAAGCCTCTGCTTTGGCTCAGGTCATGATCCCAGGGTCCTGGGATGGAGCCCCACATCAGTCTCTCTGCTCAGCGGGGAGCCTGCATGCCCCTCTCTCTGTCTCTGTCTGCCTCTCTGCCTACTTGTGATCTCTATCATCAAATAAATAAATAAAATCTTAAAAAAAAAAGAATTAATGTCAAAATCTAGAAGAGCTATTTACACTCCAAGTTCTTTGCAGCATTGTTCACAGTAGTCAAGAGGTGAAAAACTTCAATATCCATCGATCAATGAATGAATAAAGATAATGTGGTATAGACATAAAATGGAATATTAGTCAAAAAATAAAAAAGGAAATTCTGTCATATGCTAAAACATGAATGAAACTTGACACACTATGTTTAGTTAAATAAGCCAGTCTAAGAAGGACAAATACTACCTGATTGTATTTCCATGAGTTATTTCTTTTTTTTTTTTTTTTTTTTTTTTTTTTTAAGATTTTATTTATTTATTTGACAGAGAGAGATCACAGTAGACAGAGAGGCAGGCAGAGAGAGAGGGAGAGAGGGAAGCAGGCTCCCTGCTGAGCAGAGAGCCCGATGCGGGACTCGATCCCAGGACCCCGAGATCATTGACCTGAGCCGAAGGCAGCGGCTTAACCCACTGAGCCACCCAGGTGCCCCTCCATGAGTTATTTCAAATAGTCAAATTCATAGAAGATATTAGAATACCAGGGGCAGGGTTGGGGGGAATGGGGAGTTGTTGTTCAACACTGTGATTAGAATTAACAATACTGTACCGTACACCTAAAAATTTGTGAAAGGCTTAGATCTCATGTTCAGTGTTCTCAGCACAATAAAAAATGATATATCTAAAAAAATTTTTTTAACATTTTATTTATTTGACAGAGAGAGATCACAAGTAGGCAGAGAAGCAGGCAGAGAGAGAGGAGGAAGCAGGCTCCTTGCTGAGCAGAAAGCCTAATGCAGGGCTCGATCCCAGGACCCTGGAATCATGACCCGAGCTGAAGGCAGAGGTTTAACCCACTGAGCCACCCAGGTGCCCCAATACATCAAAAATTTAACATAAATATCTGACTCTGAGAGCAAAGAAGTAATGGCAACATTTATGAATGTCATGTTGATTATATGTACAAAAAATACTTTCAGTCCCATTCCAGTCACTGCCTCTAGATACGCCATCACTGGAACTAAATACCCAGTCATTGGGACTGCCATGTTATCACTTTTAAGAGTTACTTTTTTATAGCCACATTTTTATTTGGATTAAGATGGATGTGGCAGAAATATATCTCTGGATAATGTATGCATATTTTCTAAAATTAGGAATATTTAGGAAATTCTAGACTAAATTAATTAAATTTCTGTAACTTTTCTAAATGTATATAATTACTCAACTCCTTGGATCAAAATGATTGACTGTTTTTGTTATATCACTGATTAACTTCAGAGTTCACAAAATAGAGTGAATTTCAAATCTATAACAGGCATTATGTTATATGATTTCATGTAAATTGAAAAGAAGCAGAAGGAAATGTACCTGGTTATTAAGCATAGTAATAACTAAGTAAACTCAAATTGGTTTATAAAAATTTTTTATTTAGCTTTTTCACAACAGGTTTGCTACCAGAACACAGGTGTCATGAAAACGCTCAACCTAAACCAAAATGGGGAAGGAAAAGACTCACATCAACATCATCGTCATTTAACACGTAAGTTGTTTTGTGACCATTTGCTTTTGTGTGTGTGTGTGTGTGGCAGTTTTTAGTTATTAGTTTTTAAAATCGGTGCTTTTTAATGGAAACAACTTGACCAAAAATCTGTCGAGGAATTTTGAGACCCATTAAAACAAGTTTAATGAGAAAAAAAAATTATTTAAAAAGTTAGTGAATTTGGGAAGTGATTACATTTTCCACCTTGCATGGTGGGGAGAGCCAGAGTGATCAGGGTATGAAATTAAGCCCTATGTTTGCCAACCATGTGACACTGGACAAGCAATTTAGTTTTATTGTTGTTGATGATTGCTTTGCTGTAAAATGGAGATAACAACCACCTCTCTGAGTTGTTGTGAGTTGCTAGGGAAGAAACGCATCAAAGACGTTGCTTTGGTGTTGTGCAGATTTTAAAAAGTGCAACTTTTTCGTTGCACACAATGATATGCCAGAAATGAAGCACATTATTCACTGCCTATTCTCTCACGCTGCCCCTGGTCAGCTTGGTAGCCAGACAAGGGAGCAAGGGTAAAGGGAAGTGGAGAGAGATTGGGACTGTCCCCAAATAAAGATTTAGAGGTCATTTTCTGTGATCATGGGTAACCATCGGTTGTGGTTCTGGGCATGTGGGGTGGATGAAAGACACTTTCCAGTGTGTATTTGTGTGTATTATTGCATTGTCATAATCACAAAGAAGGATAATCTGCCATTTCCTTTGGAGTATCACCATTTTCTAGAATATCATTAAAAATGGGAAGGAATCTGTGAGATGCTGTTTGAGTACTGAAATTTCATTCAATTTTATCTGGGAAACAGTGCAAACTCCTCAATGCATTTATATCAATTGTCCTAGTAATTCTTCCAGAAATACATTGTAATAAAAAAAAAAAAGAAAAGAAAACAAATTTATATGAGTACTACTGCCATTTTTAGGATGTTAAGGGTTTAGCGAATCTACTCCATGACATTGAAGCCTTGGCATCTATTTTGTTGGGTCAACAACCTCTGGGGAGCTTAGTTAAGGACCCCCTAGAGTTTACCCAAACCTCACTTTTTTTGTTTGAATTTATCAATTGGGCCTTAGCTGGGAACCTCAAACCACTCTGTGGGTACAGGCCTTAATAATACCATGTGCCTCAACTCTCATGGTTCTTTCTGCCTACATCCTGCCTTGACTTCCTTATGTGGCCCTTCAAGACATGTGTAATACTTCTTCCAGCACCTGTGAGTAAAAAAATCTATTTCAGTTTCTCTTGTGGCCTTTTTTTGAACCACATCTTTTCCTCCGACACCCCAGAGCTCTATTTAACAAATGCTAATTTAAGAAAGTTTTAACATAGGGTTGTTCAGTGATAAAACTGGAAATACACTAAATGACCAATGATGGGAATATGATTAATGAAATCATGCTTTATTCACAAGATGGAGTATTATGCACTCATTAAAATATATATTTTTAAAAAACAAATTATTTTTAATTTTTTAAGACTTTTTTTTTTTTAATTTATTTGACAGACAGAGATCACAAGTAGGCAGAGAGGCAAGCAGAGAGAGAGGGGGAAGCAGGCTCTCCACTGAGCAGAGAGCCTGATGCGGGGCTCGATCCCAGGACCCTGGGATCATGACCTGAGCCGAAGGCACAGGCTTTAACCCACTGAGTCACCCAGGTGCCCCAACAAATTATTTTTAAATGATAATAGATAACTATAATATAAAACTTCATGTGCATAATGACTTAAACTAAGTAAAACATACAAGACATGACTTAAAAGAGACCCAAAAAATCACCAAATATAAATAATGATCATTTTTGGTTGATGAGATTATATATTTTCTCCTGTTTGTTTATAAATTTATTTCCAAAATATGTACAATAAATGTGTTTTTATAAATACATAAAATATTTTAGACCTTAAATAGAAGAGTTGTAATCTAACTTAAGAGTTAAGTGAATACAGGGGCGCCTGGTGGCTCAGTCATCAAGCCTCTGTGTTCAGCTCAGGTCATGATCCCAGGATCGTAGGATTGAGCCCCCCATTGGGACCCCTGCTCAGGAGGAAGCCTGCTTCTCCCTGTCCCACCCCTCCTGCTTGTGTTCCCTTTCTTGCTGTGTCTTTCTCTGTCAAATAAATAAATAAAATCTTTATTAAAAAAGAGATAAATAAATACAATCAAGTTAAATGTTTTATCAAAGTTCAAGAGTAAAATGACAAGCACCAGTAAAAGTAAAATATAATGACAGCTATTAACATTATTTGCATACGTATTAGATTATAGACAGTGTACTAAGAAATTTACATGTATTAATTATCTAAATTTTGACAACCATCCTATGACATAGTACTCTGCTCCCCTTCATTTCACATTTTGTGAAGATGAAGCAATTTATGAATAAGAAAATTGCTCAGCTTACAAGCATAGGAGTCAAGTTTCAAACTCAGGAAGTCTGGTTCCAATAAGTTAAGCCCTAATAGAATAAAATAAGCAGTGTTTTTGTTGACTGTATTTCTAATCATTTTTCTTACAAATAATAATAAAATAACCACAAACAGTATTTTAACCTTCAGCGCTTTACTCAGAAAAATAAATATTTATATACACACACACGAGTATGTACAAACATACACATATACACAAATATAACCATGATGATTAATATCAATGACTTTCTAAATGCCCTTTGTGAATAATTTACAATGAATGACTTATTCATTCCATTAAAAAGATATGCATTTGTTAATTAAACTGACTTTATTTATATGACTTCTATTTTAAAGGTGAAAATTTGCCATATAGCTTGTAATAATAGGTCATTCAGAACCTAAAGATAGTGACATAAAAAGTATAAGGATGAAATATAATAAAACAGAAAGATTCAAATATATTGAAACATCCATTCTAGACAACTGAGTCTAGACACACAAGAATTATTATATTAAGTCTCCAGTTCTTTTCTTAATTTACCTAATGTGTTTTGTAAGGACCTTACATCACTAAATTCTCAGACACCCTCCTCCTCCATTCTAGACTCTAGACATGAATTTTTGCCAAAAAAACTGGTGAAACAATTTGAAGTTTCCATTATTTTAAAGGAAGTTGCAGTTTTAATTAAAGGTATTAATGTCACATGAAAGAGTTTCCTTTAATAAACAACTCAATTCCACTTAACCTTGAGTCTTACTCAAAACACACATGTTTCTAGAGACAATTGCCTTTAAAATGCTCTAATTAATTGGGGGAGTGTACAAAGAATTCCAGCAGTAGCTAATTCTCAACTATTAAATATATTACCTGCCCTTTGTTCAAAAAATAATATGATATTGACATTAGAAGGTTATGCATATATTTTATGTCTGTAAACACCTACAGTGAGGTAGAGCAGGGTGTGGGGTGGAGATTAAGAATCACACATCAGCTCCTCTCTGGGGTCATTCTTTAACTGTTTTTCAAGATCTAGTGGTTTTACTTCTTTCGCTGAAATAGTTATTGCCTAATGGGGCTCTAGGGGACTGAAAGAGTTAATGAAGCTTCCATGTGACACAGAATCAGCAAAGAATGTATGACTAATTGAAAGATTCTAACAAACTACATACTCCCCAAACAGTAACCTTTATCGAAATTTTACTTCTGGTCAATACTGAAATGCAGATATCAACTCGCTGAGCAAAGCAGTCATGCCTATTCAAACAAAAATACTTATTAAGTATAAGGGTATAGAGCAACACAAATATGTCTCTTTGCAAAGAAATGAAGACTCTAATGTCAAATTCTCTGGTTTTGTGATCTTGAAAAGTAGTTTAATTATTCCAGACCCTGCTTTGTCATTATTATAATAGCATTGTTATTTCTGTGTCCTTTTCTGGCATTAATATTCAATGATTCTTATTGGGTTTGTGTATGTGTGCAATGCATTTGCTTTCTAGATCTTATTGTCACAAGTTCGACATTCCATTAGTTATTAACAAAATTGTTCTAAGTGATAAAGTCCCACAGTTAAGTATCCCATCACGCCACACAGAGGCAACATTGGTCGCCTTGCTTGCAGCAGTGTGATAGGAATTATTTTTCTTTGTCAAGGCCTGATATACTCCTGTTCAAAACTCTCACTGTGTATCTCCTTTGCACAGCACTCCAGGAAATGACAATGAGACAGGATGCACACGTAAAGCATTCAATCCAACACTCATGTTGGACCAGAAAGTCAGGAAAACGGGTAAACATTTACATAATACCAAGTAGTAAGGGAGAAAGACGTGTTTAATGTATCCAACGATGGCATTACAAACAGACATGAATTGGAATTCTGATTTGCTATCCTAATTGTGTCAATTTCGAAAAATAATTAATCTCACTTATTCTTCCTTTTGTTTGCTATAAAAGACAAAAGATAATAACTAAATTGTATGTTAGGACTAAGTGGGGTAATGTATAAAAAGTGTGGGCATATAATAGCGGTTTTGCTGGTGATTTTCATGATTTTCCCCATGAGAGTCTCTTTTGTCTTTCTTATCTTAGTCAATGGCAGCAACATCCTTCTAGTTACTGAGTCCAGACCTGGACTTCCTAGTGACTCCTATCTTGGTCACACGTGCCACATCTCATGCCCGCAGAAAACTGGTTCTACTTTCTCTGTACTAGTCTCTATTACAATTACTCTGCCTAAGGCACCCATATCTCTTATCTTTCCTCTTTTCTGTACAGATTATTCTCAAAACAACCATCAGAGTGACATTTGAAAAATCTAAGTCTGATCAAGTCACTCTCTTGCTTAAATCATTTAACCATCTTCTCAGCTCACTTGGGTTGAAAATCAAAGTTCTTAAAATGGATTATAGTGTCCTGAATGATCAGTCTTTCACCCTCAGAATCCTCCTGCTTCTTGTTACAGCCAACAAGGCCATATTTCTGAACATTTGAAGCAAATTTCTGCCTCAGGATCTTCGCTCTTACCACTTCACCTGCTTTAAAGATTTTTGCCTAATATTGGTATGGCTTGCCTCTTTCAGGTACCAGTTTAAAATGCCACTCTATTAGAGAAGTCTTTTCTGATCATGTAATTTATGCTGGTCACATGTCCTATGATCACATTTTTTTTACCTGGCCTTAACTGTCCCCATTGTCCCACCTGACACCACACAGCTAGTTTATGTTGTCTTTTCTACATGTAAGAAAACTAACATGGAGGCAAGGCATTTTGTCTGTTTTGCTTTCTTCTGTATCCAAGAATCAAATGAATGTCTGATAGAGGATAGGCACATGATGAATATTTCTTTGAAGAACAAGTAAGTGAATAGGTCGTATGTTTGCAACCACATTCCATGTGTAAGAGGAAGAATCTGAAACAAAAGAACTCAGAAGAGAAAGTAATTATCTTTGCAAAATATACTCAAGAGAATGCAGATTTTTAGAAGAACTGGTCCATCAGTGAAACACACATACATATTGATATAATATCTCCTTCCTAAACACTAGGTAGAGTGCCAGCACAGAGAGATGCTCAATAACCATTTGTTGAATGGACGGGTGAAGTAAAAGATAAATGCAGTTGGATGGTTGATTGGATAGATGAGTGGATGGATAGACAAATGGATGGACGATAAATGGAATAAAGGAAATAAACTAAAATATTCTCGAGTCTAAAATAAGTGAAGAAGAATATGGAGGCAAACTAGGTACATTATGTCATATGAGTGAAAATACCATTAGATAGTCATGGACACCGTAAAGATACTATTCTTCCCACTGGCAGAAATTTATGATAAAAACAATTGTGCACGGTAGAAAAGATACAGGTTTGGGAATGAAGCCAAACTTTATTTCACAGGTCTGCAACTTTATATCTGAATAACTATAAGTACATTTATTAACCTACCCAGGCCTCAGTGTTCTTGTTACAGAACCTGGACTGGATCACCCAATGGAAGAATGAAGTGGCATTTGGAGATCTTGGAAGATAGGAGATTTATTTAACACCAGTGGGCTCAGAGGTGAGTGATCTCCAAAGGTCTGAGCCCTGAGCACAGACAAAGGGGGTAATTTATATCCTTCTATTTCTGCATACTTGGTACTTTTGGCACATGCAGGAAGCGGAGCAGGGAGAGAACCCTGGGGCAGGGACAGGGGCTCGCCTGGTAGCTTGGTCGGCCATCTCAGGACACAGATTTTTCCTCTTCATTCTCATCTACAAACATAGGTATTTGGGGCACCTGGGTGGCTCAGTGGGTTAAGCCACTGCCTTCAGCTCAGGTCATGATCTCAGGGTCCTGGGATCAAGTCCTGCATCGGGCTCTCTGCTCAGCAGGGAGCCTGCTTCCCTCTCTCTCTCTCTTTCTCTCTGCCTGCCTCTCTGCCTACTTGTGATCTCTCTCTGTCAAATAAATAAATGAAATCTTTTAAAAAAATAGGTATTTATGTTATTTTATTGTCACAGGTCTTGATAGAAGCATGAGAGGAGCTAAAATATAAGGTGTTCATAAGAAGTAACTAATATGATGTGCTGAGGACAACCATTGCCAGAGCTCTGTCACCTTTGGCAAACCACTAACCTTGAACTCCATCATGCCCTTTAAAAAGAATCTTAAAAAAAAAAAAAAAAAGTTAAAGAAATCAGTGAAATATCTGGTTTTTAAAAAGGCAAAACCCATTTCATAGAATTCTACATTTTCTGAACTGATTAAATAATGTACTACTTTAGGGAATGTGATATTTTACACACCAGCTAGTCCCAGGTTTAAATGTATCATACTGGTTAAACAGACGCTTTATAATCAGACTTGTGTTTCATTTCCTGCTCTGCCACACACACCTGTCTGACACTGGGAAAGTTAATTAACTTTCTCAGGCTCAGTGATCTCATCTCTAAAATAAGGATTAAAAATGCCTATATCTTAGGGTTGTTTTGAAGCCCGAAAAGTACATTTTCTACAAAGCTCTTAACCTTATGTAAATGAGCTTACATTCAATTATTCTTCACAACAAACTATGAGGTCAGTAATATTATTATCCCCATTGGGAGAAAAAAATAGGAGGCATTGAGTGAGGAAGTAATTTGCTCAAGGACACAAACCTGAGGAAGCAAAAGGGCTGGATTTGTACCTAGAGAATCTGGCTCTGGAATACTCTTAACCACTTAGTTGTACTTCTCCTCTACGTGTTCCTTGTAGGACTATACAATAACATGGAAGCCATTTCAAAAATGAAGGCAGTGTGACATTTTTTACATTCCTGGAAAACAGCAAAGGCCCCACTTGTCCTACTCTAGTTGGACCATTTTTTTTTTTCTTAAGATGTTATTTATTTATTTGACAGAGAGAGAGATCACAAGTAGGCAGAGAGAGAGAGAGGAGAAAGCAGGATCCCTGCAGAGCAGACAGCCCAATGCGGGACTTGATCCCAGGACCCTGAGATCATGACCTGAGATGAAGGCAGAGGCCCAACCCATTGAGCCACCCAGGCACCCAGTTGGAGCACTTTTTTTTTTTTTTTTTAAAGATTTTATTTATTTATTTGACAGACAGAGATCACAAGTAGGCAGAGAGGCAGGCAGAGAGAGAGGAGGAAGCAGGCCCCCTGCTCAGCAGGGAACCCGATGTAGGACTCGATCCCAGGACCCTGAGATCATGACCTGAGCCGAAGGCAGAGGCTTCAACCCACTGAGCCACCCAGGTGCCCCCAGTTGGAGCACTTTTAAATGAAGGCTTGTCTTCTCTGATAAGTGTTGGAAACAGGGTAGTGCACATTATTTTTCCCATGGGAAAGTATTTTCAATTTCATTTCAGAATTCAAAGGAATAATATGATTTACTGTAGTAAGATGTAGCTTTAATTTAACTATTGAATTTTATCTAGTCTGTAATGTGACAGATATTCATACTGATGTGTATAACATCGGGGAAAATGGGAAGTGGCAGGTTTTGAAAGAAATGGCAACAAATTTAGTTTTAGGACAATGTGTCTATGGTCATGTCACATTCTGCCATTTATCAGCTTTGTGACTTGGGATGATTCCCATCATCTCTTTGATCTTCAGTTTCCTCGTGTATAAAATCTGAGCATACAATTCACAGAGTTGTGACCACCAGCTGACATAAATATATACTAAAACGGTTTTCAAAATGTAAGCACTGGCTGGTGGTTAGCCCAATTAGTGACAAATCATTCCAATTTCAGGTTTGAATGCATGGCATACTCAATGCACAAACTCAACTTCACATTCCATCTTTGGGAGATAAACTCTTACCTGTGCAGGAGTCCCTTAAATATACATTTACACCAGGAAATTGGAAAGAAAGTGTAACCTACTTCCCCACCAAGAGATATTCATCTAGTATCTGACACACGGCCATGGTTCTTTAAACATAATATATGGAACCTCATTTAGCTTATTCTTAATGACTCATGATGAGGAGAAACATGAGTGACTGAACTGACTACCATACAGTGATCCTGTCAGAGTGGAGGAGAGTGAGTGAGAACCTCTGTGGTAGAGTCTCTGCTTTGGGGGACTTTTGATCATGTTGTCACAGATTTCATCTCCTGTGCCTAGCATATTTAGTACTAAATTTAGCTTCCTGACAATACTTCTGGCTTATTTTCTATATTCTGCTGTGGGAGAAGATTTTTCAAGACAAATGCATTAAGATTACCACAACGTGTCATTAAGTTTGGAGCAAGAGTCAACGGTCTTCTAGAATAAGGCATGCAGATTTTAGAAGAAAACAAAACAAAGCAAAACAGGAAAAGATTTGGATGGCTGGTGAATCTCCATAGAGACTGCGTCCTAGTTGATTCACTGATTTTGCAGAAAATCTTATCTCCAGATAACTGAAGTATATAATACATTTCCCAATGTTGGCAGCATCAAATTTATCTTGGTATGCTGAAAGAAGTTTATGAATCACGCTTATAAAAGGTTATAAAATAGTTCATAAAAATAGACAAAAATCTTAGACTTCATTATTAAAACTAATCAGGTACTTTGTTCCAAAGAGTTCTGACATTCATATAGAAATGCCCTGCTCCAGCTCAAGGTTGTTGCATGAAGAAGACACTAATTTAGTTTTGGTATCTAGGAAAAGATCAAGAAGAAGAAGAAGAAGAAGATTGTGATGAAAAGGAGGAAGAAAAAGAAGGGAAAAGAAGAAGAAGAAAGGATTTATTTGATTTTAATTATGTATACTGCTTGTTTTAGAAACAAAGATTTTTAGGTACTGCAAAGATCATTTTCAACACATTTAGATATTTGGACTTAATATATGCAAACAACTTCCTGAATTTTAAAACAAAGAAAGCAGGAAAACATTTTATTTAAAAATATATTTGACAATTTTAGATTACTGGGAAGAAAACCCCTCTTTGGGGCTTTCTGAATTGCCTGTGGCATATGCCTAATTACCTCTTCTATAAAGAGGAGGAGGGTTTTGTTTAGCCCTATTTACAATGTGTTCTTACTTTCAAATTGCATGTTTAACCACAGAAATGTTAAGCACAATGAATGTCATGTTGCGTTCTTCCCAAACAGAGAAGGGAATGAAAGAGTAGGGAAGTGTATATAGTTCAGTTGTCTGGTCAGATTCTGCCACTCTATTTGATTTCTTAAAAATTCTTCAAGTTTGTTGCTGTTGTTGTTACACTTTGCATTTATCTAATAATAGCGTACTGCAAACCAAATTAATTTTTGTTTGTCGGGATAATTTTAAAGGTACAACCTCCTAGACTAATTTCCATTACAAAAACAGCTTGAGCAGCAGGAATGATCTGAAAAAGTTTGTGGATAATAAATGGACCAAAGATAAAAGCTTTCTCACTAATGAGAGAAAGAAATATTCAGTTCTTCTGACCTGTGGTGGGTTTTATTTTCCTTCAGGAAAAGTGACTTTACCTGCGTTTATTTTTCAAAGTATTATTAATTCTTAACAATGAAAGATTTTGAAAATGGTTGTACACTTTTGAGGTCACTATGTTCTCAGAAGATGTGGAGTTACCTGACATATAATAGAACAAATTATATAAGATTATTATTGTCATAAGTTTTTTCATTGCATAGATATTAGTCTATTGTGATTTGTCAATAATATAGAAATATTTCTTGTATGTTTCTCGTTCATATGATAAAAAGTAGAAGTTTTAATAAATTTTTTTTAAGAAGGTGAGTGGATGTAGGGTGACTCTAGACGTCCATGACCAATTTGGATTGGAAAGATCTTTAGTTGCCCTGGCAGAACACAGCTGTTCGTCTAATTATGTTTACTTTGTTAAAACAATTATTTAAACAACTGCGAATGTGAAGTCATGAAAGAAACAGGTATATTGAGTTGTTCATTATTTTTCTAATCTCTGCCTCTTTCCTTTTAGGATACAAGCAAAGTGACATTTATCACACATCATGAGCCTTGTGGAAGTACAAAGGAAGAGAGAATGAACATTATGGGGAAAAAATTGAACTGAAGAATTCCTTCTAAGAATATTTTATTTAGTTAGTGCATTAAAATTTAACATTAGTTCAGGTTTAATTTTTGTCTTTAATTTCTGCCAGAAGTTTTAAGGGTTTGAAGTGTTAGGTTAATAGTTTCCAACTAAGGTTAGAGAGCTGTAAAATTAAAGCTACAGAAAGTTACTGTTTAAGTTCTAGCAAAATATGAAAAGATCCTGCCTACTTTTCCCATTATTTATTACTGAAATGCCTATAATGATTTTACCAACTGAGCAATTCTTGTCATGATTTATGTCATTAACCACTTCCAGATTATCTTTTCAAAATGTAGCTATCGTCGAAAAAGAATTTCTCTGGTCAAATATCTCCATTTTTTCCACTCTCTGTTAGACTATAAAAATAATATATAATCCAAGTCTTCAACAATGTCCCAATTTATCATTCCATTCCTATTGACCATTACTCTCCTTTTCATAATGCACAAGCTCGTCAATGAAGTGAAGCTATTTGCCATTCTGTAAATACACACTTTGAGTGTATGTGCATGTTGAGACCTCGACCTGAAATCCTCATACTCTTTATCACAGCTCAGCTCAGCTCAGCTCTGGCTTCTTGTTAACTTCTCTTGTTTCTCATCCTTTCTGCCAGAAGTAATCATCCTCTCTCCTGATCTGTCCTAGTGTTCAATTCTTTCAAATGGCACAAGGCTTATTTTATTAATATACATAATATATAAATATATAGGAACATATACATGTAAATGCATGTGTGCCTCTATGTGTATTATTTCAGTGTTAGCTCTGGGGTCAAGGTTTAAATCTTGGCTTCTCCTCATAATCTGTGAGTGTTGTTGTATAAATTCTTTAACCCCTTTGTGCCTCAATGTCCTCAAGTAAAAATGTGCTTGATAATAGTACTTACATTATAGTGTCGTTATGGATATTTGGTGAGATAATATAGGTAACAGTCTGGGGACTGCATCTAGTATATACCATGAGCTCAATTAACTATTAGCTTTTCTTATTATTACATTTCACAAATTCATATTGTTTTATTTATTATATTTATTTCACATAATTTTTATGAAATAACATCTTTACTATTTATGTTGTCATCCAAGTATTCATACAAATGCCCTCATGAAGTATTTATGCATGGCACTCTCTCCCCAAAAAACATATAGTTTTAAGTCTGTAAGGAGTTTTAAATAATTATTGTGAAAAAGATAAAGTTTACGTCAAATTTTATCAAAAGTAAATACCACTTTACTAACAGGCATGTTAGAAAAAAATTCCAAACCCACGCATATTTAACACAATCATTAGCACTAAATGCCCAGAATACTAGTGGAAAAGTATCAGCCCAAGCAGATATTTAAAGGCAGCCTACAAAGTTCCAGATGGTCTTTGTGACACCACTGGGTTCTGAGTGCTGTGGTGCCACCACCCATATCCCAACCCTGTCATCACACTCAGTGACATATAAGGGACACCAACAGAGTTCCATGTCCTCCACAGGAGGACCAGAGCTTGAGCCACCTCTCACATCAGAAGCCTCCACTGAAACTTCCTAATTACTGCAGGAGGCTTAATTAGAATTGATCAGCCATGTTTAATTAAAGGACAATGAAGATATTCTTGTTTTACATACTTATTAGGCTCAGTTCTGAACCAACTCTCTAAGCCATCAGCTGGCTTTCTGTCCCCTGTGTACATCTCCTAACCTCAAATCTTCCCCAACTCCTAGAGCCCTTTCACCATGCTCTCAAATACATACGGTCTGCCACCAGCCAGATCTTCTACACTTTAAGCTTCCTCTCCAAACATTATTTGCTCTGACGTCTGTATGTGAATCTAAGTGACATAGCCCCAAAGCTCTCTTAATGACTCCTTACTTCACTCACACCACATACTTTCCATGGGGCTGGAGATGGAGGAATATTCTACTTGCTCCTCATTCCTGGCTCAATACAATTTCTTATTACTCCCTCTCTTAATAAGCTCAGGCTGCTATGACATACCATCAGAGAGTAGGTGGCTTAAATGATCCACATACATTTCTTGAAGTTCTTAAGGTGGGGGAAGTCAAAGATGAAGATGCCAATTCTTGTTGAGGACTCTCTGCTTTCAGGAGGCTCCCGTTTTACTCTGTGCTCAAATCACCTCTTTTTTGTGTACGCAAAGAGAGAGAGAGAGAGAGCTCTCATGCTTCTTCTTGTAAGACACTAAACTCATCGTAAGGGCACACAACCTCATCTAACTGTAATTAACTTCCAAAGGCCCCCACCTCCTAATACCATCACATTGAGAGTTAGGGATTCAACAGAAGAATTGAAGGGAGGACACAAACATGTAGTTCATAACACTCTCTTAAAGCCCAACTCTTGAAGTTCGTGTTATCTGACTATACTACATGACATTTCAAAATTCTGTACTCAGTATAAAACATTCACTTAAGTATTAACACCTGAGTCATTCTCCTCTTTCCTGCCTATAATCATTGTTTATTATACGGTCTTCAGCATCAGAAAGGTTGAAGGTTCATGCCACTGGAAATTTCTGATCTTGCCATCCTTATTTAAAAATTTTCTGAAATAAGTTTTTCCTCCTGCTTATTTATCTACCTCATCTCATAGTCATTTCTAGACTCTTTTTTTTTTTTTTACTTCCAATAAGTATATAACAACTCAAATCTTGATTTAAAGGATCCTATCTGGGAACCTGGGTGGCTCAGTGGGTTAAAGCCTCTGCTTTCGGCTCAGGTCATGATCCCAGGGTCCTGGGATCGAGTCCCACATCGGGCTCTCTGCTCAGCAGGGAGCCTGCTTCCTCCTCTCTCTCTCTCTCTCTGCCTGCCTCTCTGCCTACTTGTGATCTCTGTCTGTCCAATAAATAAATAAAATCTTTAAAAAAAAAAAAAAAAAGGATCCTATCTTACAGCCTTCTAATATTTCAACTCACTGACTTTGCACACATTTAAACAATTCCTTGACTTCCCAGAATCATACAATCCATTAAATTTATCACTTTTTAAAAATGTCTACGACCATCCACAATTTTCTGTCTGCAATTTACTCTTGTACACGACTCATATTCCATCGTCCATCACCATAATTTCTTGTTCAATACAATCAAAACACATAACCCACTATCCCTCTGGGTTTCTCACTTGGCAAAACCCCAACTGTGATTATATGCAAAACTTCACCTAATTTGCAGAAACAAGCACTGAAACTGATTTGCCTCCCTTTAAATTTATAACTACAGATTTGGCATGCATGATCACAGAAGCCTGTCAATAACACTTGTTTTCATTGGCAATTCAGTTTTCTAGTATTAGAGAAAATAATTCTGCACTTTCTCCTTTCAAGGAGAAATTCTCAGATTGACTCATGAAATTACTTCTAATTCTGCAATGATATTTTCTCACATGTGTTTTGGCATTGTGGTTTCTTTTCACTTTATTTCTGAAGATTATGTTTTTTCTATATATATTTTTTCTATTCTGAGACTAAACATTTCTAGCCCATTGCTAATATCTTCCCTTCAAATGTTTTTTTAACCTTTCTTTGTTTGCTATTTACCTCTCTTTCGATATCTCTTTCCTCATTTAATGCAGAACAGGAGAGAATAAAAAGATGTTCAGAACATCATCTTGCTCCAATCCCATTTTTCTGGATTAATTTTTTTATACTTCAAACACAATCATGCTCATGTGTAGATAACCCTAAAATCTATATTTTTGAGCTTTGATGTATTTCCTGTCCTTCTGCCTATTATATATCATTATTTAAATTTTTCTAAATGCATCTTAAACTATATCCAGAGATAAATGAATTTTCTTCCTAAACTAGCTCCCTTTTCTAAAAATATATAAATTTCAAAGAATGGCAACATGATATACCCATTGATCTATTTCAGAAATTTAGTTTGAGTACCACCAAAGATGCCTCCTCTCCATTACCTTCACTTCCTACCATCAATCAATTTCAGGCCACTATTTATACACTCTTGTCTCCATTAGATTATGGAAATAGCATCTAATTGGATTCTCCACTTCTAGTCTTCTTCTCTGGTCCATTTTTCTAGGTAGTTAGAGAGGCTATTCTAAAATAAAACTTTATCAATTTAATATTCTACTTAAAAGCTTTAGGACATTTTAATGCTCTTAGTCCACCCTGAAAAACATTATTGATTACCTAACCAATAGCCATCTCTCCCATTTTTCTGGCCAGCAGGGCCTATTTCTTACAATACTCACTGAGAATGCCAGATAGCTCCTTTCCCAGATGTGCTTGAAGCTTGAGAGTCAGCAAATAACTTAATCTTGGCCAACTGAACCTGAGATATGACTTATTACAGAGCTTCTCACAAACATTTTCTCCATGACAAAATGAGAGCGGTGAGTAAAGATTATTGTATTAGCTCTTGCTGCCCCTTCTGGCTCTGTCCTTGCTTCTTTGCAGTCTATTCATAATATGGTAGTGATTTAAAAAAGGAAGCCCTTTAAAAGGAAGTCTAATCATGATACATCTCTACTCATAAACTTCACTTGGCTTCATATCTCACTCTAAATGGCAATCAAAGTATACAGAGTAACCTATAAATTTCCTTATAATCTTCACCCCACCCCCATTCTTGCTGATACCACACCTAAGATGGTATCTCAGGAGCTATAAGACACATAAGTGAGAAACAGGGGAGCATTTAAATACAACCTGTATTTTAAAGAGAGCTGCAAAGAATTGGATCATAACTTTTTAAGGACTTACTAAAAAATGATTGAGCAGGCTTTGGCATACTTAGACATCAGCCTGGCTTCTTCCACACCCTTTTTGGCTACACGAACAAGCAGAAGGCAGGGGAGCAAGAAAGAAGGGAAAACTGTGGGATTTGTGTATAAGTCTAGTGCCAAATGGGGAGTTGTATGTTTTCCTTCCCTTTCACCATGGGAGATGCCCCCATCCTAAAGTCAATCAGGGGGCTTCAAAGAACCACTGATAGAAATTGGAAGTATTTTCAAAAAGGGGAATCTGGCATCTTTTCTTTATTTCTTTATTTGGACATCCATTTATGCAGGAGACTTGCTGATCTGTTTCCTGTGCTTATTTAGCAGAAAACAGATTTAAATAAAGGTGGCCAGATGTAAAGTGAAACGCCTGTACACATATTTTTCTCCAAACCTGAGGAGACAAGCATGAAGTTTTGTGTGTGTTAAGTGAAATTGCAGGATATAGCCATACTTGACATGTCTTGCTGTTGCCTCCAGCCAGTTGACCCATTTGAAGTGAGTTCCCAGAATAAGGAGCTGTGGAATAGGCATCAAATGATGAGCGTCACAGTAGGAGCTTGGTGAAGAGGTTCATACTGAGCTAGATCTCTCTAGTCAGGGAATCATGTGGTGGTTTTTAGCAGTACATGTACCACGGAGAGAACTAGCTTTTGAGTGCCTGCAACACAAAGGATGCTGATAGTGACACAAACCAATGCAATATAGAGCCATTTGAGATTAGTATCACAATAAGTTTTCATATTGCCCCATAAAGCAATTCCTTAGTTAAATGCTTTGTGTTTATACTGCACCTTCCTTCTGAGGAGCTCATTGGGGTTTCTCATTTATCAAATAATCTTAATTTGTGGAGGGAATAAGGCTGAAAATGTTAATTTTCCCCAAGAAGATAATTGGAAGGAGTTAATTAACCCAGCTAAATTACAGACTTAGTTCTAAATGGTCCCATATACTTCACTCATTTGAATTCCTGCCCTCCATCTTAGATTATAAAGAGGAGTTTTTGTGTAGGTCTGACAATTTCACTCTTACATAAGGAATTCTCAGAAATTTATAGTGGAAATAAGTTTACTATTTTACTTTTCTCATTTTTAGAAATATGAAGTCTACCAACTTTTTTAAGAACTTACTCATGTTTCTGAATGTGTAGAGTGAGATTGTATCACACCAAAGCTAATAACATAAATAACTATTTGAAGGAGTCTGAGGGCTCTCCATACAACCAAAATCTGAGAGGTTAGGTAGGAGGGAAAAACAGTTGGAGGAATATGGCACTCAACTCCTCTTTCCCTCTAGATGCATCTGTTCATTCAAAATAGGGAAGGGAGACTGAAAAGATGAGTAATTTCTAGTGATTCCACTAGACTGCAGACACAGAAATTGGGCATCCCAGCTGCTAAGGTACAAAGGACTCATAAAACAACCCAGGCCTACATTTGAAAAACTGGAATTTTATCTCTTTTAGAGGAAGCCATCATATTCCAGAGCCTCTAACAATCTTTCTAACATTTTATGAAAATTTTCCAGTACTTAATCAAAAATAGCCTGGCAGTTTGAAGTTATTAAATGGAAATATTAAAATAATTATGACTAAAATGTTCACCAAAATAGACAATGAGATGGAGAATTTCAGCAGAGAATGAGAATCTATGAAGAAAAAGTTAAAAGCATGTAACTGGAAAATCCAAAATCTAAAGCTAAGAACAAATTAAATGTACATGATAATAGAATGGGCACAGCTGAAGAAAGAATTAATGGAATGGAATATAGGTTATCAGAAAATATCCAGAGTGAAACAAGTATTGTCTTGTTTGTTTGATTTGCCACTATACAGAGAAGAACTAGACCAATTCTTAATTCTTAGTGGTAGGTATACTATGACTTCTACTACTAGTACTTATTATTACTGCTTATTGTTGCTACTATTACTACCACCACTACTATTTATATCTTGAAAAATACCAGTTAACAATTACTGAACACTCACTATGTGCTGAGCATGACTATAAAAACTTTAATGTATTAATCCATTTGATTTATGCTAGAATGTTATAAAGAGAAAACTCGTATCGTCCCATGCTTAGATGAAAAAATGGAGCACAAAGGATTAAGGAAGGAGTACCTAGCAACCTCAGTCAATAGAGCATAAGACTCTTGATCTTGGGGTTGTAGTTTCAAGCCCCATGTTGGGTATAAAGATTACTTTAAGATAATAATAATAATAATAATAATAAATAATTAAGTAAGCTGCTTGAGGTCATATATTTAGTAAATAGTCAATATCAAGTCTTTTTTTTTTTTTTTAAGAGAGAGAGAATGTGTGCCTGAGGAGAAGGGAGGGAAGGGTAGAAAGCAGGCGAAAGAGAGAATCTTAAGCAGGTTCCATGCCCAGCATAGAGCGCTAACTGGGGCTCCATCTCAGGACCCTGAGATCATGACCTGAGCCAAAATCAAGAGTCAAGACACTTAACCAACTGAGATGATCAGGTGCCCCAGTGTCAACTCTTAACCAACTTAATCTTACTATACTGATTCTCAAAAAGATAAGTGTTGTTAAGCTGGTGAAAAGAAAGAAAGCAAAAA
The DNA here is from genome assembly GCF_963455335.1 of Martes martes. NCBI lineage: Eukaryota > Metazoa > Chordata > Mammalia > Carnivora > Mustelidae > Martes > Martes martes. The sequence goes on along the minus strand of NC_137898.1, from coordinate 25,588,102 downwards.
GAATTGGAGGGAGAGAAAGTTCGATGGTGGAGGGGAAGGATTCCTAACTACTTCTCTATCTTTTCAAAGTTTTCCATTTATTTGTCAATGTGTAGAAAGAAGGATTCCTACCAAAATAAAATCTTGATAATTTTGGCAATATTAGTATAGGATTGAGAAGAGAAAAAAAATAGTGTCTGATCTATATTCTTAACTTTGCCATCCATAATATTATTCAACATCATCATAATTTCTATAACTTTTTAAAAATATTTTATTCATTTATTAGAGAGAGAGAGAACACAAGAGGGGAGAGGGTCAGAGGGAGAAGCACACTCTTCACTGAGTAGAGAGCCTGATGTAGGGCTCGATCCCAGGACTCCGGAATCACGACCTGAGCTGAAGGCAGTCACTCAATGACTGAGCCACCCAGGTGTCCCTTTTAATGACAATGTAATGCTAAATTTTTACTGAGCATTTTTTTATTAATTACTTTTATTAACATATAATGTATTATTAGCTCCAGGGGTACAGGTTTGTGAATCGTCAGGTTTACACACTTCACAACACTCACCATATCACATACCCTCCCAATGTCCATAACCCAACCACACTCTCCACACCCGCCCTCTCCCAAGAACCCTCAGTTTGTCTTGTAAGATTAAGAGTCTCTAATGGTTTGTCTCCCTCCCGATCTCATCTTGTTTCATTTTTTCCTTCTCTACCCCCTAAACACCCAACTCTGCCTCTCAAATTCCTCATATCAGGGAGTTCATATGATAATTGACTCTTTCTGATTGACTTATTTTGCTCAGCGTAATACCCTCTAGTTCCATCCACATCATTGCAAATGGCAAGATTTCATTTCTTTTGATGGCTGCATAGTATTCCATCATATATATATATATATACCACTCTTCTTTATCCATTCATCTGTTGATGGACATCTAGGTTCTTTCCATAGTTTGGCTATTGTGGACATTGCTGCTATAAACAATCGGGTGCATGTGCCCCTTCAGATCACTACATTTGTTTCTTTAGTGTAAATACCCAGTAGTGTGATTGCTGGGTTGTAGGGTAGCTCTATATTCAACTTTTTGAGGAACCTCTATACTGTTTTCCAGAGTGGTTGCACCAGCTTGCATTCCCACCAACAGTGTAGGAGGGTTCCCCTTTTTCTGCATTCTCTCCAACATCTGTTGTTTCCTGACTTGTTAATTTTAGCCATTCTGACTGGTATGAGGTGGTATCTCATTGTGGTTTCAATTTGTATTTCCCTGATGCCAAGTGATGTTGAACACTTTTTCATGTATCTGTTGGCCACCTGGATGTCTTCTTTACAGAAATGCCTGTTCATGTCCTCTGCCCATTTCTTGATTGGACTATTTGTTCTTTAGGTGTTGAGTTTGAGAAGTGCTTTATGGATTTTGGATACTGGCCCTTTATCTGATATGTTCTTTGCAAATATCTTCTCCCATTCTGTCAGTTGTCTTTTGGTTTTGTTGACGGTTTCCTTTGCTGTGCAAAAGCTTTTGATCTTGATGAAGTCCCAACAGTTCATTTTTGCCCTTGCTTCCCTTGTCTTTGGTGATGTTTCTAGGAAGAAGTTGTTGTGGCTGAGGTCAAAGAGGTTGCTGCCTGTGTTTTCTTCAAGGATTTCCTGTGGGACCATTTGGTGTTTACAAATTCTTTTAATTTTTGTTTGTCCTGGAAGCTTTTTATCTCTCCTTCTCTTTTCAATGATAGCCTAGCTGGATATAGTATTCTTGGCTGCATATTTTTCTCATTTAGTGCTCTGAATATATCACGCCAGTTTTTTCTGTCCTGCCAGGTCTCTGTGGATAAGTCTGCTGCCAATCAAATATTTCTACCATTGTATGTTACAGCTTCTTGTCCCGAGCTGCTTTCAGGATTTTCTCTTTGTCACTAAGAATTGTAAGCTTTATTATTAGATGATGGGGTGTGGACCTATTTTTATTGATTTTGAGGGGTGTTCTCTGTGCCTCCTGGATTTTGAAGCTTATTTCCTTTGTCATATTAGGGAAATTCGCTACTATAATTCACTCCAATATACCTTCTGCCCCTTCTCTCTTTCTTCTTCTCAATTATTCTAATATTATTTTGTTTTATGGTATCTCTTATCTCTTGAATTCTCCCTTCATGGTCCAGTAGTTATTTGTCTCTCTTTTGCTCAGCTTTTTATTCTCCTTCATTTGGTCTTCTATATCACTAATTCTCTCTTCTGCCTTATTTATCCTAGCAGTAGGAGCCTCCATTATTGATTGCACCTCATTAATAGTGTTTTTTTTTTTTAATTTCATCTTGGTTAAATTTTAATTCTTTTATTTTTCTAGGAATGGATTTTATTTCTCCAGAAAGGGTTTCTCTGATATCTTCCATGCCTTTTTCAAACCCAGCTCACACCTTGAGAATCATCGTTCTGAACTCTAGTTCTGACATATTACCAATGTCCATATTGATTAGGTCCCTAGCCATCGGTACTGCCTCTTGTTCTTTTTGTGTGTGTGGTGAGTGTTTCTGCCCTGTCATTTTATCCAGGTAAGAATATATGAATGAGAGAATAAAATATGAAAAGGGTGGCAAAGACCCCAGAAAAATGTACACTAACCAAATCAGAAGATATATATATATATATATATATATATATATATGTGTGTGTGTGTGTGTGTGTGTGTATATATATATATATATATATATATATATATATATGGCTAATAGAACAGATCCACCTATTTCATTTTGGGTTTATTTTATTCTCTTAGAAGAAAATACCTCCCAAAATTTTAAAGAAAGAAAAGCTTATACATATTCAAAAATAAGGGTTAACATGAAGGGATGGAATATGACTATAAAGATGAAAATTTTTTAAAAAATTCTAAAAAGGAATTGATAAGATAAGTTGGTTGGAAAAAGAAAAGAAAAACGAGGAGGGGATGTACTCAAGCTGGAGGCTAGAACAAAGCCATGTGTTAGATTAGGGTATATTTTGATCTATTAGAAGAAATTGTATCCCAATTTTTTTAGAAAAAAAAAATACCTATATGTATACAAAAACTAAGGTTAAATACAATGAAGGGATAAAATATGACTATAACAATGAAGATTTAAAAAGTGGGTTTTTTTGTTTTTGTTTTCTTTTTTTTTTTTTTTTAAGAAAGGTGTTGTTAAGATAAACTAGTTAAAAATGTTAAACTAGTTAAAATGTTAAAAGAGGAAAGAGGAAAAGTTTAAAAAAATAAAATAAGAAAAAAATAAAACAAAAAAATAACTTTGCAAGACTAAAAGATGATGGGGAAAAAGCCGTGAATTCTATGTGTTGCTTTCCCCCAGCTCTGGAATTCCACTGTTCTCCTTGATCAGTGAGCTTGGTCTTGGCTAGATGTTCTTGCTGATCTTCTGGGGGAGGGGCCTGTTGCAGTAATTCTCAAATGTCTTTGCCCAAGGTGGAATTGTACCACCCTTGCCAGGGGCCGGGCTAAGTAATTTGCTCCGGTTCTCTCTCAGGAATTTTTGTTCCCTGAATGCTTTCCCTACCGCTTTGGAGGATGGGAATGAAAATGGTGGCCTCCCAATCTCCAGCCATAGTTGCCAAGAGCTCAGGGCCCCACTCCTCAGTGCACCCTGAGAGATAAGCAATCACTCCTGTATTCCTGGTCTCTGGGCCCACTCCAAGCATTCTATTGCTGGCACATGGCCCCTTTTGGAATCTCCAAACCTGGCAGATTCCTGCAGCACACTCCTGTGGCACTCCCCCCAGGGAAGGGAGGTGAGTCTCCCTGGATCTGCCACTTTTGGGGTCCCTGTCTGAAGAGCAGTGGGCCAACTGTGTCTTAGATCATGGTTTAAGGTAATGCCAAACTGAAAGCTCACTCTTTGGCTCCATTTCTGTGGCTGGCTTCCCCACTCGGCTACCTGGCAGCTCTGCCACACTCATACCCCCTATCTTTCTGCAACCCTGTGGGATCTGAGACCACACTATCCCTGCAAGGGCTCCACCCCCGCTTAGACTCTGGAGCAGTATCCCTCAGTGGAGCAGACTTCCAGAAGTCCTTGATTTTGTGTTCCACTTCTCCACCACTTGCCAGGAGCTGACCCCTCCCCCCACGGTCTATCTTCCTGTGGCTTCAGATTCACCTCTCCACACATCCTACCTTTCAGAAAGTGGTAGATTTTCTGTTCCTAGAGTTGCTGCTCCTCTTCTCTTCTATCTCCTGTTGAGTTTGTAGGTGTCTGGAATGGTTTGATACCTATCTAGCTGAACTCCTGGGATCTGATGTCATTTCAGTCTGCTACTCCTCCACCCTAGTGTGCATTTTTGTACTGGGAATAGACTCACTTTTCTTTAACTTGTCAGAAAGGCTAATGAGCTAATGTTGAGAAAGCATATCAAATGCAAAATAGACATTTGAGAGATTTTCTACAGGTTTTATTAAAAGCAAGTAGAGGGTGTTCTATTGAACAAACATGGGATATATGTTGATATTGAGTAGTGACAGTATCTTTGAAGTTCCTGGCATCCCCAACTTTGAAAGAATTTAGAGTCTTAAAAATTAGTCCCTGATAAAACAAATAATCCCTATTTCTTTACACTCTAAAAATGCTAGTGTTTGATATACTTCATCACTGTGTTTAAAATTGTGAACTGAAAAATGGAGAGAGCTATAAGCATTATGTAGATAATCTACTTGGTTATAAACATTTGGGGTTAGGGGGTACAGAGTTTTCAAATTTCCAGGTCTCATCAAAAAAACATATTTTATATCACTTGCAGCACCAATACAGATCTTCTAATCTTGTTGACCTTCCTAAAAGTATCTTCTGGTTTTTAACAAATTGTCCAAAATAGACCACTAAAAAAAAAAAAAAAAAAGAAAGAAAAGAAAAGAAAAAAAGAACAGAGATGTTCTCACAAAAGTGCCTGAGATTTATTTGACTTAACAAATGAATATTAATTATATTCATTGTATTAGATATTTTAGATACTCTTAAGTCATTTAAAATAGATTTTCTAAAACAGTTTAAATAGGAAATATGTAATCAAATGAATAAGGGTCACTATATTATATACCCAAATAAAACTAAGCATACAAATAGGAAAATGACATTTAATTACACAAACAGAAATTTTAAAAAAAAATGAAAGAGAGCATTTTACTCTTTTTATGGTTATCAGGATTCTAGATATACACAGATATTTAAAACATGAAAAATGATTTAATTCTTATTTAAGCCTATTCATAACACTCCAATTATGTTTTTAAGTCACTTGATGTGTTAATGATAATCACCATTATTAATATTTTTTATGCTTCTGCACATCCTAAGGTCAAAGCAGTGATGAAAGAGAGCTTTAGTTGTGTTTTGTATCTTCTAAATTTAAGATTTTGGTTAATAATTCTCATAAATAGTAAACTATTAAATCTCACAGAAAACTCACTTTCCTATGATTTTGTTCCAAAAGCTTGCTCTTGTATTTAGAAAATGTTTTTGAGAGTCTACTAATATGCCAGTAACTTATTCAACTCTGTAACCATAACAGTAAATAATACAGGGAAAACTCTGCCCTCGTGTAGCTTATATTTACTCAGGGGAAAGCAGACATAAAGAATTGTTGGGGGGGGCTGGCTGTACAGAGGGCAGAGGCACAGTCCCCAGGGCAGTGCGTGCCCCCAGCTCCCCCCCTCCCCTATCCACAGCCTCCTGCCCCCAGGTGAGCCTGGGGCCCCAGCAGCACCAGCCCACCTGGTGGAAAGTCTACATCCACAACCTCAGGGCAGAGGACACTGTCAGGACATGATCATCATGGGCTAGAAGACTTGCCCTCCATCTGAACCGCCATCCAGAGAAAAACCTTTAGCATCACACCCTCTGAGGTTGGTGTCCCAGTAGGCAAAGACCATGTTTTTTCATGCATGGGTTGATTTGGGAGCCAGAAATGTTCTGCAGTCTGGGACCCACTATTACAGGATGGAGAATTGACCAAGGATCTTCATACCAAGAGCACGGGAGGAGTTCCCACTTTCAGAGTCACTGTCACCATGCCTGCCAAGACACGAGTCCTGCTGATGGGCAAAGAAGATATCCAGGGTGGTATGAATAAGAAATCTATAAAATGACCTCCCACCTAGGCATTCCCAGTGCTGACCTCATCTGTCCCTTTCCCCCCGTGACGCCCCATTGTTTTTGCTCCCCTCTCCTTCCCACACACATACATACACATTTTTTTGGGTGGGGGGTCATTACCCAAATCCCTTATTGCTACCAAAACCACATGGGCTGGGGGCTGGGGCTGAGTGAACAGATACCTCCCCCCCTACCCATACTCTTGTGTGTGGTTGGAAAACATTTTGTATTTTGTGTTATTTTTTTTTCTTTTTCTGAAAAAAAAAAAGATAAATAATAAAAAAAAATTTAAAAGATAAATAATAAAAAAGATCTACTTAAAAAATTAAATCTTACAAGGATTATGAACAGTGTGACAGAGAGTGAATTAGATCAGGAACAATTTAAACAGAATGGTAAGTATGGCTTGCCGAGGTGTTAACCTATGAGCAGAGACCAGATGACAAGAAGGCTAAGAGCGGATAGCAGGGCACCCAGCAGAGGACTTACAGATAGTGTGCCCAAAGGAGATTTGCATGTTTAAGAAATGGAAAGTCCTGTGGCTGGAGCACAGCTGTGTAGGAAACGGATGGTAGAAGAACAAATAAGGCAACCATCAGAACTTTTAAGGAGCTATTTGCATAGTCCAGGTGAGGCTGATAACACTGATGTGTGGACCAGGTGGTAATAATAGAGATAGAGCTGTGTAATCAACATTCAGAATAGATTCATTTCTTGACTCTTAAGTCTTTCATTAAATTGAACCTCTGCAAGCATTTGCTCTTGATATTACAATTTTAGATTCTAGTGTATCCCTTCCATTAGTGTTGATTCCTAATTAATATAATTTACTTGTTTTTCATCTAATCAGCAACAGCATTGACCAGGTTGGGGGGAAAAAAAAAAACAAAACTACATCTGGATAGTAGTAAATCAGTAAATCTGAGACTGTTTATACTTTAACTTCTGAGCATGGCACTAGAAAAGGAGGACCATAATTTTTAAAAATATAATTTTCTTTCATATAAATTAAATACAGTGAATTTGGCAGCTCTTCCAATGTTGGAGGCCAATTTGCTGAATAAGTTATTTTGACAAACTGACTAAAATTGGAAATATGACCAAGAAATTTATTTGTGAATTTTTAATTTTTCCTTTAACAAAGATTTCTAAATACATCTCTAAAATCTCGATCATGAAACATTTAACAGGAGATCACGTTAGTGGAACAAATTTTATATGTCAGTATTACTGTACATAATTCTACCTTTTTAAATGCACGTCAATGGTCCATTTCTAACTTTTAATTTTAGAAGATGGAAATCCCCATTATATATGGAAGAAATATGGGCTATGCATATATAATACATATTTTCATGCAAAAGAACAGAAGTCATGCATTTGGAGATCTGAAATAGCTTTACGTGTTTCTACTCCAGTTCCTTTCTTTGAGGTAGAACTTTATTCGAGCCATTCTAAATCGTTTTCTACCATAGCTCAAGCCCTCTCATGCCTGTAATAATAGCCATATATAGAATAATAGAATACTAAATCTCTTTAACTGGCTTTGATTTTTTTGAAAAAGATATTTAATTCAATATTTAATTTAACATAAGGAGAATGCCTGGTCAAATAATGTATTTTTATATCTAAGTTGTTACTTTTATAAAACTGCATTATACCCATCTCCCACATCTTCAATATTTCCCAATAATTTAAATTTTATATTGATAGTTTCAATAAAAGTTCCACCTAATGTATATTTTTCACTCATTTCGAGCTTCTTTATCTGGACTTTACTGTCCAATCTACTCAAACTCCTCTGGGGGAAAAAAAAATAAAATAAAATAAAACAAAACAAAAACGCTAAATAGTCCAATACCTGCATTAGTGCACAATATCTGCCACGGCTTTCACATAAAAATACCCCCTGTTCCTCTATACCCTTCTAGATACTGATCTGTCAAAGTTGAACAAAGTTCTACCTCTGTTATGACACCTTTCGTGACTATTCAGTCAGTTCTGTCTCTTTGTCCCTACATAATTTATTCTGTAAGATTCACGTGAGACTTAATTGATAACTGTCCTTTTTTGCTTCTTTGTTTTGGTACATGTTTATCTCCTGCTTCTGGACTACAGGATCATTTTTTTTTTTTTTCCTTTTCTGGTTTCAATTCGTTCAGATGGGCACATATATTCTCCATTTGAGCAGTACTACCCATCAATGAATACCCATTTCATTTTACTTATTTTCTTTCTGACCAGTGTGGGTGCTTAATTTGATGACTATTCTGTACCAATTTTTAGAGTACAGAATAGAGATAAGTATTTCACTCAACTACACTTAGAGTTTTATGTTCTCTTCTAGTCGCCATTCAGTGGGACAGAGATAAGAAATGTCTTGCCCACATTTCAGAAGTAAGAATTTCCTTTTTGTCAACTTTGACTTCTCTTTGGATATGAAGAAAGCAAAAGACAAAAAGAACTCCACAAAGAAGTCATGGGAAGAACATCTAACTTGCAAACTCCAACCTGTGTCAGGAAAAGTAAAATAGAAAAAGAGACTTCTAGTAAACCAAAGTTAACAAAGAACCTTAGAGAATGGGACCAAAAGGAAAAGATCTATGAAAGAAGACAAAACTTCCTATTCAGAAAAGACAACATAAGGCAATCGAAGAGTGAGGCTTCAGAAGAAGATACTGATTCCTCTAGTACCTTCCAAACTACTACCAGCCAATCTGCTTGACCGAGACATCTTTTGGTCTGGTACCAAGAACCGAAGCACCACAGACCAGAAATGAGATGCAGTTAAATGACTCCGCAAATATGCTTACCCTGATCGAAAGATGAACATTCCTGTCACTGCAAAGGAGGCCAGGGTTGTCACAGGGTCACAAAGGAGATCAAAGATGGATAATGGGGAAATGTCCCTGGAAAGTTTCTGGGGGAAAAGGGTATCTTCTGATGGAGATACCTTCATGAAGTGGCTGCTCCCCCTGAGGATAGAGGGTGTCTTCCCTTGTCTCTCCTAAAGAGAGTTGATACTGTTGTGACAGCTTCAGCTCCAGAGGCTGCTTTTGCTTCCAGGTCCAGAATTGCAGCCAGGACTGGGAAGATGGAGACAGGGGGATCACCACAGGAAGCCTATGGGCTCAGGCAGTGCACAGTCCCTGCAGAGAAAAAGTATTGGGTTCACCTGCAATTTCATGCAGGGCTAGTCCGGGTGCCTGAAAAACAGAGGAGAGTGTGTATACCCTTCTTGCTCCTTGCCTGTGATTTTCCATGTGCTCCCTCCCCTCTGCACCTGGAAGACAATATGCTGTGCCCCAAATGGGTTCGGAAGAATAAGGTGTTAATGAAAAGCCTCCAATGAGATTATAGTAACAAGAAAAAGGGTACAACTGTGATTATAATTCATGGTAGAAAGGGAACTACATTCAGTTCCACAATATCATTGACAGCTGGTCGGCAGGCTGCCCACACCTTCCACACGTCCCGCTTACGGGGCACACAGGCTGGTGGATCCAGATGTTACCCTCACACCCCTAACATGGCCTGTGGCTTCGTGGGTTGGGATTCAGAGGCTCTTTTTTTTTTTTTTTTTAAGATTTTATTTATTTGACAGAGAGATCACAAGTAGTCAGAGAGTCAGGCAGAGAGAGAGGGGGAAGCAGGCTCCCCCCTTAGAGTCCAATGTAGGGCTGTATCCCAGGACCCTGAGACCATGACCCGAGCAGAGGTTGGAAGCTTAACCCACTGAGCCACCCAGGTGCCCCCAGAGGCTCTTATGTCTGAAATTGCAAAACATTATAGAAATTACCATTCATTCCACTTAATAAGATGAAAACATCATTCCTACTACCAAATGCTTATGCGTTTGAAATAGAAGTGACCTTAACAGTTCTTTTGAAGTGGGAGCCTGAGCTGAGCATCGTGGAGGAGAGGAGGACACAACCCAGGTGTGCTTACATGCTGGATTTCCCTTCTCCAGGGATTCTGAGTCCTCTAGAGGCTGCTACCTTCTCAGTTTCATGACTTCAAAATGTTGAGTATTTTATTTTATTTATTTTATTTTATTTTTTAAAATGTTGAGTATTTTAGACCAAAAAGAAAGCTGTTATTCTTTCCTCATTCCCCAAAACATACTCTTAATATACAAAACAACACTTTTTGACATTTTCTTAATAACCTGAGACTGTTATTTGTGTGCCTCTGCAGTAAAAACACAGGATATTTTGCAGGGATTATTTCTGCTTAGAACTATTATGTATGTTTCTGCTACTTAAAAATGTTTAAAGGTGCTTTTGAATCATAAATACAATATATTGGATTTTAAATCTGTATATAAAATCATCTATTGTATATAACAAACTACATGCATTGCAGGCAAATTTTTGTTAATATTCTTAAATCAGGATTGAGCCAAAAATCATGATTTCCTTTGGCATGATTCTTTTTATAAAACCACTCAAATTAATTATGATTAACATACAAAAAGCTGTACATTTAATATACATAATTTGATGAGTTCGATTCATTTTTACTTTTGTGTGTACTTCCTGATCTTATTGTCCTGTCTTATTGACTCTTAGAAAAGATTTTTTTTTCATTCACCTTGTGTTTTCATGGCGGTTTCCAACATTGTTTTATTGTTACGCGTGTTTAGACTATGAGATTTTTTCCCTCCTCAAAATGTACTGGAAAGAGTAGTAGAGTTGGGAAGTTTGTGGCCATCATGACATAGATTTGGGCACCAATCCTCAATAAATGGTAAAAACTAGGGGGAAAAAATGTCTTACCCAAAGAAAGATACAGAGCAAAGCAGGTAAAAAGAGGAACTAAGGAACTAAGAAGGTTCCATGTACTCCTTATTCTTATTGCTCATGCTTTTAAGACAGTGTTCATCATATTACAAGTGCTTGCTAATATGTCCTGTCTCTCCATTTGAACAAAAGTTCTGTATTCAAACTGTCTCAATGTCCAACATTTAGTAAGTAAGGATTAAATTATTTTTCCAGTGTAACAGGTAGAAATTAATTTGCTTCCATGCTCTTCTTGTTCTCTCAGCTATCTCTTTTTCTTGTTGTTTGTTTCCATTTTTGAATCTCTTTTTCAGTCCTCCCTATATTTTCATTGACTTTAAGGTGGGAAAGAAATAAAATTTTAAAAGATCATTAATTTATTTGGGGCCTTTCATCATCTTGGTACATCAGCTGGAAAAGGCCAAATGCAAACCTGTTTGCCAAAACAGCTTATGTATTCCTGTCAATTTCTGCCTGCTGAAAACATACATCTTTCACAGCAGCCAGCAATGAAGAGATCTGGAGCCAAAAAGCATGAGTCTGCCTTCCTTTCCAACTCATATCATGTTGTACATTTGGAACCAAGAGCTAAGATATTTTATTCCTCTCTTATCACCAAAAGAAGCTTAACTGTTTAATGATGCCTTTCAATGTAGGTGATTGGCGAAGCTCAAAGAAGCATTATACGTGATTTGACCATGAAGTCTTGACATAGTTCATCAAGTTACCTGAAGATGCACTATTTGTAAAAGGAATGATTCAGTTAACAGCCCTGGAAAAACAAATTCTATAAAACTTACTGACCAAGAAGAAAACAATTAGGCAGTAGCAGTATGTAAATCCCAAGCTAGACCATAGTTCCAACATCCCAATGACCTAAGACTTGTGATCATAAGGATATAGGTAGTGTATCTATAATGTAACAATAAGCATGGGTCCAAGACAGGTGTATGGTGTTCAGCATCCTGTGCCTCTGAGAATGACAGAGCTAAGTTTAACAATGCAAATGTATTTGACACACATGCAGCTTTAACAATCATAAACTCTCTTTTAGGACCAGTTCCAGTAATTGTACCTAATACACAAATACACAGCAGGGCCACCATGTTTGCCAGTATATTGTGTACGGCTTGCGAGCACACTATTACTACCTTGGAGTTTAGCAATGGGGTCGTCGTAATGCACAGAAGACAGGATAAAAATTTTTTCCTAAATATTTTGGCTTTTAAAGATACACAGTCTCTCAGACATCCTCTCTCTCTGTATCTGTATATATTACGTATATGTATGTGTGTGTAGGTGTAAGTGTATAGATACAGGTATAGAACTAGATAAATCTGTATCTTTATATCTTTATACCTATAGTTCTATATCTCTATCTCTATTTTTATATTTATCATCTATCATCTATTTATCTTTTATCTATTTATTATCTATTTATCTATCTATCTAATTCAACCTATCTATCTAGAGAACCAAGCATCCTGTGTACATTCCAACCTAGAGAACGGGGCCAGTAGAGTTTCTGTTTAGAGTTTCATAAATGTAATGTGAGTTGCCATTTTATAATTTTTTAAATTTCCAAATATTTTCTTAGAGAGTTACTCTTTTAAATTAAGATGCTTCCAATTGTATTCAATACATTGTTACCTTCGAGCAATAGTAAAAAAAAAAAAAAAAAAAAATTGATCCAGAATTTTAATGAGTTATAAATTATTACATTAAAAAAAAATTTGTAAATTCACTCAAATGTTTAACACTTAATTTTTATTATACTTTATTATCATTCACACCACTAGATTTCACCTCTTTTGACTTTTGGTATAAATAAATAATTTTGAGATAAATAATTTAAGGATAGACTTAAGAACATTGTATGGGAATGAATCGCTGAAATTTGGAAGAATTAAAATTGAAACAATTGAGGACAGTAACCTTATATATACAGGCAAGAATGTATTTCTTATGGGGCACCTGGGTGGCTCAGTCAGTTAAACGTCTGTGTTTAGCTCAGGTCATGAACTCAAGGTCCTGGGTTTGAGCTCTGCATTGGGCTTCCTGCTCAGCAGGGAGTCTGCTTCTTTCTCTCCATCTGCTCTTCTCACTGCTTGTTCTCTCTGTCTTTCAAATAAAGAAATAAAATCTTTTTAAAAGAAGAATGTAGTTCTTATGGGTATTAAACTGCTGAGACTATGTATTAACTTTATTTCTCTTGCAACTCTTAGGAACTAGTGTGTAAGTTCAGGTATTAACTTGCCATGTTTTTTTCCAGTCTATAGAAAGATATAGGTTATTTTTTTCCAGTATTAAGTAAATGCTTAGTCCAATTTAAATATATAAAAATGTTACATTAAAAAAGAGACTGTATATTTCACCTAACTAAGCAACCTAATCACCTAATAAAGCTGTATTTGATTTTTCCCCATACCATTAATAAAGTTTTAATTTATATTTTTGGGGGTACCTTGGTGGCTTAGTCAGTTAAGTGTCTCACTCTTGATTTCAGGTCTGGTCATTGTCTCAGGGTTGTGAAATCAAGCCCCTCAGTGGGCTCCAAACTGGGCATGGAACCTGCTTAAGATTCTCTCTCCCTCTTCCATTGCACCTTCCCCCTGACCCCCTCTCTCTCCCTCTCTAAAATAAATAAATACATAAAGTTTTATATTTTCCCCTTTACTAGTTATCTATAGTCTCCTAAAATTTGATGAAAGATTAATTTAACATCATTTGCTGTCTAATTAAAAGCCAAGATAAATATAATTTTATAAATACATACTGCCTTAATGTATTATTCAACCTCTTTAAGAAACCTATCAACATATGGAGGAAAATATGAGTGATATTAGTGGTTCTCAAAGTTTGGTCTCAGACCACCGGCAACAGGATCACCTGCAAACCTGTGAGAAGTACAAATTACTGGAATCAATTCAACACCTGTTGAGTCAGAATCTTTGAGGTGGGTCCCAGAAATCTTTCTTTAAGAAAAGAAAAAGACCCTGATTTATAGTATTTGTCTATTTCGGTGGCATAGAAACTCACACCACAGCCAATTTCAAGATATAAATGCAACGTTACTGAGTACAGAGCTGGGAAGTCATTTACACCACTGCCTGTAGATGATGTCGATGCACACTACAGTTTTAAAAGCACTAAGTTGAACTACAGGGAAGTAGGTAATAGGACAGGTGTGGACAACAGACATATTTGAGTTTGTTGGATAAGGTGTCTGCCACTTCCCAGCTTACATCTTTGGTCTTGGGCAAGTTACATTACTTCTGTATTCATCCATTTCCTTTTCATAAGGGTCAATGAAAGTGTCTGTATAATAGTGTGAGAATCAAAGGAGTTAATTTGAATAGAATGGATTTGCATCCCATACAGGATTTAAGTTGTAAAATCAATCCTTAGGGCTTAATTCTCTATAGACCAAAGTCACCCTACCAAATTCCTTAAGCATGTCTAAATAAAGAGATCTTTCTTTGGTCAAGCACCAGATGCTACCATTGGCTTGTATTTAGATTGCACTGTATAAAAACTTATTTTTAATACAAGACTAGCATAGAGTTTAGTGTGGCTCATTCTGTGGGAGGTCCATGAACCAAGTTTAATGCAGGTGCAATTCACACTTTACATTTCTGGACATAATGGATTTAAAATTATTTTTTCTATTGTTATCATCATTGCTGTTGTTGGTGTGGTGGTATTATTTTTTTGTTTGTTGCTTCTGTCTTTTAGGGAATGCAGAGTACAATTTTGAAATTAATTTAAATCCCAAATATTGGAATTCTTTATGCTGAAGTATTTAATACAGTTTAATTAATGCAGTTCTACTGCAATTCAAATGACCTATCATGAATCATCCATATATTACTTAATATTACTCTTGTTTATGTGGAGGATGCATCTTAAAATCTAGAATGAACAGGGGTGCCTGGCTGACCCAGTCTGTAGAGCATGCGGCTCCTGGTCTTAGGATTGTGAGTTCAAGTCCCACATTGGGTGTAAAGGTTACTTAAGAATAAAATATCTTAAAAAATTTAAAAAAATAAATAGATTTTTAAAAATCTAGCATGAACAGATCTTCAGAAATTCTTGAAAGACCTATACCTCTCCACCCACACAAAAACTTGTCATGAAAATAGTAGTAATGAGAACATAAAACATCCAGTTTATGCCACTCATTAAGTTCGACACATTTCTTAGAATGATGTCAGTCCATTTTAGTTTTACTACTTTCCTGTAAGGATTGCATACAGCTTATCATTCAAATTTCACCAAATATCCCCATTTCTACATTTCACCCTGACACTCCCAACTGTGTAAGTACTCTTTTAGGGAATGCAGAGTACAATTTTGCAATTAATTTAATTTCAAAATTGTGTAAGATCTCATAAAAAAATAAATACAAAAATAAATAATTCCTCTTTTGCCCTGACACTTGCTTTCTTCAAATATATGTACAAATTAACCTATCCCCCCTTCAGTTTAGCTATAAATATGTATTCCCTTTAATCTTTCCTGATAAGGCAGCCTTCCAACCAATTTTGGTGTTCTCATTTCAGAGCTAAATTCAATACATTGAATAATTTAACTCTTATGAGTGAGTTGACGAGACTGAAAATAATGCTTTTTAGTCTGAATTGGAGGGTTTGGGACACACTTAGAAAACCACTCACTACTATAAATGTATAACGAAGATTAACCTGAAAGACATTGATTTTTATCTTGATATATATTCTGAAACTCACTTGAATTTGAACACTTTCAATTCCTATGTACCTAAAAGCAATAATACATTTTTCCCCTGGCCTTTAAAGAATTAATGAAGCTTCCAATATCCATCATATTCGAACAAAATCAATAAGCCTTAGGTTTTTAAGGCTACTGTAATACCTGTTAGAGATATTGGCTATTGGGATGTTTCTTGTTTAATCACTGGATTTGATGGCTAATGATTTTTAAGAAACTGAGGGGCAAATACAACAAGGAAGCTTACGTAGTGATTAATCAAGCTTTATAATGATATTTGTATTCATTTAATTTTATAGGGGGTAATTAGAAATGTTTGCAGATAGCTAATATTCCAGATCACCAAAACCATAAAAAAGATAATTTCTGGTAACAGAGACTTCTTGAATCCTATATCTTTTCAACAAGAATTTAAAATTCTTTTATTTTTGTATATTTCATTTAATAACAGAAAGGGCCCCTCTTTTAAAAATACTTTTTCCTAGCCATCAGTCTTATGTACTTCCAACTCCTGTGTCCATTACATGTGAGATGCTGGGTAAGTGACCTTTTAACTAAAAAGCATGGCCTGATTCAAGGCACTGGTTCAGAATAATTCTAAAAGACTCTAGTAACGGTACTCACTGGATAGAACCCTTTCACTGTTATTGCACTGACCAGGTTTGAGAATGTCTAATTCTAGAGAGTAACAGAGCAGTAGTATGGTTACAATGGAGCAAATGTAGGGTTTCAGTCAGGCTGACCTACATCTGAATCATTCTTTGGTTCTTGCTGTTGTGTGATCTTGGATTTTCAATGTAAGGGATTATCTGAGTTTAAGCTGCTTCTTTAAAAAAAAAAATATGAATGATATCCTACCCCATATGATTGTTAAAGTGATAAGCAAGTGAAGGGCTCAGGATAGTGATTTGTCCTTGATATATAACAGACAAGAACTGTTAATTTATCTCTGTCATATTGTATATCTTTAAGGAACTGGGGGCAGATAAACCATTTATTTGTGTATGCTTATGTATATACAGTTGACCCTTGAATGATGAAAGGTTTGGGGCACTAGCTTCCCCTCATGGAGCCAAAAATCTGCATATAGCTTCTGACTCCAGCACAGATTTACCCACTAATACCCTACAATTGACTAGAAGCCTTAATGATAACATAAACAGTCAATTAACACCTATTCTGTATATGTATTATATACCATATTCTTACAATAAAGTAAGCTAAGAGAAAGAAAATGTTATGAAAAGCATAAGGAAGAAAAAATACATTTACAGTACTGTACTGTATTTATAACAAAACATCCAATTACAAGTGAATCTGCATTCAAACCTGTGCTTTTCAAGGGTCCACTGTATCATACATACATGCGTGTTTTTATGGCCATTGTGAACTACAGTTTGTCTTGACATACACTCTACAAAATGTTTAAGTATAATTTACATATCATAAAACTCTAAGTGAATATTTTAATGAATTTTTAAAAAGACATACACTCATACATCCATCACCATAATTAATAGATAGAACATTTCCATTTCTTCAAAACATTCTCTGTGGTACTTTCCAGTTAATCCCTACCCTATGCCTGGTTGCATGCCACCACTGATTATCTGCTTATGTGGATTATATTTTTCTTTTTTAGAAAATCATATAAATGGGGGCGCCTGGGTGGCTCAGTGGGTTAAAGCCTCTGCCTTCAGCTCAGGTCGTGATCTCAGTGTCCTGGGATCGAGCCCCTCATCGGGCTCTCGGCTCCACAGGGAGCCTGCTTCCTCATCTCTCTCTGCCTGACTCTCTGCCTAGTTGTGATTTTTCTCTGTCAAAAAAATAAAATATTTTTAAAAAATCGTATATATGGAATCCTATAGTAGGTGTTCTATGTTCAGTCTTTCAATCAGCATAATATTCTTGAACGGTATCCCCATTATTGTGCGTATGTCATTCATTACTTTTTATTGCTTACTGGTATTCCATTGTGCCAATATTCTACTTTTGTCTCTGTTTTCAAGAGACTAGGTTGCTTCCAGTTTGGGGTTATTATGACTGAAACAGCTCTGAGCATTCATTCATAAATCTGGTATGGACATGTTTTACAGTTCAGGTATTCCAGTAAGAGGCTGAGATGGAGTTAGGAGTGCAAAAACTGTAATGAGGGGTAAAACCTGTGAAATATAAAGGGTTGGGTGGGTCAGAGGATCATGGAAGATGGTAATGCAGATCCAGAGCTTGCAAAGGAGAAAGGAAATAAAGCAAAATTAGGCAGGGAGAGCCTCAGTGGGCAGTACCTGTGCAAAGAATTCCTGTGAGAGGAGTCATGCCCTATTAGTTTAGGTATTTCTGAGAAGCAGGTACCAGGATAGGATTAGACATACAGGAGATTTATTGGACCTCCTGGGTCCGACGACAAGACTCTTTTCACTTCTGCCTGGGCCTGATGCAAAATTCTTTCAATGTCAACTAATATATGGGCTGGAACAAAATTCCTAGCTGTGGCTCATATATTCCCAGGGATTTTTCTTCCCTCATTGTGGCATGGGATGCAGAATTCAGGAAATGTTTCCCAATTTATAGGGGATATCCAAACATGCTCTTAATAATTGGACTGCTAAAATCTTTAGTTATGTTGCAGGTTCCTAGCTAATGATGGAGCTTATATTCCACTCTCTGGGGTCCATGTATTTTACTAAGGCTTCTCATATGCTAATCACTTCCTACTCATTGTGCCCACTCATTACTTGTCATTGATTTAATAATACAATTTGATGTCCAAATCTCTTCTGCATCTTATGACAGAGCAGAAAATGTATCTGGACTTGGTGCAAAACTCTAAATGTGTACTGTTGACAATGCTATGCCATTATGACTTAGTTATTTTGTATTATTTTGTTTTCATTTTGATCCACTATATTGAGTTATACTTTATATAAGTAATTTTTTTCCAACTGAAGTGTGCAATTAAATATATTTTACAAATACATGGTCAGATTATCACCACCACCACAAAAGATATGTAACATTTCTGTAACCACAAAAAACTTTCCCCTTTAAATTCAACCACATTCCCCTGTCCCAGCTTCAAGCAGCCACTAATTCTATCAGTATGGACTTTCCCCAAATTTCATGTAAGTGAGATAATATAATATGTAACCTATTGTGTCTGGCTTCTTTCACTTAAGATAAAACTTTTGAGATTCATTAAGGTGGCTGCATCCTTTTTTTTGTCTTTATTATCTTTTATTGTCTTTATTATTCTATTGTCTGAGTATAACACAATTTCTTTACCAATTTGTAAATTGATGGTTATACTGAAATATGTTTACTGTTGTTCCCAGAAGATTGATGTTTTTCCATTTTCGACTATGAAGAATACAACTGCTGGGAACATTTGCATACAAGCCTTTGTGTAGACATGTATCATTGTGGGAAGAAAATACAATGGAGTGGAATTGGTGGGTAAAATACTAATGTGTTTAACTTTCTAGTAAAATGCTGAACTGTTTATCAATTAGTTGTATATGATAGTTCTACTTGGTCCACATCCGCACTAATACTTGTCATTGTCAATCCTTTTACTTTTAGTCTTTCTAATGTGCGTTGAGGTATTTCATAGAATTCATTTGTATTTCTTTGGTGACTAAGGATCATGTTCATCTTTTTGTGTACCAGTTTCTTAGATTTACATCTACTTTTAGTAAGTTTTCAAATGCTTACCCATTTTTTTATTGAGTGTTTGTCTTCTTTGTTATTGAATTGTCAGAGCTCTTTATGTATTCCAGAATAATTTATATATGTGATACATGCTTTACAAAGTTTCATCCAGTATCTGGCTTGCCTTTTCAACTTATTAACAAGGCCTTTTAAAGTATCTTTGCTGATGTATAATTGATGTACAATAATCTACACATATTAAAAGTGTGCTATTTTATCAACTTTTACATATATATGTGTACACCACACACAAACACTCAAGAATTATGAAACCATGAAAATAATCAAATAAACACTTCTATCATCCTCCAATTTTTCTTTTGCTCTGTTGAAACCTAGATCTACAACCACCCTTGTCAGCAAGCAAACAATTATTTGATTTTTGCTGTTATACAGTAGCTTGAATTTCCTGAAAATTTATATAAATGAATTCATAGTATATGTATGTATTTTTTCCTGGTTATATTAATTGTTCATAATACTTTTGAGATTCATCCATGCAGTTTTCTGAATCAATACTTCATTATTATGCAGATTATCATTCCATTATAGATATGTAAAAATTTTGTATATTCATGTACATTTTGATGAATATTGACTTATTTTAAATTTTCCTAATACAATCCAAGTCATGGCACCAAAAAAAAAAATTCCTAATACAAATGATGATGTATGAATATTTGCACACAAGCTCTTTTTAGGGGGGGAGGGGCAGAGGAAGAGGGAGAGGAACAATCTTAGCAGGTTCCACACTCAACATGGAGTGCAACATGGAGCTTGATCTCACATCCCTGAGATCATGACCTGAGCTGAAATAAAAGATCAGTTGCTTAACTGACTGAGCCACCCAGGCACCCCTGCATACAAGTTTTTTTGTTTTTTGTTTTTTGTTTTTTTTAATGTGTATATGTGTTTTTTATTTGTGGAGGCACATCTTGGAATAAAATAGCATATGATATATCATATGATATATGAATGTGTAACTTTTAAGAAACTCTATTTTTTTTAAAGTATTGAAACCATTTTACAGCAATGATAATGGGACTCCCTTGTAAATACGTAGTATTGTCTTTTAAAAATTTTTAACTTTATAATGAATGTGCACCCATATCTCCTTTTGTGTGCATGTATGTGTGGGTTTTTTTTTTTTTCAGATTTGTTTATTTGTTTAACATTGATTTCTCTCCTTTTGGAAAAAATCATCTTTGTTATTTTAACTGCATTTCTTTAATAATGTTGTGTGTCTTTTCATGTGCATAATGGCCATTTGTATATCTTCTTTTGTGAGGTAGCTGAGCAAACCTTTTGCCAGTTATTTAATTGAGCTAGTTCTCTTATTATTCAGTTGTAAGAGGTTTTCATCTATTCTGAATTCATGTCTTTTGTATGATTTATGGGTTTCGAATATTTTCTTTCAGCCTGTGGATTGCCTTATTTTATTATTGATGGTATTTACTCTTGATGAAGTCCAATTTTTAAATTACTATTTTTTTTAAATCTGCTATTTTTGCTCTAAGGTCTAACCAAGGGTAGGAAAATTTTGTCCTACATTTGATTCTAGAGATTTTAGTTTCAGATATTAAAGTTTTGTTTGTAATCCATTTTGAGTTTTTTTGTATAAATATACACTTAAGTGTACCCTTTTTTTTAAATGTTTCATTTCTAATTGTGACATTGTGATCCATTGTGATCCATCCAAGTGTGACAAGCGACCCATTGATGGATCAGATAGTAGTTCTATTCTAGAACCTAATGTTATTCTATATGGTGAATATCATTAAGTTCTATAATGGTATTCTATGTACTTAATGTCTATGAATGACATTAAGTACATTCATAATGTTGTATAGTCATCACCACTATCTATTTCCAGAACATTTTCATCATCCCACACATAAATTTTCTACTCCTTAAATAATAACTCTTGGGGCACCTGAGTGACTCAGTAAATTGTCTGACTCTTAATTTTGGCTCAGGTCATGATCTCAGGGTGTAAGACCAAAACACATCAGGCTCTGTGTTGGACATGGAGCTTGTTAAAGAGTCTCTTTCTCACTGTCCCTTGTGCCTCCAACTTCAACCCCAGACTTGTGCACACACTCTCTCTCTCTAAAAATAAAATAAAACAAAATAAATAGAAATTTAAAAAAATAAAGAGTAAGCCTCCATTCTCTCCTCCTATCAACCCTAGTAACTTTGATTCTATTTTCTATATTAGGAACTTGTCTATTCTAGGTAACTCACATATGTAGAATTATACAATATTTTTACTTAGATGTCTGGCTAATTTCACTTGGCATAATGTTTTCAAGGTTCATTCATTTTATAACATGTATTAAAATTCCATTCCTTTTTAAAGTGAATTAATATTCCATTGTTTGTATATTCCACATTTTGTTCATTCATATTCTCCTGGACATTTACATTGTTTTCAGTTTTAGGGTATTATGAATAATGTTGGTATGAACACTGGTGTACAAGTACATGTTTAAGCCATCCCTGCTTTTAATTATTTTACATATGTACCTCTAAGTGGAATTACTAAAGCATATGGTAATTCTATGCATAATTAAAAAAAATAGCCATCCTAATGAGTGTGTAGTACTGTTTCATTGTGGTTTTATTTTTTTAAGATTTTATTTATATATTTGAGAGAGAGAGAAAGAGAGTGAAGGTGGGAGAGGTAGAGGGAGAGGGAAAAGCAGATTCCCCACTGAGTAGGAAACCCAATGGGTCCCAGGACCCTGGGATCATGACCTGAGCCAAAGGCAGATCCTTAACCGACTGAACCACCCAGGCACACTCACTGTGGTTGGTTTTAATTTGCTTTTCCTTAATAATTAGTGGTTTTGAGCATCTTTTCTTGGGCTTATTGGCTACTTTTCTTGGACTTGCAGGCTACTTGTGTATTATCTTTGAAAAAAAATGTCTATTCAAATTATTGGCCCATTTTTAAATTGGATGTTGTTGCTGTTGTTGACTTTTAGGAATTTCCCGTATGTTCTAAATATTGACCCTTACCAGATGTATACTTTCCAAATATTTTCTTCAATCTTGTATATTCTCTATTTTTGTGTGAATAGTATGAAGTCAGAAGTCAAAGTCAATTTTTTTTTCTTTCTATTTCAGATAAGTTGCAGGCCTCTGCATAATTTCCCTAAATACTTCAGTATGTGTATTGTTACCTAATGTTCAATATTTACTTATCAATTCTGTGCAAAATTTATATACATTGAAATGCACGGATCTTATTGCATTTGCTTAGTTTCAAGAAATACATACACCTATTGTAAACAAAATGCCTGTCAAGATACGGAATATTACCATGTTCCAGGAAAGTTCCCCATTGTCCCTTTCCAGTCAGTTCCCACCATCTTGTCCCCACATGTAACGATATCACTCTCTTTTAAACCATTGATTCCATTTGACTTTTCTACAGCTTCAGAAAAAAAAAATGAAAGAAAAAAGAGAATATGCACTCTTTTGTGCAAGGTTTGTTCTACTTAGATTGATAAATTAGATTAAATTCATTCATGTTGCCCAAACCCAGTAGTCTGCACCTTCATCGTGGTGAGTAATATTTAATTTTGTGACTATATCACCCTTTGCTCATCCTTTATTAGTTGACATTTAGGGTATTTCAAATTTTTGGCTGCAATGGTCATTTTATATAGGTCTTCTTTTATGAATATACATTTTCATTTCCCTTGGATACCTAAATGTTCAATTCCAACACATATGAGTTTAAGTTCCTCCACATTTGGTGTTATTATTAGATTTTTACATTTTGTCCATCTGACACCCTGAGAGGTGTGTAGTAGCATCTCACTGGTTTCATTTACATTTCCGTCATGAATAATGATACTGGAGAGTTGTCCAGGTGGTTATTGTCCATGCATATATCTTTTTTGTTGAAGATGTGAGGTAGGAATAGAGGGGTAGTTTTTTGTTCATAGATAGCCCGTTCTTCCAAGATTATTTATAGAAATATTTCCTTTCCCTGTTGGATGGTTATGGTGCCATGATCAAAAATCAAATAGCCATTTTAGTTTGGGTCTATTTCAAGGCTTTCTCCTATGTTCCATTTATCTATGTACTCATCCTAATACCAATACCATACTTTTTTAATTATTATATTTTTTTAGTAAATCTTGAACTCAAACTCTGCTCTTCTGTTGTAAGATTGCTTTGTATATAATATGCTTTTCCCTTTGTATATACAATTTAAAATCAGATTTTCTGCCTTTAGTTAATAGTTTTTAAGGAAAATGATTTTTCTTGCATTGAATCTGTGATCAATCTGTAGAAATTGACATCTTAACAATGTCATGTTTGTCAGTCTATGAATGTCATATATCTCTTCCTTCCTGAGGTACAGAACTCAATTATCTTGTATCCTACCTAAAGTTAGGGAGCAGTGACATTTGCCTGACTTTTTCTATTCATCTTTAGTGTTTTCTGCAGTTCAAAATAGATTCAAATAATACTCCCAAGGAAAGTGCAAAACTAACATGAGTGACTTCAGAACCTTTTGGCAGTTGGTTCAAATCAAGGCTCAGAGCAGCTGGTCAGTCACACAGCGTCAGCAGGACTACAGCCCTGTGAAGGCCAGGCAGGGCTGGGTGCACCTGTCTCCCAGATGCATCTGGTCTGGAGAAGTGTTAATGACCATCTGGACCAACATGGAGAGAACCCAAAGTGTTCCATTTACTTGGAGTTCCAAAATAACTGCAAATAACCACTTAAGTTGTTTTTGAATATGCAGCAAAACAAATTATCAATCTAAACAGAGAATCACGCTCTCCTCTTAGGGCATGCTGCTTTTCAGAAGCAAGAATCAAGATGGGCAAGTCATGATGTAATAAAGCCATAAGTGGATTTTTCAAATTTAATTCTGAGGTTATTTTTGTGTCATGGCCATTATGAATAATGCTTTCATGAACATGAGAGTACAGATTTCTCTGAAATAGTGATTTTTATGTCCTTTGGATTTATACTCAGAAATGGGATTGATGGATCAGATGGTAGTTCTATTTTTAATTCTTGAGGAAACTTCATAATGTTTTCCATAGTGACTGTACCAGCTTACATTCCCACCAAGGGTGCTCAAAGGTCCCCTTTTCTCCATATCCTCAATAGCACTTGTATCACTTGTCTTTTTTACAGAAGTCATTCCAATAGGTGTGAAGTGAGATCTCATTGTGGTTTTGACTTGAATTTCCCCAATAATCAGTAATATTTAGAATGTTTTCATGTACCTGCTGACCATGTGTATGTCTTCTTTGGAAAAAGGTTCACTTCAGTCCTTTGCTTATTTTTAATGGAATTATTTTATTTCATTTCTTTTTGGGTTTTGTTTTGTTTTGTTTTGCTTGTTTTCCTATTGCGTTGAATGAGTTCTTATTTTTTTTAACTTAATATAATTTTATTTTTTTTCAGTGTTCCAAAATTCATTATTTATGCACCGCACCCATCTTTTCACCATTGAGGATGGTATTTGCTGTGGGTTTTTCATAGATAGATTTTATGAAGTTGAGGAATGTTTCCTCTATCCCTATACTTTGAATCGTTTTAATAAGAAGCAGATGCTGTATCTTGTCAAATGCTTTTTCTGCATCAGTTGAGAGGACCATGTGGTTCTTCTCTCTTCTCTTATTGATTTGTTCTATCACACCTTTTTGTTGGGGTCTTTGCCTGGTTTGGAGATCAGGGTAATAATATTGACTTCATAGAAAGAGTCTGGAAGTTTTCCTTCTGTTTCTATTTTTTGAAACAGCTTCAGGAGAATAGGTATTATTTCTTTTCTGAATGTTTGGTAGAATTCTCCAGGGAATCCATCGGGTCCTGGGCTCTTGTTTTTTTGGGAGGTTTTTGATCACTGCTTCACTCTCCTTACTAGATATTGGTCTATTCAGGTTGTCAATTTCTTCCTGATTCAATTTTGTAAATTTATAGGTTTCCAGGTATGCATCCATTTCGTTTAGGTTGCTTAACTTATTGGCATATAACTGTTGATAATAATTTCTGATGATTGTTTCTATTTCCTTGGTGTTAGTTGTGATCCCTCCCTTTTCATTTATAATTTTATTAATTTGGGTCCTCTCTCTTTTCTTTTGGATTAATTTGGCCAATAGTTTATCAATCTTATTGATTAAAAAAAAAAGCTTCTAGTGTCATTGATGTGTTCTACTGTATCCCTAGTTTCTATCTCATTGATCATTTCTCTAATCTTGATTATTTCCCTTCTTGTGTGAGGTTGGCTTAATTTGTTGTTGATTCTCCAGTTCTTAAAGGTGTAGAGAAAGCTGGTGTATTCTGTATTTTTCAATTTTTTTGAGGGAGGCTTGGATGGCTATGGAATTCTCCCTTAGGACCACCTTTGCCGTTTCCAACAGGTTTTTGTTTTTTTGGTTTTTTTAAATTTTATTATTTATTTGACAGACAGAGAGATCACAAGTAGGCAGAGAGTCAGGCAGAGAGAGAGGGAGGAAGCAGGCTCCCTGCTGAGCAGAGAGCCCGACGCGGGGCTCGATTCCAGGACCCTGAGACCATGACCTGAGCTGAAGGCAGAGGCTTTAACCCGCTGAGCCACCCAGGCACCCCTCCAACAGGTTTTGGACCGAATTGTCTTCATTCTCATTGGTTTCCATGAATTGTTTGAGTTCTTTGATTTCCCAGTTAATCCAAACATTCTTAAGCAAGGTCGTCTTTAGCTTCCAAGTGTTTGAATTCCTTCCAAACTTTTTCTTGTGGTTGAGTTACAGTTTCAAAACATTGTGGTCTGAGAATATGCAAAGAATAATCTCAATCTTTTGATATTGGTTGAGCCCTGATTCGTAACCCGGTATGTGGCCTATTCTGGAGGAAGTTCCATGTGTGCTCTAGAAAAATGAGTATTCTGAAAAACAACCTGAGGGTTTTGAAGGTGTGGGGGTGGGACGTTGGGAGAACCAGGTGGTGGGTATTAGAGAGGGCACGGATTGCATGGAACAGTAGGTGTGGTGCAAAAACAATGAATACTGTTACACTGAAAAGAAATAAAAAAAATTAAAAAGAAAAGAAAAATGAGTATTCTGTTGTTTTAGGGTGGAATGTTCTATATATATCTATGACATCCATCTGGTCCAATGTGTCATTCAATACCCTTGTTTCCTTATGGATTTTCTGCTTGGGTGATCTATTACTGAGAGTGGCATGTTAAGATCCCCTACTATTAATGCATTCATATCAATATGACTCTTTGTCTTGATTAACAGTTGTCTTATGTAGTTGGCTACTCCTGTATTGGGGACATAAACATTTACAATTATTAGATCTTCTTGGTGGATAGACCTTTTAAGAATGATGTAGTGTCCTTCTTTATCTCTGACTACAGTCTTTAGTTTAAAATCTAATTTATCTGATATGAGAATCACTACCCCAGCTTTCTTTTGAGGCTCATTGGCGTGAAAGATGCTTCTCCATCCCTTTACTTTCAGTCTGGGTGTATCTGTAGGTTCCAAATGGGTCTCTTTTAGACAACATATGGACGAGTCCTATCGTTTTATCCAATTTGCAACCCTGTGCCATTTTATGGGAGGGTTTAGGCTGTTTACATTGAGAATGATTATTGAAAGATATGTTTTTATTGACATCATGTTGCCTGTGAAGTCCTTGTTTCTATAGATTATCTCTGTAAATTTCTGTTCTATGACACTCTTGGATTCTTTCTTCTTTTACAGAAACCCCCCCCCCTTAATATTTCTTGTAGTGCCAGCTCAGTGGTCATATACTCTTTTAAACCTTGTCGGTCTTGGAAGCTCTTTATTTCTCCATCCATTTTGAGTATCAGCCTTGCTGGATAAAGTATTCTTGGCTGCATGTTCTTCTCATTTAGTGCCCTGAATATGTCTTGCCATCCCTTTCTGGCTTGCCAGGTTTCTGTGGAGAGGTCTGACATTATTCTGATGGACCTTCCTCCATACTTAAGGAATCTGTTCCCCCTAGCTACTCTTAAAAGCTCTTGTCTAAAATTATGAGTCATCAGTCTTGCAATCAGGTACCTTGAGGTCTTTCTAGATTCTTTCATCTTTGGGGGTGATCCTTCTACCTCTAGGACATAAACGCTGCTTCCATTCCCCAGATTGGGAAAATTTTCATGGAGAATTTGTTCAACCATATCTTCTAGTCTTCTTTCTTTCTCCTCCCCTTCAGGGATCCCAATAATTCTGATGTTGGAATATTTCATGGTGTCATTTATTTCCTTAATTCTGTTTTAATGGCTTCTAAGCTGTTCCAGGCCTCCTCCTGATCCTTTTCCTCTATCAGTTTGTCCTCTAGATCACTAATTCTTCCTCAGTTACCCTAGCTTTTAGAGTATTTAGATTAGATTGGATCTCATTGATAGCATTTTTAACTTCTTCCTGGTCAGCTTTCGCTTCTGCCCTAATTGATTCCATGTTGTCATGAACGGTTTTCTCCAACCTAGCCATTGCCTGGATAATTGTTACCCTGAATTCCCTTTCTGACATACTATTTATGTCCATATCCAATAGCTCTGATGGAGAGGGCACAGTCTCTGAATTTCTCTTTTGTTGGGTGCTCCTCCTCCTAGTCATTTTGGTGAGAGGTGGTTGAGGGGATGTGTAGCTGAATATATCAACCATGACCCAGGCAAGGCGCACCCTGGAATGCTTCTGAGCAATCAGAAGTCACCACCAAAAAGAAAGAAAAGAGAAAAAAAAAAAAAAAAGAGAGAGACAGAAAAACAAAAACAGAAACAAAAAACAAAAAACAAAAAAACAGAAGACCCAGCTAGAAAGGGCCCCAAAGGTAAGATTTATAAGGCGCATAAACAAAATCGGACAAACAAAATGACCAACAAAAGTAAATAATAAGGAAAAAAAAAAAAAAAGAGCCCAGCCAAAATGAACCCAAGGATGAGATTTGTATAATACCAGAACAAAAACAAATACACAGAAACACTAACAGAAGAAAAAGATGGGAGGGTTGTTATAAATCCTTGATGCAAGGAGGTTATTTGATTCTTTCTGGGTGTAACTTGATATTGTTGTTAAAGGACTCAACTTTCCAGAGATAATGGGAGATTAAAACTGGTTTATATATAGGGATAGTATTGATTAGGGAAAGAGGATTACCTTGAAGCCTTATATCTATATGTATATTTTAAAAAATAGAAAAGAAAAAGAAAAATACAGGTATATGTATGAAAAAAGTTTAAGTTAAAAGGTTATTGTGGAATATGTTGTATTAAACCTCTAGTTGTAATGGTAAGTAGGTTAAAAATTTTAAAAAGAACAAGAGTAGTGAGAACGAATTAAAAATAAAAGTTGTATCTATGAAATATACAGGTTTTAGGACAATACCGAGAACTTAATATATTGTTTTCCCTTGATATTGGGGTTTTACAGTTTTATGGGGACACTCTGGTGGTTGTCCTCTCTTTCTTTTGGCTGGCTTTCTGAGGGAAGGGCCTGCCATGTTGTTTTTCAGTCTTTCTTGCTTGGGTTGAGTCCTTCTGCTCCCCATCAAGGGGTTGGGCTCTGTGGAAACCTGTTTTTCAGGCATTTGTTCTCTGGAGGTTTTTGATCCTTGGTGGCTTTTTGCGGCTCTTCAGCTTTTCGGAGGTTTAGTAGAAAGCAAACTGCACCCAGACCTCCGTGTCAGAGAGAAGCCTCAGTCTGCTCCCCTCTGGGTGGTCCAGAACACACAGAAACTGCAAACTCTGCAAACTCTGCTGAGCCGTGCAACCTCCCATAGGCAGTGCACATCCCCAGCCATCGTCTCAGGGGTTGCCTGAAGCACCCACCTGTCCCTGCACCCTTGTGCCAAAACCATGAGTGATAATGGTTCTGGGAGCCCACTTCTGGTGGTTGCCTCTGCCGGGAATGCTGTCTTGGGGTAGTTTCTTCAAGTCTGGGCTGGGAGTGTTCAGACTCTTGGCGGGTCCTAGAGACTGCCGGCTAACACCTGCATGGACCATTCTCAGGCACCATGGGGAGTGTGGTTCAGACCCCAGTCATGCAGTGAGTGCGGAGTGCAAAAGTCTGTGGTTCTAGAGAGCACCAACCAGACACCCTCAAGCTGCACAACCCTGGGGCCTGCAGGACAAGGAACTAGAGGATCCGTCGCAGCCACTGTCTCTGGCACAGGTGGTCGCCGGCAGTGGCCATCCTGGGTCAGTGGGCTTAGGCCCATGCCCGTGACCTCCCAATTCCACCAGTTGTCCCTTAAGATCTTTTGCTCTTTTTGAGTGCTTTTAACTAGACTCCAAGTCAATGCTTGTTCCCAATCACAGGGCACTTCCATATTGGGGTGTTACTTTTCAATGGGTTGTTTCTGGTGGCTCCCTCCCCCTTCTGTTTATCCTCTGATATCAGTCTGATCATTCCCAGTAAGCTTTACTTGTCCACTGGCATCTTCTGCCCCCATAGAGATCCAGAAGTGTATAATCCTACATCTCAGGCTGGTTTCATAGGTGTTCAGAGTGTTCTGATAGATAATTAGCTCACTTTAGGGGACCGGTTGAAACAGGGTCTCCTCTTCTCCACCATCTTGCCCCTCCTCTGAGTTGTATGAGTTCTTTATATATTTTGGATTTTAACTCCTTATCAGATATGTGGTTTGCAAATATTTTCTCCCATTCCGTAGGTTGCATTTTCATTTTCCTGATTGTTTCCTTTCTGTGCAGGAGGTTTTTATAGTTTGATATAATCCTACTTGTTTATTTAAGCACATGTTGCCTGTGCTTTTGCCATTATATTTTTAAAAAATCATTGCCAAGACAATCATATAACCAACAATCCCGTTTCTGGTTATATATAAAAAAGAAACAAAATTAATATCTTGAAGAGTTATCTGTATTCATATGTTCATTGCAGCATTATTCACAGCAGACAAAATATGGAAACAACCAAGTGTCCATTGAAGATTAATGAATAAGGAAAGTATGATATATAAAAATGGATATGGACACAATGGAATATTAGCCATATAAAAGAACTTTGCCACTTGCAACAACATGAATGAAACTAGAGGGCATTATGCTAAGTGGAATAAGCAAGACAGAGAAAGACAAATGCTGCATGATATCACTAATATGACAAATCTAAAGAAAAACAAAAACAGAAAAGCTGAACTCATTAAAACATAGGATGGTGGCTTCCAGGGGCTGAGGAGTGGAAGAAATGGGGGAGAAGTTCGTTAAAGGATATACAAATTTCAGTTACAAGATAAACAAGTTCTCAGGGTCTAGTGTACCAACATGGTGAATATAGTTAATACCAGTGTATTGTATACTAGAAATTTGTTGAGAGTAGGTCTCAAACATTCTCATAAAAAAAAAAAAAGTAGCTATGTGAGTTGATGTTAATTAAGTTGATTGTGGGAAGGATTTCACAAGTACACACATATCAAATCATCAAATCATCACATTGTACACTTTAGATATATTATAATTTTTGTCAATTATACTTCAATAAAGCTGGGAGGAAACATAATTCTGATCTTACTCTCCATAACTCACTAAGGCTCATAGCTCTAATTATTGAACACCAACTCTGTACACCTCACCATCCAAGACACTGAAGATAGGGTTATAAAAACCCATCCCTAATTTTAACAATGCTTCCTATTTATTAAAAGATATAAAACACCCATTTTAAAAGATGATAATACACAAGGATGCATACATTAAAGCACCAATATTGACTGCATGGTTGTCACAACAAAGTGATTATGTGATTGAGTGGATGACATCATAAGGTAAAATTGTAAGATAAAAGATCTTTTAATGTGGATAAGGCATTTTGGGGGGAAATGATTTCTCCTGCATTGAATCTGTAGATCAATTTGAAGAAAATTGGCATCTTAAAATTGGCATTTCCCCAAGTGTAAAATGAGGCCAGTCATCCTGCTCCCCTGTCCCCCTGGGATCGTCAAGAGGACCATTGGAGTGCCTGGCAAAGGGAAAGGTGCTGGGAGGGGATGTCACCCCTCACAACCCCTCCCCACCATGCACTGGAGCTGTCACTGTTTTCCAACAGTATGGGTCCCATGAATGAGATCCTCCATGCAGATGAAAACTGACAGTTTTCTCAGACACCACAACATAGCTAGTTGGGATTAAGTATCTCTGGTCTTCAAGGTAACATGTAAAACCTGTCGCTGCCAACAATGTGACTTTATCATTCTTAGGATTCATCCTTTCTTAATCTACTTTGACCAATTCCACTGGATGTTTGACCTCTACTGATTTTCCATCTCACTTAGAGGCTCTGAATACCTGTTCACATATCTGCCAGACACTTTTACCTGGTAACATCTATAGCAAATTTCCAAGAACCTACAATGCAAATAGGTAAATTGAAAGTTAATAGGTGAGTTGAAAGCAATTTTCTAGAAATACCATTTCTGTACTTAAAAAACAAGACCTGCTTTTAAACTACTTACAAACTATCTCAAAGCCTGTATTCAAAAGTAGCTGGAATCAGTGTTAAGGAGTTTAATCAAGGGAACAGTTTTTAAACAATAATACATTAACTGAAAATAAAACCATAAATAAAAGAGATGACCCAGGGGTGCCTGGGTGGCTCAGTGGGTTAAACCTCTGCCTTCGGCTCAGGTCATGATCTCAGGGTCCTGGGATCGAGCCCCATATCAGGCTCTCTGCTCAGCAGGGAGCCTCTCTCCCTGCCTGCCTCTCTGCCTACTTGTGATCTCTCTCTCTGTCAAATAAATAAATAAAAATCTTAAAAAAAAAAAAAAGAAGAAGAAGAAGATGACCTGGCTTTTAAGAAAATACCTTTAGGGTACCTGGGTGGCTCAGTAGTTTAAGTATCTGACTCTTGGATTCAGCTCAGGTCATGATCTCATGGTTGGGATGAAGCTCTCTGGCTGGTTCCACACTCGGTTGGGAGTCTCCTTGATTGTCTCTCTCTCTCTCTCCTTCTGACTCTCCCCACCACCCCCACTTGCATGTATGGTTTCTAAAAAAAAATATAGATAAATATCTGTATCTATATCTATATCTTTAATGTGGGGACAGGTGGAAGATTCGAGGGAGGGAATAATGACAGTGGAAGTCTTAAAAGTAGGGACCATGTTCTTATTCATAAGCTCCACACATGTGACATTCAGTGCAGTGAGTCTGCTGATATTAGGATATACAAGATTCCATCTGATTCTCTGTTTGCACCTGTTGCCTGTGCTATCACTGCACTAATATACTTTCAAAAGTTCATCTTGCCAGAGAATTTCAAGATGAAAAGAAGTATTGAAGTTCCTTATCTGAGGCAGGTACAAAAGACTCATCAATCCTCCCAGGAAACACTTTATAGATGGTTGAGGAGGAGGAAATTTCTAGTGTAAAATGCAAAAATAAAAGTGTAACATTCTAGAATTAATAATTAATCTGGGGATCTGTAGTATTTTATCTAGATTTAAATGAAATTTATTTCCTTCAGAATTTTAATTGAAAGAGAAATAACATCACTAATTATTTACCAGCAGCACCATGCAGCACAAGCAAAAACAACAAAATCAGGGAATTTTATTTCATTTTATATATTCTTATTTTGAATTTTATTCAAATTGTTACCATATTTAATGCTTGTGAATATTTTTGTATAATGGCACATGAAGGGAGCCCTCTTTGGCTGCATTTCATTTATCGTTTTCCCACTAATAAAAACTATCACTTATTAATTCCTAATACCAACTGTTTTCCAAGTGTACACATTATTTATTATATAAATAATAACAATGGTTTACTAATAGGTTTTTAATGAGAAGTGAATAATTGTTCCATTAATATAAGCACACTACTATTTATTTCTCACGAACTTAATCCTCAACTTGTCTTGTGATCTAGTTATAGCATTCTAAATTATATTTATTGGTTCCATTTTATATGCAAGCAATAATCGTATGAATACATGTAAGTTTACACTCACTGTTTACATGGCTCAAATTGCTATATTTTTTCCCAATCTTTGGAAATTGATCCTCTAATTATGTGATAATTACTATTCAGTGATGGGGTAATTATAGAGTAATTGTTAAGTCATTATTGAGTAATAACATTGTAACACCATGAAATTACAGGGTAGATAAATGCATGCCAATTTTTACATACTAAAGCACAGTCCAGAAAATCCAATAATTATATTTTATTGCATTTTAGGAAAGTATACAATAAATCCCACTAACCAGTTTCAACTTTGATATATATTTAGTGAAATTGCTTCAAAATAAAACCTTTATTACTTTTCAGATGAAATCAACTGGCTTAATTTTTGTAGAAATTTAATGGTGGAGACAGAGAGTGTGATAAGAGTTTATGTTTCTTTTTAAGTGTTACTGCACATATTACCTTTTACATTTAAGTAAACTGTATTATAAGGCACAAATGAGATTTCTGAGGAAAATAAAAAACAGTGCCATTATTTTTAATGTAGTTATCTGCTGAATTGGGCACAAACTAGAAAGAGCTAGCTAAGCTTTTATCATTCTAATTTATATACTATATTTACATACACATTCCCACTTGTAGGAAACAAACAAACAAAAAAAAACCCCATGCTTCTGTGGGAAAAGCAGATTCTGAGGGCTCAATTACGTACTTTTGCAAGACTTCAGTGTCATGAAAGGCAAAAAATTCTTGGGGAATTATTCTACATTAAAAGAGAATTAAATCCATGACAAGTAAAAGTAACAAATTATTCAGTTTTGATTCTGGGCCAGAAAAAATAACAGTTATATATAGTATATTATTGAGATAATTGGGGAAACCAGACTTGGGTTATGGATTAATAAGAAGTATTACATATACGTTAATCTTACTGATTGTGTTCACTATATTCGTTTATGTTGGAGAATATACTTGTTCATTGATGACACATTTCACTATTAACTGGAATGTTCTACTATCTTAGGAAAAATAATGTGTGTCTACACACACACACACACACACACACAAACATACACACACACACACACATTCACACATACTTATGGAAAGAGAGAAGGAGGAAGGAAATGAGGGAGAGAGAAAGCAGTAATAGTAAATGTCGACAAGAAGGAGAGAAAGAATTATATAGGTGGTAGGTACATAAATGCTCATTGCAGTCTTGTGTTAGTTTGAAACCTTAGGAGCTTCCTGGGTATAATCTGAAACCATCCCCCGCCTGTGGAGAGCAAAGAAAAACTGGAGAAAGAGCTAGGCCACTCCAGACAGACCAGTAGGTGGCAGGTTTCATAAGCAAGGAAACTTACATACCAGGCTTGTCTTGGGGGTGCCACAAGCATAGATGTCTGCACCTGCCCACTAAATCCTTATACAGGGGCTTTAACTGGGCTGTTACGTATATCATCCAGATAGGTTCGGTACCATATTGCTATCTCAAGGCTATGTCCTGGGTAAGCAGAATGTACATTCCAAAGACAGGGTCAAAGGTAAGGAGCCTCTAATTGCCAGGGTGTGGCTTATAGGCCAACCAGCTACCCTATCCTCTCGGTGACCTTCTCTGACATTTCTCCCCTGTGACCAGCTCTTATGATCTCATATGCCTACCCCGCCTTTGGAAATGTGCCCTGCTTGGTCAGCAACGGGTTTTAGAAGGTTGCAGGTGACTCCTTTGGCAGCTGTCTGGCTGCACAGGAAGCAGATGCCACAACAACAATAGCTATATTTGTATGTGTGCTATAATATCCTCCAGGCCAATGGAGGGAACACATATGATGGCCAAATGATCATACCAGTGGAGAACAGAGCATGCCCATCTGGCCTTGAAAAGAATGAAGTTGGCAATTGTTATCATGAAGCAGATTCTTGCCTGTGCCCTTTAAAAACCCCAGATGCAGTAGCCTAACCACCCAGGTGGAAAACACAGCCAAAGTTTCTTGCCATGAACTACTGGGTTTCATTTGGGGCAACCCAATAAATATCTGGGCAGCATACCAGTCAGTGCCAAACTAGCCGCTATCCTTTAATGTGACAGAATGACTACACAGTTCCAGTGATAGCCACTCCATATTTCTAGTACAATTGGGTTGGCTCTGTTTAGAGTGATTTTTGTTGTTGTTGTTCCCAACATGGGGATGCCTGGGTGTTTAAATGTCCATAATCCAGGGTAAGACACATAAACCCATCCCAAATCTGAGCATAGCCATCCATGGCTCTGATGGTGGTATTTCTAGGACCTCTCTGGTCAGCAGTTTGATGAGATGCCTATGTGGTTTGATTGTCATAAAAAGAATACTATGTCCAGTGTTACTGATAGTCTGTGCCACAGGCCAGATTTCTGGATCAGTTGAATTAATAGTACTCGTTCTAGCTTATTCTTCCTTAATGTACTGCTTTAAGGCTTCCCAATCCTCTTACTGGAGTGGTGATACCCACCACGGTAATCCTGATGAGCTGGAGAAGAACACTGGCCCACATATCCAACAGGTGGATTGTTCTCTTTGCTGGGCACACAGGTAGGCCCACTGTAGAAAGGTACTTCCACTAGGTGCCCATCCCATGAATGGTCACCACAGGAGCAGCTGAAATCTAGGGTCAAAAGACAGTTATTTAGTAGGAACTTGTATGGATGGGAAGGGTTCCCTCTTCTGTAAAATTTGCACTTGTGGACTGATACTTAGATGTCAATGTGGCTGCAGCTTTAGGAATGTGACCAGGCTGTGCATACCATTCCTGTTGGCCAGGGAAGACAGCACTATCAGAAGTGAGGAGATAGACTGGTGGAGGAATATGTCAGACCAAAAGCCCCATCTTCTCTTCTCTTTTAGCAGTGCATGTTCGATTCCAGGTATAATGCATTTCAACAGATCCAGCTTTCAACAGGCAACAGGACCCCAATGCAGACTGAGTAGTTCCATGTCACCTATGAGTATGAAGTAACCCACCCATCCTGGTAGGACATCTAATTGTGAATTCCAGTAGGAAATTCCTTTCCCCAGCATGATGGGGTTTGGTGTT
Source organism: Martes martes (assembly GCF_963455335.1). Taxonomy (NCBI): domain Eukaryota; kingdom Metazoa; phylum Chordata; class Mammalia; order Carnivora; family Mustelidae; genus Martes; species Martes martes. Next base: position 25,551,760 of record NC_137898.1, on the reverse strand, counting down.
CTCAACAGCACATCATGTTCATTCATAGTGAGAGTCGGGGCAATGGTTGTTTCCCACAACTTCTATACCTTTACAGTATTGGGGATCTCAGCAGAAGTCCCCATTCTGGCATATAGGGCAATAGGCCCTACTCGTTCATCATTCAAAATTATTAGAACCTGGGATGATACTTCAGTTATTCTAATCAAGGTGGTGTTACTTGTCAGTCATTTAATCTGCTGCTTTAATATTCTATTTCCCTTTTTACTGACCATGGTCTTTGCAGGTTATACGGGAGATGACACCTCCATTCAATGTCATGTTCTTTTGCCTAGTCTTGTATATCATGAGCCTTGAAATGTGACCACCAATTGCTGTCTGTTCAATGAAAGTGACCATACTCAGCTTCTCTAATCTCCTAATGATGGCAGCCTGGTTTGCTTGGTGACAGGAGAAAGCTTGAATCGGTCCAAGTGAAGTGTTCACACAATCCAAGGCATATTTAGACCCCTCACATCACAGGGTGAGGGGGGTCAACATAATGAATTTGCCAATCTCTCATTGATTGGGAACTCTGGTGGATGGCTCCAGACTCCTTCGCCAGCTCCTTGGGCATTGTTTGGAACACATAAGGCACAATGTTACTTCATTAACCAAGTCACTGTATTTCAGAAACCATCAGGCATCCTTGGCAATTTGCCATTCCACCACTGAAGTGGCCACTCTTTCTATGCGGCTAATCTGTAGCATCTGTTGGAGACTCAGTTGCTAGGGCTTGCACCTGAGCTGGAGCATTAGCTTCCTGATTGCCAAGAAGAGTCAGTGTCTCATGAGTCAGGACTTGGAAGACTCTTAGAACTGCCTCAAGCTCTTTCAGGCAATCCCAAATGCCTTTCCACATATCCTGACGCTATAAGGGCTTTTCGGTAATCATCCATCCCTCAGTTTGCCATTGTCCCAGGCATAGTGTTAATCTCTTTCAAACAGCCCAAGGGTCAGTGCAAAAGTTAGAGGCTAGGGCTCATGTGTGATCACCAGTCAAATAGCTCTTGAGTTCAGCCCACCAGCAGCTGCGGTTCATTCCTTTTTCTGTCTGGATGGTGTCAGTGTTGGGCTGAATAGTGACTGCAGTCCTTGTGCATGGATTGCCTCCAGTAGACCCATCTATAAATCAGACACAAGGGGAAGTATTTCCCCTCCTTCCACTCTATAGGCCTCAGGGACCACAAGAATGGGGGTGGGGCAACTGGACGATCTAATAGCACCTGTAGGTTTAGACAGAGTGGGTTAGGGGACAGGGTACCCCTTTACTGCAAATATGCATGCCACATAGTCAAAGTGGGTCATGAGCCATGACAGAAGTAGGTAACTGAACATAATCCAACTTACCCCTTGATGGAAAGAAGTTATTACCTTGATAATGATGTTCTCTCCTAAGAGGTTCTTCTGTGAGGAGCTGTTGCTCTGTGGGGATATGTTGGGTTCCTATTCCTTTCCAAAACTGGGACCAAAATCCTGGGATTATTCTCTCCTATTGTCTCTGCACCAGTATCCAGTTATCACTGGTGGAGTCACAGATATATTTAACTTAAATGGTAGCCCTGCTGGAGAGATACCTGGAGCTTTAATCTGCTTTACTAGTATTTTTGTCTTCTCGAAGGTAACTTGCTGCTCTGATCCCCAATCCCACATGTGGTCTTTCTTTACCAGGTAGTACAAGGAAGGGATGGAGGCACTATACCAAGTGGGGAATAAAAGTCTTCCAAAAAAAAAAAAATAAATAAAATTCTCCAAAACTTCAAAATCCCTACAAAAGCTTACACCTCTTTCACCTTCTTAGGCATTGGACAGAAATGCACCTTGTCAATCACAGCTTCTAAGATAACACACATCTCCCCAGCCATATGAAATGACTCCCAAAAGCTTTATGGTGGTGCCTGGGCCTTGAGTTTCCTTTGGGTTCACTGTTCATCTTCTCCCTCACTGATGTTCCAGCAAATCCTATAGCAGAGGCAAGTCTTCACGGGTAAACATTATATCATCAGTGCACTGGTCCTATTTTATTGATGCAGGGAAGCAGAAAAGGGGCAGATCTAGGGTTACCATCCAATAATATGTGGTGGGACTATGCAGGCCAACATTGGCAAGTACTTGAAAAGTCCATTGTTGTCCTTCCTACGTGAAGGCAAATTGATCTTGTGACTCAGTAGTAAGGGGTATACTGAAAAAGACACTTACTAAGTCCAGCGTAGCAATGCACATTCTTAGGACCATGGCCAAGTCTCTAAGATGGTGTCAGTTTGGGCACAGCCACATGAATGGGGGGAGGAGCACTACCTTGTTCAATTCTCTGTAGTCCACTGTCATCCACCATGAGCCACCAGGCATTTTATTGTTTAGGCCGAGCTATTAACAGTACTATGGGCAGGGCATACAATACCCACTTGGTGCAGTTCTTGGTAGTTTCTCTTATCTCCTTATGTCCTCCAAGCAATTCGTATTGTTTGATGGTTGCCATTCTTCAGAAGGGTACAGGCTTGCCAGTCCCCAAGTATGTTTTCCCTCAGTCCTGGTTTGACTATGCTAACCCTGAGGTGGACTTCATTGATGAGAGATTTTCAGAGTTTGACCTCGTAGGATATCCATGCCTAATACATTCTCTGGTGTTTGATAAAAACCTCATATTTTTGGGGGGAAGGGGGATAATCCCCAACTTGCAGTATTAAGAGGATCTTTCTGACCATAAATGTTTGTTCTCTGTAACCCACTGAAGGTATGGAGGGAAAAGAAAATTTTTGAGGTTTACCACGTATTAAACTACATTTGGCTCTGGTATCCATCAGAACTATCACCTTTTGATTATTTCAGGAGGACCAGTTGATAGTGAGCTCATTTTGAGGCCTCCAATTACCTCCAGTAGCCTCATCTGAGGGCAATTTTGGCTTCATCTTACATGCGAGGCATGGGATCCACTCTCTCTGAATTGAACTGTTTTCCTGAGGCCTCTGCTGGGCCAGGTAGGGCATCAGGGATGGTGGGAATAGATGTGGCAGGACTGAACTATTGTTCAGGTTTTAAAGCTTTCCACTGACCAACCAACACAGCACTGGTTTGTTGATCTATCTGTTCAGGTGGGGTCCCTGTAGCAATGATGTCAAACCACATTTGCTTCCAGGTTATTTTTCCCAGACCCTTTACAGCGGTTCTTTCTGTTTCCAGTCTTCCCATACCCATTCCTGGGATTTGCAGTACATTATCTAGCATTATAAATATCTTGCCCCACAACTGGGCTCTGTGTGGTTATCAGCGTTCCATCAGGTGCTGGGGGAGGACCGCAGAATCTCAGCTTTAATTCCTTCAGTGAATGTGACCCAATCAGGGCCTTCAAAGATGGATGTAGATTGCCTGTCTCAATCCCAATTCCCTAAGATTTTCTTATATCTCCTCTATAGAGGAGTCCCACCAGCTCAAGGAGGTCTCCCTCATTGAGCCAAGCTTCCCTTAGGCTGGAATTCCAATTTATAAAGGAATGGGTGCCTTGAACCCATTGATATTGCTCATTTTCTCTGTCTCTTGCCCAGTCAGAGAAATGCCATCCCCCTGAATCCCATAAGTTGCACTGACCATGCCTGGATTCTTGCCCTGGCCTTTTGCTGGAACTTGGCAGCTGTACCAATAAACTCAGTGGGAGTATATTCTCTCATCATGAACGTTTCCTGCACTGGGGACTGTTCTGCTGGCTGAGGTTGTTGTTGCAGTGTTTTTGCTTTCCATTTTTGCGGGGGAGGTCAGAAGGCACAGAGTGTTGAATCCATTTCATTGTCAGTCTCCACTACATCTTTCTTATCCTGGGGATTCTACCTCTGAATGTCCCAATCAAAATGTCACACACCCTGGGACCTTAATCCATGGGATCTTACAATCCTCTTAGCTTTGCAAAATGGCACACTAAGTTCTACAATTCATTATCCAGCTCTCTGCCCCCCACCAAAGCTAGTAGAGGAGTGGAGGACTCCCACACATCCTTCTCTAACCTAAGCTCTTCTTCCAACTTTCTGACCCAGATTTAGCTGGGCATTGGTGTCCAGATGAACTGTCCACAGTAGAGGCCCACTGTGACAGCCATGGGTTTCCCTTCTTTGCAACAGTGCACTCTGTGCAGTTCCTCACATAAATGCATTAGCCCAGCAGGGGTCTTCCAGGAGTCCGCATATTCACAAGGCAGTCCATACACAGCTAACATACAGGCCACCCCTCCTCACACAGAGGTTAATGGCCAACTGGGGATTCCCTCGCAGATGCCTCTTTGCTCTCCTGGCTGGCTGCTAATTGTTGGTTTACAACCTTGGAAGCTTCTAGAGTGTAATCTGAAACCGGCTCATATATGAGGGGTAGAGAGAGACCAGAGAAAGAGGCTACTTCCATCTGGTAGGTGGCAGGTTTAATAAGCTAGGGAACTTATATAAAAGGCGTGTCTTGGATGGTCACAAGACATGCAAATCTCCACACCCACATGTTAAATCTTGAAAGTTTATCCAGATGCTTTAATTGGGCTCTCTTTAATTGAGACTGCACAGCTGGTCTCAACACCATGTTAATATCTCAGGCCTGTTTTCTTGGGCAGCTTTCACAGGGAAAGTAAGTGGAGCACACCTTCCAAGGACAGGGGAAGGGGCAAGGAGTCTCTGATTGCCTTGGTCCAGGTCACAGGTCAACTGAGGATCATGTCCTCTTGATGCTTTTCTCCAACATCTCACAACTTGTTTAAGATTAATTTCCTTTTTTCAAAATACAAATTTAAGGAAATGTTTCATATATCTTCAAGTGTGTGAAAGTTTCACTTGGTTCAAACGATATTGTTTGATTGAGTAGGAAATACTCAAGAGAATAAGACAGGATCTCTTTCAGTCAGGAACAATAGTTCCCTGATTAACACAGACATGGACAGAAATTACCATGTTATCCAGACAAATGCATTACTTCTCTTGAATAAGTGAATCACTTGCATGTGACCCCACAAAAGAATTGATACACTCTGGACTCTAACTTAATAAATCTTAAAATTGTATTAGAAGACAAAAAAATGAGAAAATGCAGGAGTTTCAAAGATAACTATGATGTCAGTGATAGATCAGAGGGTGCCTCAATGTGCATTACACTTTATCTAGACTCGTTTGTCATGTGTTGTAGTGCACCCTTTAATTTGTTTCAAATTCATCCCCATATTCCACATACGAACATGTACTATACAAGTACACATTTATATATGCAATAGATGTAGATACGCACATGCAATGGGAATTTACTTTGACAAAAATATTTAGTGAGTGTGGTGGAAGGAAATGGATATGTATGTTTTAGGTATTTCTCTTCTTTTCTTTTTCTAATCTTCATATCTTTTTTGAGGCTAAATTAACTCCCATCCCCAGCACAAATACACACACACACAAACACACACACACACACAGAAGAGAGAAATATTTAAAACACGCAAAAAATCCCACTTATGTCTTGAAAGAGTAGCATGTCACTTTGTAAGATCTCTGAAAATAAAAGCCTCAAATTATAAAGAAATGTAATGCTATTCAGTTGATAGCCCTAGCAAAATCAAACTTTGAGCTATGGTTATTTTTTTTCCTTTTGATCTTCATGGTGTCATTCAAAGAAAGGGCAAGACTGGATTCTGAATAATTCTGTTATTTACCATTTGACATAGATGTTCATATATTGTGGGAAAATATATCATAAAGCTGACTTTCTATTAAAAATATTTTCAGAGAAAAAATCTTTAGAGTTTATGAAGCAACATTTACTATCATTTGATATGAAAATCATTTTTAAAATAATAAAACAATCAGAGTTTGATAATAGAAACACAGGTAATATTATAGGAAGATTATCCATCCAACTTCACATCAAATTTATTACCTTGGAGGATGTAAAATACATTTCATTATTACATAAAAACTTACATAGTGAATGTAATTTAAAAATATTAATGCTAATTGTGTTTCTATCCCATTTAGTGATTACTGATATCAGAAACTCATTTAGTTATTACTTTTTTTCTACTACTAATATTTTTTTAAAGAAAACAAGGATAGGGGCACCTGGGTGGCTCAGTCGGTTAAGTGGCTGCCTTCAGCTCAGGTCCTGATTCCAGGGTCTTGGGATTGAGTCCCATATCTGGCTTCCTGCTCAATGGAGATGCTCAGCAGAAAGCCTGCTTCTCTCTCTGCCTGTAAGAGAGAAAACAAGGTTAGTTCTTCAGAAAAAAGACCCCTGCATAAGCTGGAAATTGTAAGTTCCAGTTTTTGTCCTTTGAAGGCAAGTCTTTCACAGTAAACATGATGTCCTGAATTGTTAGTATTAAAGTATTATTGCTAACATTCTGACTTAAATTATTATTAAAGTAGATATTGAATTTCATGTGGGTTTATTAAATTAATTTGATATTCTTTGGAAAATAAAATTACTCATTAATAGTAATAGCTATTCAAGTTCTATTTTTCTTAAATTCTCTGTCATTTTCTCCATATAAAGATTTTCTTATTTTTCCCCTGTATATTTAATACTTAACCTCTTCCCCCATCAACTCAGTGAAAATAAATTGACATTTTGATCTATTATTTTAAAATAATTTAATTAAGACCATTATTCAGTTTTACAAAAAAAAATTTAATAGATTCAGTTTAATAAATTATATTATTTTCCATTCAAACTTACATTCATCTTCTATATACTGTAGAGATTACCAGAAGAGACTTAATGTGCCTAAACACTCTGATTATGTCAGTTCTGTGTTCTCAGAGAGGTTTTGTTCTTCCAAATACTATATTTTCTTTTTATTTGTGACATAGAGTTGTTCAATTTAGATTTTATCCATTAACCAAAAATAGACACCCACTATCTCAATATAGGTACATATACATACCACTATATATACATACTTACATAGTAACATATCAAAAAACACATTTTGCTGTGTCAACAAATATTGGATACTGTATATATTTTAGATAAGATATGAAATTCATTATCCTTTCAATCACAACAAAGTATCTTTTAAGAATGATTAAAAGAAAACTAACAACTTCATTACTACTAACACTGCAACCACTCATACATTTTTTTTGCAAATTTCCAATCAAACTTTGATTAAGTTGTTTCTATTTAGTTAGAAAAATAGCCCAATTACACTGAAAATGCTTACTTGGATTTTAACTTTTTTCAGATTTTAAAAATGAAGTCATTAAGTTCAGAGAAAATTATGTCAAACATCTTTTGTTCTTTCTTTGAAGATGTCAGCTTTTCTATTTGTATAAAAAGAGGATATAGTTTTGCCTTTTTCACATATTCTGCAATCAACAATGTGCTAGGCATTGTAACAATGAACAACAACAAAGCCCATAGAAAACATAACCCTACCCTCTAAGAAATATAATTTATGTGGGGAAATAACAATGGGAATGTACTTGAATTAGGTGAGCTTTGATAAATATTTAAATAAAAAGTTATAATATTTTTTTATTATTCACCTTGAATTCCTAATAAATTTTTAAATAATATCCATTTTGTGTTCTTTATTTTATGAATTGAAATGAGATCCAATAACTTTCCACAATCACAAAGTCAGTTATTAACATAGCTAAAGCAAAAACTTAGGTATCTTCAATGCTGGGCAGAATGCATTCAGTTATACTGCTTTGAGATACAATTTAGCATAAAACTTAATTCTACTGTGTATATGCTTTTGTTAATGTTATTGTTAATGTTCATAGCAGGAAATAAAAACTAGCAAATTAATAAAATTCTGTTGTCTAGCATAGTTATATATTTGTTTAATAAAACAAAGACTTATTCTAAGATAAAAATTATTACCATCCTTATTAGAATTTTTAAAAAATGAAAACCTCTCTAACAGAGTAAGATATCCGAAAGAATGAAGATTACATCCACCTCTGCATTTTATCCTCAGTACATGGCACAAAGTAAAGATAAATATTTGTTGGCAACACTGTGCTTTTGTCTAAGCCTGGTTGACTCCTTATAAAATTCAAACACACAAAGTGCTCATAAGTTTTCACCAATAAACATAATTAGTCTGACACACAAAGGGAAGATGTGTTTGCTTAGTTATTTAGGTAAAATATTCCTTCCATAAATGAACAGAGTAAATGTTAAATATTCTTTGCTATTAGTAACCAAGAAGGGCAATTTTACCAGTAGGTGGAAGAGATATTGCTTGAGTCATGTGATGGCATCTGCTTTGTAATAAAGTATCTTTGGGATTTTTTTGAATGAAAGATACCTACCTCTTGCCAATAAGCATCATCATAATCCATATCCATCATTCATGCCTCATGTCAGATCAAGAATTAGTCTCATCTTCATAATCACCCTGATCTATATAAGGTAGGAAAAGAACAGGTTTTGGAGAACTCGATTCTAACTGTTGTCCTTCTTTTTTTACAGCTGTTGCCTTCACTAAGTAACTTCGTATCTTTGAGAAACAGTTTCCATATAAAACACAGAATATAAACCTACTTCTTTGATAATTTATATAAATCCTACATAAAGGATTTGATCAGAAGATGAAGAAAAATTGTGATTGATGGGCTATTAAGGATAGTTACACGATGATGGTAAAAGGGGGTGGGGCAGAAAGTAAAAATTGCTGCTACATTAAATTTAATTTTTAATTTTTTTGCTTTTTTAAGTTTTTTTTTTTTTTTTTTTTTTAGATTTTACTTATTTATTTGACAGAGAGAGACACAGAGAGAGAGAGGGAACATGAGCAGGGGGAGTGGGAGAGGGAGAAGCAGGCCTCCCGCAGAGCAGAGAGTCCAACGAGCACCTTGATCCCAGGGTTCTATGATCATGACCTGAGCCCAAGGCAGTCACTTAACAACTGAGCCACCCAGGTGCCCTAAATTTTTCTGCTTTTTGAACAGGTTTCCAGCCCATATTTGAGAGACACAATGGTAGAAGTTGAGGAATAGGAAAATTGGCCCTGGTATTCACATTGTGATTTAAGGCAAGGTTTTGTTTGTTTGTTTGTTTTTTGTTTTTTAACATTTCTAAGTTACACTAGAAAAAAAATATATGATTATAAAGTGAATGAAATATCCACTGTGAAATATAATTGAGATAATGAATGTGAACCAACTTAGGCAGAGATTAATACAGAGTTGGTAAGCAAGTGATTGATCTTCTTCCATCTTTTAATTTATTTTAGATCTGTAAAAGGATAGTATTTTCTTTTTCTTAAAAGTGACAGTATGTTCTAATTCAAATAAAATTAGGATTCAAATTCTGACCTTGAAGTAGAAAAAGGTCATCTGACTTCTATGTCTCTTAACCATATCTCCTATCACTGATATGACTGTGTAGTGTTGATTCAGTGAATATTGTTGCTGAAAAATAATTATAAAGCAAAATTTTTAAATAACTTTGTTTCCAGAAAGTTTACCCTATTATATTTTTTAAGAAGAACATATTAGATTAAAAGTTTCTTAAATATAGTCATGCTGTTATTTAAGGTAAAGGATAAAATAAACATTCTTCTTTACCTTTTTTTAAGTAGGCTCCACACTCCACCTGGAGCCCATGGTGGGACTTGAACTCACAATCCTGAGATCAAGACCTGAGCTGAGATCAAGACCTGAGCTGAGATCAAGAGTCAGATGCTCAAGGAACTGAGTCACCCAGGAGCCCCTAAAATTAACATTCTTTGAAAAAAATCACAATTACTCAAGTGCAATTCAACTTTGGGTCCTCCCTTTCACCCAATAGCAACTAAAAATATTCTTCAATAATATAATTATTTAACTACATGCCAGTTTCTAATGAAGCTACAGAAATAAAAAGGATTTGGGGTCAGGAAGAAAGAATTTTTTTTTAATTTTGCCCTACTTATTTAATACTGTGTGCACAAAGGACAAATTGGTTGCCCTTTTGAGGTCTCACTTATCTTAACCTGCAGGGTTAAGGGAATTAAACCCTCAACACTTAAATTTCGGTTGTGTAATATGAGTTTGTAGATAATGCAAAAAGACCCTAGCAGAGCACCTACTACAGAAGGGCAAAGACTATAAATGATTGCAAAGATTCTGATTATGATAAAACATTGTTGTTTTATGCAAATATTAAAGCTATATTGTACTATGTAAAAAATAATGAAGGAATAACTTTAAGATATTCCATATTTATATAATTCTTAAGCCTGGGAAATTATCTTTTGTTTTGCTTTCTGGAAAAAGAATCCACAAACATTCTATAAATTTAATTCATTTGGAATACACAGGTTCATATTTAACAGAAAAGAGCTTACAATTCAAATACATAGAGATAATTTGAATCAGAAATAAAATGATGAGGGTAACATTGAAGTCAGTCTCACTGAGGGATAAGAAAGAAAGATATTTCTATAAAGATAGTTATTGAGTTAGAAATTCATCAAAGAGCTATTAATTTAAAATTACCATAGAACTGCCACTTCTAATTACTTCGTAGCAGATAATTAAATCTTCTCTAATAAAATAAAGCAAAGAGTTAACAAAATAGTGAGGTATTTGTTAGCTTCAAATAAAGAGAGAAGGAGAATTGAGAGCAATAAGTAGATCATTTAAGCTTATCCTGGGGGAGCCTGGTGGCTTAGTCAGTTAAGTGTCCGACTTGATTTCAGCTCAGGTCATGGTTTCAGGGTTCTGTGCAGGGGCTCTGCACTCAGCAGGGAGTCTGCTTGGGATTTTTTTCCCTCCTCCTCGGTCCTTCCCCCTGCTCTCTCTCTCTGGTTCTCTCTCTCAAATATATCAATAAAGTCAAAAAAAGATTACACTTGTCCTGGGTACTGCTGATCCTAAAAAACAGTGGAGATGAACTCTATTTTTGACAATGTCTTATTCCATTTGGGATGCCATACAAATGACCACAGACTGGGTAGATTAAACAGTCACCATTTTATCTCCCCCAGTTCTGGAGGAAGGGAAGTCCAAGGTCAAAGTGCTGGCAGATCCAGTGTCTGGTCTGTGCCCACTTCCTGGGTCATAGATAACTGTCTTCTCATTATGTTCTACATGACAGAGAAGAAAAATAGGAAAAGTAAGCTCTCTAGTCTCTTTTTCTAAGGTCACTAATCCCAATATCATGAAGACTGTACCTTCATGACCTAATTACCTTGCAAAGGTCCCACCTCCTAAATACCATCATGTTGGAGTTAAGATTTCAACATACAAATTTGGAAAGGACACAAACATCCAATCTATAACATACAACCTCATAGAACTAAAACAACATAAGTTGAGGCAAAGGTGAACAAAGGAAACAAACTTCAGTAAACCATTTCCCTTCTGGATCTCCAAAGGTTCACTCCAAAGTTGAATGGAATAATGAACATGCAAAATGAAGGCGAGTTTGTAATACTATGAATAGTGCAGAAAATCTCAAACCGTGCAATTGCACTAAGTTAAATAAGGATTGCTAAAACCCACAGATAACAACCAGAAGTTAATGAGAATTCTTTTCTGGAGTAAAATACTATCATAGGTAACATGATCCTCATCCTCAAATTTCTTCTATAAATACTTTTTCAATGACAATATACTGCACACACAATCCAATGAATCATGCAAGGAAAAGAAAAAGGTGACAAGATGACATATGCAAAAAACTTCAGAAATGTGAAAAAATAAATACACAGATATTATAAATACAGATACATAGAAATTGAAAATATTGGAATTATCAGGCTCAGACTGAGGGTAGTATATATTTGTGCAGTAAAGAAGATAAAAGCTAAGCTCCTGCAGAATACTAGAAACAATAGAGACTTAGCATACTGAAGAAAAATTTTTGTAGAATTTAGTGCAGTGAATAATAAAACAAGGGATCAATGGACATACTGAATAACAGATTATACGAAGTGAAATAGAAATGATAGATTGGAAATTGTACACCAAACAAGCAAAGCTAGATGCAGCACTTAGAGACAGAAATTTGGAAAATTTTATCCAGGAGAAAACAAAGAGGATATAGGAGAAGTTGTGACATATGTTTAATTAGAGTCTCAAACATGGAAAAGCATATTAATGAGACACAAGTAATATAGGAGGTAGCATCTGAGAATTTTCCAAAATGTACAGATAGTATCAGTCCACTGTTTCAAGAAATTTTATGATGCCACATCGAGTGACTGCAAAGAAGTCTACACATAAACCATCAAAATGAAGCTAGAGAAATCCCAGATCAGGCTCCCCAGTGGGTACTGGGCAGAAGGCCTGAAGGACAGTGACCCGGAGTGGGAGTGTTGGTCAGATACAGAGGCAGTCCTCCAGCAACCAGACACCAGCCTGGCCAAAAGTAGCCTTGGAGCTGTAGCCAGAGCCCGCAGGTGGTCAGGAGGAGGCCCTGGTGCAGGATGGCATCGTGTGCTCCCTGAAAGTTTGGATGAGGTAAAAAAAAAAAAAAGGAAAGAAAAAAGAAAAGAAAAAAAAAAAATGCTCTCAGACGGTGACAGCTAGCATCTGTGGAGGCTGGCCCCGTCTTACTTTGTGCCCTGCAGGAGCCCTGGGGGTTGTTTGGAGGGAACATGTCTCCAGCTGTTGGTGAAGGGTCAGGAATAGGACCGGTGTTCAAGGATGCACCCACCATGGACCAAAGCAGGCTGGACCCAGAGTTCTATTTACTGTCTCTCATACCTCTACTTCTCCTGTGAGGGACTAGAGGTCTCCTTAGACTCCTGCAATTGATACCAAATGCCCACTCCACCGTGTCCATTCCTTTCTGTCCTTCAAAGTACCTGACAGCCTTCCCCAAGGCCTTGTGTATGTGTCCTGGTTGTGTGTTTTGTGTTGGTGAATGAAGTCAGGCTTGTGCAAATTTTGTGCAAATAAATGCATAAAAGTGAAAACAATGCATTGTCCAGGACAAAAAGGGGGTGGAGTGGGAGAGGGTATTAAGCCAAATACCAAAGGAAAAAATATGACATAATCTCAGTTATATGAAATATCTAGAATGGGTGGATTTGTAGAGATATAAAATAGATTAGAAGTTACCAGGGACTAGGAGAAGGGGGGAAAGGGAAGTAAGTCATTGCTTAATGGTTACAGAGTTCCTTTTCAGATTGATGAAAAAGTTTTGGAACTAGTGTTGATGTTGCACAACACTGTGAATGTGATTAATGTCACTGAATTGTACACTTGATATGATTACTATGGCAATTTTTATAACATTGTACTGCAATAAAAATATATGAATATAAAATAGTCTTATAAGTATTTTTATAATTATCTGTAACTAAAAATCTTGCCACAGTGAAAACTCATATAACTTCACTGTTGCTTTCTTTCTACTATTTAAGGAATAACTAATGTCAATAATACTGATCTTACAGATTCTCCCAGAAAAGAGAACAACAATGAGATATCTTCTCCCATCATTTACAAGCTAGAATAACCTTGATCCTAAAACCCACAATGACTATAAAATATAGAGATCACATTGGAATGTCACTCAGAAAATTAGATGTAAAATTCCTAACTAAAATATCACTATATAAATAGGATTACAACATAAGAGAAAAGGCATCAGGATCAAGTTGGGGTTATCACAGGAACACATGTTTTAGTTCATATTAGGGAAGCAGTGTACAGAATTGTTACGGAACATGGACTAGATCCTGATGGAAGAACTAAGTGACATTTGGAGACTTTGGAGGATTGGAGGTTTATCTAACACTGGTGGGCTCAGAGGAGAGTGTTCTCCAAAGGCTTGAGCTCCAAGCATAAGCAGGGAGGGTAATTTATGCCCTTCTACTTCCACATACTTGGTACTTTTGGCATGGGCAGGAAATGGGGTAGGAAAGAAGAACCTGGAAGGGCTTTGAGACAGGGACTGGAATTCCCTTGCTGGTTTGGTCGGCCATCTTACAGTATAGTTTTTCCCTTATCAGAATCCCCACATTAACAGAATAAAGAAAAAATCATGAACATACATAATAAATAGGGAAAAATCTTATAGCAATTAGAAATAGAAGAGAGCTACTTTATTTCAGAAAGAATACATAAATTATATTTCCATCACTAATTTCAGATGATATGGCTGTGTAAGTAAACATAAATGTGAAAGATATGGATATTAGTTTTAATAATATAAAAATAATGTTATCAAGTAGGATGAGGAAGTACTACCTATAAAGAAAAATTTGATAAATTTGGTTAAATATTAAGAATTAGCTCTCCAAAATGGCACTGTTAGAATTATTACAATTTCTTTTAAGACTGGGAGAAGATAGTTACAACATGTAGCTAATAAAGAAATCATAACAACATTACATAAAATTTTTTGGTTTATCCTTTAGGGACAAACTGAGCAGCAAACTTAGGCACTTACCAAGAAAACTATAAATGGTCAACAAAGATAACCAAAAAGTTCTCATAAAAGTCAAAATTGGAGTCACAATGATATACCACTACTCACCTTTTAAATAACAATGCCAAATGTAGGTTATAATATGTAACAACACAAACACTCATCCATGGCTGATAGGAGTGTAATTGTGCTAATTATTTGGGGGAAATAGCTTGCCATTCATATGGCAAATATACTTATGTTATACTTGTCTAACTCTATTACAATATGGGTAACCTATAGAAATGGATCCATTTTTGTACCATCAGGCATAAATAGAAATACTGAAACCATATTATTTATACTAGCCATGAATAGAAACAATGCAAATACACCTGAGTAATATAATTAACAAATAAATAGTGACTTATCCATCCAGGTAAATACTTGTAGAGCTATAATCATAAATGACCCAAAAGATAAATCTTATAAAAAATGAAGTTTGAAGAAAAGAAGACAGGCAAAAGAGAATCCATAACATCATTCATATCATTTGCATAAACTTTAAAAATAGGCAAAACTTAAAGAATGGGTCTAAGGGTGAATAGTTAGGCAGTAAAATTGTAAAAACAGAGGGGAGGGAAACAATTAATATAAAATTAAGGATATGGAGGAAGAAGAGGGGCATGGCTTCGGAGATACAAGTAATATTCTTTGTCTTGGATGTGATTACCTAAGCATTCTCTTTATAACCTGTTAAGTGGTACATTTATGTTTCATACATTTTTGTCATGCACTATATTTCACAAAAAATGAAAAGTTAGGTACACAACATCACATTCTACTTAAACACTTCAGTGTGTGTGTGTGCGTGTTGTGTGTGTGTGTTGTATAGTTTATATCAAACTATTACATGAGCAGGTTCCAAGAAATCATGAGGTAAATTTCAACCAGCATGTTTTTATTTTGGACAGTTCTTAAAGAGATAAATGAGTGAATTAAATTTGAATCATGGGTAATATATATTGTCTCTTATCAGACATGTCTCATTTCACTAGTCAGGGAATGATATTCACACTCACACATTGATTTCTCAGAAAGTTTTTTTTTTTCTCTTAATGCTCTGATTTCAATGCATGGTGAACACCATGCCCCTAACCCATCCACCTAACCTCAGTCACTTCTGACTTTTGTATTTTGTCCTTATGCTGTTAAACAGTTCATAGCCATATTGCCTTTTTCTACATGTCTGTATGGCATCATTTCCATCCTTTCCACTGCAAACACCCTTCTTAGTTCAAATTCTCATCACCACATATCTTAATTTCTACAATGGCCTTAATTCTTAGCCCAAGGATCTCTCTACCAAGTATCCTATCTCAAAGTATCCTCCAGGCCAATGTGAATTATTTTATTAATAGTAACAGTAAAAATATCCACCATTCATTAAACTTCTATGTATAAACAATTGAACTAAGCCTTTATACACTTCATCTTATGAATCTTTATTTCTCTTTGTATCATCCCAAAATGCTGTATTTGAAAAAACAGGCAAAGACATGTCAAATTGCCCAGATTCAAACAGCTGGTAAATGACAAAGCTGGAACTAAAACCCAAAACTCATGGTCTAAGTAGTATGATAGATTTCTCACTACTCACAGAGTTAGATAAAATAAAAGTTTTTTCATGTAACCACAGTTATCCTTCATGATTTGGTTCCAATCCATGATTTCAGCAACGTCTCCACTTATATCCTTTCAAATAGACTCTTCATTCCTCATCCACACTATATCCTCCTCTGTGCTTTTGTAACAATTGTTTTTTTTCCCCTGTCTATCTCATCTCAGTTCTCCAATTAAAATGCTATTTCTCCATCAAGGTCCCACACAGATATGAACTTCCCCCAAGAAGCCTTCAATCAACTATCAGTAGGAATGATCTCTCCTTGTGCACTCCTTCCTGAGGACACTCCGTTAGTGCCTTTTTTGAACATTCTTTTTTTTATTTTTACTTTGAACACTCTTTTTAAATTTGCATTGTAATTTTTAAATGTCATTGCCCTAATTGTTGAAACATGGCCTACCAAGTTTTCATGATCTACCACTGCCTATTCTTCCAGTCTTCTCTTAGACCCTACATCCATTCACTCTATCAAATCCCAACCTACTGATTCCTTTCTGATCCTCCAAGACAGGCCTTTACCTCTAGGCCTTTGCTTTGCTTTCCCCCAACCCCCATCATCTTACCATTTCTTTCCCCACTCCTAGAGGACCCCCCTACTTCTCCTTTAGATCTTGGATCAAAGTACGTGTTTCAGGGCAGCCTTCCTTCTGGTCCCAAAATCTAACCTTACATACGCCCTTGCTATAGATTCACCTGATAATTTGTATTATTTCTGCACAGATTTTATCACAACATATAAAGCACACTAATTTTTGGAATTGTTTGTTTATTTCCCCTTCACTATGCTATTGCTGCATGAGAATAGAGACCACACCTTTTTCTAATTCAATCCCCAGTACTCAGTAAATATTTAAATGGTTAGTTTCTTGTGGACATGGACAATGTTATTTTTAGCACTGCCCTGAGACTTAGGGGCTTACAAATTGGTTTTCATAGTGACACTGTCTGTACATTCAGGTAAGGTTTAAGCAGAACAGAACTGTCCCTTCATAGGTTTAAAACTGCTTTAATCTCAGTTCTAACAGAAAATGTGCAGTCCTATCTAAATGGGATAAGACTTATTTATCTAAATGCTGTTGTGTAGAGGACAATCTCCATGCATCAGGTTCTATTTATCCTGTTTTAGATATGCCCCTTCTAGTAAGGAAACATAAAGCTTATGCATCATTCTATTTTTATGTTTATCTAATTTCCTCCATTCTGTTTATATCTACATTTCCTATATTTGCTAATATCTGCCTGCTTCTCTTTGCACTGTCAGTTACTAAGCAATATAATCTTTACTGCTTTGTAATAATTTTAATACCCTCCATACCTAACGCAGGTTCTGCTCATAAATTACAGGATTTGTGCCCCTGACATACTTGTATTAATACCATTTTTCCATCCTGGTTTCTCCATCTGTCTCCATCACCTGTCTTTTCCCTTTTTTGCCCTTCTATCTTGTCTGCCAGCTGGTGTTTTACTAATGTTTTTTTCAGTCTTTTCTGCCTTTCAGAATAATCTGTATGTCTCTTCTTTGCTAGTAAATTGTCCAGCAGTGGATTTCTAAATAGCTAAAACTCAGTTATAGGCATTTTAACTTGAGGCCTCAGAGCAAAACTTGGAAGTAGAAACACATGCCCTTAAAATGTCCTTGGGCACACTTTCAGATACACTGGAGATCCTGGGGCAGAGGTATCTCCAATTGTTCCAGATTCAGTGTTTCTTTTTTTTTTTTCTTTTAAGATTTTTAAAATTTATTTATTTGATATATAGAGAGAGCACAAGCAGGGGAAGTGGCAGGCAGAGGGAAAGGGAGCAGCAGGCTCCCCACTGATCAGGGAGGCCAACATGGAACTCAATCTCAGGACCCTGAGATCATGACCTGAGTTGAAAGCAGACACTTAACCCACTACGCCACCCAGTCAACTCATTAGCAGTGTTTTTAAAGTCTTTTTTTAAAATTAGCTATTCATAAGACATGTTTCCAAAACTATGCCTATACAGTATTTAACTGGAGCCTGTGTCTTTTCCCTCATTTCCCCTTTTGCTCCATTTCTCTCTCTCTCTTCCTCTCTCTCTCTTTTTTTTTTTTTTTTTTCTTAAAGGACAAGTTTTCCACATTGACATAGAATTATCCAAATAGCACTCTATTATTTCAGAATAGGCTTGATTTTCATATTTTCAAGAAAAAAATTAGAACCATTCTAATACATCCTGTCCCCTCTAAGACTAAAGATGTCTAATACTTCAAGAATATAATGAAGAAATAAGTACATTTTCATCTCTTAAGGAAAGCATCAATTATTCCCATTGATTACCAGATTCTGAGTTTGGAACGTAACGTCCATGCAGGGAAACTGGGATTAAAATATGATGCAAATGTAAGCAAACAAGAATTGGGGTCTCAGGCACAATGGATCTAATACTTAAGACATGTCAAAGACCCAAAATTTACCATTCAGATGGGAACTAGACTAAAATATGGATCCATGAGAAGTCATAATTGCATTGTGGGTGTCAAGAATGTTGGTCATCCATCATGCCTTTGAAATTGGGGAAAAGTTGACCTGCATTGAACCAATAGAAATCCCTGAGGGAGGGAGGTGGAAGAACAGATAAATTTTCTCTCTCCTTGTTTGTAATAATTAGAGTTTTACCGAGTTTCATCTGGTATTACCTTCTGGGGGGGCATACTTTCCAAAAGTTATTTACCATAAGGTTTAAATTGAGAAATAAACTGGGAGAAAAGCCTCTACCAGTGTGGTTGATTTTCCCTGAAAAAATAGGTAACGTTACATTAAATATACAAATAACTGTCAGTCAAATGTTGTTTTTATAATTTATTGAAATGGTTTAGTATTCTAGTGTCATAAGTTTCTCTTGTCTGTCAGTTGTTGATTACTGCATTGTCAGTTGAAAATGAAGCCAGCTGTGGCAATTAGCCTCATTTACTTATGGGTGATATCTCAATTGGTAAGCTTATATCCTATTCTCCTTCCTTTACTGGAATAAAATCCCTTTCAGCAAATACATGTGACTTTTTACCATCACGTTCTGTTATTATCATTAAATTGTCTCAAGTAATTAATGAATTTTTTTTTCCTGAAAACCTTTCAGAAAATGCAAAAAAAAAAAAAAAAATTGAGACAATAATTACAGATATGTAATTTCATAGAGTAATCTTACAAATAAGACTTACTTTAGCTAAAGTTAATTTCTTTATACCTTTCCTCATAATTTCATTATAGTTTGTTATTTTTTAAACGTTTCATTCAAAAATACATATTTAAAAGAAACACTGATATCAAAACTCATACTATATATAAAACTTCTAGATCTACAAAGAAAAAGCAAAACTTATTTTAATCTCATTGGCTCAGTTGTTGAGTGGATAACATATTTACACATTATATTTTTGCATTTATAGGGGTTAATATGGTAGCTTGTTGGGCAAATGGACAAGTTGAGAAATAGGCAGAGCCTGTATGTAAAACAAATTTCTGGCAACATAGACTATCTTGACATTTCAGCAGGCAGAAATTCTGGTTAGTGGATAGGACTCTGTTAGAGAGGACAAAGGGAATATTCTAGCACTATGGTACAGACAAAGATTGAGGAGATTTTAAGCAGAGATTTTTGATGTTGGAGATCTAATGGCACAATGAGTAATATATGAGTTAATTAATGTGCTCAGAAAGGCAGAAACTTAAAGTGGAAAGAAATTGGGTATCAAGCAGTGCTCCAGAAATAAAGGAAGATAGATGAAACTTATTTTTGTAAATGAAATAAACTGAACTTTAGCAAGTTAAGTTGGCCATACAGCTATTATGTTATGTAAATCCAGCCCATATCTTCTAAATATAAATCCTTATTCAAAATAATTTGTGTCTGTTTTCTTTACTTAACAACCATAGAATAATAATAATTGTTACTGAATGAAAAGATTCTTTACTACACATTTTATATATTCTGTATCTAATTTGTATAATGACTCAGATATAAAACATTACTTCTGTTTAGAAAATAAAGAAACTGAAGATCAGGGATTAAGAATTAAACCTATGACCAACTAATTCCAGAACCCAGCTGGTAATCACTAATAAAAATTTCTAATTAGTAAGTCTCTGCACTGGAATTTGAGTATATGGTCTATTATGAAAATCTGGTTTTTAATAGTGCCTTTTAATATTCTCTTTCCTTGATTTGGACCAGTTTGCCTGGCTTTTTTAATGAGTAGGATCAAAGTCACCTCTTCAGTTCCTGACTATTATCTAAAATTGTCCAAGTAGCTCACAGTCTTTCAGTCTCATCAAGTGTTTGGTGTTTTTTTTTTTTATGTTTTTGTTTTTGTTTTGTTTTGTTTTTTTACAATATTTTTTCTAACTAAAATCATCTAATTATGACATTATCTGTCTTTCTCAACTAAATGTAAGCTCCAAGAAAATCACATTTGCTTATTCACCATTCATGCATAAATTAGTGAGTAGCAAATGACAGGCAATCAATAAATATTTATTAAGTGAGTAAAAGGAAATATAGAAGGTCAACAAAAGATAATTTTTCACTGAGCACTTTAGCAAAAATACTTTAAAAGTGATAAAATTCAATGTCTGAAAATGTAGTAAAATGGATACTTTCATATCTTGCTGGAGATGTAGATTGGATAAGTCATTGTTGTGGAAGTAATGCAAAAATACAAATTAGAATTGTTTAAATATCCATATTTTTTGACTTGACAATACTTTTTTCTTTCTTTTTTTCATAACAACTCCCTTTATTCTAAGAATCTTTTCAGAATAATGAATAACATTTTTAAAAAGTGTAAAGCTGTGTGAGAAATATATGTGCATTAAAATAAAAATTGTACTTATATGGTGCCTGGGTGGCTCAGTGGGTTAAAGTCTCTGCCTTCGGCTCAGGTCATGTTCCCAGGGCCCTGGGATTGCGTCCTGCATCGGGCTCTCTGCTCAGCAGGGAGCCTGTTTCCTCCTCTCTCTCTTTCTCTGCCTGCCTCTCTACCTACTTGTGATCTGTCAAATAAATAAATAAAATCTTTTTTAAAAATGTACTTATGTTTTGTAAAATTTGACATTTAAAAAGAAATGAAAATGTAATCAATGGCAATCAAATGGAACATAGTTAAATAAATTATATGGACAACTATGCAAGTATAAAATAGCAATAGGGCATCAAATGATACTATTTTTACTGCTCCATGGTTTTCTAATAATGTACAATACGGGTAAAATAAAAACTATAAATGTTCATGAGTAAGAAGACTACAAGATGCCAGGATACATTTCAACTAATTATGAAATTATAATGTATTTTTAATGTAAAACATTCTTATATCTGGGGCATAGCTGTGGGAGAAACACAAAAAGTTAAGTATACAATTTATCTATATTCACCAACAGTATAGATATGATATAGTCATTAAAGAAAAAGAAAAAGAAATGAAAGAAATACTATTTTGGCTTGAGATAGGGATGCAGGATAGATAAGCTTTAATATTATCAAAATTTATAAAATTAGATAATTTAAAAGAAATACTGGCATAAAATTATAGGAAGAAATGATAGATTTGAAACAAATCATATTATATAAAATTCTCTAATGTGATAGGTTTTAAAAATATTTCAGATATTTAGGGAAAAAGCTTTTTCTGTAAATGTTTATTTTAAAAATGAGTAGGATCAAAGTCACCTCTTCAGTACTCATTTTAAAAATGAGACATTATAGGGACGCCTGGGTGGCTCAGTTGGTTAAGCCGAAGGTCACGGTCCCAGGGTCCTGGGATCAAGTCCCGCATCGGGTTCCTTGCTCGGCAGGGAGCCTGCTTCTCTTGCTGCCTCTGCCTGCCTCTCTGCCTGCTTGTGTGTACTCTCTCTCTCTCTCTCTCTGGCAAATAAATAAAATCTTTAAAAAAAAAAAATGAGACATTATATTTCATCAAAAATCAATTCTAAATAAAGAGGTAAATCAGAAACTATAAAACTTTGAAATGTAGAAATATTTGAGTAATTATGAAATCTCTAGAGGAAACTGGCTTAAATTTAAAAGTTATGAGGGAGGAGAGGAGCAAATATGGCAGAGGAATTAAAGTACCTTAGGCTCCTCTGGTCCCATGAACATAACCAAATAACTATCAAATTGTCAGAAAGACCCCAGAAATCAGCCTGAAGACTGACAGAACAAACTCCACAACTTAAGGGAAGGAAGAGGCCACATTGAAGAAGGTAGGAAGTACTGGAACTGGCTTAGGAAAGAAAGGGATTGTGGGTGCTATGGAGGGGAGGGAGCTGTGGTTACAGAAAAGGGTAAGAGAGGAGCACACAGGGGAATGTGCAGGAAAACATGTCACCAAAACTATTGGCTCAGAAAATGAGAGGGGCTGAATTTCATGAGTTCTTGTAACCAGTGGAGCTTAAGGGCTGAAGGTTTTTATTTGTTTGTTTTAGTTTTGTTTTGTTTTGGTCAATTAAATATTTTTAAACATATAACGTACTATTTGTTTCAGGGGTATAGGTCTGTGATTCATCAGTCTTGCACAACACCCAGCTCTCACCACAACACATAACCTCCCCAATGTCCATCACCCAGCCACCCCACACTCTCCATTCCCCTCCCCTCCAGCAACTCTCAGTTTGTTTTCTAAGATTAAGAGTCTCTTATGGCTTGTCTCCCTCTCTGGTTTCATCTTGTTTCATTTTTTCCTATCTTCCCATATGATCTTCTGCCTTGTTTCCTAACTTCTGCATATCGGTGAGATCATATGATAATTGTCTTTCTTTGACTGATTATTTTGCTAGCATAATACCTTCTAGTTAAATCCATGTCATTGCAAATGGAAAGATTTCATTTCCTTACACCATACACAAAAATAGACTCAAAATGGATGAAAGACCTAAATGTGAAAGAGGTATCCATCAAAATCCTTAAAGAGAACATAAGTAGCAACCTCTTCAACCTTGGCTGCAAGAACTTCTTGCTAGACACATTTCCAAAGGCAAGAGAAACAAAGAAAAAATGAACTATTAGAACTTCATCAAGATAAAAATCTTTTGCACAAGACCAAAAGACAGCCAACAAAATGGAAGAAGCTATTTGCAAATGACATATCAGATAAAGGACTAGTATCCAAAATCTATAAAGAACTTATCAAAATCAACACCCAAAAAACAAATAATTGAATCAAGAAATGAGTAGAAGACATGAACAGACATTTCTGCAAAGAAGACATATAAATGGCCAGCAGAAATGAAAAAATGCTCAACATCACTCAGCATCAGGGAAATACAAATCAAAACCACAATGAGATACCACCTCACACCAGTCAGAATAACTAAAATTAACAAGTCAGGAAACAACCGATGTTGGTGAGGATGCAGAGAAAGGGGAAACCTCCTACACTGTTGGTAGGAAAACAAACTAGTACATCCACTCTGGAAAACAGTATGGAGGTTCCTCAAAAAGTTGAAAATACAGCTACCCTACAACCCTTCAATTGCATTACTGGGTATTTACCTCAAAGATACAAATGTAGTGATCTGAAGGGGCACATGCTCCCAAATGTTTATAGCAGCAATGTCCACAATAGCCAGACTATGGAAAGGGCACAGATGTCCATCAACAGATGAATGGATAAAGAAGATGTGGTATGGGGCGCCTGGGTGGCTCAGTGGGTTAAAGCCTCTGCCTTCGGCTCAGGTCATGATCCCAGGGTCCTGGGATCGAGCCCCGCATCGGGCTCTCTGCTCAGCAGGGAGCCTGCTTCCTCCCCTCTCTCTCTCTGCCTGCCTCTCTGCCTACTTGTGATCTATGTCTGTCAAATAAAGAAATAAAATCTTAAAAAGAAGATGTGGTATATGTATATACAATGGAATGTTATGCAGCCATCAAAACAAAAACAAAAACAAAAAACCCTGGTGTTCTATAGTTCAGCAGGTGTGGCTGGGATACAGCCTGGAGGGAACTGTGCTGCTGCTGGAGAGAAGGAAGGCAAACAACTCAGGAGAGACAGAAAGGAAACAGCAATCTGTAAAATGCCTGCAACACAGAGTGGGGAGACTATTCACTATTCTAGAAACATTTCTCTGAGAGGCAGCATTCACAAAGATGCTTCTCTGGGAACAAAGCTACTGGCTGGTGCCATATCTTTCCCCCATCCCTCAGCATAAAGTTGGAGTCACCTGAAAGAAACAGCTCAGTGCAGACACTGGCTGTCTAACTCATTTACACAAAGCCCCAACCCCTGTGCTCTGGTGGAAGTTCTCTTCTCAGTCAAGTTTGTCTCATTCTCAGTATGGTGGGCCCCTTCTCCAGAAGATGAGCACAAACCCCTGCCCACACTACATCTCCTTACCATAGAGTTCTGCAGGACCTTAATTCTGGTGGAGCTAGTATCAGGTCATTTCATAAGCAGACCAGAGCCCACCTAGTGAAAACTTGCCACATTCAGTCCAGGGACCAAACATGGCCCACAGCAGGCAAGGAGAACTTCTGCAGACTGGCCTGAAGGATAGAGCAGCCAAAATACAACAGCAGAACATATGCAGCATACACCAGAGACACTCCCAGAAGCACCAGACCCTGGGTACAACGTGACATCTTCATCATAAGGACTGGCTTTTCTGATACACAGAAGACAGAGACATAGATAAAATGCCAAGTTGAAATGCCAAGATGGAGGAATTCATCCCTAATGAAAGAGCAAGATAAGACCACAGACAGAGATCGAAGCAAAAAGATCTAAGTAACATGTCGGTGGAGAATTTAAAGCAATAGTCATAAGGATACTCACTGAGCTTGACAAAAGAATAGAATACTTCAGGAAGACCTTTACCACAGAGATAAAAAGTTGAAAAAGAATCAGTCAAAAATGAAAAATGTAACAAATGAGATTGGAAACAGGCTTGATGCAATGATCACAATGCTGGAAGCAGAGGAAGGGATAAGTGACCTAAAGGGCAAAGTAATGGAAAATAATAAAGCTGAACAAAAGAAAGAAAGAATTATGCAACATGCAAATAGACTTAGGGAACTCAGTGACTCCAAGAAATGTAATAATATTCATATTATAGAAGTCCCAGAAGAAAAAGAGAGAGAAAGGGGGCAGAAAAGTTATTTCAAGAAATAATAGCAGAAAACTTCCTTAATCTGGGAAAGGGAATGGATATCCAGATCCAGGAGGCACAGAGAACTCCCATCAAAATCAACAAAAGAAATTCAACAACAAGACATACTATAATTAAATTTCCAAATATAGTGATAAAGAAACAACCTTGAAAGCAGCAAGACAAATCTTACTTTGTAAGCAAGTAAACATTGTAAGGCTAGCTGGAGATTTCTCAACAGAAACTTGTCAAGCCAGAAGAATGTGGCATGATATATTCAAAATGCTGAATAGGAAAAATCTGCAGCCAAGAATATTCTAGCTAGCAAGGCTATCATCATTCAGAATAGAAAGAGAGTTTCCCAGACAAAGAAAAACAAAAGGAGTTTGTGACCACTACACTTGTCCTGTGAAAAATATTAAAAGGATGTCTTTGAGTGCAAAGGAGAGACCAAAAAAACAAGACAAGAAAGGATCAGAGAAAATCTTCAGAAATGACAAAACAAGTAATAAAACAAGTAATAAAATGACACTAAATACGGATCTTTCAATAATAACTCTAAATGTAAATGGACTGAATGCTCCAAATAAAAGACACAGGGTGTCAGAATGGATGAAAAAAATAAGACCTATTTATATGTTGCCTACAAGAGATTCATTTAGACCTAAAGACGTCTGCAGATTGAAAGTGAGGGTTTGGAGAAACACAAATGGATGGCAAAAGAAAGTAGGAGTAGCGATACTCACATGGGACAAACTAGACTTTTTGTTTTATTGTTTTTATCTGCTGTGGTATCAGGGTAGTCCTGGCTTCATAGGATAATTTTGAATGTATTCCCTCGATTCCATTATTTGTAACATTTTGATAAGCATTGTCATTAATAATTTCTTTAACTGTTTGGTAGAATTCACCAGTGAAACTGTGTGGTCTTGGACTTTTCTGTGCTGGGAGATTTTTGATTCCTAATTCAACTTTGATTCTTCTTATTGGTCTAAGAAGATTTCCTATTTCTTGGATTCAAAATTCATGATTCAATTGTGGTGAGTTGTGCATTTTTAGGAATTATCTTTTTCTTCCCTAAATTATTTGATTTGTGAGTACATTATTATCATAATCTGTTACCACATTACATATTTCAATGGCTATCTGTTGTATTGTTCTCTCTTCCATTTCTCAGTTTGGCTTTTGAGTTTTCTCTCTTTTTTTCTTAGTTAATGTAGTTAAAGCACTGCCAATTTGGTTTTTTTTTTTTTTTAAATTGGTCATTACTTTCAATGTTATATTACTGTTTATTCTTGTCTGTATAAATTTATTTCTGATTTTTCTGTGTTATTTCTTTCCCCTACCAAATTTCAGCTAAGTTTCTTCTTTTTCTATGTTTCTAAGTTTTTCTAAGTTGTTTATTTGAATTTTATTTCTTAACACATGCATTTATAGCATAAATTTCACTCTAAAATCTGCTTTTTGCTGTATCCTATAGGTTCTGGAATATTGTACTTTCTTTTTCTTTTGTTTAGATACACATTTTGATTTGCCATTTTATTTCTTATTTGGTCCATTGTTTGTGCAGTAGTATGTTTTTTAATATTTGCATATTAAATATTTAATATTTACATTGTAGTTTTCCCAGCTTTGTTTTATTTGTGATCTTTGGTTTTGTACCAACATGACTGGAAAATATACATGGCACAATTTTAGTCTTCTTAAATTTGTAATACTTGTTATGTCTCTTTTTATATGATTTAACCAAAAGATTCTTCTATGTGTCCTTAAAGAAAGTGTGTACTCTTTTTTTTTTTTTTTTTTTTTTGGTTGGAGGTTTTGTATATATTTTAGAACCACATATTCTGAAGTATGCTTCAGGTAAAAATGTTCTTGTTGAAAAAACAAACACAAAGTAAATATGATAAAACATTAAAGTCTTACAAAGTCAAGTGGTGGGTGGCCTACTACATATATTCTGTATGTTCAGAATCCTTTCTAACAAAAATAAGTGGAAAAGAAACTTAAAAAATAAAAAGTAATGAAGGAAATTATAAGAAAAATTCGAGATCATGCATGTCTAAAATGCAATAACTATTTATTAAATAGAGAAAAAAGAATACGAGAAATTTTACCAAAAATGAAACACATGCTAAAATATAACAATAATACAATTTTTTCATAGAAATTATCAATGATAAAAATAAAGATATTCAGTTGATGTAAAGTCTTGCATCACAGTGGAAGGTAAATTAAGTATAACTACTCGGGAAAACAATTTGGCATTATCTAACTTAGAGATTTGAGCTATTAACTTCATCACATAAACACTATTCTAAAAAATAGTCTAGATCTAGGAAAAAATATTTATATTCAAATTGTGTTTGAGGAGATTATTTATAATGAATAAAAAATGGAAACTTCTTTAAGTAGCCAACCATAGGAGAACCTTGAAGTAAGTTCTCACACAAAAGCCAACTTCAACATAATTTATCCCAAATCCATCATTTTTAAAGAATAAAATGTGCTTTAGTGGTTTTTTTTTTTAAGATTTTATTTATTTGAGAGAGAGAGAGAGAGTGAGCAGGAGGGAAAGAGAGAGAGAATCTGAGGTAAACACTGCAATGAGCATAAAGCCCTATGCAGGGCTCACTTGCACTCCCTGTAAGATCATGACCTGAGCCAAAACCAAGAGTCAGATCCCTAACTGACCGAGCCACCCAGGTGCCCCTGTGCTTTAGAGCTTAAAAACATAATAAAAATAGGACTTAGAATTTTATATACAGTATAATGAAATTTTTTTTTAAAAACTCTAAAACTGTATCAAAATGTTAACAATGGTTATCTGTGGAATGTGGAACCATGATATTTTTTTTTCTTTTCTGTGCTTTCCAGACATTATATGGTTATGATTAAAATAATTTTTAATTCCAAAATTCTTAATTTTTCAGCTAACATTTCTAGTCAGAATTTATTCTTATATTTAGTCTCAGGGGCATCTTTTCAGTTTGTGACCATAGTATGTCATTTTATTTTAAGGGGTCTGTGATAAACATATTATGGAGAGCTCATCAAGAATATCTTCTTATCTAAAGGCTTGAATTTCAAAGTTTATGATTTTGGCAAATAATTTTAGCTTATGCCATAAGGATTGGGCACACACAATATGCTACTCCTTCTGTTAAATTTTTTGTGTAAATGATTGTTTATCTTTTTTTTTTTTATTACAATCAAGGTTAAGAAACATTGGCATCCCTTTCCTGAATCCCTGCCAATAGAAACTATATCACATTTGCTTCTAATGTTCTTGTCTCTTAGATTTAGATAATTTTCTTTAAAAAAATGAGCATTCTTGAACTTCATTAGGAAAGTAAATATAACACATGAGTTAATACACCTAATTAATACACCTATTTAGGATAGACTTGTCTTTTTCCCTCCCCCTTCCTTTTTTTTGTTCGTGATATTCACTCTAGATATCATCATGGTAGGGAAAAGATGAAAAAGAAGCATATAGCATACCCAATAGCTATATTTTCTACTTCTACTTCTGATGAGGAATAGAAGCAGAAAAGGTTCACTTTTAGTCTAGAAGGTTGACCTAGAATCTGCATAGTCTCAATAAGGATCAAATATACACTAGTTGCTGCATTACTTAACAGGTCTCATGACTGTCTATAAATCTCACCTATAGCTAATATTGAACTGAATGATAAGCACCAGAGAAATCTTGCAAAAGTAGTTTTACAAGTATAAAATATGAAGAAACACTTGTGATCTAATACTCCCTGCACATCCTCTCCCTCCTGAGCACTAAGCATATAAATCACCAAGTTCATCCAGTAAAAGTTCACTTTCTGCCCACAGGGCCCAACCCCATGCTATTTACATAAACTTACCAAGTTAAACTGTAAAAGGTTTCAAGGATTCTTTCTTGACTGTTGTGCTTAAAGATCCTGCAACACTTATGTGGGTTGAAATTAACTGAATACTTGGAGCTACAATTCAAAAATAACCACAACTTCTCAAGACCCTTCGAAAATTTTCTACAAGCTAAATTATGAAAGCTGAAGTGGGAGAAAAACTATTTCCGAAAGTTTAGGGTATAGTGGGTGATGGAAAGTGATAGTAAAAAACTCAGAAATGAAATTTAAGTCTTTGAAAGACTGGAGGAATGAATGAAATGTTTTATCGAAGATACATGCAATGTTTATTTGAAAATGGGGAACTAGATGCTTGGATGACTGTTGATCATTGAAGTAAAATACTTTTATCTGAATTAAATTGGAGGTTAGTTTTCTTCAAACTCCTTAAAAATAAATAAGATCAACTAAACTTGGGGAAACAAATCTTAAAACTATGCAAATTAGTCTTACTTTACATATATTTTTTAATACTAAAAGGCTGTATTTTTACAAATAAAATAATAAATATGAACACTTCCAGGAATTGTATGGGGCATAAATTTCAGAGTTGACTATCCAACTTATTCCTACCACAAATAAAACAACTAAATTGTACTCTAGATTGCTCACTTTTATGTCTGCAGAAATAACTTTCCAGATATAAGTGGTGTC
Source organism: Martes martes (assembly GCF_963455335.1). Classification (NCBI taxonomy): domain Eukaryota; kingdom Metazoa; phylum Chordata; class Mammalia; order Carnivora; family Mustelidae; genus Martes; species Martes martes. The sequence goes on along the minus strand of NC_137898.1, from coordinate 25,522,088 downwards.
ATAAGCAATAATTTTACAGACCAGGGAAGAGATATAAAATGGAATTGAATTGAAGACGTGATAAATGACAATTTGACACACAATCGAAATAGCTAGTTTATATTTGAGAAGAGTAGAACTTAAATATGTCGAAAAAAGAATACTCAAAACAAATATACCACCTTCCCTACTAAATCTGAAAAAGGCACAGAGTAGGGCCCAGGGGAAGTTATAGACATATTTTGAGAGGCTCAAGAAGAGTTTATCAAAGACTGAGGGAAATTAGCTGTCGAAGTGGCCTCCATAAAAGCTCATAGTTCTAGAACTCAAACATTTTAACTCTTCTAAGTCTAGTGAGAGTTGTGAATGACAATAAAAGTCACGGAATAAGAACCAAGGCTGTTGTGCTACGTGACTATTAGACTTTACCAGAACTGAGAGATATACAAACTAACTAAGAAATATTTTTCTTCACTGGAAACTTTATTAGTATTTACAATAGCTATTCTAAAAAAGTGACTGAAAATGTTAGTAATAATTCAGAATATTTAATTTCATGTTTCTTAGAGGGACAGTTATACGTGCATAATAAGTGAGAGTAATTTGGGACAAACTGTCTACCTCAGATTATTTACTTGTGTTTCTTAGGACTTCCTCTATCCATTCATTAGTGAAGCATTATATACTGAGCCCTTCAGAAAACTTAAGTACATGAAGTTCAGGGTGGTATGTTCTATCATATAGCAATGTTGACAGTGATGATAGTATTGTTTTCGATTACATGACAAAGGGAAACCTACTGTGATTCTACAATAAGCAACCAAAAGAAGACTCATGGTCATGCATGGTAGAAAAATACCAAGAAAAATAGTTTGAATTTTGCTTAAGAAGTTTCCTTCGTGTAAAAGCAAATTTCATTTAATGGTATGTAGGAAAACCTTGACTCCCGCAGCCTTAAGCCATAGAAGGAAAGAGGTCAATTCCAAAGAAAGGCATAGTGATGAAGACTATTGTGATCATTCATTAGGCATTTTTACCTTCTCAAACATGTTATAAAAATTTAAGTGTTTCAAAATATGACAAGGTCAAAGGAACTTTGAGAATTGTTATGTGAAACTTTGACTAAAGGAATAGAATCAGTGAAATCTGGAAAGCAGTTTCACAAATAGAAATAAATAAATAAGTAAATAAAGTTCTCTTTCCTTGGGAAATTTCACTAAATGAGAATCTAGGTTTTCAGGAGAAAGATGTGCAATTTGGTGACTGGTCTCAGAAGAACAAAAATAAAAGACCTAACATCAGAAAGAAAATGTGCTACAGGCAAAGCCATGTAAACGGGAAGAAAAAAAAAAGAGGGATTAAGCCACAAAAGCTACAAACACACATACACACATACATACACACATACAAACACACACAAAATCAGGAATGATAGCATCAAAGTAAGGAGAATTTATTTCAAATGCCAGTCCTGAATTAAATTGACAGATATTAATTAATTTTATAAATGAACTTGGTAATAGCATACCTCTCCTGAATTTTAAATATTACCTGGAGGGCTGAGAGAGGAATATATGCCAACTCTGCAACATTCAATAATACTAAAAAGTTTGCAGGACACAAGGTTAATTTACAAAAGGCAATCACCTTACCGTATAGCAGCAATGAACAAATGGAATTTGAAATTAAAAATACAATGTCGTGGGTATTATGGAGGGCACGTATTGCATGGAGCACTGGGTGTGGTGCCTAAACAATGAATTCTGGAACAGTGAGAAGAAATTTAAAAAAAAAAAATTAAAATTAAAAAAAATACAATGTCATTTACATTAGCATCCAAATAACATGAAATATATAGATATAAATCTAACAAAATATGTACAAGATCTATGTAAGGAATACTACAAAATTTTGATGAAGAAATCAAAGAAGAACTATGTAAATGGAGAGTTTCATGAATAAGAATACTCAGTGTTGTCAGGATGACAATTCTTCCCGGCTTGCTCTATAGATTCAGTGCAATCTCAATCAACATAGCAGCAAGTTATCTTGTAGATATAGACAAACTGATTCTAAAATTTATATGGAAAGTCAAAAGACCAAAATAGGCAATACAATATTAAAGGAGAAAACCACAGCTGGAAATTGATACTATTCAACTGCACCACTTACTGTAAAGCTACAATAACTAAGACAATGTGATTTTGTCAAAAAAAGAAAGGCAAAATAAAAGAAAAGTAGATAACGGAACATAATAGAAAAACATTCATATAAATATGGTCAACTGATTTTGACAAAGGAGCACAAGCAATGCAGCAGAACAAAGTTAGTGTTTTCAACAAATGGTGCTACAGAACTGAACGTTTCCACATGCAAAAAAAAAAAAAAAAAAAGAGGAATCTAGACACTGATGTTACACCCTTCACAAAAATAAGCTCAAACGGTTATAGATCTGGATGTGAAATGCAAATTGAAAAATTCCTAGGAGATAGCATAAGAGAAAATCAAGATGACCCTGGGCTTATTAAAATTAAAGACTGCTCTGCAAAAGACAATGTCAAGGGACTGTGAAGACAAGACACAGACTTGAAGAAAATATTTGCAAAAGACTTAGCTGATAGATAAAGGAGTTGTCAGCGAGAAAGACCCTTCTCTGCCCTGTGGTCCTTCTACTGGGCTTAGAACCAAATTGACATGTGACAGATTAACAGGAGAAAATAAAATTAAATAAGTCTATGCCCAGGGTATCCATATAGACATGAGATTCCAAAGACAATAAAGCAACATGCAGCTTACAGGGGCTAAGGGGAAGGGTAGGGACCCGAAGACACAAAAGGGAGCAAGAACGTGAAAGGAGATGATGTTTGGGGAAACAAAGCTTGCCTTATTATTCAGGTAAGTTCCTTAGGTAAAGGGGAATCTCTATTAATAGCTATCTTCCTGTTATAGGCTGTCTTTTCCAGTGTAAATTTAGGCAGCTGTGGGGGAGACAAAATTTTCCTGTATCTGTTTGGGTTTTTGTTACTTTCAACTCAAAATAATCTTTATGTCAGGTGCCTAGGTGGCTCAGTTGGCTAAGTGTCTGCCTTCAGCTTGGGTCATGATTACAGAGTCCTGGGATTGAGTCCCACATCAGTCTCCCTGATCAGTGGGGAGTCTGTTACCCCCTCCCCCTCTGCCCTTCCCTCCTGCTTCTGTTATCTCTCTGTCTCAAATAAATAAATAAAATCTTTAAAAAAAATAGTAATAATCTTTATGTCAAAGTGGCTCACTTTGGGGCAGCTTGCCCGGGCCCCTATAGAATGTTACCCAAAATATTCCAACAACTCTTAAAATACAAAAAGAAAGTTGTTTTGTTTTTTTTTTTTAAAGATTTTATTTATTTACTTGACAGACAGAGTAGGCAGAGAGGCAAGCGGGGGTGGGGCAGGGAAGAAAACTCCCTGCTGAGCAGAGAGCCCAATGTGGGGCTCGATCCCAGGACTCTGGGATCATGACCCCCTGGGATCATGACCTGCACCAAAGGCAGAGACTTAACCCACTGAGCCACCCAGACACCCCAAAAAGAAAGTATAAAACATGATTTAAATATGATCCAAAGACCTTAACAAGCACCTCACCATGAAGATATACAGATAACAAACATATGAATAAAAGGCTCCAAATCATAGGTCATCAGGAAAATGCAAATTAAAGCAATAATGAAATACCACTACACATCTATTAGAATGCCCAAAATCTGGAATGAGGACAAAACTGAATCCTGACAAGATTATGGAACAAAAATAACACTCAGTCATTGCTGGTGAGAATGCAAAATGGTAACCATTTTGGAAGACAGTTTGGTGTTTGCTTATAAAACTGAACATACTCTTCTGATATGATGCAGCAATTATGCTGTTAGATCCCCCAATAATGGGTCCGTGATTAAAGGAGCAAGACTGATATAAAGCGAAGGTCAAGCAAAGCTTTATTTCTTGCCAAGCACCAAGAATCAGACCGAACATTCGGGGCCGCGCCTCGTACAGAGAGGGCGACCTCTCTTTGTTTCACCAACTAGCTTTTAAGGGCAAAGGCCATGTGGTTGGGCCTGGCCACGCACTGGTGGCCAATGAAATTGTAACACACAGAGAAAGCTGCACAGTCATGTTAGGTCATAAGTGACCAATTGAATTATAATTTACCCTAGTAGATATTTGAACCAGCCTATCACCTTGGTCAGAATTGGCTTCCAAAAGGTGCCCCAAGGGGCAGGGCCCATGCTCCTTGGTAACTAGGGAGACAGTATGCGCCCCCCTACTGATCGATGTCTCCACCTGGCCTGACCCACCCTTGTATTTGGGCTTTGTTACCTGGGACTGGTTTCTGGGGGACTTGTTTTTAAGTAAGTCCCCTGGGGAAGGGAGGCAGGGACACTTTAAGGGTTAAACAACAAGGTTACTGTTTAACCTGGATGGAAGTGCTCTGGCTAACATAGGTCCTTACAATGCTAGTTGATATTGATGTAGTTTTGGAATGTAGGCAAGGTTTGGTGGGGTGGAGTCTGGAGCCGATGACCAAGAAAGAATTCTTGAGAGGTCTTTGGTGCAAAATGGTGGTTTTATTAAAGCAGGGACAGTACGCATGGGCAGAAAGACCTGCTGCCCCCAGATTGTGAGGGGTGACTGATTATATATTTGGGAGTTGGGGAAAGTAAGCAACAGGGAGGTTTCAAAAGGATTTTCATATGTTAAAGACTCACAGGATACCCAGAGGCCTTGCCATTGCCAAGCTAAGGTTGTTTTTCCCTCTAGCAAGGCATTAACATTAAGATAATTGGAAGTTTCCTGGAGGAATGTCACACAAATTCCACCCAGGAGTGTCTGTGGGGGGTGGGGAGGAGGCAAAGGGTGTCATCCTGTGCTTTGTCTTCAGCTAGACTTCTGCTCCCTCATCAATATGTACTCACAGGAATTGAAAACTTATATTCATGTAAAAACCTAAATATGGATGTTTATTCACAGTTGCCAAAATGAAGAAACAACCAAGGTGTCCTTCAGTACATGAATGGGTAAATAAAAATGGCACATCTGGACAAATCTGTGTTATTCAGCACTTAAAAAAAAAAAAAAAAAAAAAAGAATTATCACAGGGGACCTGGCAGGTTCAGTCAGAAGAGGACATGACTCTTAATCTCAGGGTCATAGGTTTGAGTTGGACAGAGAAGGAAAAAAGAGATAGAGCGAGCTCTCAAGCCATGAAAAGACACAGGGAAATTTAAATGCATATTGCTAAGTGAAAGAATCCAATGTGAAAAGACTATGCACTCTATAATTCCAGTTATATAACATTCTGGAAAAGACAAAACTATGGAAACAGAAGAAAGGTTAGTAAGTGCCAGTGGGTGAGGAGTGGGAGGGATGGACGGGTGGAACACAGAGGATTTTTAGAACAGGGAAAATACTCTGTATGATAGTATAATAATGGATACATGTCGTTATATATTTGTTCAAGCCCACAGAATGCACAACACCAAGTGTGAACAGTGAAGACATAAACTATGGGCTTTTGGTGATAATGATGAGTCTTGTAGGTTCATCAATTACAACAAATACACCTCTGGTGGTAGATGTTTATAATGGGAAAGACTGTGCATGTCTGGGGGACAAGGGCATATGGAAAGTCTCTGTACCTTCCTCTTAATTTTTCTTTGAAAATAGTCTCCAAAAGTGTTATCATTGTCACTTCCCATAGACATCTGCTATTCTACCAGTGATATTTTCTATTCCTTTATCTTGTTGAGTTTGCCTACACTGGCTTCAAAAAGAAGATGTCTAAACACAGGGAGGATATTTCCATTATAGGTTGAATTGTGTTCCCCCCAAATTCATTATGGTGAAGTCTGACCCCCCAGTGCTCCAGTGAAGAAGAAAATTACCCAGAGCAGGCTCAGGCCAGGAGGTCCCAGAAGATGAGAAGTTACTGACAATAAGCTAGAGAGAACCAGAAGCCCTACTGGGAACAAGAGATAACCAGACGTTTCTGCTTCTGTAAACAGGCTTCCTGCCATAGACTCCCTGCACTACTTTTCCGCCTAAAGCAGCCCCCACTCTCCCAGTTTAATCCTGCCTACCAGCAGTCAGCACAGCCCTTAGAACCTGCCTGCCTGCTTGCAGTCCCCTATAAAAGCCTTATAAACCCATTGGCCAGGGCCCAGAGCTTTGAGCACGAGCTCATCTGGGTCCACCAGCATAAAATAAATCTGAGCTCTCCTACTTCTCTGAGTGTCACTTGATCTCTCGAGGGTCTGATTATTTTCCACAAGATCAGAACTTGACCTTTTTTTGGGGGGAAGCAGGGTTGTTGCCGATGTGCTTTATTAGGGGCGCCTGGGTGGCTCAGTCGGTTAAGCTGCTGCCTTCGGCTCCGGTCATGATCCCGGGGTCCTGGAATGGAGTCCCACATCTGGCTCTCTGCTCAGCAGGGAACCTGCTTTCCTCTCTTCCTCTCTGCCTACTTGTGATCTCTGTCTGTCAAAGAAATAAAATCTTAAAAAAAAAAAAAAAAAGATGTGCTTTATTAAGATCAGGTCATACTGGAGTAACAATAGTCTCTAGTCTAACGTGACAAAGTGTCTTCAAACAAGAGGGAAATCTGAAGACAAATGCATGCACAGGGAGAACGTTATTTAAAGGTGAAAGCAGAGATCTGCAAGGCAAAGAATGCCAAAAATTGCCAACAGGCCACCAGAAGTATGAGAGAGAAGCAGGACAGATTCTCCCCAAAGTCCCCGGAATCATTAGCAGCAGCAAGTCTCAGATGCATTCATCCTGGGCTTCCAGCCTCCAGAACAGTGAGACAATAAATTCCTCTTATTGAAGCCACTTCGTTCGTGGTACTTTGTTATGGCAGCCCCAGGAAATGAATATACTTCCTCTGCCCCCTTTATTTCTTGCCTTGAATTCCCAACTGTCCAAAGAAAAAAGTGTGACTTCATAACAATTGTAAACGCAGTTTCCATCGCTCCAATCTGTAAGGTTAAATGTAACTTCATTTGTGTAAGAAAAATGCAGTGCCACGTGAAATGCTAGAATTGAATCGTGCCCCATTTGGAGAGAAATTCAGGAATAGCAGGCTCTCACTGCCAGCCATTTAAGCTTTCATCCTTGAGGATTGCTCTCCCTCCATCTCTCTCTCTCTCTCTCTCTCTCACACACACACACACACACACACACACATCCTAACAAAATCTGTACAAGCTGGAGACGTGGAAGCATTCGTTTGAGAATTGTGTTGCTTCTTTCACAAGGATGAGGTGCCCCATGTGCTGCCACCACAAAAACTAATACGCTAGCAGAGCTAGACTAAGGAACGGGATCCGCAAGCCTGCTATCTTGACAGCATGGTACTAAGTCTCAAATTAATCCTTTTAATGTCAGAGATTTCTGGGCACTATAGTTTCATTGCTTAACATGTGTAATTACTAAAAATAAATTACAGCTATAAAATAAGACAAGCAGAGAGGTTTTATATGGCTAAAAGTGCAGTTCATTCCTAAATAAAAGGATCTGTCACATCACTTAAGGTGGGGAAGAAACGCACTCACTGCTTCTTCCCCTTCTGTTGCGTCAATGTGAGCTGTTTGCAGATTCTCTCCATCTGAAAACCCAAAATGAGAACTTCTTAATCTTTTATTTTCTTCAAGCCATAGATCTAGAGTCCATTCATGATTGAGGTGGTCTAAAAGCAACTGAAGCATTCCAAGTCACCTCAATAACATTTAAAATTTATTTAGTGATATTTCCATACTGTATTTTTCCTCTAAGGAGTCTAGGTCACTTCCACAAGATTCAAGCCTAGGTTCATTTTTGTCATGATGCTGGGTTGTATTGAGGCAGTACACCTTTAAAAATCAGTATAATGCTTTGTTTCCAAGACTCAACAACAAAGGGACCACTATCACACCACTTTGGATTAAGGACCCGTGAAAAGCTACCAGCTGGTGAATTGGCAGAAATCACAGGCACATAGAAAGAGAGAGAAAGAGACAGAGAGTCAGAGAGACACATTGAGAGAGACTTCTGCTGTGTAAGACTTAATAAGTCGATATGAAATACCAACATATAGAATTGCAGGGAAGGCTGTATCACCATATTTCACTTCCTTTTGGAAGCAACAGCTGAACTGTCAAATTTTGTATGACTGATGTGAAAAGACAAAGACGTGGCAAGAATACCAGCTTCATGAGAATTTTTGAGAATTAAAAAAATATATCTATCAGAGACCTCAAAAGAATTATTTACTTGGAGCTGAGGGCCCCATCTCAGGTCAGATTTCCAGGTCTCTTAACACAAGTACTTCAGCAGGCAAGGTTGGAGAAAGAAATGATAATTTTACTTCACAAACTAATGTGCTAAAATAAACATGAAATTGCTAATTTAACTCAAAGTTGAAAGTCTTTAGAACATCATCAAAATCACTAGGTCCTATTAGCATTCCCTCTATCACCTTGCAGTGTTTACTCCTAGATATTTTTCTAAAAGGATACATAGTGGTCAAATAATCATGTCCTGACTGTATGCATGTTTTTTTAACTATCCTGAATATTTTTTACTTTCCAACTTCTGACATCTCGCACTATTTCTTAGAAAATAATCATTTGAATACAGTAGTAGAAAGTGATCTTAGGAGTCATCTTGTCTAAATTTTACCTCTTCTAGATGAATAAACTATGCACAGACACGAAAGGACTTGCATATCCTAGGGAAAGCAATGACAAATAAAGAAATAAATTAAGCATAAATATATTCAATACAACACTATGAACAGTAGCAAAAATTTGTAAAAAACCAAAATCTTTTAAAAAATATTCTATAACATGAAATAACAAATAATGATCTAAAGTGAAAAAACAATAAACTATATATTTATAATTAATTGTTAATTATTTCATATATTTCTTATCACAAATTCATAAGGATCTGTAATTACCAGTGACTAGAATGCAATATATATAAATCTTACACACGAGTGAAAAGGAGACTATAAAGTTAAAAAATGACAATAGCAGAAAACAAAATTTTACATATAATGTGTTTATAATTATATGCTATATTAGTTTCTTAGATTACTGCAAATTACTGAAAACTTAAAACAACAGAAATTTATTTTCTCAGAGTTCTGGAGGTCAGAAGTCAAAAACCACTTTCACTGGGTCAAAATAAAGAGGTCAGCAGAGCCACGCTTCTTCTGGGAGCTCTAGGGTTGAATTTGCTCCTTGCTTTTCACACTTTCTGGTGGTAGTTAGCCTTCCTTATCTTGTAGTCACTTTGCTCTAATCTCTGTTTTCATAGTCACATCACCTTCTCTATGTGTCTACTCCTTCCACCTCCTTCTTCATGTGCAAGAAGGTATATAGGTGATTGTGTTTAAGTTCCATCTGGATAACTAAGGATAATCTTTTCATCAAAAGATTCTTAATTTAAACATATGTGCAAAGTACTTCTTTTGTTGACATGTAAGGTAACATTCACTAGTTCCAAGGGATAAGGATGTGGTTCTATTTTGGGGAGTCTTTTTTTAGCCTGCCACAAATGATTGTGTGTGTGTGTGTGTGTATGTGTGTGTAAGTGTAAGGACCTATTTTATATTTTTATTTTAGCCAGAGGCTAAACAATAACTTTGTTGTTTAACCCTTAAACTGTCCCTGCTCCTCTTCCCCCAGGGGACTTAAAAACAAGTCCCAGAAACCAGGTCCAGGTGTGGAGGCCAAGAAAAACAAGGCTGTTCCCACCTCGAGTCTAGCCCTGACATAAGTACAGCCATCTTGGCAAAGCAAAAACTGGTACCTTGCACTGTAAGAGTGGGTTAGCATAAGAATGGCCATCCTGAAGGCAGGGAAGCCATTTTACTGAGCCTCCCTAACCAGCCCACGCGGTGTACTTGAGATAAGAGAAACTAGCTAAAACCTAAAAAACACCTTAATCATATACTACCAGGACGGTTAGGTGGTGGTGCCACAGGGACCAGATGTTAAAGAAAAACAAATAGTTAATTTGCAGAGATCACAATCCTGCAAGACTGGAGTCTCCCTTGGTTTGCAAATGTCCTGGTGATTTACAACAAAAAGGCTATCTCTTCAATGGCCCAATTTCCAGAGACAAAGGGCTCAGTTCCTCAAGGCCTAAGGTCGCCCTCCCCACCATAAAACTGAAGGAGGCTGAGGCAGAAGGAAATGTAAATAAAGTTAAATTTCTTCTAAACCTAAATATCACTTAACCACGAGGGTGACGCCGGGGTAGCAAAAAGTTAAACAAAGTTAAACTGTCAAAGTGGGGCACAAGATATGTATGTAACTATGAAAAAGTGCCTTGAAAATGCTATATAAACCCTTGGCTTTGAGTGCTCGGGGTCCTTGTTGAAACCTGCTGCACCGGGCAGATACTTGGACCCCAGCTAGCTGGAAATAAACCTCGCTGTGTGACTTGTATTATCGAGAGTGTTCTCTGTCTAATTGAGGGGTGGTTGACTCCGTACCCTAACATAAGTTAAAATACTTCTAAGAAATGCTATCTGTTGTTTTTTTGGTTGTTTTTTTTTTTGTTTTAAGATTTCATCCATTCATAAGACAGAGAGAGAGATCACAAGTAGGCAGAGAGGCAGGCAGAGAGAGAGGGGGAAGCAGTCTCCCCACTGGGCAGAGAGCCCGATGCGGGGCTCAATCTCAGGACCCTGAGATCATGATCTGTGCTGAAGGCAGAGGCTTAATGCACTGAGCCACCCAGGTGCCCTGAAATGTTATATGTTTATATTGCTATATGTAGGTGTAGGGATTTGGGGGATTTTTATTTTTTCATTTTATTTTTATTTGATTATTTTCCCAAATATTAAGTGGCTGTTAATTTTCTAATTCTAATAAAGGAAAACATTTTTACTTTCAAGAATTCCCTTTACATTCAAGATCCAAATCTACTGGTTAATAGAACTAATGGAATTCAGATAAAGTCATGTGACCTTTTTGTTACAGTGGTTTAACTAATACGGAAAGTTATAAAAATCACATGAACATACTTATTTTTAATATAGAATTTTGCCTTTAAGGTAGCTTAACCAATAGAGTGTTGAAACATTTATTTTAGATTATAACAGGAAAAATAAAATGATTCTTACTGAATCTTACATGCCATAAGAAAAGGGAAAAAAGAACAGGATGTGAGAATTGACAAACACAGACACTGTCATTAAAAAATCAACCAAAATTGCTACATTTTTACTTTATGTTAACTCCAAAATCCAATGTACATAGAGAAGGTTTTAAATATATAAAAATCAAATAAATTTTTTTCCAATTTTTGAACTATGCTTACACCAGAATTTTCTTCAATGACCTTCACGAGAAAAATACTCCAAATTATACCTGAAACAACATGCAGGTGAAAAATATCTAATTTTATTGCTTCAGTACCTCAAAAAATGGAGAATGGAATTTCACCAAATTTTCACTGAAAATCCTCATTTAGGAGTGAGGAGAAAAATGATGATGAATTTCAGGCTGATGCACTTTTGAAGCCTGTAAGTGGCTGCAAATAGGACTTATCAAGAAATGCCTCCTCAGCTCCTGCAATAGAGTGATGGCATGAAGCTGTAATAAGCACAATCAATTTTTATTAAACAAAAATGAAAAAAAAATAAGTTCTTTTGTCAATCACACTCTTGCCAGATCAACCCCAAGATATAAATTCCTTTGAATGCAGATGGTTTCTCCAGTTTTACTTAACAGTATAGATTTCACTAAGCTTTTTCATAAGAAAACAGTAAAGAAAAACCCACTCACTATTTTAGTAAATAGAACCGCTGTGATCTTTTAATATTAACATATTGGTATATGAATGACTAACAATTTGCCGTGACTTTGATCTCTTTTTGTAGTATACATGGTTTCTTGTTACCTCTCTCAAAATAGCAGCAGAGATAATGTAAGCTGTTGGACATTTGAACTTAAACATAATATGTTTATGTGTTTATTGTTTTATGCCTTATACAAGTATTAAAAATATTTTTCCTTATCTAGTATCAATATCGTTGTCATTACGATCTTTATTATTGATGTACTTAAATCATGTTCTACATATTTGCAAAGCACCTTAAAAATTGCTTCTATCTGGTATCAAAGAAGAACACTAATGTCAAGTTTCCAGGACTCTATTTGTAGAGGTCAAAGAGATACCAGTGAAAACGGTTGAATTAAATTTACATCTTACAAACAGCAATCTTATTTCAAGGGTCAAAGGAAAAAGTTGTACCAGGCAGAGTTAAATAGGACAGGAAGACTTTCCTCAAGACAATTTCAGTGGGGCTCAATATTATTGCAATAGGGGTGAGAGACTAAACTCAATCCCTGTGAAATAAAACACAGGAGGATTTTTAAGTGCTGGGGTAAGCTAGTGGAAAAATACTGGAGGAGTTGAGGGGTAAGGTTGGTCAATGTGATTATGCCATTTGCATTTGCTAACTGGTGCTATGGCAGTTGGGATCCTACTCTCCCACAGAGACTAGGATATAGGAGCCCTGTTTTTCCTGATGATTACATTACAAAGGGATGGCCCCCAGGTCCTTGAGAAAGATATTGCTAGGTCATGAAAGATTTATGTTTTTAAGAGGTAGGGAAAGAATTTAAAATTGCAAGTTTTCTAAAGTAAATGTTCTGTGGCCAGGGCCTCTAATAAGAAAAAAAGCTGTCTAAAGTTTAGTCAAGCTGAGGAGAACATTAAGGCCACCTTTGTAACAAGATAAAAATTACATTTGGTTTTTAATAAGAATGGCCAGTCTTTCCTCCAAAATAGAAGTAAAATACTTGGTAATATTAACTCTATTTTACCAAACAATTTTTATGAATATATGTGTGTATGTGTTAATTAGGTTAATTAAATACCCAAATCATTGACTAAATAATGTGTCACATAAAACTGAGTATATGCTGATAGACCAAGACAAATAAGCTAGATATGTCTCTCTTCTTCCTCAATTTTTAAAGACAGATTATGGTTTAATCATACTAGTTTATCAAAGTACAGAATAAGATCAAAATAATATTTATGATCAAAACTGTGATCAAAATATTAATCTTATTTTTTAAA